>NC_061483.1:31664063-32264063 GCF_022539355.2 Hippoglossus stenolepis | reverse complement strand
ATGCCTTGGCGAATATAATCTTGCTCTTCTGCAGGGATGAATAGCGGCGGAGCAGCTATGATTTGTGGGAGCGGAGGAAAAGTCTGTGGATAACTCGGCCGGCGAGTATTCGACTTTTGCTGCGGTCCTTTCAGAGTAAAGTTCAAGTGAAAAAATAAAAGAAGTTGAATGAACTTAAAGTAGAAAAAATATAAAAACTACAAACGTTTGTGGTTGCTCCCTTAAGTGTCTGGATCATCTGGAGGGAACCTGGAGAGGTTCTGGTCCTATCTTCAGTGCACGGGGAAATGAGCACTGATTTGGGGGAGCTCTCGGTATTTATTACCGGAGAAGTGTCCGGCCTCCCTCCTGGAGAGGGCCGGGGGTCTTGTTGGCTCTCGGCCAATAGAAGGCCCAAGTTGACCTCAGGCCCCGGTCAAGACAACATGGCTGCTCTGTCGAATCTCTGGAGGGTTGTCTCCTGAGAGAGAGCAAAACTCTAGACAGGCCTTGAAAAGCACACGCAGGCCTCGTTTACGATCCTTTGTCTAAGCTCGATCCCCAACATAGCATAACAGTTTTATTATTATTATTCATCGGCCAGTTTACAATTCAGTTTATTGGGGGGGACAATTTGACCATATTTCAATATTGGGGAGAACGTGTCCCCCCCAATGACTATTATCACTACTTGCCTGCTTAGACTAAAGGTTGACCTGATTAGAATTTGGTTCCTAGCAGTCACAAGGTTATTGCCTTTTGAAGGCAATATCTCCGGAATGACTTGAGAGAATCATTTCACATTTGGGAAAAACTTTTGCTTGGAGTTGTATTTGATTTTGGTAGCCAGAAGTCAAAGGTCAAGGTCACAGTGGCCTCACAAAGTATGTTTATGTTTTTCTTGAACGGGATATCTTATCGGAATAGTTCACCCAAAAATGAAAATTCACTCATTATCTACTCACCACTATGCCAATGGAGGGTTTGGTGTTGGAGTCCACAAAACCCTTGCTGCAGCCAAATCCAATACAATTGAAGTAAATTGTGACTCAGCGCAGAAATAGAGGCAGAGAAAGAGGAGAGAAGAGATTGACAAGTGAGCAGGTCATCAGGGTGTTTCGATTTTCGCCATTTCATTTTTGATGCTCGCATAGTGGCTCTGTCGGCACGCACAGAGTCACACTTGCGGAGACTTTAGGGGGGCAGTAGATAAGGACAACCTGGAGCTGTGAGGATCCAGCCAGGGTGGTATTGGGTACAGGGAACTCTTTCACCAGGTAGTCGGCTCTATGTATTATGGCCAGCCCACCAAAGAAAATCAATTTTCCTGCCAATGATGATGTCATGGATGAGTAGTGGTTTGTTGTTTAGGGAGCGAGTATTCTGCAACATAAATGTTGCGGTGTTGATGGTAGATGCTCAGGGGGGTATATGAGTGCCTGTATTTCTGTCACAAATAATCATGAAAGTGAACTGTATTGAGCAAAAACAAATCTACTAAACGGTCGGGACCTGTTGCGAAGACTGCACATCACGTGTCTGGTTTATATGGTGTCAGGTATCCACGCTGAGCTAATACTAGGACGTTTGTATGAACAATTTTCTCCCTGCGGTCTTTTTGAGCGTCAAGTAACTGGAGTTGCGAAATCACCTGAGGTAAGTACATTAGCTTTTTTCTGTTGGCTATTTTATATGGTTTTGACTTTTAACATAATTAGCTCTGAAGTGCATGTATGTTATGTCGTTTTACCTCACGTTATTGTACTCCGTGTCGGAGCTGCTTCTTTTACGCTAGATTTCCAATTGTAAAATAATCTCGAAAGATCCCATTCATTTAGTTGGCCGTACAGGGAGAAAAGTTTGCACATTTTACAAGACAATAAGTGGACTTGTAGCGTTACAATGAGATCTTATGTGAGATAAGTCTAGTAAAGCCTGTTTCTACTCTGTTGTACGACGGTGTGGCTCGTCGAAAAATAGCCACAAGCTCAGATGTGACATGTTGTTAGCTTGTAGATCGGCTACTTTCCGCGAGCAACACTGTCCAACGCAGGAAATTAAGCAGCCGTCATGCTGTTTTGCTAACAGCATTGAATTCTTCATTCATTTTCAGAATGAAAGAACTTGAGGAAAGTGATGCACTTATTGTTAAAGAGTTGGATGCAGGCTGCAAATGCAGTTGGAAGTGGTTATGGCTAAAGCTAGATGCCACAATTAAGGTAAAGTCAGTCAGGCACACATTCCCACTGTCAGACTTTTTCAAAAAAGTTGAAAAAAAAGGTTGCGCTAGATGCACTCTGTGCACAAGAATTTAATTATGGCAGGAGGGGCGTGCATGCCGTTTGCACACTCTCAGTCAGAAATACAGTACACAAACTGATGACCACAATCATAGCAACACAAAGTGTAGCACAACTCCACAAAAAGAACCCACTCTCAGCAACCCCCAAAGCAGCAGCTTACGAGATCAGGGAAAATGCAGTGCCTAAACTACCAGTGCCTATGTATGATCGTATATCCAGTGCAGAGGTGGGTACCTGTATGTGTGTGTGTGTGTGTGTGTGTGTACTGTATATGTGTGTTTGTGTAGAGAGGAGTAGCCAACAACACTGACCTAATGGTTTTGTGCAATGTGGGGGGAGCTTCTTGAGAGCAAATGATAACTTAATGATGAATATATATATCCATCTATTACTGGGGGGAAAAAAGGATAATGTGTTTGCTCCCATTAATGGAGGTAAATTAACATATTAAAAAAAGTATCCCTATTCCCTGAATGTAGATGAGAGTACATGCAGTAGTAATAAAAGGGTACTTGCCATGCTTGTGAGCTACTTTGACCAAGAGCAGAAGGATGTTCTGGTTGAACACTTAGGTTCTCTTGAAGTTGTGAAAGTCAATACCTCCAGCTTGGAAGAGGCCATCTGCAACTCCTTCAAGGAAAAAGACATTCCCTGGTCAAACCTGGTGTCAGATATTCATGCCTCATAAGTAGAAAAGTACTGAGGAACATGTGACTGAGTAGGGGAATACCGACGAAAACATAACTCACAGCCCAAGGTCACAGCCCAAGGCTGTGGGACAGGAGATATAGGTTCCACCCAGATTGTATGTGTATAAAAATCAGTGGACGATGTTGTCCGGGGCTGATTTCCTCATGATCCATCCTCGGGGTTGGTGAACAGAGGAACTGAGCCCAGAGACTCTGTAAGTATCATGATTTATAATAAAACATTTTTGTCTGATAACTACATTGTATGTGTGTGACTTCCCTCTAATCAAACGAACACGGCGGACTGGAGAATTGAGAACAGAATGAGGTGATCAACGTTGCTCCGCCAACACTGGTCAGCATAATGTTGGACTCATGCAACGTGATGCGAGGTAGCAAGTCAGGACTGGAGACAAGAATCAGACAGAATCATTGTCCATTGCTTCTTATTATGTCTTTATTTGCAGATCATGTATCTGAGAGAAATTGTTGAATACATGAACATACCTGCCACAAATCCCCAGAGGTATGTCTCCCACCGTTGGTTATCTGTGTATGATGTTGGGATGCAAACGAAGAGACTGCTGCCTGTGTACAAGGTCCTCTACTATGGTTTCATGGGGAAGGAGGACAAAGCTCTCTACAGGGATCCATTGCAGCAGCTTTATAAAGACTACCATGTCAGCAAGAAGGGACAGCGAAGGATCACATTTGTGCACCAAGACCTCAGGACGAAAGGTATGTATATTAGTTTAAACAAGGGAATGGTGAATAGGATCCTGTTTCTGTGAAAGTTATTAATACATTGTATTATCTTTGTTTTTCTTTAGTAAGGTAGAAGAGCAAGAGGAAGAGCCGAGTGGTGAAGAAGATCTGGGTTGAGAACCAAAAAGTGGACCTGCATCTTAATGGGTACCTCGGTGTACTTCCATTACTGAAAGAGTATGCGATGATTTTTTTCTATATACAGTGTATGTGCAAGTCCTTTTTCCACTCAATGCATTTTCAGAATTGAACTTGGCGAACCTGACACTGTATTACCAGCTTTATATTGGTAAAGCAGCTGAAAACCTGGCAGCAGCCCATTCAAAACACCCGATTAGTATGTGAAATAGAAGTATGTTGTGCCATAATGCATCAAACGTGATACCATAAAATGGTGTGCCTTTCGGCATTCGATAAATTTGGTTATCAAAATAAAATATTAAATATTAATATTAAATAATAACTTTAATTGATTAAAGTTACCTCGGGGCACCACCCTTCAAAGGAAGGGAAAAGATAGCCAATTTATTGAATAAGTCTCATAAAGGTTCTAACTACAAATTTGGAACTCTGATTAACAATTAAATTAATGACTATAACCAAAATTACCATATAGATAGTTAGCTAAGTTGAAGGATATGGAGTTCTTGACAGTGTAGAGGTTGGCAAAATTCACTTATGCAACATTAATGAAAAAACATTTGTGGAAGAAAAACATTTATTATGAATATAATAAAGTATAAAAACACAAATTACTAACGGTCTAATTGCTAAACAAAGATAGGTATGTGTGTATACATGTGTATGTGTCTGTGTGTCTGTGTGCTTTCAAAATGGTGGCTGGCCAAAGAGATAACACCCTTCCCCCCTATTGGAATGTTTACGACCTGTAGAGATAATGAGGTGAAGAGTTATGCGTGTGTGCCAAGTTAGAGAAAGTTACTAGATTGGATGCAACGAAAGACTGTGAAGAGCATAACAGACTAACATTACTTTCTCAATAACTTGTACCCAAAATATCACAACACCACAACTCAAACTTATAAACCTCACACAGAATCGAATAAACAGTCTTGCTTAGCCTAGTATAATTATTAAGCCCAGTTGTGTTACCAGTCCGTGGAAAGGGGAAAAAGGAAGTTGCTGTGCAGTTCGGTGCTGTGCTTGTTTCTGTTGAGCTGTGTAGCTCAGTTGCTGGTTGAAGTTTTTCCTGCAGGACATCGCATCGCTGCTAGGACGTTGGTAGAGCTTGGAGGGCGAGGAGGTTTCCTTGGTGAGATGAGCTGGAAGCTGCACCTTTGTGCTCCTCTCGAAGAGTTGGATGGGAAGAGAAGATGTGAGCTGGAGAAGAGGCTCGACAGCCTTCCCTCCTGTAGAAGGATTGTAGGAAGAGGCAGAAGAGGCTCGACAGCCTTCTCTCCATGGAGGGAGTGTAGAAAGAGACAGAAGAGGGGGAGAACAGGCCTTATCACCTCTGTTAAAGTTCCCTTTGAGTTGTCCCCGGCAGCGGAGACCACTCTTAATAATACAATGTGGGAAAAAGGGAGCTACTGGCCGTAGGGTTAGCCCTTCAGGAATGGAGACACTGGCTGGAGGGCTACACGCACCTGTTAGTAGTCTGGACAGATCACAGAATAGGTCAAAGGTGCCTCAGAGGACGAAGGAACAGAGATCCAGGAGAACTGGTGAACTTGTTAAAAAATCCTAATTAAAAGGTCAATTAAGCAGGTGACTATAAAAATAAGGGCATACAACATGGGAGAAAATTGGAGAGGCAACTTCCTAGCCAGGCAACTGTAATCCTTGCCATTATGGAATTCCGCTAGAGGCCTACAATCATCAAGATCAAGATAATCTTTTACGAATTTGTTATCTTGCTGCTATAACCACATCTGTAATAACTTTTATACAACCTCAATTGTGCACTTGTTTTTGTTTTAAGTCGCTAGAGCCTGTCCGGTGACATCTAGTATTATTTGTAATGTCTGGACTTAGGTATTAGTTAATTATAATTTACTTTAAACCAACAAGTAATGTCAGTTGTATTAATGGTGTAATTTGATGTACACTTCCATTTGATTTGATCAGGCACGTGAAGTTAAGACATTACCTATATTATGTTTGATGTGATGTTCCACATCCATGTTTGAAAGAGCCAGGCTCAGTTACTGGATTTGGCGGTGGGACGAGATTGAAAAATAAACTCGCTAACTTGATCTGTTTGGGTGTTTGTCTGGTCTGTAGTTGCATCATATTTATTTGATTCTTGTCTCTCGGTCTTTCCTTGGAATGCTCATCTCATCAGCTGTTTCCCCTGGGCTTGTCTTGGTATATCCATACCAGACAGCCCATCACGATGAGCAGGTGAATCACGTGAATCAGTTGAAGCAGACCCTGCATGTTCAAGTAGTGATGTGGATTTAAACAAGAACTTGCCTGAAGTAATTGAGCAAAATTTTGCTGCAGCATTGCTCAAGTTGGAGCATTTTGCACATGTGCCAAGCAGAAAACTGGATGAGTTTTTAGAGGAACTGCATTACTTGTTAAGTTCAGCAACATTGCCTCTCTCCATTAATATTCTTGAGAGTGTATTTCAGAAACATAGTACCACAACTGATATATCTGTGTTTATATATCTGTGTACTCCTCCTTGTCCATTGACCGCAACCATGTCAAACTTTGTCGAAAGGGTCTCAAAACATTGATGATGTATTCATATGGCAACTGTGAGTTTTCGTCACAAAGCGTGTTAGTGGCGTGGCGTCAAAGTTCAAGGAGTCGCCGTGACACACGAAATTGCTGTTACTTCAGTGTACATTGTTCAATCTCCCTCAAACTACATGTGTATCACAACAGCCCCCCCATGAAGACATTCATATGGGATGGGCGTGACAAAATAGCTGAATAGCGCCCCATAAATGGCAGCCCCGGCACCACGATTGACCAACATGTACAAAAATTGGTAGGGACATGTGTCATTTCATTATGAACAAAAACGCCTCTTGGAGCAATTTCATATACCAAACAGGAAGTCGGCCATTTTGAATTAAGTGGCCATTTTTGACCATTTCCATGTGTTGTATCTGAATAAAATCCTCCTAGAGCTTTCATCAGATCAACTTCAATTTCAGTGTCATCTCAACAACATGGAGATTAAACTACCTTGATTTTTTAGTGTCACATGGTGTGACCGTGGCGTGGCGTTGAATTTTGATCACTCGCCAAAAAACTGGAATTTATTATACTTCCTCTGTGCATCATCCAATCAGCCTCAAAACTCTTTCACATGATCACAGGCCCAACCTGAACAGCTCCATATGCCAATATTTACTCAGCGTCATAGCACTACTTACTGATCAGCATGAAAATTAAGTTTTTGTAACAACACTGTCCATTTTCCAATCAGCCCGAAAATTCTGTCACAGATGTCTTAAAGGCAAATTCAGGTTGTTGCAGCAGATAACCTGGGTGTTCACAGTTTAGCTTCAATAAGAGCTTTTCTGGTGGGTATATCTGTCGATTTTGCACAGGAACAAGAAAAGACATCCAAACAAACGATGTAAAGTTGGGTGCATTTAGTCTCAGAACAAGGGAACTCCATGACTCTCATGTGAAATCAGCTCAGGAGAACAGTGCAAGTTGTTTCGGAGTGAAAAGCCATTATGTTATCACCAAAACTATTTCCCACTTCAGTGTTCTCACAGGTTATCCCCCAGATGTTACGCATGATGTTAAGGCATAGTGCCAGTAGAGCTTGCACGGTACTTGGCATTGCTGATATCAAAAAAATATCTTCCTGAAGCCTTCAACCAGTCTATCTTGCATTTACCCTACAGGTGGGGAGACAAGACAAACAAGCCACATGTGATCCCAAACACGTTTTCAACGAGGAAAACAATCGGTGGGAATGCTCATGAAAACTGGGCTCTGTTACGACTACTCCCATTCATAATTGGGCATCTGGTGCCTGAGGGTGAAATGGCATGGCATAAGAAGGCATTTCAGGTGGTACAGGGAACATTTCAGAGCCTTTGAGCTGAGTGCATGTCCAGCTAGAGAAACGGTTTTGATTGAGCTTGGTGAACTGGCTGATGACTGCCCTTTGCCCGACTACGTTGTGAAAAGACATGTTAAAGACATATTAACACAAAAGGTATGGTAATCTTCAGATTAAATAACAAATGGCTTTGTTCTAGCATTGTTTTTTGAAGTTCTGATCAATTATTGTTGAAACATTTTAGCCTAAGACTTTCGTGAAATGGCTGCTCTAGTGAAGCTCCGAATCATTCTATGAGAAAACAATTCCCAGAGATTGATCCTTTCCGGTGGGATACAAGAGTCTATCAGTGACCTTGCACACAAAATAAAGCAGCCGTGTGGAGTAGAAGGCGACTTCAGGCTTCAATTCATGGATGCTGAGTTTGGGAATTATTCATCAACTTGCTCTCAATGTCAGATGTCCAGGACAAAAGTACCATCAAGGTCATATTTGATTCCGTTCCATCTGGCCAGCATGGAGGCTCTCCGTCCCCTCCCTACTCAGCTGCTGCTGCCACCTTCCGATTTAAGGATGACTCCTCGTCCCTTTCTTCTGGTAGCTCACATGATACAGACCTACTGTCTTCACCGGAGTCCACTTCCTCAAGATCCTGTGGATGGCCCATTATCTTCAATGTGCAATGTGCAACTCCTATGATGCTGAGCTACAGCTGGAAAGGGCCAACACTGCTTTCAAAGAAACCGGAACATAAACTTGTTAAATCCTGATACCAAACTAAAATCAGCCATTCTTGATGGCTTAACTAAAACAATTGACAAGTACAAAGTGTACCTTTCCGACCATGAGTTTTAGGAAGTAGCTGAAGCTCTTGTCACACCACATCCATGTTTGAAAGAGCCAGGCTCAGTTACTGGATTTGGCGGTGGGAAGACGAGATTGAAAAATGAACTCGCTAACTACCGAACAAAGTTCAGGGGGCTTGGCTGCCCAGAAGTCACAGTAAATGCCCTTACCCACAAACCTGATGGCAAATGCAGTCCTGTCTCTGGTGTGAAGAGGCCAAAAAAAGCAGAAGTGAATTACTGCCCTGCATATCCATCTGGTGAAACAGCTGAGACACAAGAAAGACTAAGAGTGGCCCTCCTCACAGAAGTGAAGAAAAAAAACAATGAGGATAATTTGGCGATAATGATGGACAAGACCTTTGCTTACAGAAGACAAGAAGTAGTTCGAGAGGCACCAATGATAGCTTATTTCAAAACGAGATCCATGTGCATGAGGTAAGTAAATGATTGTGTGAAGGAACATCCCCTTTTACTTTTTACAGTGTGTGAGCTATATAAAATACCTATTTGCATACTCATTTAATTCATAAACTGATTACAATTCACTGAAGCAGCCTCATATCAACTAAGTCTATCAACTTATATTGACAGACACATTCTGTCAATATAGTTGACAGCGGAGTTCAAGGGAGACAGATCAAAAGCATCATGGTACCCATGACTGAGGTATGATAATGGAAAGGGACTGATGATATACTCAAATAACTTCTTGTACATTTGTAAATTTAACATTAAACGATGATCTACCTGTGACACATGGATGATCAAGACTAAATATATTCCAGAACAAATGTGAACACACATCCCACATATACAACTCTAGATTCACGATTGCCGGCGTGTACATTCCACGTGTTCATACATTTTAACCTGGACACGGATTGTTCACAAACCCTTGCAGACATGGGAACTTGATGAAATTTACACAAACTGTCGCAGCCGTACAGATGCAGAAAGTTTTAAAGACTTCAATGTTCCCCAATTAGTGAGCAAGTCAAGCCCCGGTCATTAAAACCAGTCAGCAATTTTTCCAATCAAAAGGAAAACTCAGTAGAAAAAAGGTGTATGCTTGCTTCAGCTTGAGAAATGGAGAAACAATGAATGAAACAAATTCATTTCTCACAGTTATCCTGGATGTCCAGGTAGGAGATACAAGTATCCCTGATAGGAGGCAATGTTTGAGGCAGATGAAGTGCCAAAAAATATCATAGAATTTGATCAATATAAATAAAAGATACAGTTGGCATACTTGGTGGGTTTGTGCACATGTACAAGTAAGTACTACCAGGTTTTAATCATTGTATGTAGTAAATAATAGGGTTGAGCCGAATACTCGGATTAGGAAGTATCCGGTACGGATAATGTACTTTTACGAGCACGAGTACCATCCGAGTAAAATGTGTCAATATCCGTACTCGTGATGAATGAAAATCCTCATTGGATAGCTGTGTCAGCATCATTTCTTGATAGACCAGCCACAGACAGAGCTCCTCCCCTACACAGAGCCTCCAGGCCGGCAGATCCATGTTACAGTCACACCTGTTTTACGGCCCCCTTCCAGATACTGACTGCGTCCAGGCTGTGTACTGTGTAGTGGGCGGTGTCATTGTAACTCACGGTCAGCCAGCAGAATAGAAGCAGTTACGGGCCGGTACCGTGGGAACGAGTGCGCAAATTAGTTATTTCTTCAGACCAGGTCAGATCAGACCAGGGACAACGCGGTCATTCATACCGAGTGTCAGTGCAGCAGTGCCGCAAGGAGACGTGTAATCGGAGCCAAACTCTCCGACGGCATCAGCTCGGTGCGGCAGGCAGGAGCAGGCTCTGACCGGGCCAGCAGACGCTCCAGTAGCACCGTCTTCCTCTCCGCTTGCCTCTGGAGAGCCTCCAGCCACGGTCTGTCTTCCGCTGCCTGCTCCTGGTACGCGGCTGCGAAATTCTCCGCCAACCGTACCAGCGCCATCTCCGCTTGCCGGTCCACGTCTCTGGCTGCGTGGAGCCCCAACATAGGCTCCACTGTGGAAATAGACCATGCCACCGGGGTCTCCCACACACAGCCATAGAAGGTACTGGTGGTTTTCACATCTTTATTAAATTAAACAGGTGAAAATATAAACTTACAAACTCTTAAACTTTAAGCAGCTGGCGACTAGCTTTGCAGCTCAGTATTTTATCTGAATTACTATTTTTAATATATTGACATGTCTTATTTCAGATGTCAAAATATTTATTTAAATTATTTTGAAGGAGAAATTTTCCTCCTCCACCTAAAGTTGTTTGAAGTTTTCTGATGTACTTCACTAAAAAACTAAACGTACACCTACAAGTAAAAGTCGTAACAAGGTTTCCGTAGGTGAACCTGCGGAAGGATCATTACAGGTACAGCCGCTCGACCTTGATCGACGTCGGCAGCCTGACCAACCTCCGGGCGCTTAGGTTCTCGCGCTGCCCCTCCGACGGCACACACACGCGAGGCAGAGCTTCTCTCACTTGTGGGGTCTGGCACTTTACTGCCTCCACACTGTTAACATGGTTCTCCCACCAAGGCTCTGACCATGGCTTCAGTGTGATATTTACGTGTTTTTTAAGATGGACCATCTCTGGGTGGATGCTGAAAATAGAGTGAACATCTTATGTAAGTAGCCTGTGACGACCCCCTCCACCCGCACCTGGACACTAGGTGTCCCTGTTCTTCTTTCCCCTAAGCTGTAGGTGGAGGTGACGTCAGCGTTAATCAGTGCAGACCTGGGCCAGGTGTGCTCTGCCCTTTAAAAGGCCTCGCCACATTCATGTCTCTCTCTTGCGCTCTCTGTGGGACGAGGTTGGCTCTCCCTGACTCCCGAATGCAGCATCCTTTTCTGTTTTGTTGACACACGTTGTGTTGTTAGTTATAATTTATTTTGTTAAATAAATATCTGTAAGCATAACAGTCAACTCGTGTTATCTCCCTCCTTGTCCCAATCTTTGAGCCGGGTTGTGACAAATGGGGGCTCGTCCGTTCCCCGCAGTGTCTTCCGTGTTTATGAATGGCTTGATGGGCGAAGACTGCGATTTTTTTGAAAGAGACCGGTGATCAGGTAATGTGTGAGTGTAGTGTGACGTCACACGCCAAGTCAGCTGTGCGCCTCGTTTTTTTGTGAATGAGCGGCGTAATTCGGTTGTGTGGGAGATGTTCTGGTAAGTGAACTGAAGCTGTTCTGAGTTGACTTGTTTCTGTAAAGCGTGTGTGCCGTAGTTTATTGAGGGTGAGTCTCTGTGTTGCTGTGCTGGGTGTTTCCTGGTGGCATTTAACTCGAGTGAGCCTGTTGTTGGGCCATGGTTCTTTGTGAAACCACACTTCGGCCTACATGTGCCATCAAAGCCTGAAGCAGCATGTCCCTCCAGGACTCAGTCTCCCAGGGGCCATCAAAAACCAGAGCAAGGAACTCAGTCTCCCAGGGAGCATCAGAGGTGTGAAAACCCCCCCAGGGACACAGGTTTCAACTCCCATTGGTCACTCTGGACCCCATGACCTGTGAGGTCATCGGGCCAATATAAAGCCATGTTCTCCCCCTCTTCTGTCTCTTTCTACACTCCCTCCAAGGAGAGAAGGCTGTCGAGCCTCTTCTGCCTCTTCCTACGATCCTTCCACAGGAGGGAAGGCTGTTGAGCCTCTTCTCCAGCTCACATCTTCTCTTCCCATCCAACTCTTCGAGAGGAGCACAAAGGTGCAGCTTCCAGCTCATCTCACCAAGGAAACCTCCTCGTAACCCAAGCTCTACCAACGTCCTAGCAGCGACTCGACGTCCTGCTTGAAAACTTCAACCAGCAACTGAGCTACACAGCTAAACAGAAACCAGCAAGACGACACAAACTGCGAACTGCACAGCAACTTCCTTTTTCCCCTTTCCACGGACTGGTAACACAACTGGGCTTAATAATTATACTAGGCTAAGCAAGACTGTTTATTCGATTCTGTGTGAGGTTTATAAGTTTGAGTTGTGGTGTTGTGATATTTTGGGTACAAGTTATTGAGAAAGTAATGTTAGTCTGTTATGCTCTTCACAGTCTTTCGTTGCATCCAATCTAGTAACTTTCTCTAACTTGGCACACACACAGACACACGCATAACTCTTCACCTCATTAGCTCTACAGGTCGTAAACATTCCAATAGGTGGGGGAAGGGTGTTATCTCTTTGGCCAGCCACCATTTTGAAAGCATGCTGACTCACACAGACACACACACATACCTATCTTTGTTTAGTAATTACACCGTTAGTAATTTGTGTTTTTATACTTTATTATATTCATAATAAATGTTTTCTTTCACAAATGTTTTTCATTAATGTTGCATAAGTGAATTTTGCCAACCTCTACACTGTCAAGAACTCCATATCCTTCAACTTAGCTAACTATCTATATGGTAATTTTGGTTATAGTTATTAATTTAACTGTTAATCAGAGTTCCAAATTTGTAGTTAGAACCTTTATGAGACTTTATTCAATAAATTGGCTATCTTTTCCCTTCCTTTGAAGGGTGGTGCCCCGAGGTAACTTTAATCAATTAAAGTTATTATTTAATATTAATAATAAAATATTACCATTTTATGGTATCACGTTTGATGCATTATGGCACAACACTGTATACGGTCTTAAGTTGCTGCTGTTCTGTCCCGGTTAGGCTGAAGGGCGGACTCCCTTTGGAGTTTGCTGGGGTTCGGTAGTGTGGTGTGAAAGTGGTTGGAGCAGTTGTCTCTGGAGCACGTCCGAGGCTGCAGGTGGAGTCGCCAGTTTGGTTACGTGTGGGACGAGGTTGGCTCTCCCTGACTCCCGTCCTTTTCTGTTTTGTTCATGTGTAGTAGTAGTATTTTGTTGTTGCGCTATATGTATTGAATGACAGGAAATTCCCACAGCTACTAAAGTAGACACTTTTATTTTGAAGGGGGGATCGTCACTTTTGTGTTATGGTTATTTTTGTTTCTTTCTTGTTGAGTTTTCTGCATTATGTTTTGTCATAGTTCTATATAAGTGTGTTGAACACCATGTTAAGTGTGCAAGACGCCTTGGGGGGGGAGTTGGGAAGTACTGGCGGAAGTGGAGTGGGAGTTTTACTTTGACAATGACATTACCCGCACTTCCATGGGTGGGGCTTCCTCTTTGCCTTGGATTCCCTTGGGAAGATATATGCTGGCGGTCAGTGTGGAGTACAAGGTCTGAAAATCCCAGTCATCTGTGTAGCTGTTGCTGGACGGACAATAAAAACAATTGTAAAGACATTGTATTTGAAGTGTGTCTTAAAAAGCATTCACAACGCAGAAGTAAAGACACTACACATGGACATACGTTGTGTTGTTGATTATAATTTATTTTGTTTGTTGTATATCTGTAAGAATAACAGTCAACTCGTGTCATCTCCCTCTTTGTCCCAATCTTTGAGCCAGGTTGTGACAAGCCAAAATAACCAACCGCCTCTTGGGAGCTTCCTGCAGCATCAGCCATCACCAGGTTTAATGTGTGAGCTGCACAGGGCAAAAATAAAGCTCTGGGGTTGATTGCCAGTAATCTGGCCTTTACACCTTTTCTGTTACCCTTCATATTTGCACCATAATCATATGACTGCCCTCTGCAGTCATCAAAGGGTATGTTCAGCTCTTCCAGCCTCTTCAAGAGGCTCGGTATGGCTTATGTCTGGGGTGCAATCCAGTATTCTTGAAAAATACTTGCTGAGTTTGATCTCACCTACAATTGCCTCCATGATCTTCCCACTAATGGCACTCTTAAATTAATTTTCAATCAATGTTGGGAGTAGTAGAGTGTGTCACTGGATCCTCTCAGGGCCATATTTCTCTTTTGCAAGGGACTGGATTATCGCCAGTATCCTTTTTAGCATTCACGCCACCTCTTCCTCTCTGTTTCAATGAGTGCCATTGCCTGGTTGTCTATAGTCTATCCAGTTTCAAGGCGACTCTCCAGTTCTTTCCACATCTTCATAGATTGGTGATGCTCAGGGCTATTTTCATGGGATTTTAAAACCTGGGTGGCATTCTTCCAATCATTAAGTCCTTCACTAACCAGTTTAAAATCCTTCTGTGAAAACAACTTGCAGCAAAAGCAAAACAGACTTCTTTTTTTCTTGGTGTAGATAAGCCAGCTTCTAATTAGCTTCTCACCACTGACTAATGTTGAGTTAAAGTAATGACAATGGCAACTCCGTCCATTCTCTCTTTTAGCGAAAATAGAGATTACATCTCAACCTTATAAGGTGCTCTGTTGACTAATTCTGTCCTAACTTTATCAGAGAGGGTAGGCCAGTCGGCAGGATCCATTGGTGGTGGTTCGACAGGCTCACCAACAACAGGGATAAATTCAGAAGTAGAAGAACCTGTGCTCTTTCCAGCAGCAACTGGTGGTACTGTGGATGTACACTCACTGGCCACTTTATTAGGCACACCTGTTCAATTGCTTGTTAACACAAATAGCTAATCAGCCAATCACATGGCAGCAACTCAATGCATTTAGGCATCTAGACGTGGTGAAGATGACTTGCTGAAGTTCAAACTGAGCATCAGAATGGGGAAGAAAGGGGATTTAGGGGATCTCTGAACGCACAACACTTCAAACGTTGAAGCAGATGGGCTACAGCAGCAGAAGACCACACCGGGTGCCACTCCTGTCAGCTAAGAACAGGAAACTGAGGCTACAATTCACACAGGCTCACCAAAATTGGACAATAGAAGATTGGAAAACCGTTGCCTGGTCTGATGAGTCTCGATTTCAGCCGTGACATTCAGATGGTAGGGTCAGAATTTGGCGTAAACAACATGAAAGCATGGATCCATCCTGCCTTGTATCAACGGTTCAGTCTGGTGGTGGTGGTGTAATGGTGTGGGGGATATTTTCTTGGCACACTTTGGGCCCCTTAGTACCAATTGAGCATCGTTTAAACGCCACGCCTTGTTGAATCTATGCTACGAAGAATTAAGGCAGTTCTGAAGGCAAAAGGGGGTCTAACCCGGTACTAGCAAGGTGTACCTAATAAAGTGGACTGTGAGCGTATATGAGCAGCTAGGGGCCTCTTCAGCACTAGTAAAAGTGGAAGAAGCCAGACAGCTTGGTGTTTCATCAGAATGAAATTGCCAAGAGGTAGATGGAGAGGTTGGTCACTGTGGTCACTGGGAGCTGGTTGGTTTGAGGTGAATAGATAAGATGTCTCACCTTGGTCACTGGGGGCTGGTTGAGATGAGGTCGGTGGCGATGCTGAAATCCCTTGTAAGTACTTCATCAAAGAACCTGTTGGAATATGGAGGATGCTCGCTCACACACACACACACACACACACACACACACACACACACACACACACACACACATACACAAATTCACTCCAGAGGTTACATTCATTAGTTAATAAAACAAGTTAACAAAACATATGTAAAACATGAGGAAATGCTAAACATTATTTATTTCACATGCTCTCAAATAGCCTGTCAAATTGTCATGCATCCCCAATAACTTTTGGACTTTGTACAGATGCACACAGGCAGACAAAAATGTAGGCTATAATAAAAATATATAATAAAAAATATAAAAAGAGCCTGAAATATGCTGTGATGACAGCTACCTAGCTAATCATATCGACAAAAATAAACAATGATGTGCACAATCGTGGTGATTCTTACCTCTAGAGCAGGGGTCTTCAACGTTTTTCAGGCCAAGGACCCACAAACTGATGGAGAGATGGAGCAGGGACCCCCTACTATATATATTGTATAAAATTGTGTTTTATATTAAACTGAGCCTAGTGACATGTTTAAACATAGCTACCCTGTTATTGTGCATTCAATACTAAGCTATTCAAATAATACACAGGTTCATATATTCATGTTTTTATTTTAAACATGTGCAAGGTACAGGAGCTGCAGTGTGTGCATTGCTGACTGAAAGATAATGTCTTCTGCCTCCATTTATCCGTTCACTACAATATGTGGGATTCATGTTAATGAAATTTAAAGACATTTAAATTTGTGGGAAAAAAATATTACAAATTAAAAAAATATAAAAAATTGTCTAATCAACCCAAAATTTCGCGACCCCCCCCTGCAGTATCTCCATGGACCCCCTAGGGGCCGCGGACCCCCTGTTGAAGACCTCTGCTCTTGATTGTTCTTTCTTCTCCATCTCTTCTCTGCGACACTTTCTGAATTGTGTGCCCGATAAGTTAATCATTTTTTGACTCATCTTTGGGGATTTAACTGTAACCACAGTCTAACCCCACAGTGTGAACGTCGGGGACACACCGGAGGCGCCAATTCTCGTGCGAGCAGCCGCCTGGCTGTTCATACCGGAAGCGCAGCGGGGGTAAATGATGATGGTCTTCACAGGTGAAGCGTATACATTTTTTTGCGGGTGAAATCAAGTTTGCACACGTTTTCACATGGACAAACCTTTAGTAGATCAGGCCCTGAGAGTGTAAGAACATTTTCAATGATTTCTTCGATAGTGTATAAGATTGCCCACTGTTGGCTTATACGTCAAAATGTACGGAAGCGTATTGCATTCACTTGAAAAAAAAAAGTTCTGTTTTTCTGAGATAACTAACTCGGAAATTCCGAGATAAGCTCTGTTTTTCTAATTCATTTTTTTTCCTGTTTTTCCGAGATAATTATCTCTTTACATGCTTTTAGTTTGAAAGTGAAGTTCCTGTATAGACGCTATACGTCATGGCGCTAATATACGGAAGCGTATTGCATTCAAGTGAATGCAATACGCTTCAGATAATTGTAATCTAGTATTTTGATGAAGTTACATTTTGCATGGACGTTTCGCATAGAGCCCTTGTTCAGCGGGCTGCATGTAGCTGCTGCACTCTTAGACAGTCTTTTGTTTGGCACGATTTCTTGTATTAGCGCCATGACGTATAGCGTCGCTTCAAACTGTCAGACTCTCCTTCTGTATAAATAACAAGTGAACCACAAAAGACTAATGTAGCCGAGCGTGTTGTTCTCTTATACTGTCACAGGCCTCAGCCGAAGAAGGACACGAGAGATGGTTATTGAATCGGGACATCACACCCGTTTACTTTCCTTCACACTTCAAAACTTCTCTATCGACAGAACCCTCTTCCGTTAGAACCCCTTTCAAAACAAGAGTCCCAACCAACACCCTGCTTATAACAGGAACTACACATCAATCTTCCATAATAAAGCCACTAAATAAAATAGCTTACACTAACAAACGAAATATATGAATTATGGACAAAAATGAAAACTATCCTTTATCTATCTGCAGCATATCCCCACGAAAGATGGTCGAGACTTTCAACTGATGTTTTCAGGTTTATTTGAAACTTTGAAACAACACCGTAAGAGCGTGTGCCTCTTCGGAGGGTCGCTAAAACATCAAACTTTTCCTTTCTGAAGTTACAGATTCACAACAGTAAGTCCGCGTCTATACAGGAACTTCACTTTCAAAATAAAAGCATGTAAAAAAAGCTCTGTTTTTCTAATTAATTTTTTTTTCTCTTTTTCCGAGATAAAACAGAGCTTATCTCGGAATTTCCGAGATAGTTATCTCAGAAAAACAGAACTTTTTTTTTTTTTTCAGAAAAACAGAACTTATCTCGGAATTTCCGAGTTAGTTATCTCAGAAAAACAGAACATTTTTTTTTTTCAGAAAAACAGAACTTATCTCGGAATTTCCGAGTTAGTTATCTCAGAAAAACAGAACTTTTTTTTTTTCAAGTGAATGCAATACGCTTCTGTAAAAATGTCCTTAACTGTGACATTTTTTTTTTTTTACCAAGTTACATTTTGTTGGCACTTAAAAAAATAACCGAAGCAGTATTTTGTTTAGTTTTCTCAATTTTCAAGTCTTGACACTGAGCAGGCTGTATAATTCATTGAACCTTAGTTTCTGATAATGTTACTGTTTACTGTAAACATTCTAAATATGTTTTACAGATGTTTAAGCGGAATGTGAAATGTTTCAAGGGGAATTTGAGTCTAATGCTGGCCTCACACTACAAGATTCTTGGCCAACTTTATGCCTGATTGGCCCCTCCTAACAATCAAAAGAGAAATCTGGTCTGAGACCTTGTCAGTCCTATGTGAGCGGGGTACAGATCAATCTTAAGCCTTGATCGGCAAGGCTTAAGATTACATTGTCTTTCTGTTTTTACTTTGAAAAATAAGGGAAGCAATGTGCTTGTTTTGAGAGAAAGTATTTTTTATGTTGTTTACAAGCACCTGCAAGTGTTAAACGTGTTTTTGGAGAAATACAATTGTATTGCCTCAGTTTTTCTTTTCTTGTTTCTATCCTTGATGCTACTCTTGGGTTACTGTTCACATTGTCTGCACTTAACAGCTACTGTTTGAATTAATTTGATTAGATCATGGATTCAGTTACCAACAAAGTCAACAACACCACAAGTGAAACCATCAGACCCTCATGGACCTCTAAAGTCCCTTCTTGTCCCATGTTGCCCCCCTTTGCTGCCAGACACCGTGCTCACCTGCTCCTGCATTCTTGTATATGTGTATTGTTTACCTTTGTATGTGAACGCAAACAACTATCTTGAGTCTTCAGCTAATGTAATGCTAAAGAAGGCAGAACACAAATCAAGTACTCTGAAAAACTTAGCTTCAGGTGGCACATTAGTGAGAAGCGTATAAGGGTTTGGAGCATCCGCTGGCCAATCCTGTACTTCTTCATTTACGGTATGTAAATCATGTATCCTTTGGTGTATAGTTTTTTATTCTGAGCTCCATATCCTCACACACGCTCACATCAAATGTAACCCCCTTTGGCCAAGCTGGGTCTAACTCTTTAGTTTGTTTCTTCCTTTTTTCAGATATCTTTTCTATGTCTGTTTTCTTTGATGGATATATTATGCCTAGGACAACTATTGGTGCACCTAAATTGCTGCCTTCTAGTGTCCCTAAAAAAATAAATAGTTGTGATTTCTGTCCCCAGGCTCCATTGAAATATCCAGAAGTGAGTGGTGTCACCCTATTGTTTTGGTTCCAAAGAAAGATGGCACCATAAGATTTTGCACAGATTTCAGCTCCCTAAATACAATCTCTGAGTTTGATTCCTATCCAGTTTCTCGTATTAATGAACTGATTGACCGGTTGGCCAAGTCAACATTTCTGACCACCATTGATATCTGCAAAGGTTACTGGCAGGTGCCGCTGACGGTACAGTCCCGTGACTTAACAGCTTTTCGGACACCTTCGTGTCTGTTTAAGTTCACTGTAATGCCTTTTGGACTGCATGCTGCTCCAGCTACATTCCCTAATGACTAATGGATGAGGTTCTTTTGTGATTTTCAGATTTTGCCACTGCTTATCTGGATAATATGGTTGTTCACAGTGCAACATGGGAGGAGCATATTGACTACCTGAAGGCAGTCATTAGTCGACATCACACAGACAAAGAGCCAATTGAAGTCATTCCTTGGACTGTCAGGTTGGTACAGACGATTAGTGACAAACTATTACTCTTGTACTGCTGCTCTCACAGATATGACCCGCCGAATGTGCCCTACTCAGCTACAGTGGAGTGAGGAGGCTTAACGTGCTTTTAAGGACCTCAAGGAATTAAGAACCCTGTTTTGTGTAGTCCTGTCTTTAATAAAGACTTTGTGTTGCAAACAGATGCTTCGGAGCAAAGTTTCTGAACTTTTGGGAGAGCATCATGATCATCACCCTCTGGCTTAAATTAGCAGGAAGTTGTACCAAGGGAGAGTCGTTATTCCGCTGTGGAACGAGTGTCTTGCATTGGACTGACTGAAAAACTATCTCTTGGGGAGTGAGTTTATCCTGGAGACTGACCAAAAAGCCCCGAAGTGGATGAAAGGAATGAAAGATGCCAACAGCCGTATCACCTGCTGGTACCTGGCGATGCAGCCGTATCCCTTCACCATCCAACATAGACCTGGGCGCAACAACATCACTGCCGACGTCCTGTCACGCTCCCAGTGTGTGATAGCAGAGGGAGGGGATTGTGTGATGGCTGCTGCCCCTTAAAAGGTGATGTTTTATTTGTTATTAAAACACCAGACACAGTATCTTTGCTTTAACCCACTTTTCTAAATTTAGTGTACCCAATTGGTTAAATTTAGTGAGGTAAAAATTGCGTTGTTAATCACTTTCCTGTACTCTTCCAGCAACCTGGCACAGACTGAGCTGCTACAACACCACAACTTAAGTAGAGGAGGCTGAATGATTGGACTACACCATTCTGCTGTAGACTGAAGGGGTTGCTCTCAGGAGTCACCTTCATCTGTGCCACAGCTGTAATCTATGGACTGGTGAGCATAGACTATATATACCTGCAGTTAGGAGCTAAGATGGTGTCATTTGGTCTTGGTTAACCTTAAGGTAAAAAAAAAAAAATTGTAAATACTTTGGGTGAGTAAAATCTTAATTCTTTTACTAATCCTTGCTTTCCTAGTTTTTACCCTGGTCCTTCACAGGGCTCCTGCCGAACCTAATGGTTCTAATGGCTAATTACCATTGGCTACATGTACCATCATTTTAAAGTAAACAATGTAATTGAGTCGCAATGATTTTACATATTCTTGTATGTTTCAAAATTTCCAAGAACATTTTAAATTGGATGTTCACCCAATTCCTTTTCCATCTCTTTCCACTTTGCTATGTAGTATGGTTTACACCAGTTTACTATATATATTTTAGCTATGCGTCATAAAAGTATTCTTTCAATTTTGGAAGGTTCAAATCGCCCTTTCTTTTGGAAGCTGCAGTGTTTCGTATCAAATTCTAGGCTTCCAGGTCACAAATTGGGTTTTGGGGGATCTTTATAGGTAGGGTCTAGAATAAATAGAGGAGACTAGGTTGCACATTCATTTTGATTATCTCACTTCTGGAATTCAGATCTAATGGTAAAGTAGACCATCTTTCAATGTGTTTTGTATGTCTTGGTTTTTTTAATGGTTTGCCTTGTATAGTTTGGATAGTGTTTTAGGTATGGTAACCCCCAAATATTAAATTTTCTTGAGGTTGTACATTTCCTGTATCTCTTTTGGTTGGGTATAGTTGAGTGTTAGTATCTGCATTTTTAAATATTGATTTTGTAGCCCAAAAGATGTCCATACATTTTCAGAAAAGTTATCAATATAGGAAGTGATTAATTAGGTTGGTCAAGGTAGGTTAGGACATCATCTGCAAAAAGCCATATTTTGTGTTCTCTGCTGTTGAACCAAACCCCCTTTGATGTCTTTGTTTTGCCAAACTGCCTGTGCCAAAGGCTCTATAAAGAGTGCAAATAAAGTGGGTGATAGACAACATCCTTGTCTGGTTGACCTTTGTATTTCAAATGCACCTCCACTGGCACAGCTGAAGCCACTCCGAAATCAGGGAGAGGCAGATAAAACCCTGAGCATGGCATCAGATGTTGCCAGTGGGGGCCAAGCGGCAGTGTGGAACAAGTGTCGAGTGGACTGTATACCAGTGTGCATTAGTTGATTAGTTGGTTGGTGTTTCTTTGTGTATTGTTGATATCTGTGGATAACTTCTGTTAGTGTTCTTTTGTTTTCACGGTTCATCTTCATTTCTTTGGAGATTGTTTTCAGTTAGTGGGTCGCTGTTTTCTTATTCCCTCTTCTGTTTTGGGAAGGGTGTTTTGTGTAGACCTTACGGTTATTAATAAAAATACTTCTCTGGCACTTTTGTATGTATTCACTGCGTTGTTCCAATGAATCCGTATATTTGTTACCAGGGTATGAAAATGAATTTCCTTTTCCAGCACTGTTTTAATGCCCACAAATGCCCATCGTTTCAGGGCAATTTGCGCAGAAATACAAAATACTACTGGAGTAGTCGGAGTGCATAATCTGACGACAACTGGAGGGAAGACAAGGGTTCTCTTATACTGCATCAGGCAATTAGAGGAAATCAGCTACAGGTGTGCCAGGGACCTGCAGAGGCAAACATTACCCATGCCCAGACCTGACATACTAATTGCACACACACTCACACAAGCATGCCAAACCAATCAGTGATCATTAATTCAAACACATTTATGCAAACACACACAGAGGAGGGAGGGGCAGCCAAAGTCTGGACTATGACATTGTTATGGAGAGGCTAAAAGGAAAGCTGTCTGAATGACATCTCATGTTGCTCAGCTAGGAACAGTACTTAAATAAAATGCAAATTTTAAAAAAAAAACAATACACGACAGATGCCCTGCCATAGGATTCGAGTGTTTTCACAAGTCCAAAACAGATGGTAGACAGTCTCTGGATGCATGTTACAAAAAGTGCAGGTTACAGCAATGTCCTTCTTAAATCTTACCAGCACCGTTTTTACCGGGTAATAGCGGTGAATGATCTTGAAAGAAATCTCTTTGACTTTGTTAGTAAGTAAGTACCTGTAAGGAAGAGACCATGTTTTGACCCAGCAAATGTCCTTAACAACATTATTCCAAAACGCAATTACATAGGAGACCGAAATACAATCACTTTGGAATAAGCTGCGGATTTTCTTGTTACCTTTATGTGTAAAACATAGCTTACCTATAGGTGTGTCAACTGGGTCTCTTACAGTTGTTACAGCAGAAAGAGGAAAAGAATAACCCCTGTAGAGCGTAGTAACACCTGTTGGAATAGCATCAAAGAAAATGGCAAATTGTTTAGGGGTCACAGGGATCTTAAATAGGTTGAGAAATTCACAGTAATTAAAAAGCTTAGCCTCCTTGTTGAAAAGCCGACTCACCAAAACAATACAATTCTTGTACCAATTGTCAAAATAGTGAATAGTGATTTATTTTTGTAACATATCTCTATTGTTCCAGATAAAGTACTTTGTAGGTGAGAAATTGTGCTTATATATGAGTGACCAGGCCAGAAGGAATTACTTATGGAAGTTTGAAAGAGAAACAGGAATCAGATCAATATTATAGTTACAAAATAACACAAATTGTAACCCTCCCAGATTAGAAAATACATGATGAGAAATAAAGTTCCAAATTGAGGTAGGATCTTTTAAATAGTGTCTAATCCAATTAACCTTGGAGGTGTTGTTTAGTGTAGTAAAATAGAGAAGATTCAGACCACCGTTATTGTAGTTATTCATCAGGACAGATTTTATAATGTAATGAATTTAGTTTTTTCCAAATAAAATGATTAATTATCTTGTCGATGACTTTACAGATTTTCTGGTTAACGTCTAATGAGATAGCTGCATAAGTGAGCCTAGAGATACAGTACCTTCTGCTTTAGAGAGTAGCGTTCTGCCTTTTAAATATAGATCTCTCTGAAGCCATTGATTAAGTCTTTTCTAGGTTTTCTCTATAATCGGAGTAAAGTTCAAGTCAGATCTAGTATTCTGGTTTTAAGTAACAATTATTCCCAGATCAGTAACACTCTCCTTGACTTGAATATTAAAGATTGAAGGCAGTTCACATATCTTTACAGCCAACAATTCACATTTATTCACGTTTAAATGAAGACCGGAGGCCATAAAAAACATACAAATTACATCCAAGGCAAGAAGAATTTGAGAAGAATCCTTTAAAAATAGTGTTGTGTCGTCAGCCAGCTGGCTAATAGTGATTTCCCTGTCTATAATCGAAATCCCTTTTAGACTACTAGTTTTGATATGATCAGACAATAGTTGGGTGGCTAGCAGAAACAGATACAGACAGATAGGGCAACCTTGCCAAACGCCACGTTTTAAAGGGCTAATATTGTGTAAAATACATTTTCTGGGCTTTTACTATCCGTAATTACTTGAAGGGGGTCAGAAGGTACCCTCGAAGTATGAAAACAGTCACTCCGTGGACTTTTTCACTCAGTCTATTCAAAGAAATATGTTATTGAAACGTTCGGGACTGACACTCTGTACTGTAACTCTGTACTGAAACTTGGGACTTACTCCTACATTGGCCGACTGTCCTGCTAAAACTTGAACAAACATGAGGACGGTGTAACTTACCGTTCAGAAACATCCTGTTGTAACTGACTGTGAATATGTGGCTGGTCTTCTATAGCTGTATCCAAACATAACAACGTGACTTTCAGCTGTGTTTACCAGAGAGATCATCAATGGGCCAGAATGAGACCGGTGATAGGCTTGGTTGCGTGTCACTCAAAGTGTAGTGCAGTCATCTTGGCAAAGTACCAAGTGTCTTGAAGATAAATTTATGTTCAATCGAGTCAAAGGTTTTGTAGAAGTCCAGGATGAAACTTTCATTACTAATTCACTCTGGGTAATCCAATATGTCAAGTACAAGCCGAATATTATTTGATATGCGTCTTTCTCTCATGAACCCGGACTGTGTTTTGTAAATGATGTCTTTGGGAAATTTAGTTAGCCAATGGAGAATTCTGTTTTCCACTTCATTAAACAAATGATTATTGTCAGGTATAGAGTTATATCCATAAATTGAACAACTATGAGGTTAGTGTTCTGAATCTCGAAAACCTGGCAGATATAATCACCATTCTTATCATAGTCAGTATGCAATAACCCTCCTGTAAGATTGTTTTTAAGTGTGCTAACCACAGCAGAACGCTGTGATGCATGTGAGCAATAAATCTCATTACCCCATTGAGATCTCCAAAACTACGTCACAGTCACAGTGTGTGTCTCCTGTAGAAAACATAAATCTGTTTTACATTGTTTAAGAAATGAAAATAAAGCTTCAAGTTGTACCTTAAACCCCTGGCGATGAGAGAAATTATATATAAAGACAAGGTTAAATCAACAAAATGAACTTGAAAATGTTTTAGATTTTGAAATCTACGCAGTGAGATGCTATGAGAACAGCATCATATTGATATTCAAAAAGTGCAAAAACTGACCTGTATACGAGCCTTGAACTCTTAACACAACCTCTGCAACAACTCAGGAAATAAAGACTTTTAAATGTGGTCTGTTAAACATAAGATCATTGTCATCAAAGGCTATTTTAGTTAATGAACTAGTCTCAGATCATAAAATAGATTTATTGTCCCTCACTGAGACGTGGCTGCATCCTGATGAATATGTCAGTCTAAATGAATCTACTCCCCCAAGTCATGTAAATACACACGTTCCCAGAGAATTTGGTCGAGGAGGTGGAGTTGCTGCTATTTTTAACTCCAGTCTATTAATTAATCCTAAACCTAAACTAAGCTACAACTCATTTGAATGTCTTGTTCTTAGTCTTCCACGCCAATCCAAGAAACACCAACAGCCAATCATATTTGCTGTAGTTTACCGTGCTCCTGGGGCTTATACTGAATTTTTAACAGAATTCCCTGAGTTTTTATCAAACCTAGTCCTAAAGACCGATAAAATTATTATTGTTGGTGACTTTAATATTCATGTTGACAATAATAAAGATAGCCTTAGCGTAGCATTTATTTCGCAATTAGACTCAATTGGTTTCAGTCAGTGTGTACACCAACCTACTCATTGTTGTAACCACACACTTGACCTTATATTATCATACGGTGTCAAAATTGAAAATCTAACAGTACTTCCGCGCAATCCAATTCTATCAGACCATAATTTAATAACCTTCGATTTTTCACTATCAGAATATATGCCACTAATAATGAACTCATTTTCAAGATGTTTACCTGATAGTGCTGTAGCTAAATTTAAGGAAATAATTCCGATTACATTTAAACCCGTACTATCCGTCGATATAAACAACAAATTCATTAAAAACCCTAGCTCCACTGAGATTGACCATCTCGTCGATAGCTCTGTAAGGTCATTACGATTAACATTAGACTCAATAGCGCCTCTAAAAAAGAAACATATAAAACATAGTAAATTAGCTCCGTGGTATAATTCCAAGACACATGAGTTAAAACAAGTATCAAGAAAACTAGAAAGGAAGTGGCGCTCCAGCAACCGTGTTGAAAATCACCTAGCCTGGAAGAATAGTGTTAAAGCATATAAGAAGGCCCTCCACAAAGCAAGAGCTGCCTACTATTCAAAACTAATAGAAGAGAATAAAAACAACCCCAGGTTTCTCTTCAGCACTGTAGCCAGGCTGACTGAGAGTCACACCTCCACCGAACCCAGTATTCCTCGATCCCTAAATAGCAATATCTTTATGAATTTCTTTAATGATAAAATTCTAACCATTAGAAATCAAATCAACCATCTCCTGCCCTCAATTGGCACTAATACCCCATCAAGAATAGAAAACTCAGAAACGGCCAAGAATCTTACCAATTATTTAGACAGCTTCTCTCTGATCAGCCTCGATCAGCTGACCAAAATAATCTCATCTTCTAAACCAACAACTTGTATCTCAGACCCCATTCCTACAAAATTACTTAAAGAAATTCTGCCCCTAATTGACAGTTCATTACTGAACACAATACATCTGTCATTATCATCAGGATATGTACCACAGTCTTTTAAAATAGCTGTAATCAAACCCCTCCTCAAAAAACCCACCTTAGACCCAGAGGTTTTAGCCAATTATCGTCCGATATCTAATCTCCCTTCCTGTCTAAAATCCTAGAAAAGTTGTAGCCAATCAGCTGTGTGAGTTTCTCCAGGAAAATAATATATATGAAGACTTTCAGTCAGGGTTTAGAGCCAATCACAGCACAGAGACAGCCTTGGCAAAAGTCACTAATGATCTTCTAATAGCTTCAGATCAGGGGTTTGTGTCTGTCCTCGTTCTGTTAGATCTTAGTGCAGCATTTGACACAATTGACCATCAAATTTTATTACAGAGACTAGAACAGTTAATTAGCATTAAAGGAACCGCCCTAAAATGGTTTAAATCCTATTTTTCAGACCGCTCCCAATTCGTGCAAATTAATGATGAGTCATCTGTGCGCACCAAAGTTAACCATGGTGTTCCACAAGGCTCTGTGCTCGGCCCAATTTTATTCTCATTATATATGCTTCCACTTGGAAACATTATCAGGACACACTCGGTAAATTTCCACTGCTATGCGGATGACACCCAGTTATACTTGTCAATAAAACCTGAACAAAGTAATCAAATAACTAAACTCCAAGCATGTCTCAAGGACATAAAAACCTGGATGACCCGCAATTTTCTCTTATTAAACTCAGATAAAACAGAGGTTCTAATACTTGGCCCTAAACACCTTAGAGATACATTATCTAACGATATAGCTGCGCTAGACGACATTGCCCTTGCTTCCAATGAAACAGTCAGGAACTTGGGAGTGATCTTCGATCCTGATTTATCCTTTAATTCTCACTTAAAACAAATTTCTAGGACAGCCTTTTTTCACTTGCGTAATATCTCCAAAATCAGACATGTCCTTTCTCAAAAGGATGCAGAAAAACTAATCCACGCCTTTGTTACATCCAGACTGGATTATTGTAATTCCTTATTATCAGGCTCCAGCAGTAAGTCGTTAAAGACAAAATGCCGCAGCACGTGTCCTGACAAGAACCAAGAAAAGAGAGCACATTTCTCCAGTATTAGCTTCGCTACACTGGCTTCCGGTTAAATCTAGAATAGAATTTAAAATTCTCCTCCTCACCTTCAAGGCCCTTAACAATATGGCACCATTATATCTTAAAGAGCTGTTAGTACCTTATCAACCCACTAGAGCACTGCGCTCCCAGAATTCAGGCTTACTTGTCGTCCCTAAAGTCTCTAAAAGTAGAGTAGGAGCCAGAGCTTTCAGCTATCAAGCTCCTCTCCTGTGGAATCATCTCCCACTTTCAGTTCGGGAGGCAGACACCATCTGTACGTTTAAGAGTAGGCTTAAAACCTTCCTTTTTGATAAAGCTTATAGTTAGAGCTGGTCCAGGCTTGTCCTAGACCTGCTCTTAGTTAGGCTGCTATAGGTTTAGAAGGTCGGGGGACACATGACACACGGAGCTTCTCTTTCCAGCTTCTCCTTCCTCTTCTCAATCATTATCACATCAAAGTAATTCATATCCCATCAATACATGTTACTGACTTGACTTCTTCCCCGGAGTCCCTTTGCCTTATTGTCCGCAGACCCAGGGCCGCGGCTGTGGCCACATCATGGATTAGGATCTGTGGATCACGTATCAGAGGTCGTAATGGTGGATCCAGTATGGCGGATTCTGCATCGTGCTGGCTGATCGTGATAACAAAGACAGATCCTTTATCGTGTTGGCATCAGATACTGGTAGTGGACCACGACCGAGGTGGCAGCTGATGATGGATCCTAATGGCGGCAGTGGACAATAACTGTGGACTATAGTGGCATCCGATCTTGATGGTGGATCATGATCTTGCTGGCTGCTGACCATGGACTATGATTGCAGCAGGACTGCTCGATACATAGTATTTCTCCTCAGACACTTGACCATTAATGACATTAATCCACCTTCAGTTATACTTCAAAATGTTTACCCTAATCAATGCTGCTAAAACCTTTATCTTGATGTTCTCCTTTACACTTGACATCTATTGCACTTCTGTCCGTCCTGGGAGAGGGATCCCTCACATGTGGCTCTCTCTGAGGTTTCTACCTTCTTTTTTCCCTGTTAAAAGGGTTTTTAGGTAGTTTTTCCTTACTCTTGTTGAG
The DNA here is from genome assembly GCF_022539355.2 of Hippoglossus stenolepis. Lineage (NCBI taxonomy): Eukaryota > Metazoa > Chordata > Actinopteri > Pleuronectiformes > Pleuronectidae > Hippoglossus > Hippoglossus stenolepis. The sequence continues at coordinate 32,234,982 of NC_061483.1, read as the reverse complement.
GGTTAAGGGCAGAGGATGTCACACCATGTTAAAGCCCTATGAGACAAATTGTGATTTGTGAATATGGGCTATACAAATAAAATTTGATTGATTGATTGATTGATTGATTAACAAATCTTCGTGTCACGGTGTGGGGGGCAGTTGGACCCAGACGCAGAGGCTCAGGAGACACGGGATACAGAAGTACAGGGATAGCAGGGCAGGAGATCCAGACAGGAGGACAGGAGATTAGGACGGGTAGACACGAGAACACATACGACAAGAGACATACGACGACGATCCGACAAGGACAAAGGGAAGAACCGAGGCTTAAATACAGACACAGGGAAGGCAGGGGCAATTCGACACAGGTGTAACACATGAGGACTGGTGCAGACAATCACAGACAGGAAGTGAAGAAAGAAAACACAAGCAACAGAGACTACAAAATAAAACACGAAACAGAACACGGAGTGTGAAAACATGAAACAGGAGGAGATACTAAATAACTGCAAACACCTTGGAAATGGTGGAAACTAAGCACTGGAAAATATTAAACCCTGACACTTCGAGATTCAAATGTAGCTTAATGTGCAAAAGTTAACAGTTTTTGATATCTCTTGTAATGTTCCTTGAATCAGACTGGAAGAGGAATTTCCTTTTTATCAATAAATGTTCAACCACCTACGAAGTAGGCAATTTTCCCAGTCTTAAATGCTTTATCTACCAGCGTCCATAGCTTAATTCTGAGATCCTCCGCGAAGCACAGGCCGTTGTCTCGCAGGTAGGATGAATTCTTTGCAGCAGCCCCGATTTCAGTATGATGCCTCTGTTGCCGTTTGGCTTCTTCACTCCGATGCGGTGCAGTGTCGATAACATCTGGGAGTCGTTCAGCATCCAACTTTTTTAGCTCGTCTGAGCAGGCATTAATTAGCAAGGACAGCGTAGCAACAATATCAGCACCGTCCATTTCACCTTTACCTTTCTTGATGGGAGGTTTCTCTGGTGTTATCGGCAGGGAGAGAAAGTCATCTTCATTCATGAGAGAAAGTTTCAAGCAGTCCTCATCGTCGCAATAGTCATGGCAGTTCTCAATAAGTACATTTGAGGCTCCGGCTACAGCGTCTTCTGCCATTTTACTCACCGTATTTTTTCTCTTCGTACCAGAAGTCGACATAGTTCGCTGGGACTACTCCCAAAGTTCAAGAAAATGATTTGCAATAAAAACTAGAGACTATACAGTATTTGTGCAGTTTATTTTTAACCGTACATGGGCTGTTTTCACAAGTTTAACTTCTCTTTGGATGCTGCTCTCGAAGGCAAAACCGTTCACGGCGCCATCTTGGAAAGCCCCTGGAACAGTAATTAGTTGTCAGATTCTCCATATCATGTTTTATAAAGTGAATATAATGTAATGGTGCTTCCTGCAGTAACATATATTACCAATATCTTTCTCTAGATACATGTTATCCATGGTTAACATTTGTTGTTTACCTTGTCACTGAATAATTTTTCTCCTACTTTGTGTGAAACAAAATTGAATAGTAATTCTTAATTTTCTAATTAAAACAAATCACTACATGTAGATAGCATATTGTCCACACATTTTCGCACATCCACACACAAGTTATTGGCTGCATTCAAAACTTTATGAATCTCAGTGTAAGTTCAATAAGGAAGACGTTTTTCTGTCTTAATCATTTACATTTCTCTTTCACTCTCCTTGACTCTTCTTATCAGCTGACTGTTAGATGGTTACGGTACTCCGTGACACATTTGGCCATGATCTCAATCAGCCAATCATGCAGTTCATATACTAATCAACCACGCCCCCATAATGAAATCACAAGGGGTCTAAGTGCCAAATATCTGTTATTTATATCACATAGCAAATGCTGGTTGCAGTTGTCTTTCTAAAACTGTAAAAGTGACTTGCGGTAATTTAATTATTTGATTCATTTAATTCTGTTTTTTTCCCATCGATTAGTTTTTTTTAAATAAAATGAAGCTAAATTTGCTTTACTGTTTTCATGTTTGGTTTGTATATAATTTACTGATAAACCATTGGTATTCTTTTTTCATATATTGCATGTATTACATATATTTTTGCTGACAAGCCCCTGTTGTCATTTTTCTGAGGACATTGAAAAATACTTGAATGATAAGGCACATAGCCCTGCCCCAGCTGACTTCATTGTGTTGTTTGCCTGTAATGCGAGGTTGTATTAATTTGAACGTATTGCATCCAAATCGCACCAAATTCAATACTGCACTTCCCCCAGGTCATGAAGAATAAACAAGCAAGTGTGAAGCTGATAGGGTGAATAGTTTACAAGAAATGCATTCCACATACAGAGAGGCAGACAGACACTTGTGGAATGAGTAGGTAGATAACAATAATAAGATATTAATAAGTTATTTACAGAGTTACACCTTATCAGCAAGAAATCCACAATTTCAGGCCATGGACCCTCCAAGCGGGTGGTCTGTCCACTGGCCTGCATGGGACAGTCCATAGACATTAAACATGTACCATTGTATTGTCCATTTTCAACCCACATACTAATGCCTGTATGTCAATGATAAGTACATATTCAGCAATAATTTACCATCCGATAGCAATCATGTGATATGGCACATAAAGTGATGAAATCAAATGAATGTATGATTTGAGAATAAAAAAATACATTTAATGGTTACTGGCAGAGGAAAGGAGATATATTTGGCGACAGCTGCTCTCCTGTAGCAGGGAAACGGTAGTCTAAGGGGAGTATACTGCTGGTCTCTTTAGACATTACTTTGTATAAGTATATTTTTGTTACATTAGATTTCATCTCCAGTGTCACAACAAATAAAACTATGTATATCCGTGTAAAATTCTTTAACATTTCTCCACCTTGTTAGTCAACGTGGTTGCTGGTTCCTTTTTGTCTACAAATGCACATGTACCACTGTCCATGGGAAATATATGCCACTATATATTAATGTATATTGTATATTACACACATCTGTACAGCAGAATAGTGCCTGTCTAAATTCCATAGATACTCTCTTCTCTCCATCAGTACCCAAGGTTAGGTTAAAGATAAAGGGCCAACCAACCATTGTAGTGTCTACGCTTAGGGACTTTCATATCTAACTCGGATGCACCAGAGAGAGAGACACCAACTTCAACTCTCACCGACTTTAACTCTTTTGCGTATTTCACCAGTGGCAAGATGCAAGGACACACTGATTTAGTTATGCATACTTTAGGCTTAACTATCCAATAGGATGGGAACACCTACATGTAACATAGAGTGACAGCAATGCTAGCCATTCATGGATGTACTGTTAGAATGGAATAGAGGAAGATATATGGGGATGCTGTGGAAGACATCTTCAGACTTGGGGGTGACTGTTACTCTGTTAGTGTTTGTATATTGTTTCACCTCTTGGTCTCCTTGATGCATCAAGTCTACATTAAAATCTTCTGCATAAGACATCAGCTGCTGACTGAGTTCTCCTTTCACGAGCTTCCAGAAAACTTCCATAACAGTGGCCAGACAATTGCTCTCTCCTTATCCTTCTCTAGTTTTGTGTTCTGCTAGTGTCCTTGTCACTACTGGTAGCATAAGCAGTGCCTGCAGCCAGGTCAGGTTGCATAGGTGGTTCAACTCCTCCAAGATAAGATCCCACACTGCATGCAGCATCCAGCAGACATTGTGAAAGTTAAAGCTCACAAACACTGACACTTGACCTGTCTGGAAGACAAACTTTTCACTCTGAAAGCTTTTGCAGCACCAGAAATACAGCTGCTGTATGTATACTGCACTCATATTTCACCAATTACAACTGAATCATCATTTAAATCAAAGAAAGGCTTAACACCAAGAGCAGGCTGTCAAATAAAATTTAAATATTTATTGCCATATCACCTGAATACCCCGATTGCTCCTTTCATTATGTGAAGCTGTTGCATGACATTAATTATATCATCAACTGTCAACACAAGTAGACTTTCTGTCATGTTTGGAAAAATTGGGACACAGTTATACACTGATGAGCTACAACATTAAGACTGGTAACAGGTGGCATAGATTATCTTGTAACAATACCAAAAGTCAACATCTGGAATATGATGAATGTCAGGTTAATAGTTCTCCTAGTCTATGTGTTGGATGCAGGAGAGATGGGCAAATGACTCGGTTGGAAATTCTCAGAAGCAACGAGACAGGTGGAGTGCTCCTGATCACAAACTGCTGGTAATGGGAGAAATGTTTCACAACACACTGAAGACTGGTCAGAGAGCCCATGTCGGTCATAACGTTTTTGGGTAATCAGTGCTATTACCTCTAGGAAGCTGCTGTCAACAGTTTCTTTTGCTAGCAAAAGCAGTAAGACAAACAGAGTACAAATACACCTCAACATTTCCTTTATCAGATTAATATAAACTGTGTTACAGCCAGAGCAAAAACTGTTGTACTATGTGATTTCAGTCTAACGCAGTCATCTATCCCACCACCACCGTGTCGTCATCTGGGAACTCATAGTAGGGGACTTCTAGGTTGAGGGGTGCGGGACCCTTTCTGATTCGGCCTGAAGCATCGTAGTGCGAGCCGTGACAGGGGCAGTAGTAACCTCCGTAGTCTCCGGCATTGGCAATTGGCACGCAGCCCAGATGTGTGCACACCCCGAGGACGATAACCCAGCTGGGGTTGATGACCCGGTCCTTGTCGTACTGAGGGTCTCGCAACTCTGCAATGTTCACAGCCGCTTCTGTGGCGACCTCCTTCTCTGTGCGGTGACGGACGAAAAGCGGCTTGCCTCTCCACTTGAAGGTCATGTTCTTGCCTTCCGGGATGTCGCTCAACTTGATTTCGATCTTGGATAGGGCCAGGACATCAGCTGAAGCACTCATTGAAGAAACAAACTGAGTCACCACCGTCTTGGCGGCATAGACACCCACCACTGTTGAGGCCCCAGTAACCAGGTAGGAGAAAACTCTTCTAGATTCACCACTCTCCTGGGATGACCTGTTGGGGTCGATCACCTCTGCACGCCTGTAGTCTGAGAAATCAGGTATCCTTACGTCTGTGTGGGCAAACCTGACTCCTGCACAGCCTTCAGATAAAAACAAAATGGGTTATCAGTTAGACTTAATAATGTAGGTTAATGCCCCAAAAGCCTGAAATTCACCTTGAATGTACACAAATTTCTGGATTAACTCGCAAATTAGTTCGCAATGAATTTAAATCGATTAGTTGTGTCTATGTTATGATGCAGTAATCTGAACTTAACCTAACAAATGCAGTCAGGCTAAGCGTTCACAAGATGCTGTTTATCAACTTAAGTCAACCTAGGTTTTCCTACTCTACTGAGCATGTGGCCATAAAAGGGGCGGTGTTTACTGCATATCGCTGACACGGACAAGAGCACTGGGAGCAGAACTGCATATTTCACAACAAGGAGCAATTTTATATACAAGAAAAATGTAAGTACAAACACATTATCCAGGCTAAAAAAAGATTTTGCCACACTCTGAAGACCCTTGCTCTCCCAAGAGACACTAAGAATCTGTGCACCAGCTCTGTGGGATCCTCTAAGAACGATTGTCAGGTTTCAAAGAAATTGATTGGTCAGTGAACAGTGCTTGCATTCGGTTACTTTCAGCTTAAGTTACTTTTGGTGATTTATGTGAACAAGGTTCGTAGGACCAATAACTCTGAATTAAACCTCAAGTTATCCCGATAACCCAAAATTCTGCTTCGTAGTACAGTCCCATGCGGAGAGCGCAATACACCAGCCAATGCCGTGACTTGTGACTTGCTCACGTGAATACGCCACCCACTTTACAGAGTAAATGTTTTAAAAAAAAAATGTGTATGACAAAACTCGTTACAAGTATGGGAACATTTTACACTACAGCCTTCAAAGAAGACTGTTAGCTGTAAAATGTAGTTTTGCAAATTTTGCATGGCAGCAGTACATCACAACGGGATGCACCTGAAGAAAAAATACTTTGGAGCAAAGCTGCATACTATTTATTCAAGTATTTTAATATATATGTATTACAAAAAAATTATCTACTTATGGAAGAAAGAGTACTATCAGAGTAGATGATATCAGACCTTACATTTTTTCAAACTACAGCTGTGGAACTTCTCAAATCTGATGAACTAATCCAAGTTTAGCAAGTGTTCAATTTATGAGATACTGGCAACATTTCTCACTTCGAAAGAATGTAATCTAAACATGTTTTCATATTATGCATTTTGTCAGTCGTCAGTTATCGTTTTTACTTTGAAAACTGGAAGTACTCGCTTACATATTCCAACTCATAATTCATTGAAATTGTGTTGTTTCTGTTCGGGGAGCGTACAGATTTCATGTTCTATTTTCAGATAGTTCACTGATACTGCAACACGTCTTTAGAGGGTGAGGAAAATGACAGATAAAGTCGCTCTTCACATCTGCTCTAAGCCGCTTCGACTAGTACCATGGTTTGAATATGGTAGCATTCCAGATAAAGGGGCGGCTGGTTTGACTACGGAAATACAAACGACGGCTAGATTGACCGCCGACAGCAGAGGTGATTTAGCCTCCTCAGTTAAAGTTAAAGCCGGCTACCAACGACGCACTTACCGTTGATGCTAACCATCACCGCAGGGCCCGTCTTTGGGCTTTGACCGTTCAGCGACTCGCGGCACAGGAACTTTTCCTTCGGGTTCAACAAGATCTTCTCTCCCTTCAAAACAATCCCAGGGACCAGGGCTTTTAAGGGACCAGCGACAGCAAAAGCAGTGGCCTGCATATAAGGAGAAAAAGGCCCTGACCGGGCAGCTAGGGACATCATGTTAGCGTGTAGCTGTTGCTGCTGTGACGACCTTGTGTGCCTGACCGGAAGGGGACGTCTTGTTCTTCTTCCTCTTCTTTGAGGTTGTATTGGCAGTTGGCAAACAACGATTTGCTGCACTACCACCACCATCTGGTATGGAGTGTGGATCAGAATGTCTTATATTTATATTATCTATTCTATTTAGTAAAAAAAAATCTCAATTATATTTGTTATTCTAAGATAATGGAAACTTATTTCAATAACACTTGCTTTTTGAGTTATTTTGTAGGATATATCTTAAATCAAAATGTTGCCCAGGTTTACAATTAGATGCATTCTTTTTTATTCATATTTCTTACAGTGCACTATGACATGATGAACTGTTTCCTCTTGCCCACAATAATCACGTTTTCCTATTTTTTGCAACGTAGTGTTTAGTCCTGTGTTCAAATCTGAGACTTGATATTATTGTTTTGTCTCTCCTGTTTCTTCCTGCCCATCTAATTTCTCCCACTTTTCCTTGAAATCCCATTGCTTCTGCTACCTTTCCTTCAACCTCTGTTTATTGATCCTCAAGTCTCTGCTTTAATGAAGCTGACGGCCACATCACTGCAGCTATTTTCACAGCCTCCTTTAAGTTTATTTGCCATTTAACACCAATATGTGCCGGTATCCATACAAAACTACTGTCAGGCCCATCATTTGAATTCTGTATAGTATTTGTTGTATTTCAATTAAAGTCTTGAATCGTATGCTTGCTAATGATGAACTTGAATCTGAAAAAAGAATTGCTCTTAATGGTCGTGTGTCCTCAATCCACTGTAGTACTAACATTATTGCAAATATTTATCCTGTATATACCGATACTGATCTTTTTCCCTGTTTTTAATATGAAATTCTGGAATTATAATTGCTACTACCACTTTGTTGAATAAATTCTTTGATGCCTAAGTATAAACCTGGATTTACCTATTATCTTTTAATATGTGCCTGTATTGTATGCAAATAGCACCTCTATCATTGTTTTTCTCTTTTTAATAGTGTGATATCAACAGAAGCATCAGGTACTATCCACGTTGCTATTGCTGGTAATGGTAATGTTGGATTTAAGTTTAATTCTGCTATGTTTAGTTGTGTTGCTCTTTGTGCTACTGTCCATCCAAAACTTTTTGTCTTTCTCCTCTCCTTTTCCTAACAAGGTTTTAAAGTGTCCTGTGTTGGATGTTCTTTACTGTGTCCCTGTAAATTAGCCCAGTCATTTAATGCAAGCTGAGTCATTGTCATATCTACAGGCAATTCTCTCATTTCTACATGTAATGCTGCTTTTTTTTTTTTTAAAGAACCTGTATATAATCTCATTGCTTGATATTTAATTCTATAAAATTTTTGGAGAGATGTGCTCTCTGCTGATCTGTATACCATACAACCATAATCTAATGATGATCTAATTAATCCATTGTATATGGCCTTCAAAGCTTTTCTATCTGCCCCCCATTCCGTTCCCACTAAGCACCTCATTATATTTAGAACTTTCTTACATTTATCTATTACTTTTTGAATATGTATAACCCATGTAATTCTTTCATCAAACCACAAATCTAAAAATGTAAAGCACTTCACTCTCATTCTTGATTATATAGTTTTAGTTTTACTTCATGACCAATTCGTTTCCTTGTAAGGAACATTGTTTTTGTCTTATCCACTGAAAATTTAAATCCCCATTAATGAAGCGAATGAAGGTAGTTCAGGCAGCCAACTCGAGCTGCGCTGCTCCAATCATGTGACATACATCATGTGAGATACCTCACTCTCCACAACCTTCTATAATACACACCCTATTAGGTGGTCTATTTAAGCAGAGAGAAATTCCCCATCATCCCCTTTACTCGTACTGCTGCTGCAGTATTGCTACAAGTTGCTTCAGCCCCTCCACCACCCCAGCCTCCACCTGTAGGCTTCGACGGGGGGTTACAAGTATTTGCTCATCATTCCCATCATTCCTTTGTAATCATATGGGGGAGTGATTAAGTTGGAGCCTAGACTCCAAACACTAAACTTGTTCTACTGTTGCAATAAACATTTGAATGCGAGTTGTCTGACAGAAATATGACCATTCCTCTACCTTCATAATGGCTCTCTGCAGTTTCTTTACGATGAATTCCAAATTTCTTTCCCTGTTCCAAATTGCTCCATCATCTGCAAATAGTGAGAATCCCATCCCATTTGTATTTCCACATACACATCATTTTATCGTTATGGAGAATAATAAAGGACTTACTATACTGCCTTGAGGTGGGCCATTTTCAATCATAAACTTTCATGAATAGATCTTTCCTTTTCTGAGTTGTATTAATCTATTAAGTACAACATCCTTTATCCATCTATAATTTCGACCCTTAAAACATAAATTGCAAAGTCTTATTAATAATCCGTCTCTCCACATCATATCGTATGCCTTCTCTAAGTCAAAGAAGACAGGCACAACACTTTCTTTGTTTATTTGTTTTTTCCTAATTTCATCTTCCAAACATAATGTTGGATCCATATCATTTCTCCCTTTCCTGAAGCTACTCTAGTAGTTGGATAAATATCCTTTACTTTCTACATAATATAACATTTCATTGATAATTTCCCCCATTATTTTGTAGGTGTTTGATGTAATTGGTCTATAATTTCCTGGGTTTGTGCAATGTTTTTGTGGTTTGCGTATTGGTACTACAACAGTCTCTTTCCAACTTCCCACCCTCCCAAACTTTATTATAGAGTTAATATATCCTTAGACGATTCACTAAGCTTGCTTATCATTATATAACAAATCTGATCTTTGCCTGGTGCTGACATTTTTGTTTTCTTGAGACAACGGTTAGGTTCTGTCTTTGTAAATAGCTTGTTTAACAGATCAGTAGTATCGTCCTCTAGCTGTATTAAATTTTCATTCTCTATCGTAGTTTCTCGTCCTCTTTTCCCCTCTTCACTAATGTCTGCACTATGAATTTTAACAAAGGATTTTTACAAGATCTCTACTTTCTCCTCATCTTTCACTTCTATTGTTTCACCATCATTTAGAACTGGATACCCATATTCTCATTTAGTCGCATTCATTCGCACCATCAGGCATTACACATATTACTATTCGCCATAATTATTATGTGTGCCTAATGTGTGCCCTTGTAGGTGCAACACACCATCAGGCAATGCCCAGATGGTTTTAAGAAAGAAACTTATTGTGTGACACAAAAATAAAAACTGACACAAAAAATGAAATCTGCAGTTTGGATCAATTCACATCCGCACTAAGGTTATTACTTACTACTTTTTGTATTGTTAGTGTGTCTGTGGTTGTTTGGCGGACAGTGAGCCGTGTTTTCTCGGCAGGATGGCGTCCTCTGGGCCGCTGTCCCTGTCTCTGAGACACGGAGTGAGGCAGTAGGACAGCCTGGTGGAGCAGGAGTTGTTGGCGGTAGGAGAGCAGGTGGGACACGGGAACATCTCCTACGCCTCACGCATGTACAAAGTGGTGGTCTTGTTTCTGAAGGAGCAGAAGTTTGTGTCGCAGCTCGTAGCTCGTAGCTTGTCATGTTGTTGATGATTCTGACATGGACGTTGACTCAGTGTGTCAGTTGTTGGAAGCGTTTCTCAGAGCATTGACTTGTATTCTCTGGAGGAGATTAACATTTTCCTAGATGAAACATTTGGAAAAACAGTTAATGTGAAAGATTTTTTTCCAGACATTGGAAAGAAGAAACGTTACCACCTAAAGACATTAGTCACTGGGGTAAGAAAATGATTAAAGGTATCAAACACGAAAATGGTAAAGAAGATAAAACTATCTAAACAAATATGTTCATACATCACTGGGTGTTTCACTCTTTTTGTTTGCTGTTTTCTCTCTCCTCTCTTCTCATGCAGGGTCTAAGGGTGGCATCTTTAAATATAAATGGGGGCAGAGATGCAAAGAAAAGAGCCGTTTTATCCGAAAAAATTCAGTGGAAGAGACTAGATGTTGTGTTTCTACAAGAAACACATACTGACAGTCTCAATGACATAGATTGGGGCTTATGGTAGGGAGGACAACATGTCCTCAGCCATGGGACAAATCTAAGTGCAGGAGTTGCCATTTTATTTTCTACCACATTCAATGGATATATAATCTCTCACTCAGAAATCATACAAGGCAGAATCCTGATGGTAGAAGCTGAAGTAAAAGATTTTAAATTCAGTTTTATTAATATCTATGCACCCAATCAAGGCTCTGAGCAGAAAAGAGTTTTTAAAATTTTAAAGAAACACTAAGTGGCATTGACCAAGAGGAGTGTATTGTGCTGGGTGGAGACTGGAACTGCTGCACAGATTTTTATTTAGATAAGACGGGGGTGGAGCCACACTTTCAGTCATCTCTGTTTTTATCTGAGGTCATAAAAAAAGTAGATCTGGTGGATGTGTGGAGATTAAAGCATCCTTCAGCCCGACAGTACACCCGGGTCAAATTTTTAGATGGCAGTATCAGTGCAGTCAGGTTAGACAGGTTTTTATCTTTCTGCCTCCTTTACTAATCAGGTCTTTAACTGTCAGATCCTCCCTGTTGCGTTTACTGATCATCATCTAGTTTTAATGGAGTTTATTTTATCCTCCACAGTAAAACCAAAGTCTTTTTGGCATTTTAACGTTAAATTATTGCATGATTTTACTTTCTGTGAGAATTTTAAACTGTTTTGGGCATTTTGGAAAACTAAGAAAGACGAGTTTTCCTCCCTTACCCAGTGGTGGGAAGTAGGAAAGGCCCAAATCAGAGTTTTCTGTCAGCAATACACAGCAAACTCGACCGTTAAAATAAAAAGAGTAATTCAGAAATTAGAGGAGGAGATTAGAAGCCTGGAAACTGTCACAGTCCCACAAAACAACAGGCAGGATGCAGAACAGCTAAAAACCAAGAGGCAGGATTTAAACTCCAAGAGCCAAAGGAGCCTTAGTCAGAGCCCGCTTCACTAAGATACATGACATGGACACTCCGACCACCTTCTTCTTCAACTTAGAGAAGTCGGGAGCTCACAGAAAACAGACTGAGAAGTGACCACAGGACCAGCTAAGATGAGAGAACACACAGTACAGTTCTACTCGGACCTGTTCAGGGCGGTTGACTGTGACGTAGACCCTGCTGCAGAGCTGCTGCAGCGACTTCCTCAGCTGAGTCCTGGAGATCAGGATTCCTTAAACTCTGACATCACCTTAGAGGAACTGACCACGGCTGTTCGGAAAGGCCCCTGGTTTGGATGGATTACCTTCGGATTTTAAAAAACATTTCTGGGGTGTTTTGGGACGAGACATTTTAGACATTTTTAAAGTGTGTAGTGGAAATTTATCTTGAGATGTGAAATAAAGAGTTTCTCGGACTGGATTTGTCTTTGAGTTTTAATTGTAAGCTCTGCAGAGGGTTAAACAGTCTGCATCATCGCTCAGACTGCAACCACGAATAGTTAAAAAGGAAGGTTTTTATACATTGTGGTGAACAGGAAACATAACAGAAAGCAGACAGGAAACGTCTGCCGTCTGGTGTTGCTGGTACAGAAAGAGGAATCAACCCCAGCACCCAGTTGCACAGATCAGGGTCAACAGGAGGTGAAGTTACCAATTAAGGGCATTCTCTGAGGTTGCATCCGCTAAGTGCACAGAAAACAGTAGTAAGACATTGATCAGTGGAATTTTCCATTACACAATATACTCGGACACATTAAAAAATGGTAAATTTCGCAAGTTAATCTCTCCGTTTCTCTTGTTCCTCTCTCTCGCATCTGCCGTCTTTTTTCCTGCTCTTCGTGACACTGCGTCACCTACGTCACCTCGGCAGAGATACTTTCTTAAGAGGAAATGTCACTATGATTTTTATCCAACATACTTTAAAATATTTCCCCATTGAATTATTATAAACTTGGTTTTTAAATGACTTTAAGCTAATTACATATATGATTTTAACCAGTTTCACCTATTTATTCATTTTAATGGACTATTTATCTATTCATACATTTCAATGTATATTTATATTTATTTATTTCACATTTATTTAATCTTATTACTCATTTTTAATGTGGGCTACATTAATGTGGGTTACAGTAGCATGCAGTTTACAAAGTAAATATCTTCCCATGAGATTAATTGGAGTCTTATCAGATATCAGAAAAGAATGCTGCACATCTGAACCTTCAACAGTAACTGTACTTTTCTGTGATAGGGGCTCTGCATTGGGAACGCCAGAAACGCCTATAGTAGTAATAAAATTAGACGTTGGTGTACATACAGTACATGCTCAGCAAATTTTACAGGCAAGATAGTTGCTCCTCTATCTACCAAAATCTCAACAGTACTACCATTTATTTGAACAGGCATCATTGGATCGCTAGAGGGATCAGTAGAAAGTTTAATTGTTGCTGCTTGAATGGGAAATGATTGCTCTGATCCTGTCTCCCCATGGCCTCTCTATGCTTGATTGTAATATGTGGGTTGCACATTAGCATCCGGTGGGGGTGGAGGTGGAAGAGCAGGATAAGCTGTCTGTGGGGGGTCTTTTGTTCGACAACCCTCGTTTGGGTGCCTGTTTTTACGATGACCGCTCCTACACTCCCTAGCCCAATGCCCTGCTTTGCCACATTTGTTACAATTTCCTCGTCTTGGCCTGTTACTATACTGTTCACCCCCCTGTCGTGATTCAAATTGATTGTTTACATACTGTAACATTTGTTTAGATTTGGAGGTGGAACTATCACAAATGAAAACCTCATTCCTGTATAACGCCATTATTTTATTTATCGTAGCCGTCCAGGTTTTGGTATTCCAATCAGAGATTGACAACTTATAGGTTACTGCCACTTTTGGCTTCAGATTTTGCAGAAATGTTTGTACTGCAAAACGTTCATTTTCTTCCTTATATATCGTTATATTCCTACATTGCTATCCCACACTTGCGTAAACCTCTGAATAAATTCAGGCACACACTCTTTTGGTTGTTGGATGCCGTGAATCACCATTAAGAAGTCATTACGCTGTCATGAACATTTTATTATTGCTGTTTTAGCTTCACCTTATAACCAATCAATCAAAGTTTTGGTTGCAGGCCATTGACCGTCCTCTGTTGCTTTAGGGAAAACAAACTCATCTTTACATAAGGCCCATTCAGTGCTATATTTGAAAGAGATCACCTGCTGAACATCAGGTATTAAACAGTTGTAAACAGTACATGCTTGTTTCAACCATATCCAATACTCATCAGGGCGAGTAATTGGATACTTTTCATATCCATGATTTCAGAGGGAGACCATGGTTTGCAGATAGGAGTGACACCTAACATTATTTTTGGAGCATTAATAGACAGTAATTTTGACAATTCTGGCGAATGGGTTCTCAAAGTGTCTAATTCATGCGTATCTTTTCTTGTCAACATTCTTGATTTGGTCCTCATAGTGTCTCGTCCTTTACCCCGACCGCGGGAGTAAGTTTGGGATTCAGAATAGCTCTGTGCCTGTGTTGTTTTTGGTCTCACTGCATGCTCTGCTTCAGCACTTTGTTCTGTGTTAATCACCCTTTTTCTCCTGTGTGGCTCTCTGTCCCTCTGATTCTGACTCAGAAATTTCGCTGCCGTCTTCTGGTGCTCTTGCACCTGTTGCTCTTTTTGCTAGTTCTGCAGCTTTTCTGTCTCTTTCCCTGTCAGCCCTGTGTTTCTTTTCTTGCTTAACTGTTTTCTTTTCTCCTCTCTCTCCCTATTCTCTTGTTCCTCTCTTGCCCTATTCCATTCTGCCTTTCTCAACTGCCTGTCGTTATTCTATGCTGTTTGTAATCTTTGTTCTTCTAAAACTGCCGTTACCTGAAGAAAAAAATCGTCATCCTTCTTTGCCTGTGATAAGCTGGTTTGTTCAGCTACATTAGCAGCAAAACAGGGATTTGTAGATGACAGTTTTGGACAAGTTGAAACCACTTTCTCAGTTTTTTGACATTGGCAATCCGACAGCATTTAGAATGTTCAGCAGAGTGTGGGGAGAGGGAGTTTTAGCTTGACGCTTTGCCCAGCCATACATCATAGCTTTAGCACATGCTTCCAAATAATCAGCATGTCGTTGCTTTATTTTCATAAGCTCAATTCATCGCTTCTGTTCAGGAAAAAATGGAAAGGAGAGGAGAGATGGGTGGAAAAGAGGGGCAAGAAGAGAGAGAGAGATAGGGGGAGAGAGAGGAGAGAGAGACTAGGAACAGTAGACTAGGAAAAGTGATAATAATGGATGTAAAGAAGTTATTAAGTATAGCAGCAACAATTCATATAATAGTTATAGTAATAATAATATAAAAAAACAGGCTGGACTGTTACACGAATTTACTTTACACGAATAGCAAAGGGCGGCTGTGGCTGAGGGGTAGAGCGGTCGTCCTCCAACCTGAAGGTCGGCAGTTCGATCCCCAGTCTTCCCCATCTGCATGCCGAAGTGTCCTTGGGCAAGATGCTGAACCCTGAATTGCCCCTCATAGAACAACAAAGTGCTGCTAATAGATGCACAGTATGAATGTGTGTGTGAATGGGTGAATGTAAAACTGTACTGTAAAGAGCTTTGAGTGGTCATCAAGACTAGAAAAGTGCTATATAAATACAAAACCATTTACCATTACCATTTAAATAAATTAAAGATTTGGCTGACAAAAGAAAAAATCTTTGGCCATGCTTCAAACAGCCGTGCGTCTAACACCAATAACTCCAGTCAAAGGAGACAAGGAGTTGAGCAGCAGGGCAGCAGGGCACTGCTCCCAGTGAGTCCACTACAAACACAAGTTTGGTTTTACTGCAGCGGTGGGCAGAAGACAGCATGCTAAACTGAATTAATTAAGTAGGATAATGTTGTCACTTTATTTTATGCTCTGCTTCCATCAGAAATTCTCTATATTAATTTAAGTACTCAAAGTTTGTGTGTTGAGCTACACAATGGTAATAAACAAAGATCCAATGTAGGAAAAAAAGCCAATAAAAGTGTACATTTCAAACTGTTAAACATTAATGGGAATACCTCTCTACATAGTTTGAAGTTTTCTTCCACCATATTTTTTACCTTTTTAGACCAAAATTATGAAGTATATGCATTTTTTAAAATGCAGTTATACCTGCAAAATATCATTTCAACATTTTCAATTTGAATAGACAATTTTTCCTTTCTGTGTGGTTTTTCTGTGTCAAATATTATGAAAGAAAAGGAAGGTCAGCAAACAGTAGAAAGCAGCCTGAAGGGCACTGAATATGTTTCAGAGTTTTCTTTTATATAGGCTATGTTTTACTTAGATCTATTCAAACTCAATGCCAACTTAACAATGTTTGAGTGCTTCTTGAGTAGAGACAGAGGGAATTTGTAGCTGAGATGGAGACAAGTCAGCATGTTACCAATGGAGGTGACAAGCCTTAATACCTTCTAAGATGTGCGTCACAGAACAGTTCCAGAAAAGGGCCTGAAATGTTCTTGTCCATCTGAGTGTCAGGTTTCCATTGCTACTGAGCTGAGCTGGAGCCGACAAACACCTGTTACTACTGCAGAGTCCATTTACCGCTTAATAATTGCCAATTGTACCCTTTCACACTGAAGACAAAAGCCAGATGTTAGTGGGTATAAGTGGCTTTTGTGTTTAGTTGTTGAGTGTGAAAGAGGCTATTGTTTCAGCTCAGTAGGCTGCTGAGGAAAGATCCCCCACAGTGTAGCAAGACACAGGCAAAACAGTTGAAGCCCAAAAAAATCAATGGTCAGTGGTGTTTAGGAGTTTAACTTTGCAGGTCAGGATTGGTGAAGTGTCAGAACAGAAGCTTTCTGTTGAGTGGATGTGGTTGGTTCCACATCTACTCAACCCCAAAGGGTTGAGGTTGATTGAAAAAGCATAACACACTAGAAACACATTCATAACAGGTGTTTTCATAGTACACAGTTTATCATCATACTTAAAACTCAGTGGTCATAGGCCAGGTAAATGTAATAAATATGAAACTCTAAGGTAGTGAAGTGGACCAGTGCATCTGAGTGCAGTGTTACTGAAAGGGGTATTTTAAAGCCTGAACATTTCCCAGCTTGTTCACAGCTAAACTGCTAACTTCTCAGTGTCTGCCGCAGTCACTAGTCTCACGTAACGCAACTGCTCTCTCTCTCTCTCCCTGCCGCTCCAATTGTTACGCACACAACTAAAATATAATAAAATATAATATAAATATATATATACAGTATATAATAAGCTGCTCTCGCCAATTGACAATATCAAACCTTTGTCGACAGGGGACGGTCAAACACACGAAGATCAAGTCAAGCTTGTTTCCAGAGAAAAAAAAACATTGCTGCTACAAAAGGGTGTCAATTAAAAATGAATGCAAACAGGCAACATTAGATCCTTTATGATACAGTGCTGTTCTTGGATCAGATGTAAGGTGACATTTTGCCTTCACTTACGTACCATTTAATTTTTAGATTTGACAGCAAGTCAAGCACTGCTTGACTTGCTTGCCCTAACAGCACGTCACTGCTCAAACTTTACATCACAGTGACTCTGGCACAAGCATCTGAACAGTAGATTGGTTTCTCGATTAAATGTATTTCTTTTCGTAACGAGAAAACACAACCTCACACCATTCTTTTATTCCTCACACACCGCTGGCTGTACTTGTCCATGATTGTCCTTCAGCATTAACATGTACACTATTATACCATTACATTATCAGACCACACACCTTAAAAAAATTCAGTTAGTTAAAATAGGAAGTTAATATTTTCTCCAATAGCCATGCACAGCTCCACTAAGTACACCTACATTGTTCATTTGGGATGTTTTCATAAATGTTAGGACCTTGAAATGTTCTTTTTTTTATAGTTTTTAGCGGCTGTCAGTAATATAACAGAGTGTGTGTGTGTGTGTGTGTGTGTGCGTGTGCGTGTGAGAGAGAGAGAGAGAGAGAGAGAGGAAAAGAGTGAGCGGGACGGCTGATGAATGCGCTGCTCTGAAGAAGGATTTACCTCATTAAGAAAAGTCTCGATTATTATGAGATGATCAGTGATGATCATCGTTTAAACGGTAGCAAGTCAGAGACGTCAGCTGAGAGAGGGAGAGAGAGAGAGAGAGAGAGAGAGAGAGAGAGACACACACACACACACACACAGAGAGAGCCGCAGAGTCAGTGTGTGTGTGACTGTGTATGTGTGTTACTTTTCCCTCAAGTTCTGGGATAATAATAATAAATAAGATCAAAAATAAGCTTTTTAATCTTTTATATAATCAACCGCTCATGGGAATGATTTGATTCGGGACAAACGTGATCACTAGAAATTTCCACAGTAGAGTTAAATCGTGAGAAGGCAGCGCGAGATATGACGGATCTGCCTCGCAGTTCTCTTTTCTCTCTCTTTTTTCTTCTTATTCTTTTATTCCCGACAATAATGAATTGACGGAAAAACTAACCCTAACCCTGTCAATGATCTGAGTATCTTTAATTTATCATATGGGGAATCAGGGCGCCAAATATGTCAACATGCGGAGCGAGAATACATGGCGCATGGAACACCATTTATCGCAATTTAAGCCATCTTTTGCGATACCTATATAGCACGTTGATATCGTGATGATGATACATTTTTGATATATCGTGTTGCCCTAATATAAATACAGAACATTTACCATCTACAAGGGTAAAAGGAGAACCTTGGTTCTTCATTGATCTGTGCTCCACTGAGGGCAAGGGCTATTTTTACCTACACATGCTTGGGCACTGTGATAATTACTGGAAATACATCCCACAAATAGCCACTTGACTCACTAATATTGTGTGGTTGTTGGGACAGACCCTCAGTTCGTTTTATAATAGGTGGCCAATAGAATACCTGAACTAGGCACATGTCTTTTTTGTGAGCTCCTGGCGATATTCGATTAAATTCCTGGACATTATCCTTTAAGAGCACGGACACGAACACCAATCATTTGTAATACCCCTGCAGTGTACATAATCGTTAATATGCCGACGAAAAAGGCAAAGAACACCGCTAAAGCGAACTTTTTCCCAATTGAGGAGGATGACGAGTTGGATGCTTGCAGCCAAGCTAGCAGCCCTGCTGGCTCAACATGTGACGCTAGCCCTAACGCTACCCTCCAGTCAGAAGTGGCGGTTGCTGAAACGGTTCATAACTTGGATGTCATTCAAAAGCTTGACATGATAAGAAATGACATTGCCACAAAGATTGATGGAAACCTTAAGGCAATTCAAGATGTTCAGAGGGATGTACGGGACTTCTCCGGTCGCATGGATGAGGCAGAGAAACGTATTAGCGAGGTCGAGGACACAGTTATATCAGAGAAAGGCAAGACTGAAGCGCTGGTTAAACAAGTGGCTCTCCTCACATACAAGCTTGACGAGCTCGAAAACCGCTCGCGGAGATCCAACCTCAGGCTGGTTAACTTGCCCGAAAAAGTGGAAAATAATGACGCAGTTGCTTTCCTCGAGAAATGGCTACCTGAAGCACTGGGACCTGCAGCCTTTCCTACACCACCTGTCATCGAGAGAGCACACAGACTCCCCGGTCGGGCACAGTCTGATCGAACCTCCTCACCGAGAGTCCTTATTATGAAGTTTTTGAACTTTCAAGATAAAGTCCGAGTAATGCGAGCAGCCAGGGCCAAGGGCAAAGTTCTGTGCGGAGGACAAGAGGTCATGTTCTTCCCGGACTTATCGGCAGAGCTGCACCGACAGAGGAGGTGTTTCGATGGGGTAAAGCAACAACTGAGATCCCTGAACATTCGCTATGGAATAATGTACCCAGCCAAGCTTCGTCTGACGATTGATGGACAAACACATGAGTTTGACTCCCCAGCAGACGCTGAGGACTTTGTTCAGGGCATACAACGCACAGAAGACGCACAGAGGAGCTAAAAATGGAACTATGGAGATTTTCATTAATGACAAGCGCCATTTATTATGATGTTAGCTTTTCTCATGAGGGCTGATATTTTTCATTTAGATTAACAGAGAGGTAGACGTTCTCCGTAGTAGCAGGCGCTTGTCTTTGTAGCTCCGCTAGACTTACACTGTAAGAGAGGATACTTTGATTACTTCATAAATGTTCGGCCGTGAAAACTATTTTAATTTTTTTTGCTAGGAGACACAGAAGTCTCTTTTTGTTGTTGTTTATTTTAGCACACATTTTAGCTTGGTTTGGTTTAACTGCTCCCTTGCTTGCACTGGATCAGTTTGTGCACTTAACCACATCCCAAGGTAAAGGGGAGGGGTGGAGGGTACGTGAGGCTGTCCTGTTCGTGATGATGGCTGAGGGGATTTGGTTATGGCAGAATTTCTTTATTTTTCATGTATGTCTGTGTTTTTTTACAATACAACTTTGTACAATGGCACACTGTAATTCCCACAACGAAGTAACAGGTTTGTTACAATATAGAGCAGACAATATCTAGTTTAAGATTACTACAAACTAAAATTCACTTCTTGTAAGGAATGTAAGGGGGACGGTTAAAATGACTAAGTTGAAACAGGTTATTACTAGGCTTAAGCAGCTTGATCCATCTATTGCTTTTATCCAAGAGACTCATCTACTTAGGGAGAACTTACTGAAGGTGCAAAGGAGATGGCCAGGCCAGGTACTGGCATCATGTTTCTCCTCTCACACTAGAGGGGTTATGGTATTAATTCACAAGTCTGTGCCATTTCAAGTGAATAATACTATCTTTGATACAGCTGGTAGATATTTGGTGGTACAGGGCACTCTTTTGAGAGAATAC
This sequence comes from Hippoglossus stenolepis, assembly GCF_022539355.2. Classification (NCBI taxonomy): domain Eukaryota; kingdom Metazoa; phylum Chordata; class Actinopteri; order Pleuronectiformes; family Pleuronectidae; genus Hippoglossus; species Hippoglossus stenolepis. The sequence continues at coordinate 32,214,410 of NC_061483.1, read as the reverse complement.
ATCAATTTGGTTAATATCTATGGACCAAATGATGACAATCCCTCATTTTTTGAGAATTTATTTTTACTGATTGCCTCCCTTTCAGGTAAAGTATTGATGACAGGCGATTTTAACTGCACTCTTGACCCAAGGCTTGATCGTTCATCTGGGTTGGACACCTCCCATTCTCAAAGTAGAAAGAAAATACAACATTCATAAAAGATCTGAACCTCTGCGACCCTTGGAGGATTCAAAACCCAAATAAAATGGAATACTCATGTTACTCCTCATCATTTAAAACCTACTCTTGCATAGATTATTTTTTAATCTCTACTTCTCTACTACCCAATATAACTAACTGCATATATGATAGCATTGTTTTATCAGATCATGCCCCCATCTCACTATTTTATAATGATTCACAATTAACCAAAGGTTCCTCTAGTTGGCGCTTACACCCGAAATGGTTACAGGATTCTGATTTCATAAAATTTGTGGGGGAACACATAGATATTTACTTTGCTATAAATACGTACCAAACATCTGCGGCCATCAGGTGGGAAGCTTATAAAGCATATATTAGAGGGCAAATGATTAGTTTCACTAGTTCCAAATTTAATAAATTCAAACAGAAAATGCACGAGTTGGACTCAAAAATCAGAGCGTTAGAGAGAGTGAGTAGCATTGATAATTCGGTAGAAACAAAACAAGAATTATTTGCCCTTAAAGCTGAATATGAGGAGCTCTCCACACTAAAAGCTGAGAACAGTCTAATAAGGCTTAAGCAAACTTTTTACGATGAGGGTGAAAAACCCGGTAAAGTGTTAGCCTGGCAAATTAAAAAACTTAACTCAGAAAGAGCCATAAATGCAATTAGGAATGAACAGGGGGAAATAACTACAGATCCATTGGAAATTAACAATACTTTTGTCTCGTTCTATAAGACCCTCTATCAGTCTGAATATCCAATAAATTCAGGAAATCAGAACAGTTTCCTAGATAGGCTGGACATTCCCTGTATCCCTGAAGATACAAAACTTGAGCTGGATAAAGATCTGAACTTAGAGGATGTTTCTAACGCCATTCTTAACATGAAAGGCGGTAAGGCGTCAAGCCCTGATGGGCTCCCAATAGACATTTACAAATTATTTAAAGAAAAATGAATAGCCCCATTGTTAGATATGTATGCAGAATCCTTTGAACAGGGTTACCTTCCCCCTTTGCTACGAAGTGCCTTGATCACGCTTATTCTAAAGCCAGGTAAACCGCCAACAGAATTTGGCTCCCACAGACCAATCTCACTTTTGAACTCTGATACAAAGATCATTGCTAAAGCCTTGGCTATGAGACTTGAGAGCGCCCTACCACCCTTGATACACACAGACCAAAATGGCTTTGTTAAATATCGTCAGGGGTTCCACAATGTGAGGAGAGTTCTCAACATAGTTCATGTATGGGAGGGGGCCCCTGACACTGCCATCTTGTCACTCGATGCGGAGAAGGCATTTGACAGAGTCGAATGGCCCTTTCTACTGGAGGTGCTTAGGCATTTGGGGTTCAGTGACTACTTTCGTAGATGGGTTGAAATTCTGTTTGTTGATTAATCTGCAGTAGTATCTACAAATAATTTGATTTCACAACCGTTTAAGCTCTTTCGAGGCACGAGACAAGGCTCACCAATTTCACCTTTACTTTTTGTAATAGCCGTGGAACCGTTGGCAATAGCAATAAGATCACACCCTTCAATTTGTGGTATTAAGACAGGAGATCTGGAACATCATATAGCATGATACCATTGTATTTTTATCAGATCTTGTAAAATCAATACCATCCCTCTTAAAGTTGATCAGCCAGTTTGGTAGCTTCTCTGGTTTTAAGGTGAACAAAGATAAATCTTCTATTATGTTTCTAAATGAACAAAAGAGAAGAAAACCAACGATATCCCACCCATTTGTAAACGCTATAGACGGTTTTAAATATCTGGGTATTAGAATAACACCAAAGATAAACACCCTTAGTTCAACTAATTATGACCCCATGTTAGCTAACCTGTCAGAAGATGTCCAAAGATGGACAACATTGCCTCTGTCTATACTGGGAAGAATAAATATAATTAAGATGAATATATTGCCTACATTTTTATACATTTTTCAATCAATCCCATTAGCTCCTTCACCTTCATTTTTTCCTAAAGTAAGAAAGCTGCTTTCAAACTTTATTTGGAACAACAGGAAGCCAAGACTTAGACTCTCTCTTTTATATTTGCCTTATGATAGGGGAGGGTTGCAACTACCAAATCTACGGTGGTACTACTGGTCTGCACTATTGAGGGCTGCAATGTTTTGGTTTTCTAAAGAGGATGCTCAGCCCTGGTTACAAATTGAAATGTTGTCTTCAAAGGGTTTGACGCTGGATAGCTTTTTATACTCTGCTCCCCTTAAGAAACGAAGAAAAAACACAGTTAATCCCTTTGTGAAAAACACCATTGTTGTCTGGCATGAAGTGCATAAATATCTGGGAGATTTCCCAGTGTTGTCCTGTTTTTCACCTATTTGGGGCAATGAACACTTTAGCCTGGCTAATAATGACATGGGGTTTAAAGCATGGTTAAGCAAGGGCATAGTTAAACTACTAGATCTCTATAAGGACAACACTCTAATGTCGTTTGACGAGCTGAAAGCAAAATACGACGTACCACAGAAACACTTCTTTAAGTATTTACAACTTAGAACTTTTATTCTGACATGCTTAAAGAATTCAGTGCAACAACCTCCAATGTCCACACTGGAGATATTTTCTACAAAAACTTGTTTCAGCAAAGGGCTGGTTACTCAATTATATAATATAATGGTGGAAAACCATAAAGACAACTCTGAAAGTAAGAGACAGCAGTGGATACGAGACTTACAAGAGGACATTTTAGTGAAAGAATGGGGTATAATATGTTCAAAGGTACATACACAAACCATGAACACACAACTGAGATTAATACAATATAATTGGATAATGAGAACGTACATCACCCCTGTGAAGTTAAACAAATTTGATCCTAATATTCCTGACCGATGCTATAAGTGCAATATTCATCAAGGTACTTTATATCACTGTTTGTGGGAATGTGAGGAGATTCAAAGATTTTGGAGTTTGGTGATACAATATATCTCTCAAATTACCTCTTCTCCAGTACCTCTAAGTCCTAAGCTCTGTATATTAAGCATCTATCCAGACAATTGTTCTCTTTCTAATAGAGAAAGAAAAATGGTTGACCTATGTCTACTACAGGCCAGGCGCTCAATCGCTCTGTGTTGGAAGAATGTCCGTTGCCCCTCTCTAGGCCACTGGTTGAAAAACATAACATCAAGTTTGGCTCTTGAGAAACTAACATATATAGTTAGGAAGAAAGCTTCTCAGTTTTACAATATCTGGGAGATGTTTTGGGAATTTGTTAAAAATTGTGACATTGAAGAGGCATTGGAAATGTGAAGTGACTAATCTGTTGTGAGGAATGTGTGCTGTACTCTGCTCCATGTTTGTGACTGTATTTTATTTTACTTACATTATTTTCATTCATTTATTTATTTAAACTAAATTAGTATTTTCATTGTAAATCGTTGTCCTTCTTGAATTTATGTTTAAATTTATAACTTAGCCATTTATTTATTTTCAAGTGATATTTGTATTATTTATTGTTATTTTATATACTGCCATATGTTCAGTTTGGTGGAAAGTTAATTTATGTATGTAAATTGATTTAAATGTATAAAACCAATAAATATATGTAAAAAAAAAAAAAAGAATACCTGAGCAGAGTTTTAAAGGCCCCTGCTAAGTGGTCCCTGCCTGTCTGCTTTCACATGACAGGTCCATGCAGAGAGAAATGGCTAGGGGTTGGGAAGTTAGTTTTGTAGGTTTTTGTCATGATTGAGATCTATTGTTGCTTTAATGCAGTTATTTCCTAAACTTCCCACTATCAGTCTATATCACAAAACAAATAAACGATGTATTGTTGTCAGATTAATGATTAAAACATAACACAGGCAAATCATGCACAATACATTTGCGCTTACACTTTCAGACACTCCCTAGTGATAACAGTGATATCAACCGCAGTGTGAAGAATGGAAAACAAGCGCTATATAGTGGAGGTTGCCAAAGCAGTGAAAAAAATTCCGCCTTAATGTAACAATACATTCCCTTTAGATAGATAGACAGCTAGCTAGTAGCTAAGATATATATATATATATTTAAAAAATGGGTAAATATGAAAATTGCAGGATCCTGTGTTTCTAGAGTTTTTCCAATACACTTCTATAATCTCTTAATCTATGCAAAAGTGAAACCGTTTACACATAATTAGTCACTTTCTTGTCAATGTCAATTATATATAATGTATAGGTGAAGGCTACTTTCTGCGCCTCTGTCCAATCAGATGTGTAACGTGCAAAACGTCTCCCATTAACTATCATGCCCCTTGTTGAACTGTTGACGCTGTGTTATCTGTGGTGTCTCCCACACATTGCTCCTGCTCAGCTGGATAACTATACTGTTGATAAAGAATTTCTGCTTAACTGAGGTGGAACAGCAACTAAAACACGATAACACTAACACTTGGAGATAGTGGAGAGCAACAACACGAGAGAAACCTCCAACAGAACCAGAAGCAGGGTGAGGGGTGTCTATGGGTGGCATCAGCTTTGACCAGTTGAGTTGACAAGAGAGAAATGGGATAGAGAGGACAGGTGGGGGAGAGAGAAAACTGTATAAGTGCTTGTTTAAGGTCTGTAAGAACTGGTTCTCAACATGAAAAATATAAAGTGAAAAGAATAAGAAAGATACAAATGCTGCCAATTTTCTAACTATCAGTCAGAGAAACTGGTGTCAGATTTTCCATTTAAGGACATAACATAATGAGTCCAACGCTCTATCCTCCTTGGCAGGACAAGGGTTTCAATCACCATCCAACCATCAGATATGTTTGGGAAAAGTATACTGTACGTCCTGCTTAAGTCTGGGTGATTGCTGTATGTACTCTGAACTTAACAGCAGCAACTGCCTTACAGTTTATGAGTGATGTACGCTAGAGAAAGTGCTGCACACATATGCTCTGTATGAATGTCTGTGTGAATAGTTGAATGGCAAGACTGTACTGTAAAGTGCTTTGAGTGACTTAGAAACTAGGAAAGTGCTATATAGACCATTTACCATTCCTCTTATTCCTCTGATAATTATGTGTAGGAAGGTGGTGAATGCCATAATGGAGGTTAGAAAAAACAAAAAATAGACAAGTATTGCTCTTCAATCAATCAATCAAATTGTATTTGTATAGCCCATATTCACAAATAACAATTTGTCTCATAGGGCTTTAACAAGGTGACATCCTCTGCCCTTAACCCTCAACAATAGTAAGGAAAAACTACAGGACGGACAGAAGTGCAATAGATGTCAAGTGTAAAGGAGAACATCAGCAAGATAAAGGTTTTAGCAGCATTGATAAGGGGAAACATTTTGAAGCTTAATTGAAGGTCAATGAATTGATGGATTATTGTCAGTAATGGTCGACTATCTGAGGTGAAATACTATATATCAAGCAGTCCTGCTGCAATCATAGTCCATGGTCAGCAGCCACCATGATCATGATCCACCATCAAGATCTGATGCCACTATAGTTCACAGTCATTGTCCACTGCCACCATCAGGATCCACCATCAGCTGCCACCTCGATCGTGGTCCACCACCACTATCAGATGCCAACACGATACAGGATCCGCCATTATTATCACGATCAGCCAGCACGATACAGAATCCGCCATACTGGATCCACCATTACGATCACGATCTCTGATACGCGATCCACAGATCATAATCCACGATGTGGCCACAGCTGCGGCCCTGGATCTGCGGACGATAAGGCAAAGGGACTCCGGGGAAGAAGTGAAGTCAGTAACATGTATTGATGAGATATTCATTTCTTTGATGTGATAAGGATTGAGAAGACGAAGGAGAAGCTGGGAAGAGAAGCTCCGTGTGTCATGTGTCCCCCGACATTCTAGACCTATAGCAGCATAACTAAGAGCAGGTCTAAGACAAGCCTGAACCAGCTCTAACTATAAGCTTTATCAAAAAGGAAGGTTTTAAGCCTACTCTTAAACGTACAGATGGTGTCTGCCTCCCGAACTGAAAGTGGGAGATGATTCCAGAGGAGAGGAGCTTGATAGCTGAAAGCTCTGGCTCCTCCTCTACTTTTAGAGACTTTAGGGACGACAAGTAAGCCTGAATTTTGGGAGCGCAGTGCTCTAGTGGGTTGATAAGGTACTATCAGCTCTTTGAGGTATAATGGTGCCATATTATTAAGGGCCTTGAAGGTGAGGAGGAGAATTTTAAATTCTATTCTAGATTTAACCGGAAGCCAGTGTAGTGAAGCTAATACAGGAGAAATGTGGTCTCTTTTCTTGGTTCTTGTCAGGACACGTGCTGCAGCATTTTGGATAAGCTGCAGAGTCTTTAACGACTTACTGCTGGAGCCTGATAATAAGGAATTACAATAATCCAGTCTGGATGTAACAAAGGCGTGGACTAGTGTTTCTGCATCTTTTTGAGAAAGGACATGTCTTATTTTTGAGATATTACGCAAGTGGAAGAAGTCGGTCCTAGAAATTAGTTTTAAGTGAGAATTAAGGGACAAATCAGGATTGAAGATCACTCCCAAGTTCCTGACTGTTTCATTGGAAGCAAGGGCAATGTCGTCTAGCGCAGCTATATCATTAGATAATGTATCTCTAAGGTGTTTAGGGCCAAGTATTAGAACCTCTGTTTTATCTGAGTTTAATAATAGAAAATTGCGGGTCATCCATGTTTTTATGTCCTTGAGTTTAGTTAATTGATTACACTGTTCTGGTTTTATTGACAAGTATAACTGGGTTTCATCCGCATAGCAGTGGAAATTTACCGAGTGTATCCTGATAATGTTTCCTAGTTGAAGCATATATAATGAGAATAAAATTGGGCCGAGCACAGAGCCCTGTGGAACACCGTGGTTAACTTTGGTGCGCACAGGGCATCATTAATTTGCACGAATTGGAATCGATCTGAAAAATAGGATTTAAACCAGTTTAGGGCGGTTCCTTTAATGCTAATTAACTGTTCTAGTCTCTGTAATAAAATTTGATGGTCAATAGTGTTGAATGCTGCACTAAGATCTAACAGAACGAGGACAGACACAAATCCCTGATCTGAAGCTATTAGAAGGTCATTAGTGACTTTTGCCAAGGCTGTCTCTGTGCTATGATTAGCTCTAAACTCCGACTGAAAGTCTTCATATACATTACTTTCCTGGAGAAACTCGCACAGCTGATTGGCTATAACTTTTTCAAGGATTTTAGACAGGAAGAGGAGGTTGGATATCGGTCTGTAGTTGGCTAAAACCTCAGGGTCTAAGGTGGGTTTTTTGAGAAGGGGTGTGATTACATGACATGATAATGACAGATTGATTGTGTTCAGTAATGAACTGTCAATTAGGGGCAAAATTCTTAAAGTAATTTTGTAGGAATGGGATCTAAGATACAAGTTGTTGGTTTAGAACATGAGATTATTTTGGTCAGCTGATCAAGTGTGATCAGAGAGAAGCTGTCTAAATAATTGATAAGATTCTCAGCAGTTTCTGAGATTTCTGTTCTTGATGGGGTATTAGTGCCAATTGAGGGCAGGAGATGGTTGATATTATTTCTAATAGTTACAATTTTATCATTAAAGAAGGTCATAAAGATATTGCTATTTAGGGATCGAGGAATACTGGGTTCGGTGGAGGTGTGACTCTCTGTCAGCCTGGCTACAGTGCTGAAGAGAAACCTGGGGTTGTTTTTATTGTCTTCTATTAATTTGGAGTAGTAGGCAGCTCTTGCTTTGTGGAGGGCCTTCTTATATGCTTTAACACTATTCTTCCAGGCTAGGAGATATTCAACACAGTTGTTGGAGCGCCACTTCCTTTCTAGTTTTCTTGACACTTGTTTTAACTCATGTGTGTTGGAATTATACCAGGGAGCTAATTTACTATGTTTTACACGTTTCTTTTTTAGAGGCGCTATTGAGTCTAATGTTAATCGTAATGACTTTACAGAGCTATCGACAAGATGGTCAATCTCAGTGGAGCTAGGGATTTTAAAGAATTTGTTGGTTATATCGACGGATAATATGGGTTTAAATGTAATTTGGAATTATTTCCTTAAATTTAGCTACAGCACTATCAGGTAGACATCTAGAAAATGAGTTTTTTATTAGTGGCATATATTCTGATAATGAAAAATCGAAGGTTATTAAATTATGGTCTGATACGATTGGATTACGCGGAAGTACTCTTAGATGTTCAATTTTGACACCGTATGATAGTACAAGGTCAAGTGTGTGGTTACAACAATGAGTAGGTTGGTGTACACACTGACTGAAACTTATTGAGTCTAGTATTGAAATAAATGCTATGCTAAGGCTATCATTATTATTGTCAACATGAATATTAAAGTCACCAACAATAATAATTTTATCGGTCTTTAGGACTAGGTTTGATAAAAACTGAGGGAATTCCATTAAAAATTCAGAATAAGCCTCAGGAGCACGGTAAACTACAGCAAATATGATTGGCTGTTGGTATTTCTTGGATGGGTGTGGAAGACTAAGAACAAGACTTTCGAATGAGTTGTAGCTTAGTTTAGGTTTAGGATTAATTGATAGACTGGAGTTAAAAATAGCAGCAACTCCACCTCCTCGGCCAAAGTCTCAGGGAACGTGTGTATTTACATGACTTGGGGGGGAGTAGATTCATTTAGACTGACATATTCATCAGGATGCAGCCACGTCTCAGTGAGGGACAATAAATCTATTTTTTGATTTGAGACTAGTTCATTAACTAAAATAGCCTTTGATGATAATGATCTTATGTTTAACAGACCACATTTAAAAGTCGTTGTTTCTTGAGTTGTTGCAGAGGTTGTGTTAATTTGTATTAGATTTTTGTGTAGAATTCTCCCTCTGTTATTGTTTGATTTACATAATTTAATGGGATGGTGGACAGACACAATCTCTATGGGTTTGTGGTTGTGTGACTGATCCAGAGGGAGCGCAGAGAAGTGTGTAGCACTGCAGCTCTGCTTCCTGGTCCCAACTCTGGGTTGTCATTTTATAGACTGAGTAATATTCCTAGATAAGACAGATGCCCCATCCCAAGTGGGATGACCGCCGTCTCTCCTAACAAGACCAGGTTGCCTCCAAAAAGTTTGCCAATTATCTACAAAGCCCACAGCGTTTACAGGACACCACCTCGACAGCCAGCGGTTAAAAGACAACATGCGGCTAAACATGTCATCACCTGTTGTGTTAGGGAGAGGTCCGAGGGACTGCTAGCTGAGGCTAAGCTACGTGCTAAGCTAGGTGGCTCTGCGGCGGCTAGCGGGGGCTGGCTAACTACAGCTAACGGAGGTTCTAAGCTGCAGAGCCGAGCTTCTAAGTCGCTAAGCCTCGCCTCCATCGCTACCAATACACTACATTTATTACATGTACCACTACTGTTAAAGGAGGCAGAGGAGTAAGTGAACATGAGACACTCGGAGCAGGAGAGAGCAGTGGAGCAAGAGGGAGGGAGAGAAGCCATCGCTCATATATTAGCCTGTTAGCCTACGAGGGTGAGCTCAAACAGAACAATCCGGTGACACGCAGATGGAAAGACACAGAATCGCTAAAGCACCAAAGAGTAAGGGTTGGTATGTGTGGATGTTTAACTATATACCGGCGATTTAGCCATAGTACTATAGAGAAATAGCTGTGTTAGCAGAGGAGCTAGTTCAGCGAGAGCGACCACCACCAGCGGCAGGAAAACAGGAAATGACGCTATTCGCTTACCGTAGTACGTCCACAGTGAATCTGCTTAACCAACCAACCCAATTATCGACCCTGGTTGTCTCTGCTGAAATTGTCTTATAATTTGGACTTCAATGGTCCTATTGTTGTTATCACACTTTCCCAATATTCCATTAAAACGCTCAAATGCAAAACACCAGAAAGAATAAACTGGTCTTCAGTCACATACTCATCCTATATAAATGTAAAGTAGAATTTAATAACTGCTCAAAACAAACAAAGGTAATAAGCTGTTCCAAAAGTGACAGTAAAAAGGTCATCATATGTGCAGTTTTACTCTGAAAAGATCCCAATCAGCACATGAATATGTCCATTCCTAAACATACCATGTCAGTCATTTACGTCATCATGTCAGAGGGCTCATCCAATCACAGCCTCATGATCGAAGCATCTCAGAAAGTCCTGCAACCACAGGAAAGAAACAGTTTTGAGTGGGTTGAACACCACACTTCTTTCCTTGGAGGAGAAGATGACTGTGTTGGAAAGCAAAGCTGTGGCCCAGTGTAGAGGAGTCAAAGCTGGGCGCACAATCCCAAAATTGCAATAACTAAGCTAAAGGGAGAAGCATTGCTAACTGCTAAGCTAAGTAACTCGCAGATATGAATAGCATGTAAACGGGATTAGCGCGAGAGTTGCTAAAAGAAAAAGAGAGCAATGAGTGCTTGAGCAGAACTAGTGTACGTTTAAATGTGTAGAAACTGCCTAAACTTAACAGTGTGTTGTATTTTATTGGAAACTTTCCATCGTCTTCACACCTCTGAGGCAAATGGCAGGCACTACAAACTGGAGCAAGGGAAAAAGAGTAAAAAAGAGACGCATTGTGCTATATAAAATACAAAAAAGTTTACTTTATCTGAACTATTTCTATCATTATGTTTTCACAGTCTGAGCTCTCCTCACAACGAAGCAGTCACTGCGCATTTGGTCGAAGATCTAGCTGCAAGTCCGGATTTGCACAGTATGGAAAATGATGTCATTCTATGTATGTTACTGTGTAGTAATTGTGTTTTTTACTGTGGATCTTCTTACGGTGAATTCCGTTTATTAATAATATACTCATGTTGTTTTCCAGCTGCATGTAAGACGTACTATGAGACAGCATGTAAGAACATCCGGTACAGCCAACGGGACCTTGCAGCTCAGGCAGCAGCATTGAAAAGTTCCGCCCGGAGTCGACAGAGAAGGAAGAGGGTAAGATTGGATTCATTAGATACATTTTCAGTTACACAATGATTGTGTCATTGAACTGTGCTGATTGTACTGATTGTGTTTACAGCTGATTGAAGCGAGGCAGAGTGTGCTGGTCGCAGATGATGAGGATCCATCCTTCCGCAGCCAGGAGCTCGCCGACCTGTGTGCCACACTTCAAACAAGACTAGAAGCAACACTGAAGTACACAGCTACACATCATAGACGTCTACACACTGGAGCAGAGAACTTACGACCCAGAGGCGGCAAAGAGACATTTCAAGCTACACCTGATTTATTTTCACTGGTTAGGCATGTTGTGTTTGTACAATATGTGCTGTGGTAAATACCTTGTACCTTGGAAATGTTTTTTCCCTCTCTTTCCCCCAATAAATGAATATTTACGTCATTTATATAGTGTAGCCAACAGGATAACAATGACATGAATATATGCAACATATAACATCAAGCATCACTTGAATATATGTATAGTCTTAAGTAACTGCAGTGCTTTTGATATAGGCTTACTAATAATTAATATGAATACATTAATTATTATTAGTAATAATAATTGTATTATTAATTATTATTATTATTGTGTGGTAGGGTTTACTCAAGTCTGTATTATAATGGCCAAGGGTGACGAATAGCAACAGATCTACCAGCCAATCACAAGTGACTTTTAGTTTATTTAAATTGGATCTTGGATCTTTGTGCTTAACTGAGTACAGTATTACACAGATTGAACAGACAGAACCGAACCTGTACAAACACAAGCATAAAATAACAATTCTGTTATAGATTTGGGACATCACAGTTGCCTCTATATTTAATAATCCTGCAGTTTTGGATGGTTAAAATATGAACAGGTGATACAACAAGTTCCCTCACATTCTGACAATGTGAAGCGATTATTGTTTTGCTTCCACCTTTGAATTCGATTTTTTTTTATTTCAGGCACTGTTCTTTCTATCGTACTCTCACTCACTGTATTTTCTGCCGCAGTGTATCAGTGTATTTTCTTTTATTAATGACATCTGTCTTTCTTCAACTCCACCTCACTAACGAATACCTCAATGTCAGTGTCAGAAAGCTTCTTCCCCTGCTGTCAGGGGAGGCTCAGACAGCAGTGCTGGGGCTGCCACCAACAGCAATTGAGGAATACCAATACATGAAAAGGGTGGTCCTGGACAGACCTGGGCTGACGCTGGAGGACAATTGCGGGAGGTTATGGGACACCAGGCTGTGACCCACGGATGCAGTGACTTGGTGGCTGCACATCAACTGCACATCGGCGTTGGTGCGCTGCCATGGACCTGCGACAGTTGAGTGGCCATTACCCTGGCAGAAGACCACTTCCTGCTCCAGCACCATGTCCCATGCCAGCTAATGGAGGTGGGTCAAGTGATTCGGGTTGCCAGCCCTGCAACACCCTCCCACAATTTAGGAGCGACACACAGAGTCCCGGTAAGGATCCAGGGAGGTGTACATCAGGCCATGGTGGATTTCTGGCTGCCCGCAGTCAACGATTCTCCAGAACCTGGTTCAACCCGGGGCTTTGGTGGAGGGGTGTTAGGTAAATATTAAGTGTGTGAATGGTGATATTCACAAATATCCTGTGGTGGCAGTGGAAATTAGGGGAAAAAAACATAGAATCACGGTCCCAGTTAGCTCCCGCCTCGCGCAACCCCTAATCCTGGGGACGGATTGGCCTGGGTCTCATTCAGTAGTTGGGCAGTGTGCGGGGGTGCGCTCATGATGGATAGGGATAAATGACATGTGCGCTGCACTCTGCGCTAACGCGAGGTTGTCCGGCAATGCAGACATGGAGGAGGAACATGCGGTGCCTTCCCTGGAGTCTCCGCTAGTAACCGAAATACACTCCATTGAAGATTTTCCACTTCCACTTGATGGTCACATGGTGCGCCCTGACGTAGCGCAGACGTTTCCATATTTTTCATTGATCAGAGACAGGCTGTACAGAGTGAGTCGTGACACTCAGACAGGAGGATAAATCACCCAGTTGCTGGTGCCTAACAGCCGTCAGGAAATTGTTTTCCAGGCGACTCATTAAAACCTAAGGGCTGGCCACATGGGATATGAAAAAACACTAGACCGTAAAATGACCCTTTATGGCCTGGCATTCACAGAGATGTGCGCGGCTGGTGCGCGTCTTGCCACGAATATCAACTGGTGAACCAGCCATCCCCAGAGCGCTATTGCGCCTGTTGCAATTAATGGAGGTGCCATTCGAGCGGAGGGCACGAGGATATCATTTTGTGTTAGTCCTGGTGGATTACGCAATGCGATATCCTGAGGCACTGCCGCTGCGCACATCATCATTTGAAGCAGGCACTGTTTCAAGTCATCTCCAGAGTTGGGATCCCGAAACAGATCCTGCCTGACCAAGGCACCTCGTTCATGTCACAAACACTAATGGAACTGTATGGATTACTGGGCATTAAATCTATTCGAACCAGCATCTCCCATCCATAGATTTATGGTCTGACAGCACCTTGTGGAACCATTACTAACCTTTATGTTCATGGATGAGTCATTGTTAACATTAACAAATTGGAATCTATCTGATAAGTATGACTTAAACCAGCCTAGTGCTGTTCCTTTAATCCCTACATGTTGTCCCAGTTTCTAGAATCTCATGATATATGGTGTCAAATGCAGCACTAAGATCCAGCAGGACAAGTATATATTATCTGATGACATGAAAAGGTCGTTAGTAGCTTTCTTCGTGCTGTGATGGATTCTAAATCCTGACTGAAAGGAGCAAGGGAAGTTTCGATATTGGTCTATAATTAGCGAAAACATATTGGTCAAGAGTGGGCTTTTTAAGCAGAGGGGATAATTACCACTACCTTAAAGGTTCAGTGTGTAGAATTTAGTGACATCTAGTGGTAAAGTTGCAAGTTGCAACTGAATACCCTTCACCTCACCCTCCCCTTCCAAACATGAAAGAGAACCTGCCTTTAGTTGTCAGAAAAACTCAAAAGGTTTGTCCAGTCTAGACTACTGTAAAAAAGATGGTGGCCTCCGTAGAGAGGAGCAGCTCCCAATGTAATTATTTAAATATAAAGGGCCCATTCTACTGTAAAGGAAAGAACAATTCGTACAATTTAGATGAAACAAACTATTGAAAACATCACGAAACTTAGGACGGTGTAGGCGAATGTGATGTTACTACTGATGTAAATAAGAGTCTTACTGTATATACATTTAGTCTAAGCCAGCAGTTCTAAATATGACTCTATGTCGCCCTCTCTGTTCGCCTGTGTTGCTAACTTCATGTTTCTAATGATAGAGTCGCCAAAACCCTAGTTGTTCCCTCAGCAGGTGGTTCACTGAGTGAGGGAAATTTATGAAAAACGTGAACAGTTTGGCAGTGAACCGGGAGCTTTGGTTTAGGACTATGCGTCTTATTTCGAAACGGCCACCCAGCCACCCCTGGCTTCCCAGCTTCCCAGCTGCTGGGGGGACTGGAGAAGCTACAGCTAGTTGGCTCAGAGCCGCGATTCCAAATGGCAAATCCTCGCCGTCATCCTGGCAAATAGCATAGGACAGACAGAAATAGTAAACTAGTGCTGCACGATATATCGAATATTTATCGTCATCACTATATCAACATGTGCAACATACGTATCAGAAAAAAGACTGCTTGAACTGCGATAAATGGTGTTCTATGTGGCATGCATACGTGCTTTGCATGTCGATATATTTGGCCATTCAGATTGAGCCCTAATGCCCTAGATCATAAATTAAAGATATTCAGATCATTGATGGGATTTTCCATCAATTAATCATTGTCGGAAAGAATGATAGAGTCACAGAGAGGACCTGTCATGACTATGAACTTATTCTCTCAACTTTGCCTCCTGAATAAGGAGTGTTTTGGTTTGGATTCTTTGTCTGTTTTTGCCTGTACCTGTGTTTTCCTTGTGTTTGGATTTATGTTTTCTCCCTGAGTTCTGTTTCCCTTTTTTTATTTTGTAGTTTCTGCTCCTTGTGTGTTTCCTTTACTTTATTTCTTTGTCCTGTTTCCCGCCCTTGTGATTGTCTGCACCTGTTCCTCATGTGTTTCACCTGTTTCCAATTACCCCTGCCTCCCCTGTGTATATAAGTCTCAGTTAACAGTAAATTAATGACAAAGCCGCTAAAAACTTAAAAATGAATATAAATAGTTTAATATCTCATCAATACATGTTACTGACTTGACTTCTTCCCCGGAGTCCCTATGCCTTATCGTACACAGATCCAGGGCCATGGCTGTGGCCACATTGTGGATTATGATGGTGATCGTAATGGGAGATCCTGTATCTTGCTGGCCAATCGTCATCATATATGCGGATCCTGTATTGAGCTGGCATATCGTGATAATAATGGCGAATTGTGTTGGAATCTGAAATTTTTTCAATAAAACCATGTTGTTGGAATGGAAATAATGCTTTTTTCATTTATTGTTCAGTGTCACAGACCACTTACCTTATGGAGTCTATGTTAACAGTGAAACTAAAGCAGAAAGACTTTAACACTGTATAGTATAAGTACATAAGTCATATCATCATCACAATATTCAAGAATAATATCACATATCACATGTTTTCCTAATATCGTGCAGCTTTAGTGTAAAGTAATTAGTGAGCGAGTCGCTAAGAGAGGGAGATATGAGTGTGAAAGCAGTACTAGTCTAAATGTGATCAGTGGATCAGATAACTGTAGAATTAAGAGAGGTGAAGAAGAGCAGAGGTCGAACACCAGCGAAAACTGGAAGTGGCGCAATACGCTCACGTCAGCATGTCAGCATTCCAATAACAATCGAGGAGGGTATACATCAGGCATTGGTGGATTTTGGCTGTAACCATCATCCACCAAAACCTGCTTCGACCCTGGGGCTTGGGTGGAGGCAGCATGGGTGGATATTAGATGTGAGCATGAGGATGTTCACATTAGAGTTGTCAAATTTTGGTTTCCATACAGATACCAAGTCATGAATTTCAGGGACATTTGATATGTCTATTGTCATGGACCTCATTGGGCCATTTCACCGGACCGCACATGGATATTGCTTTGTGTTAGTGGACTAAACAACATGATATCTTGGAGCAGTGCCACTGCACATCATCTCAGCTAAAAGTGTTGCACAGGCACTGTTTCGGAACTTAACGGGTTATTGGGCATCAAGTCTATTCGAATGAGTGTGTACCATCTTCAGACCAACAGTTTGGTTGAACGTCTGAATAAAATTCTAAAGTCCATGATTTGTAATTCTGTGAACGAGGACGACTGTAATTGGGATAGGTGGCTAGACCCTCTGTTGTTTGCATTGCGGGAGGTTCCTCAGGCCTCCACGGGATTTTCTACCGATGAACTAATGTTTGAGAGGAAACCTCAAGGGCTGTTGGACCTTCTTAAAGAAAACTTTGAGGATGGTCCAAGCCGAAGTAAATTGTCAATTGGGTCAATTGTCATGTGAAAATTTGCTCCAGGCCCAGGAACGTCAACAACACCTGTACAACAGAGGAAATAGGTTATTAACTAAGGTATTACTCCCTTCTTCCAGCTCGAAATTACTTGCCAAGTAGAAATGTCCCTTTGTGGTAACACAACTATTGAGCGAGGTAGACTATGAGGTTGCATTCTGACAGGGGCGTAGCAACACAAATGTATTACCTTAACCTCCTCAAAGCTTGGAGAGAGGTGGTACCTGTTTCTCTGGTGAGCTCGGTATTGGAGAGAGATTACTTAGGACCTGACCTCACTACAGAGACTAGAACAGCTAATTGTCATTAAAGGAACCACCCTAAGATGGTTTGAATCCTATTTATAAGATCATTCCAATATGTTCAAATTACTGATGAGTCATCTGTGCGCACCAAAGTTAATCGCGGTGTTCCTCAGGGTTCTGTGCTTGGCCCAATTTTATTCACCTTATATATGGTTCCATTAGGAAACATTATCAGGGCACACTCTGTAAATTGTCACTACTATGCGGATGACACCCAGTTTTACAATTCAATAAAACCAGAACAGTGTAATCAATTAACTAAACTTCAACCATGTTTCAAGGACATAAAAACCTGAATGAACTGCAATTTTTTCCTATTAAACTCAGATAAAACAGAGGTTCTAATCCTCTGCCCTTAACACCTTCAAGATGCATTATCTAATGATATAGCTATTCTAGATGGCATTGCACTTGCTTCCAGTGAAACCGTCAGGAATTTGGGAGTTATCTTTTATCCCGATCTTATCTGGCGACTTTCCGCTACTTTGGCAATCTCCATTTTCGTTGTTGAGCAACTGCAAAATCATGTTTGCTGATTTGTGAATGACGCCACGTTTGTCTATCTTAGCGTTCCCAATGTTAGATCTATAATGTCAAAGCGGCTCACCTATGTAGAATGAGAGCTCATCGTACCATAGCACCCTACTAGGGTTAAAACCTTCCTTTTTGACAAAGTTTGTAATTAGAGTTGGGTCAGGTTTGTCTTGGACCAGCTCTTAGTTATGCTGCTATGTGCCTAGATTGTCGGGGGACACATGAAACACGGACCATCTCGTTCCTCTTCTACCTCTTTATCACATAAATTACTTCAATACATATTACTTACGTGACTTCTTCCGTCCTTGTGCTTTATCTTTTGCAGATAATGGATCATGATGGTGGATCGTAGATTGTGGTCATGAACCATATATCCTGATGGTGGATCGCGAATCAGAGATCAGTGATTAGGGATGAGCGAGGACACCTTTATCTGGAAGTGGACGGGGCTTAGGCTTTGGTATTTGAAGCCTGACATGGAAATGGGTTGATCAGAAGTTGCTATATTTATTGTTTATTAGAAAACAATTTACAGAATAGAATTGAGCTTGAATAAACTTCATTGAATCAATGAACACAACACATGCAGTATTAAGAAGTATTAAGTAAAATCCAGGTTTTCATACCCAACCTACTCAACTCAACGAGTTTTCATATTTTAATTTTTAGAAATTACATTTAACCAATGTGATGTTTGGAACAGGAACAGATGTTGGCTGGACCACAAAGGCCTTAGCCGTGACCCCCAACACGGGAACAGCAGAAGCGTCAGACGCGACACCAGACACCGGAACAGCAGAAGCGTCAGCCAAGACCCACAACACTGGAACAAACTGGACATCGGTCAGGACCCTTCATGCAGGAGCTGGCCGTACGTCAACCATAGCACAGGACAGCTACGCACCTTTCGTTTGTTCAACTTAATCGGCTCCGGCCTCACCCTGCCAGGACCTTTGGACCCCCACTGCCTGCCACCCCAGCTCCAGCTTTGAACAATAAACCTTTATTACTACCATCTTCCTGCTGTGTTCGTGTTCTGCACTTTGGGTCTGCTAAAAACAGATCATAACAACTACAGCAAAGCCAGGCTTAATGAAGCAAACAACAGGTGGAACAAAACAAGCACGTTAAAACAATGCAAAGTATGGTAAAATCAGCGCAAATCAAAGCACGCAGGGCAAGGCAAAGCAGCAGCACTCTTGTGGCGCGTGATGAGGAGCCGACGCAGCTGTACAGCGAAGCGGCCAAACACCATCCTGGGCTCACAGTCCTGATTAGTCCGTGGTGGTCACATAGCTCAGGGGGGGGGCTTACGGTGCGCAGCTGTAACGTCACGATCGAGGGGGGATCCACCTTAAACCTCTGCGTCAATGGAAGTCTCCGGAAGTCAAACGGACCGGAAACGGGGTGTGCCATCAGCGTCAGGGGAGAGCTCAGGAGACAACAACATCTATATATAGTGTCCCTGTACTTGTGATTGGCTGATACAGCCGAGTGATCAAGAGGGCAAGCACTATTCTGCCATACTATCAGACTGGATGCTAGCGGACCAAGGAGCTGAATGGAGACCAGAAGGACCCAAATGCAGGAGTTACAGGTTTAGATATTTAAATCTGAATCTAAACATCTAAACAGGGGAATACACTAAGAAAACCCCAAAAACTGGAACACACAACCGATAAGGAACCAGACGAACAAGACGAACTGCCAAAGACAAAGGGAAGCACAGAGACTTATATACACAAGGGAGGCAGGGATGATTGAGCACAGGTGAAACACATTAGGAACAGGTGCTGATAATCACAAGGGCGGGAAAACAGGACAAAGGCTGGAAATCAAGCGGGAGACACACATAATAAAAAAAAGAAAAAAGGAAATGGACAACTCAGGGACAAAAACAAAACAAAACACAAATCTAAACCCAAGGAAAACAAGGTATATGTCCACAAAGTCAGGTCCAAAAACAGCCCTTTTCAATTATTTATTTAAGTTCCAGGGGCAGAATCATGATACCTTTCAGCATTGTCTCGAGGTGCCCAGACCAGTAAGATGCTTGAGAAAACAATTCATAAACTTCATAGTTTTCCATTGGTTAAACAATACAACAAAAGCGTGCAAGACACAAACAATGATCAGATACGCGCAATTATGAGCATAGTGTTAGCAGTAGTAGGGCGGCACCCTCCAAACAGACACCTCTGGAAGTGGAGCAAACACAGTAAATTAGTGGTGCACCGATGTATCGGCCATATATCGGTAGCGGCCGATATTCACCTCGTTTACTGCCATCGGCGTATCGGTAATAAACTTGACTTTCACCGATAACATTGGCCGATGTTCATTGGTATGTTTTCTGCAGCCTGCCAATCTGGCATCCAGATTATGGTACACTGACGCCGGGTTTACACCGGGCGCTGAAGCGCCGCGCCGCGCAGCGCAGTGCAGCGCCAAGGAAAGCCAGGCGCCTCCCATCCACCCCCCTGTTAAACCTTTGTGCGGCTCACATGGGCTGCGATGCGCCGCGCCAGCGCCCTTCACCGATGGTTTCGGCGTGCGAGCGAGCGTATCGTGCCGGGAAACAGACTGAAAAATGATTTTAAACGATGTAAATGACATATTTTATATGATATAAATGATCAAATATGCATCCCATACTTTGTATTCCCCTTCTGTTGTCCTGGAGTTTTAATTTTCCCAATTTTCCCAATCACATAATTAAATGTCCCCCTCTGCCCATCCACTACAGTCACACAAGCAGTCATATAGATAAAAAGAGAGGGGGGGGGCGGCTAAAGGCTTGCTTGGAGAATACGTCATTTACCCCCGACACCCGACATTGAACGGGTTACATACAACAACAAGCGGAGAATCGCGGGCTGACCGGCACGGAGTCAGCCCGCTAGGGTAGCACTGCATCTTGACTTGAATTTATATGGCATTCCCTAAGGGTTTATGTTAGTGTTTTGTAAGGCTGCATTGCAAGCATCTGTTTACAGTTGAGATGATGTCTTGAGTAGGCCTGGTGATACTGTTAAATGTTTGGCTGAATAGGTGTCTATGTCCATCCATGGCATCTAAAGTTACACTTGTCACTTTTTCTGTTTTTCATATTATTCAAGTAATAAACAAATATCGGTATCAGCTATTGGCTAGATTGTTGTTTTAAATATCGGTATCGGCCAAGAATTTCCATATCGGTGCATCCCTACAGTAAATCCCCTCAGTGTAATAGTGGAGGTGTGTAGGACTGCGTGTATTGAGGCCATACAGCACAGACAAAGACACCCAATGTTGTGT
Organism: Hippoglossus stenolepis; assembly: GCF_022539355.2. Taxonomy (NCBI): domain Eukaryota; kingdom Metazoa; phylum Chordata; class Actinopteri; order Pleuronectiformes; family Pleuronectidae; genus Hippoglossus; species Hippoglossus stenolepis. Next base: position 32,193,709 of record NC_061483.1, on the reverse strand, counting down.
GTCTGTTATAGCTGTACAAAGGTAGAGTTAAAGAGACAGCTGGTAAAGCCTGATAGAGTCTGGACACTCTTGGGATCTACTTGTTTTAACCCTTTAGAGTCTTTGTCACTTGAGGTCAAGGAGGATGGTGGTATGCTTCTGAAAGGAGGAAGGGGTTAGACAGCACCCCACCCTTCTAGCCCGCTCTGTGTTTTTCAAGCCTGGGTGACCTCCAAACCAAATCATGTCTCAAGGAGCCATGGGGGGCTATTGTTCTGCAAAGTAGGTCAAAGTCCGCAGCTATCACAATCCATTTGGCCTGATTGGAGAACAGTGGGGATGGAGACAGGGAAACACAGGCTGCAAGGCTGATCACACTTGTTGATATAAACTGAAGGAACAGGAACTAATGATAGTATTATTTCTATTTCATCACCCTCTTTCTCATCCTCATCTCCTAAAACTCATACAATCTCTTCATCCTCCTCTTCATTGTTCATCCTCCTCCTTCTCCTCCCCTTTCTCCTTACCCAAGCACTCCCTCCTCCCTCCTGCTTTTGTATAGTGTAATTAGTCATGTGGAACATATGGAGCATCATATTACATAACCCAACAGCAGCTGCACTCAGCCTGGATCAGAGATAATGCAAATCAAGTACCAAATTGCTTTGGCACAGCAGATCTGACATATTTAGCAGCATCATAAAAAACTTGATGTATTCTGTGTCTCTTTTTGAACAATGACTTGTTAGTGCTGGCCGCTTTCTTTCATCAAGCTACAAATGAAACTGTCACTATATAGCTTACTGATGTGCAACATGTTTTGCTGTTGTCTTATTAGTAGAGTTTGGTGTTTGATTAAGTGCAGAAGGAGGTAATCATTTTTAAGAATGCAAACACTGCCTAAATGAAATTACTTAAGTAAAGAAGCAATGCCCCAATTTTAAAACCTACCATTTCTATTTGACATAGATAAATACATTTGCTTGGTTTCTGTTCAGTAGTTACTTTAGATGATAAAAAACTATATACATATGAAGGTGAACAGATCAGTATTTGTTTTATTTTATATTATTTATTCAATTGTATGTTGACTTCAACCTACAGTTATACAGTATGTTGTATTTTCAGTGGATTTATGTGTTTGTGAGTGCAGCAAAACAGCTGTGCTTGTGTGCTTGAAACAGTGCAGAATTTATAAAAAGGCACCAAGGGACTGAGGGCCATCATCTCCTGAGCCCAAACACTGAATTGTGAACAGTGGTAAGACCAGCCTGACTCAAATAAGCTCTGTCACCTCTTTGTCTCTCACTTTGCTAAAACCATAATCACAGACTATTGGGTTTATTAGCCATGTATTATAATATTGGCTGAGTTAATCCTGTGAGCCTGTTTCCTGGTTTCTGCCACCATATGGACTGGAATATATAAGCAAAATGGTACATCCAATGACCAGACTCAGACACACTGGATTATTATTAGGTATTATGTAATGACTTCATGTTTTATTGATTATACTGTAATCTGAGAATATTTCTTCTTATTTGTCTTCATCTTTGTAGTAGTTATACAGAAGCTGAGATCACAAATTAATTATCTTCTAACCAAGGATAAGTATTTTTTTCCAATAACAATCCATAATCTTGATGCTAATTCAGAATATGCCTGCAGTGTTCTTGTTTTTTCAACGTGGGCTAATATATTTATATATAATATATTAATATTAATATAATCATTGATAATTAAAATAAATAAAAACAGCTATTTATGTAATCACCACCATTATCATCACCACCACCATCAATCAATCAAATTGTATTTGTATAGGCTATATTCACAAATCACAATTTATCCAGTGTCACACCTTGTGTTGTTAACAAAGTTAAAGTTAATAAAGAAGAACGGCTTTATAGTGAGAAAAAAATATAAACATACTATATAAAACATACCTATTACATCAAATGTAATAACATAGCAACAATAATAAAAATATCAATAATAATAAATAAATATCTTAATATGTATAAATTAAAATAATTATAATATACCCATTACTTAGCTAATAATTTCAAATTTCTATTTTGGGGTTGGTAATGGAATTAAAATTGTTAAAGATTAATAATGAAGGATGACCAGGTGGAGAGTCGATCTGTTTGTAGTTTTGGATGGCAATACATTTTCCATGGAGACGTTAATTAAATCATCTAGTGCAGTGCCATTCTAAATATGCCTGTTTGCTTGACCAGTGTTTGCTTCAGAGCCTACTTCAGAATTGTTCCTTGTCATTATTGAGCCCTCCTCAAACAGATCTACACGATACTGTCACTTTTTACAGTTTTTGCCTGCTGGACGTTGTGTGCAGAGCTTTTAATATACCGTCTGTTAGAGATTGTTTGAATGCTGTGAATTGCTGGGAACACTTTAGCCTCTTCAGTAACTCCGATAGGAAAGCAAATGCAGACACAGTGTACAGTTCTCCATTCTTTATATTGACTTAAATGATTGTCAGCAGTACAGATACATCTTCAGCATAAACATGCATCGATGATAAACGTCTGAGAATGATAAACTCTTCATACACACATTCTCTACAGGAGGGGGAAACAGTCCCATAGCTGTTGGTTAGCATAGCAACCCTTGTATAGACACACTCCTAAACCTTAAGACTCTACAGCATAACCTGGGCTGACAGAAAAGGTGCCCAGTTAAAATAATATATAACCCACTAACAATAACAGGAGTTCTAAGAATATACTGCAGGAAATTTACAACACAGTCTATGGTGCAGAGTGAAGTTAAAAAACTATGTTCATGCAACCTGGTTTATCTTTTACAGTCAATGTTTTTCATGAAACGAAACTGAATTTGCTTCATTACTGTTCACATGCGTGGCTCATATGATGAGCTGCTTTCAGACATTCACATTGTGATCAACAATTTGTATTTTTGATCCAACAAGACATAGTAAACATACAAACAACAACAACAGTGCGGCATACAAAGTAGTAAATACATTTTTCAAAATAAATAGAAGCAGAAGCAGTAAAAACTGAAAACTAACAAATGAGAGGCAGATATTCTAATACAAAATACGCCTTTCTAGTCTTGATGACCACTCAGATCACAGTTTATTGCCAATCGCCCCTTCACACACATATTCATACCATAGTATGGGCAGCACTTTTTTTCTATGAGGGCTAATTCAAGGATCAGTATCTTGCCCTAGGACACTTTGGCATGCAGATGGGGAAGACCGGGATCGAACTGCTGACTTTCTGATTAGAGGACGACTGCTCTATCCTACTTACCAGCATTCAAACCACCACATTGTCAGTATGGTCTTCTTTGTTGGGTTAAAGGGATAGTTCACTCAAAAATGACAATTCACCCATTATCTGCTCACCACTATGCTGATGGAGGGCTGGGTGTTTGAGTCCACAAAAGCCCCGACATTCAAATAAAACCTGAAACAGCATCATTTACACCATGTTTTTAGCCTAAATGCCTGGCTCCAGCGAAGGATAACAGCGTAAATTTAGGCTCAAAAACACGGTGTAAAAGACGCCGTTTCGAGTTGAATTTGAATGTCGGGGCTTACAGACACTGGATGACACCACAGGAGCAGTATGGAGGCATTTTATGTTTTTATCTGTGATTTTTATACGTTTGAAGAAGTGGTCACCATTTACTTCAATTGTATTGGATTTGGCTGGAATGCTGTTTACCCCTGAAACTCCAAGAGTGTGTTGTGGACTCACAGACTTTACCCAGTGAATTTTCATTTTTGCGTGAACTATCCCTTTAAGGTCTGCCAGCAGTACCCCATGTTGTTTTTAAAGTAAGAGATAAGTATAAGCCATCATTTAGCAGACAAAGGCAAGGATAGAGTACTATTGTGGATCCTCTGACAACATCAACAAAACATGGGCCCAAAAAAGTTTCCTTTTCATTATTACCCTGTGAGTGAGTCCAGTTTGGGCTGGTAACTAGTTTCAGTTTCAAACCTTTGTGTATGGAGGACGAAAAATTACTTAAGTATAAATAAATACATTAATTAATAAATAAATAAGCAAATAAATACAGAAATAAATAAATACAGAAATAAATGTCTTAAATTTATTTCCACATTTATTTATTTATGTATTTCTGTGTCCGTGTGATAATGAGAAAGGCGGTCCTAACCTCAGTCTCAAGTTGGACGATATATAGTCCGGTGTCAGACAGTCACTGCCAAGTTCTCTGTCCCATACCTTTTCTACTGCCAGTATAACTGAACGATCATGTCATGGGGTTACCCCATGCCCTGTAATATATAAGGTGGCAGACACTGCACATACATAAACAAGGGACATACAGTTATACTACAACTATGGTTGCAGCACCTCAGTATCAGTAGCATTAGTCAGCATGGTAGCATGTTAAGCTAGCACTCACATAAACCATTTAATCTTTCTAAACTATACTGATACACAGAGTCCACAACCAATAGTTGGAAATAACCTTCATGACACAGTTTTATTTCACAAGCATTTATTCAATGTATTTGGGTACATGTGTCTTGGCTGTTGTCGTGTTCTTTTATCCTTAGGTAGAGAGAAGAGTTGGTCTTGGTTCAAAAAGTATTTATTTAGAAGCAATGAAAAGCTACAACATAGCTATGGGCACTCAACGTACAGCCCCGGCCGTCTAATACCGCCGGGGAAGTCTAGAGTCGCCCTGAATGGACGACAGGGGCAATATTTATAATAGTAGGTTGAACTTCATTGGTCAATAACGAGGGGGAGTCACCATGGCTAGTGCACAGGCTGGTCCCAGCCTCTAGGCACTGGAATCCGCCAATGATGAGGAGCCGCTCCCCGTTTCGTCCCTCCTTTGATAGTAGCTGGGCAAATCTTCACATTCTGACAGTGTTTGGTTTGGTGTTTTAAAACAAGCCTTTATCCAGCTGAAGCCTTGTGAGCTTTCAGTATGGCATGCGCATTTTCTAGACAAAACAACGCCTTTCCTATCTGTCCTTCAGACCCAAGTGGCAGCTGCTTGAATTCTTTCTAAGGGTATGTCACAGTTTCTTAAGAAAACAGTGCATTCATGTATGTGTGATGTTTGAATAAAGCTAATGGAGTTTAGGCTGTAATGTAGTAAGTTAGGTATGAGAACAAGTTAAAGTACAGTGTATTGTATGCCACAGATGTACAGTCTTCTCAAACAGGCATTATCAGACAGGTGCAAGACTGAACTGCGATGTGACGCACACACACACAACAACAACCAACTTCAAGATTAAAACCAGCCAGCAACGGCTACTATCAGTCACTATGTGAAGGCCGCACATTTTCCCACATATTCAGCCCAAACTGCCCCTGCCCCCACCCGTCTAACATACTGCATTTGTTTAGAGTTTAGTTTCATTGCCATCTTCACAGACACACACACATTAATTCTTTCTGTTAAGGTACAAACATGGTGCGTGTAAAATCGATCCTTTTCGGGGCTATAGTGTCTAATTATATTATTAAAATCCTAACACTGTTAATTCACCCTCCCTCACCTTCATGCAAGGTTCCTGGTCCTACTGGCAAACAGGAAGTTGGTGATTCCAACTCAATTTTTAGAGGAGGGAATCTGGAGTGTACCACATGAAAGCCAGTCCAGAGGGGTGTTTTAACTGCTATCACAGAAATGCTCTTTTAAGTGCCCATATAATATAGCATAGTGATATTTCTCTGACAGGCTAGGTTGGGTGAAATGCTGATGGTATATAAATATTTTCAGTTTTATATCTTGATATTTGTCTTTATGGTTTGTCTTGTGGGAGTGGCTTCTGGTATAAAGCCAGGGGGTAAATGCTCCTCAGAGAGAGTGAAGCTTGGGCCTTGAGGCTGCATGTGCTGGAGCCCAAGAGGCAGGGCCCTAGTAGTGGTTATCTTACAAGAGTTTAGAGTTTGTTTTTTCTTTAGTATTTTTCCATTTTTTTCAACACAGGATGCTTGCACATCTGTACTTGCACCGCACTGGTGACAACAATAAAATTTAAGCACCAGGTGAAGATTTCGAGTCATGTTTCCTTCTTCCAACATTGGGCTCAACATTACAGAACAAGTAACGAGCTACGTTACTGTAAGCCCTGAACCCCGCCCAGGACTAACCCACTTAGTATACTCTGGCAAAAACTTCATAAACTTTCATTGCTGATCTCAGCCTCAAGTAAAAAAATTAGCTGGAGGACCGTATTCCTCCCTTATGTCTTGGAATGAATGGAGTTCAGTTACATGACAATATCACTGTCAATCCTCACTAGGGTTGCAAAATTCCGGGAATATTCAAAGTTGGAAACTTTCCATGGGAATTAACGGGAATATACGGGAATTAATGGGAATAAACTGGAAACTTTGGGGTAATTTATACTGTAATTTATAACTGTATTTGCCTTGTCATATATCATGTACATATGTCATACATATACAGACATAAATATAAACATTTTGTTTAGTCATAAGCAGACATGCATGCAAACATTTCTAATACAAATTTTAAAAATGACATTTTTGACTTAATCCATTTGTGAGTAGAACTCTACCGTCTCTATGTGGATCTCAGGATAGAACCCGGTCAGTGAAAACTTATCAAAACCTGCAGGAACGATGGACTTCAATATGAAAATCTGACCTCAGCAGTTTCCTCTATGTGACAGTATGTTGGAGATGAGTATTGGTGGTTTCTGAATATATTTTTACTTTAGAGGAAATGGATGTAAAGTGCGAAGGGGAAGTAGTTTTACACATAAACGTCAGTTAATGGGAAGTAGTTCACAGGTGTTAAATGTCTCCTGTGGCTCAGCGGAGGAGAAAGCGATGTTGATGTCATCGACCAAGATCATGGTTGATCATGGTCGATGACATCAACATCGCTTTCTCGGACAAGAGGACTTCGGACTTTCATTTGACGCATTTGATCATGTCGGGTTGAGAGAAAAATAAAACAATCCATTAATTCTGTCAATTTGGTTTACAATAGCTAGCTACATCCTTTTCAAAGAAACACAGCGTGTGCTGCATTCCATACATCTTTAAAATAGAGTTTTGAATGACGTTTTTATTGCTCAGCCTTTAATTTGCGGTAATTACTTTTATTTTTGATAAGTAGCCCAACTCTCGCTTTTTTGATGGACCCCAACAGCCGCGAGTAATCGAGGTGATGGTGTACTTTTGTGTGGACATGCATACATCCTACTCTCACTGCTGTAAAAAGTTAGCCTACTGTATACAAATAAACTTGGTATTAAAACGAACATGGCTTCAGTGTAACAAGTAATCAATATGCTAGGTAATGACAAAGACGTTCAAAAACAACAGAAAGTCATAGGTTTACGTTTCTGGCAGAAAATGTTCCCAACTAGCTGCATCCAGGTTCCAGCTGAGCTAGGCTTGCCTAGTCTTGTTTTCAACTACATTTAAGTTACCTGTTATAAGCTAACATTTGCAAAAAAAGTGTCAAAATTTCCAAAATTCCCGAGCTTAACTTCCCATGGAAAGTTTCCGGAAAGTTTCCGGAAATTTACCGGAAATTTTCCGCCCCTTTGCAACCCTAATCCTCACACCTTTGAACAATCACAAGGGAAACTTGAAATGCTGCCCATCTGATTAAAAGTGATTGTGGAGATGGCTGGTACAATATACGTTTGCAACTTATTACTGCTTTTTTTATACAATTTTAGAGTTAATTACAATGCCCCCATATTGTAGATTAATGTTCATGAGCCCATTACCACATATAGTAGATCCTCTAGTTACTAGAGGATCTACTATATCTACTAGAGTCTAGTAGATATAACATGCAGCCTCTATAGCTCGTCAAAGGACCTCAGATACCTGGTCTCTCCAAACATGCAATGATTGGATTTTAAAAGTGCAGTGGTAAAAATGTACGAGTTTTCTTCTTTGAAAGGTTGCAAGTTGAATTCTCGCATGTTCGCCCCCAGATGAACTTCGATGTAACAGAGTGCATTTCTGTGAGAAATATAGGTGGTTGTGCCAAAGGGATCATAAAAAATAGAATATTAATCCAGGGAAATTTTTTTATTTTGATTGAGATACTGCCGTTCATAAAAAAATGAGCTGCTTTCAGACAATTTCTCCAGATGAGGTGTATGTCTAAATGCAAATATCTGAGTGGGGGCCTCCGCAGTTTCTGTAGACTTTCTGCACCTGGCCCCCTAGTATAAAGTCTGCAGAAAGTCTGCACAAGTCGATGTGATAACACAGCAGGGGATCCCCCTCTGGATTCACTGTATGCGTGTGGAGGGGTGATGGCGCTTTTGTTGCTGTTGTGAATGCGTCTGTGCAGAGAATCTAATTCTCTGGACTTTATCCACTGGTCATGTCTGAAAACGGCTATGGAGAGTCTTGAATAGAAATATAAAATCATGTATATTTTCCCAATGTTATGTTGCCATGTCATTATCAAAGCACTGTTGCTTTTTAACTCTATGCTAAAGCATCTGTTTCTCCTAATTATATTGGTTTGTCTTTTCCAGTTTCTTTTCAGGATCTTGAAGTACGTCTCCAGCACTCCTCAGTCCATGTGTGGGCTTTTGTGTAACATGAGACATGCAAGTGCACCATCCTCTGTAGATCCTGCAACTTCATCCAAAATAAACTGGCTGAAATTTGCCCCAACACAGCGACTCTTCCACAGTGTATTTGGGCTAATATAAGTAGCCTTGACAGTCCAGCAGTACACTTTCAAAATGTTTTCTTTCATATCTTTCCAAATATTGCCTTCTGCCATGGCTTTCTAGTGATTGTGCTAGCCAGTTGATTTTGCCCAGTATGTAGGTTGGTGGTCACCGAAAAGTTGTTTTTGGCAACAAACGATTGGGGATATCTTGGTCCAGGCAACAAAGTGGTAAATTAAACCTAGTCAATCTTCATATACTATTGATGATATTGTGACAATAAAAATAATATTGACCTCTGTGTTGTTCCTTCTGTAATAATAAAAAAAAATCTTAGGAAGTGTGATTCTTTTTTGTGCAGAAACATTTACACGAATTGTAGGCATATAGCAAATAGTTTGTCACTGTACAGCAAAGTTTGTGCACATCTTCTTTTATAAATAAAGTTGGTTTTAAAAAAAAAACTGAGTGTAAGTGGAGTCAGATTTTCTTTTCCCCGCTGTTCTCTTTTCCTAATTCCTTATAAGATTCTTCTTCACATCTTTCTTTGTCATCATGACGTGTTCCCTTAGGGCCAAGGAACAATGGTTCAGAAAGGAGATTATTTAAACTTCTTGACAGTAGCCTCTGTCATTGATCTACTGAGTGACTGTCTTGCAGACCAAGTGTCACCACCTTCTATTTCCTTTGTTTAAAATTAAAAACCCTCTTGTGTTTCTTATAGTCATACTGGAAATATGCACTTCTCACTAATTCCTCAGTCGGAAACTATAGTCTGCCAAGTCTATCAATATTAATTAATACCAATATTTTGATTAGGACCATCAAATTTGAGAGAAAAAGATTTCTTGCAATACATTTTTGCTGGTGGGATATTGTGGATATCTTTAATTGCCATTTCGAAATGACAATAAAGTTTTGGTTTATTGAAATGCTGCCCATCTGATAGCTGAATGCTATTAAAATGATCTTAAATGTAATTACAGACAGGTGTTGGCTTCAATGTCAAAATTAACATATATAAATAATAAATGAATATATAAATATAACTGCCACCAACTTGACTGGCTCGAATGGAACAATATATTATGCACATCAGTAATTAAAGTCTGATGAAAAAAGGAGGTTGTCGGCATAAAATGAAAGTTTGTGTCTTTGTCCAGCTCTAGTAATACCTATTAGACCAACGTCATTTCTTAGGGTGCATGCAAGGGGCTCAATGGAGACATCAAAAGTAGGGGAATGGAGGACAGCCCTGTCACTGAACAGAGGGAAATATTTACACACGGTCTTGTTGGTACAGACTGAGGGGTCTTTATATAATAAACTCACCCAGGAACAGAAGTAAGGGCCAGATCCAAAACTATAAAGGCTGAAAAGCTATTATGGAATGCTTTTCTTGGTGATCTGACCTTTGGGTTAACATTGCTGCTGGGGAGATAAATCACATTAAACACACTATAAAGTTGTCTACCCATGATTAACCCTGTTGGTCTGCATGGATGATTCTGTCTAGTACTGTACCTGCTCTAGTCTGTTCAGCAGCAACAGCTCTGAGGACCCTATTGGGATTGCTGTGATTCTTCTTCTTATAAATTAATTGCCTTTTTGGTGAACTCAAAGTACTCGAAAACTCACCAAATTTCTTAGGCTCGACAGGTCTGGTAAAAATGTACGTATTTTATTGTGCTCAGGAACATGTGTCCAAAACTGGCTCAGTAGCGCCCCCTACAAATTAATATTAATTTACTTTCGCCTAGAGAAATGAAATTTGGCACACACGTGTATCATGCCAAGACACACAAAAAATCCCCTTGACAATCTTCGCAACACCAAACAGGAATATGGCCATTTTGGATGGAACGTGCAAATATGCCGTGATTTGGGGCATTTTCACATGCACTACAAAATCCTACTCCGACAGATTTCTTCCGATCAACTTCACATTTGGTTTATGTCTAGTTAGTGACTTTTCGATAAAAAGTAATATTTTCGGTGAGTTTTCATCTGGGGGCATGGTTGTGTCGTGGCGGCGAATTGCGATAATTCCCCTAAAAATGTTTCCCGTAGTATGCTGCAGCTAATGTCAGACAAGCTATTAGTTTGGAGGAGATCAATTTGTATATTTATAAATTCTACAAATTCTAAAATTCACTCTGATGACTTACTTAGTTGGGTGCCAGTGTTATGCTTATGGTTTAAGCAGTTGAGTGTAGGATGGAGGACGCAATTAATGTCAACCCCAAGTAGTGCTGTCACGATACCAACATTTTTGTTTTGATACCGGTACCGTCATGAATTTCGAGACAGATACTCTTTTGATGCTTTTCTTAAAGAAAAGAAAGTCATTACACTCTATCTGAGCCAGTTGCTCAAGACTTCTGTAGTAAAAAAAATGGATTCAAATAATTGGGGTTATAAATTTGTCTAATTAGTTTATGAGGCTACCAGTAGTGTGCAAGCTAATCCTGGGTAAACTTCATGACCAATGTCATTTATTTTCATTATTTACATGCTCAATAAAATTGTAGTTTATCTGTAAAATTTTCTTGTTTGTTTATTTTCATGCATGTAGGTGGGTTTTTGGAAATGGATTATTAGCCTTCATTTTATGGCATTAGGCTATATGTAATTTGGATTATTGTAAAGATCAAGGTCATAACCTCTTATGCCCCCTGTAAACTACTTGAGTTAGGTTTTAAAACTATATATTTACAACCAAAATACTACTACTACTTACTAAACAGTTTTTATCAATACACCTCTTTGGTATGTGCTCTATGGAGTGCATTGTAATAGAAATGAATATAAGTAATAGAAATAATAATTGACAAATGTACATGCCATGATGAATACCATTACCAATACTGACCAGTTTATACTGATTGTATTCGGTGTTGTTGATCTGCATATTTGTGAACGCCTGATTTTAGAAGTTTCCAAGTTAAAATAAGTTGTCGTTACTAAAGTTAGTTTAAACATTGCATTTATATGTTAGCCACATTGGTAAATTAGCTCTGATGATGAAAATGTTTTGCTTGACACAAAATAAACAACACTCATTTGACTTATTTTTGAGGGCAGGGGTGTGGGTATGATGTACTTATGATGTACTGTACATGTGACAGCTGCTGCAGTGAGACGGAGAAAAAACAGACATCTACGGGGAGGCATTGCAGGTTCTCCTGCATGGAGTGGAAGCAAAGCTTTGCACAGAAAGGAAATCTACAGCTCTTACTTAAACACTGTCATGCCCAGAATGGACGCGGAACAGCTTGCTTTTCATTTCCTCGCCTATGTTAACAGATTAGAGCTGGCACACCGACTGTAGTTCAGCCGCGCTGCTCTTCTAGAGATACATGGTCTCGCCGATTTTTTTTCCGCATTCATGGTTCACAGTTGAGGAGACAGAGAAAATTATCTTTCACCGCAATGTCAATGTTTACGTGTCGAATAAATTGTTGTTACATATATTCGCATTAACCATTTATACTGTATTAGATTAAGGTGTGTATTTATGGATTTAGTATGAGTGTCAGCACAAGCTGCTTTCCAATCTTCATCAGAATTTTCCAAAGCGGCTTACTTCATTCCTCTCTCCAAGCTCCCATCCTCCAGGGAAACTGCGGACCTACTGGTTTCCCTTGTGTTCCGTCTGCACGGCATACCCATTGACATCATGTCCAACAGGGGATCCCAGTTTACATCCCAGGTATGGAAACTCTTCTGTTCAGCTCATGGTATCAATGTCAGTATTTCTTCTGGTTATCATCCCCAGTCCAACAACCAGACTGAGCAGGCCAATCAGGAGATGGAGACTGCACTACGCTGTGTGAGGTAGGTATGTCACCTTTTGAATTCACCCTTGGGTACCAACCCCCCTTGTTCCCTGCCCAGGAGGTCAAGGTTGCAGTTCCGTCAGCCTGTGACCCCGGCTCCAGTCTACACCCCAGGCCAAAAGGTATGGCTCTTTCCAAGGACTTACCTTTGAAGGTTGATTCCAAGAAACGTTCGTCTAAGACTCCCAGTCTCTCTCAAGATCCACCCCACCTTCCATGTTTCCCTGATTAAACCTGTCCACTCCAGTCACCTGTCTCCTCCAGCAGCAGCTCCTCCACCTCCTCGAATGATCGATGACCATCCTGCCTATACTGTCCGTCGCCTTCTGGATGTGCACCGTTGGGGGCGTGGTTTACATTACCTGTTGGATTGGGAAGGATATGGGCCTGAGGAGTACTTCAAGATTCTGGAACCCACCCTCATACGTGATTTCAATGCCTTACACCCGGTCGCCCATAGAGGGAGAGGTACTGTTACATCTGCCCCAGGGACTTCTTCTACCATGCCCTCACCTCTACTTCTGGGTGTCCCTAACCTGCTGTCACTCCCTGAGTGGCTGTCTTTCTGTGTGTGTGTGTGTGTGTGTTTGTGAATGCCTGCAGGTGCGCCTGAATTAGGGCAGAGCCTCACCAGCTGCATCTCAATTGTCATCAAGCCTCTATATATAGTATACTCAGCCTGACAACTTCCAAGCTGCCAGATCGTAGTCTCTGCTACCAGTTTGTGTTGCTACGCTTCAAGCCAACTCTCTACCTGTGTTTGCTATCCAGCATTTAGCTTTTGTTGCCTGATCCTCATTCTGTTATCCATTTCCCTACCAGCTCTTCCTGTTCTGACTCCGGTCCGTATTTCATGTCCCTCATTTGGTTACAACCCTGCTGTCCTGTCCTGGAACCTAGCATTATCCCCCTCACCTTGGATCACCTTCTTGACCTGTCACCTCAGCCCCCAATGCTCCTGCCCAAGCCCAAGCTCCTCGCTCTCAGCTACAGCTCCCCTTAAACTGCAACCCATTCCTCCGTGCCTGTGTAGCCGGAACGATTCTGAAGGTCCCGACCACACTGCGTTGTGTTCTGGTGCACAAATAAATGATGGACACAGGAATACCTTGTTGAACTGAGGTTTATTCCTGTGGTGTAATCAAAGAAAGCAAAACGCTGTCACATGGATTTTTCTCTTCACATCAACACAGTCAAATACAGCACAAACTGACGAGGAACCAGAACTGATGCGGTACATACACTAACCTTTAAAATAAGAGCTCAAAATTCTTTGAAAAATAAATTTCTTTCTATCTGTTACACCTGGAGGGGCACATTCCAACATTTTGAAGTCCATATCCTTTATTTTATTCATAACTTGTGTCTAAGCTTTTGCAGACCTCTGCAGTTCCAAGAAACATTTTAAGATTTGTATTAGATTACCTTGCAATATAGAAAATAACTTACTGAGAAGCATGACAAACTTGGACGTTAGAACCCACATCCAACACACTGAACATGAACAACTCCCCTTTTCCCCAAAACATTCTGTCTCCCGCAATTGCTAGTGACTATTCCACACTTAGTGAGGATCGGTCAGTCCGCTCTTTACTTTTCACTAACCAAGCAATCTCTGCTGCTATCCGTGTTGCAACATCAATTAACACTCATCTCCATCACTTGTAATAGATTTGGTACCTCACAACAGTTTGAAATATCTTTGTTCCACGTTGTAAATATAACACAGGCATAAGTGTATGTTTATGAGTGTTATGTGTAGTATGTTTGGTGTGTGGGTTTTTTCATACATATGTCTGTGCTAGGGCTTTTCGATTCTTTTTTTATGGATAAATCTAACGATTATTTTTTCGATTAATCTAATGATTATTTTGTATTACTTGATTAATATAATAATTAATTTATCAATAATAAAAATTAAAAAACGTGTTTCATTCATATTTATTTAATCATCTTCTCTTAAATACAAACAAATCTGGCAAAAACTAAATATGCACTGCGAGGCATTATGCCACAACAAAAAATAGCCCAGTTTGAACCTCTAATCTGCCTTTTATAGTCCCATATCTCTCCAAAATAAAATTTGTGAAAGAGCTTGGTCCATTAAAGTAAAAGAAATATATCAATCTACATTAAGCTGTCCATCAACAAAATAAATGAAAATAAAAGTAAAATTCAAGTAACATTCTAAGGAATATCAACACCGTAAATTCAAGTTTAGCAGTCTGTCAAAAACAAAACTATCTTGGAGTAGCCTAGTAGTTGTATCAATGTCTGTATGAAGTCAAAAACTGACAAACTAGCAAATAAAATAAAGTAAGTATAATTCAATAGTATTTCAACAATGTTTATTATTAATTTCACACTAAACTGAACTCCACGACAAGGGTGCAATAATCTCATATTCAAGTAAAATAAGGTTTGCTTTTAAATAATAAAATAAAGGGCTTTTGAAAAAGGCATCTTTAAATAAAGTGCTTAATTTTAGAAAAAATAAACAAGTTTGAGTTTCCCCATTTCTTCTTTTTCTAATATATAACTACATTTCACATCAATCACTACAATCTCAACAAACATGAACAACTAAAAAGCTTTAACTTTTCTGTTTGTTCCCACTTTCTCTTGTTCAGTGAAGTAAACTCTACCGTGTGCTGCCAGGATTTACTACCGTAAAAACGAAAAAGCTGCGCAGGTTAAAATAAGACAACTCTAAGTGCGAGAAAAAGTGCGCAGGTTAAAATAGAAATGCTCTCTCTCTCTCTCTATATATATTCTGTAGGTATCTCGTATTCAAGAGCTGCAGATCTGACACTTCTCAACAACAATCTCTATTATTGCTGCTATTATACTACTTCTATAACTAATAAGATCATTACATCTATAAATATCACTTATTTTCCTTTGTTACAACTAGTATCACGGAGCTTAAATATGACGGATATGACTCTCCCTCTTGTTGTGTGCTGTAATATAAATCATTACCAATTAATGTCTTAGAAACCCATGCAAAACACAAAGGTGAGGATTTGTTTTAGCCTAAAACCAGCTGTGAGTAGAATTATCATCACCACCACTACCATCTGACATCAGACACCCCACCAAAGAGAAGCACTTCTAGCCATAAGAGAGTGTGATGCGATCAACAATTTAAATTCGCCTGCACAAGATTTATAAAAAGTGAAAATGCCCTTGGTGCTTCATTTGACTTCTCTTATCACAATATTTAATTACATAGATTGGAATTATTAGGATTAAATGAAAAGCAGGAAACAGATGAACTTGTCCATGTTAACAATGACTTGTCCATGCACACAAAGTAAGTCATGGTTCTGTGTTTTTCTGTTTTGCACGCTGTATATATTACCTTCAGGCAATATTATCAGAAAGCATCACATACATTTCTGATGTTATGCTGATGACACACAGTTCAGTCAACTATAAAGTCAGATGAAAAACCATAGGAACTTTCCACCATAGCATTTTAATTTACAGTTATCAGAGACATACTATACCGGGTGTGTTTGAGTTTGAAATTATTTTAGGAACAGTCCACATACCATCAAAATAAAATAACAACAGAAGACAAGTATAATGAAGTTTAGTTAGTGTTTATTGGCTTAATTTTTATCATTGATCTGTTTCTTTGTTACTCATTGTGGTGTATTTACGAGGCAGGGATAGCGTTCATTCACTTTACTGCCATCTTACTTGTTACAGGTCAATGCGCAAGCACAACAAATTCATGAGAATGAGACGTACAGATGGACGGACAACACAAATACTTAATGCCTCTGGCTGCTGACTATCACTAGCGTGGAGGCATAAAAATATACTTGGTAATAAGTTTTGTAGTGTAATTTCTGACTTCCTACAGATGACAGAGCTACACAGGACAATGAAAATTAGAACTAAAATAACAGTTAATATAAAAACCCATCAGGTCAGAGGCTACCTCTAGTTTATTAGAGGACATTGAGTAACATTTGACCATCACCTAATAAGTACAATGTATGGCCTTAATGGGTCAGAAAACTCTCATGTTCACATTGGGATACATGGAGACAGGAGACAAAGCTGGACAGTGTCCAAACCACATAAGCATGTTTTGTAAATTAATGTTAAATTCACCAATTTGAACCAGGAAGTAGACCATTCGGAAGCTGATGGATGTTCACAACTGATATTGTGGTTTAATTTGGCTGTTATCTCTCCAATTAGCTTGATAAGTAATTCTTAAAGGAGAAATGTGTAGAATTTATAAGGATCTCTTTGCAAAAATATGATATAATGTTATAGAAACTGTGTAATAACCCTTAGTTTTATTATCTTAGAATGAGCCATATATATTTCCATATACAGCGGATTACGCTTCAACAGACATCACTGTGTTGCTATAGTCACCCGGTAAGAGAGACCAATAAGAGATGGGGTTTATGATGGAGCTGCATGAATTCAACAGACGAAGAGCAACTGCAACCCCAAAAAAAGAATTTAGACCACGAGGTAGTTGTTAGAAGTGTGTTGGAAGGTTGCCAACAATATCTGCATTGAATGGAGGATCATACTTATAAATTAACACCAAAAATAGCAAGGGAGCATATACCGACGTCAAAGAAGCAAAAAAAGTAATGATGCAAAACCAAACAGGATTTATTAGACAGGTAATTTACCATATCAATACAAATTGAATTTGTTTGATATATTTGCTTGAGAACTATGCACATGAACTTCAATGTTTGTTAGTTTAGCCCAGTTGATGTAACCGAGCCAAATTTATCAGCTGTTTAACATTATTACCTAAAGGTAAAAGAGCTGCCGCACTAGTGGTATAGTAAAATTGACAGTTGCAGTGGGTTTGCTATATTGTTGTCTATTAATGCCCAAGATCATAGTTGTAGTTGTTGAGCCATTCTAGATTTATTAAGTTTTAATTATGTAGTTTGTCTGTGCAAGTCAACTTCCAACAACCGTAGGGTGTAAAAGAATATACTACAGGAGTAGACTGCTGTGTCATGAAGCACCATGTGGAGGTGGCTCGTCAGAGTAAAAAATAGAACAGACCCCAAAACCATCGCTGCAGATCGCGAGCTGGCCGCAGCGCTTCCCGGCCCTTCGCTGCCGGTGTGAACAGCCCAATTGGTTAACATGAGCACGGAAAGGAGGCGGATAGCTTTTCGTGGCGCTTCTGCCTCCAGTGTGTCCCCAGGGTTAGAGGATGATGGTGTGACGTTATTGCATTGGTTATCATTGCATGTATCACGTCATGATAAATCAGCCTCTTGTAGCGCCCTCTCGGCATTTTGCGCCCTAGGCAACCGCCTATGTTGCATATGCAAGGAGCCGCCCCTGCACTGAACTGCTGTTGTCTGTGGCACCGTGATGGGGGGGTGTTGTTCTTAATTTGTAGTGTTGCCAGCAGTGAAGACGACTAGGGAGGGGAGTTGTTCCTTTGTTAGGATGACAAATCCTCGTCCTCAACCCATCTGAGGGTCGAGACGTAGTGAGCAGGGACCCAGGACCTGTCTTTGTGGCTGTACCCCTCACAGTCCACCAGGTACTGGAGGCCTCTTCCTCATTGGCGGGAGCAAAGTAGGCGGCAAACCATGTAGGTGAGTCACCCATAAATGGACCCAGGAAGTACTGGGGGCGTGGCAGCAGGTGCCAAGGTACTCTCCTGCACTAGTTTCATTCCGGACACATGGAATGTGGGATGAATGTGTATGTACCGGAGAAGCTTGAGTCTCACCACCCCCGGGTTGATGACATTCTGAATCATGAAGGGGCTTATGTGTGGGCTGTGTGCCAGTTTCCTGGAGTCGACTCGAAGAAGTACGTCCCTGGTGAGGAGCCACACCGTCTGCCCAGCCTGGTAAGTGGGATTTTCAGAGTGGTGATAGTTGGCAGAGGCAGAGTTGTGGTCATCAGAGCATAGCAGGGAAGCTCTTGCTCGGGCCCTGGTCTGACAGAAGGCCTGGATGGATGGACAAGAGACCTCCTTCTCAAGAGCTGAAAAGAGCGGAGGTTGAAACCAATAGGTACACTGGAACTAGGAAAATCCGGTGGCAGAACTGGTCAATGAGTGATGGGCTTACTTACTTACTTACTCACCCACAGGATATACTTAGACCAGGACGAGGGATTCTGTAACACCATGCACCGCAGAGCGGTCTTCAACTCTAGAGCCGTTTTCAGGCATGACCTGCAGTTAAAGTCCGGAGAATTTGGTCTGGACATTACCTGGACTTTGCCTGTCACAAATGCACAATACAGCAGGAGGTTCTCTGCAAAGATGCGCTCACAACAGCAACAATTCCTTCGCATTATTCAGGCGAGAGGTGTACAATATTGAAGTCTCCTGAATTTCTATGGAATTTATACTCGGAGGTCAGGTTGTCTGGATATTCAATTCATTTAAATTTTATTACAGAGACTAGAACAGTTAATTAGCATTAAAGGAACCGCCCTAAACTGGTTTAAATCCTATTTTTCAGATCGATTCCAATTCGTGCAAATTAATGATGAGTCATCTGTGCGCTCAGTTAACCACGGTCTTCCACAGGGCTCTGTGCTCGGCCCAATGTTATTCTCATTATATATGCTTCCACTAGGAAACATTATCAGGACACACTCTGTAAATTTCCACTGCTATGCGGATGACACCCAGTTATACTTGTCAATAAAACCTGAACAGTGTAATCATGAACTAAACTCCAAGCATGTCTCAAGGACATAAAAACCTGGATGAGCCGCAATTTTCTCTTATTAAACTCAGATAAAACAGAGGTTCTAATACTTGGCCCTAAACACCTTAGACATACATTATCTAATGATATAACTGCTCTAGACAACATTGCCCTTGCTTCCGATGAAACAGTCTAGGACCGCCTTCTTTCACTTGCGTAACACCTCAAAAAGATGCAGAAAAACTAGTCCACACCTTTGTTACATCCAGACTTGATTATTGTAATGCCTTATTATCAGGCTCCAGCAGTAAGTCGTTAAAGACTCTGCAGCTTGTCCAAAATGCTGCAGCACGTGTCCTGACAAGAACCAGGAAAAGAGACCACATTTGTCCTGTATTAGCTTCACTACACTGGCTTCCAGTTAAATCTAGAATATAATTTAAAATTCTCCTCCTCACCTTAAAGGCCCTTAATAATATGGCACCATTATACCTCAAAGAGCTGCTAGTACCATATCAACCCACGAGAGCACTGCGCTCCCAGAATTCAGGCTTACTTGTCGTCCCTTAAGTCTCTAAAAGTAGAGTAGGAACCAGAGCTTTCAGCTATCAAGCTCCTCTCCAGTTCGGGAGACAAACACCATCTGTACATTGAAGAGTAGGCTTAAAACCTTCCTTTATGATAAAGCTTATAGTTAGAGCTGGTACAGGCTTGTCTTGGACCTGCTCTTAGTTATGCTGCTATAGGTCTAGAAGGTCGGGGGACACATGACACATGGAGCTTCTCCTTCCTCTTCTCCCTCCTTATTACATCAAAGAAATTAATATCTCATCAATACATGTTACTGACTTGACTTCTCCCCCGGAGTCCCTTTGCCTTATTGTCCGCAGATCGTGGATTATGATGGTGGATCGCGAATCAGAGATAATGGCGGATACTGTATCTAGCTGGCTGATCGTGATAATAATGGCGGATCCTGTATCGTGTTGGCATCTGATAATGGTGATTGACCACAAATGAGGTGGCAGCTGATGGTGGATCCTGATGGCGGCAGTGGACAATGTCTGTGGACTATGGTGGCATCAGATTGTGGTGGCTGCTGACCATGGACTATGATTGCAGCAGGACTGCTTGATATATAGTATTTCTCCTCAGATACTCGACCATTACTGACAATAATCCATCAATTCATTTACCTTCCATTATGCTACAAAGTATTTATTCTAATCAATCTTGCAAATACCCTTATCTTTCTGATGTTCTCCATTACAGGTGGCATCTATTGCACTTCTGTCCATCCTGGGAGAGGGATCCCTCACATGTGGCTCTCTCTGAGGTTTCTACGTTCTTTTTACCCTGTTAAAAGTTTTTTTTTTGTAGTTTTTCCTAAACTTAGGGGTTAAGGTCAGAGGATGTCACACCTTGTAAAATCCCTATGAGACAAATTGTGATTTGTGAATATGGGCTATACAAATAAAATTTGATTAATTGATTGATGATTGATTTCAATTTTATTTGTATAAAAATGTATAGAGAAACCCAACAGTTCCCACAATGAGCAGCACTTTGGCCCTGTGGAGAGAAAAAACTCCCTTATTAACTGGAAGAAACCACAACCAGACTCAATGTGGGCGGCCATCTGGCTCGACCAGTTGGGGTGAGCAGGGAAAAATGGGGAGGAGAGGAGAGATGGGTGTAAAAGAGGGGAGAGAAGAAAGAGAGATAGAGGGAGGGGGATGAGAGGGGTAGAGAGTGGAGAGAGAGATCAGGAACACTTGTGCAGCATCAGGTATCAGCTCTGACTAGTTATAATGAAAACAATAAGAGTGTAAATATGTTATTAATGACAGCAGCAACAATTCATATAATAATGAATAATTATAAGTACAATAAGTATTATTGTTAATCATAATTATAGTAATAGTAATAATAATAAGTCAGAGATACCTGCAAAGAGAGAGAGAGACAATGGGAGGGAAAAAAACGCATAACACGATACGGTGTTATGAGCTCTTTGATATATGAAGGGCCTTGATTGTTAAGGGCTTTGTATGTGAGGAGCAGGATCTTGAATTCTATTCTGAATTTCACAGGGAGCCAATGCAGAGAAGCTAAGACAGGAGTAATATGATCTCTCCTTCTAGTTCCTGTCAGCACTTGTGCTGCAGTATGTTGGACCAACTGGAGTCTGTTAACAGACTTACTGGGACATCCTGATAATAAAGAATTACAGTAATCCAGTCTAGAGGTAACAAATGCATGGACTAGTTTCTCAGCATCCTTCTGAGACAGGATGTTCCTAATTTTCCTGATATTGCGCAGGTGGAAGAAAGCTGTCTATAGAGACTTGTTTTAAATGTGGGTCAAATGACATGTCCTGGTCAAAGATAACTCCAAGGTTCCTCACAGTGGAGCTAGGGGCCAAACTAACACCATCCAAGGAGACTATCTGGTCAGACAGTGTTTCTCTGAGATGTTGAGCTCCAATTACAATGACCTCAGTTTAGTCTGAATTTAGAAGTAAGACGTTCTGGGACATCCAGGCCTTGATGTTCTTGAGACAATCCTGAAGTTGAACTCAGTGATTAGATTCATCAGGCTTCATAGATATGTACAGCTGGGTGTCATCTGTGTAACAATTATGTGGTGCTTTCTGTTGATGTTCCCTAAAGGGAGCATATATAAGGTGAGGCGTATCAGTCCAAGGATAGAACCTTGTGGAACTTCATGACTAACTTGTGTGTGCATGGAGGAGTCATTGTTAACATTAAAAAAATTAAATCTATGTGATAAATATGATTTAAACCAGCCTAATGTCATTCCTTTAATCCCTACATGTTGTTCCAGTCTCTGTAACAGAACCTTATGATCTATGGTGTCAAATTCTGCACTAAGATCCAACAGGACGAATATAGAGACAAGTCCATTATCTGAGGCCATGAAAACGTCGTTAGTAACTTTTAACAGTGCTGTTTCTGTGCTGTGATGGATGGATGGACACAGCTGGTTAGCAACAGCTTATTCAAGTATTTTGGAAATAAAGGGCAGGTTTGATATGGGTCTATAATTAGTTTAAACCTCTGGATCAAGAGTGGGCTTTTTAAGCAGAGGTTTAATTACCTTAAAAGCTTGTGGTTAGTAGCTGGTTGACAAAGACATATTAATCTGATTTAATATGGAACTAACTGTCAAAAAAAACAAAAGAATGGATTCCGTCAACAGAAACGCTGGAGTGCTTTTATTTTGAAACGCATACAGAAAGTGTTGCAACCATTTATGTTTGTGACATAAATTCATCAGACAAACACTTAAACTCAGGTGGACGATTATTTTGATTGATTAGAAAAGATCAGAGGAGCAGAGTCACTTCTTGACCAGCGGAGTAATGTGCTGATTTAAGATAAGATAAGATGAAATAAAACTTTATCAATCCACACACCGGCAAATAGAGTTGTTACAGCAGCAATTAAAAAAAATGCTGAGTATGTACATTATATACACCTTTTCACTGTAGTGGTTTGTATGAAATGTTATAAGTAAAGTGCAGCAAGTAAAAATCTGTTAGTGCATAAGAAAAAAAACATTATAACAATTCGGGTTCGGTGTCAAACCGCCAACCTTCTTGTTAGAGGATGACCGCTTTACCCCTGCAGCCACAGCAGCCCCCCCTACACAGTACAGGACGAGCTTCTCCCAGTGCCAGTATTCATGCTCCTCTGGTGTGAGGCTAGTGTGTCCAAACTGCATAGGCTTGGGTCTCCCTTGCTGCGGGCCTCCTGTGGCAGCTAAACTGGTAGCAGATGCGGAGGTCCACCCTGATGGTGAACTCGATCAGGCCATCCAGTGTGGAAGGGAGATCATATGAGACCAGGTCATATTTTTATGTAATCTGCCAACTAATGTAGAAAGGCATCACAAAGAGCAGCAGAGTTCCACTCACTCTGAAGGGCTCTGTGCGAAAGTCTATGGAGATGTTCAGGAGTCCCCTGGCTGCCTTATTTTACTACATGTCACTAACTTTGTGTTTGTCCTTGCCAGAATCTCTTTCTCTCTTCTGCATATCTTTCTGTGGTTCTCTCACTCGCACTCTCTGGCTCTCTCTCTCATCCTGCAGGTATCTGACTCCAGAGCTGTATGATCCAGATGACAATTATTATTATAATAATTATTATTATTACTATTAAATTAACTGTTGCTGCTATCATTAATGACATCATTACATGTATAAATATCAATCTTATAATTTTCTTTAAAACAACCAGAGCTTAAATATGATTGTTACACAACTGTTGCTTGCCCCCCCCCCCTCCCCTCCCCTCTCGCCCCTCTTTTACACTCACCTCTCCTCCCTATTTTGTTCCCGCTCACCCCAACTGGTCAGGGCAGATGGCCACATTGAGTCTGGTTCTGCTACAGGTTTCTTCCAGTTAATAGGGGGGATTTTTTTTCTCCCTCTACAGTGACTAAAGTGCTTGCTCATTGTGGGAACTGTTGGATTTCTGTATAGTTTTTAAGGTCTCAAACTTAGTATGTAAAGTGCCTTGAGATTATGTATGTTATGATTTGTTGCTATACAAATAAAATTGATAAAATTGAAAGAGGTATAGCGAAAAAGCCTGATATTTTAAGAATGAATGAGTTGGCTTACTGTGAGCAAGTTTGTGGCGAAGATAGCTTTGCGAGAAATAATTTTGGTGTTGCAATGTAACTAAGTACATTTACTACTTTTCATGCAACTTTATACTTCAATTACCCTACATTGGAATACTATTGACTGCACTGTATCTATTGTCAACTATAAACTGATCAGTCACAATATTAAAATAGTTAATAATTTTTTGTTGTGGCTGACTGATGTACATATCTGTTACTCTAACTATTACATTAATGATGTTGAGCTAATACTCATGGACACTTCTTAACGATTGACACTGTGGAGTATGTACCTTACTCTTTATTTCTCCCCACTACTCTTGACAAACACTTTGATTAGAACAACAAAGTGGAATAAGCTGAAGTCTTGTGCAATATGCCAGATTTGGGGGCAGCATATGTGTGGAATAATGAGTATTTGGGTCAGGTGGCCAAACGGAAGCCAGTCCCAGACTGTCAGTCTGATGTCCATCTCCTCATTCACCTGCTAATAGGATAAAAAGCAGAAGGGTCAGGGCTAGGCTGCCAACGGAGCGTAGACTAATGCTTAACGCGCGCCATCATTGCCCATCTGTCCCAGATGGACCATCCATGGGGATTAGGTATATTACTCACTACTTTTTGTATTTGTGTGTATGTGGTTGTGGAAGATGGGTGTAGCGTATATGTAATTACCAAATGCACACTTCATAATAAGTTTTCCATTGTTTGCTCTCGACTTTCAAGATGACACATCCACATGGATTATCCCCCCTCATACCCAGTAATCCTATGGTCAGAGTGAACTAGCGACCCTGGTGGAAACCCTGGGATCTCTCCCTTGTCTATATGTTTTAAGGTGAGATGAAGTTGCCAGTTACACAGGTAGATATATTTACCCGAAAGGAGACACCATAGAGGAGCTGTCTGATAGATTACCTGATTAATCATATTAAAAAAATAAAATCACTAAAAGGTTTCCTCTTCAGAAAGATTTATTTATTTAAAGGCAGTTAATTAATACATCAGTTAAACACACTAGATTTACAACGGTCAGCAAAAATACTGCAACCATGAAACTTTGCTGCTAGTCAATGGCAACATAAAGGACAAAAGGAAATGCAAAGTTGTTTTGTAGTCTCTTACGACTACACCTTGGTAAAGAAAATGATGTCTAACAACCAATAAAATAAATAAATAAATAAAATTAAGTTTCGTTGAACTTATGCTAGCACTTGTGGTTTGGCTTTTGAAGTTAATGTACTTACATGATTATAGCTGTTCTGGGTTTGTACCCTCATAGCTGAATGCACCTATTGTAAGTTGCTTTGGATAAAAGTGTCAGCTTAATGAAATGTAATGTAATGTAATCATATTTAAATATTTGTATTGGATTTTCATTGTATATTATGGAACAATACATGAAACATACACCCACAAAAAAGAAAAAATAGATAATAAAAACAATGAAATAATAATAAATCTGAATAACAAATATAATAACACTAACAATAATAACATAAACATAGCTAGAAATGAGGGTATAGAGGGTATATATGAGGTATAGAGAGCAGCCCTGTCTTGTCCCTCTGAATAGGGGGAAGTATTTAGACACAGACTTGTTGGTACAGTCTGAGACCTGCGGGTCTTTATATAATATACTAACGCGAGAGCAGAAGTAAGGGCCAAAGCCAAAACTATTGAGAGTGGAAAGCTAATACTTATGTTCAATCTTATGGAACGTTTTCTTGGCGTATAGTGACACGATGACCTCTGGGCTATAATTGCTGCTGGAGAGATACATCACTTTAAACACACTATACAGTTGTCTACCCCTGATAGACCCTGTTTGGTCTATGTGGATGATTTTGTCTAGTAATGCTAATAGTCGGGATGTTGTAGTCACAACAAAGTAAAGTGACAGGGCGGTATGACTCGCACTTCAATGGGTACCTACTCTTTTTAAGGAGCACAGATATGGTCGCCTGAGTCATTGTTAGAGGGAGAGATATAGTTCTGAACACTTCTGCTTAAACGTTAATGTCAACAATTTGGACGCAAAAGTTTGATAAAATTCAAATGGGAATCCAATGGGGCCTGGCGCTTTACCTGACCTAATTTACTTGATTGCCTGTTCAACCTCATTTATGTTACCTTCAATGCTGTTTCCACTTCCCCTAATATAGGGACTTGCACTCCCTTAAAGATGTTTTCCACAAGGGCTACATCACACTGTTCAGAGGTGTTCTTCATAAAATTACTTAAATTGGTCATTGCAGCTGTGGCTAAGGGGTTAGAGCGGTCGTCCTCTAAACAGAAGAGCGGCGGTTCAATCCTAGTCTTCACTATTCCGAATGCAGAAGTGTCCTTGGGCAAGATACTGAACCCTAAATTGCCCCTTCCTATAGAGAAAAGTGCTGCACATGAATTGACTGTATGAATGTTTGTGTGAATGGGTGAATGTAAAACTGAACTTTGAAGTGCTTTGAGTGGTCATCAAGACTAGATAAATCCAGACCATTTACCATTTATACCCCTTTGGTCCGTAATCAAATCCCCTTTGCTGTCTTTAATAGCTGATATATGACCAGCTGTGGCAATTTGTCTTTGTTGGTGACTTAGCATCTTGCCCACTCTCTCACCGTGTGCATAGTGTTGTTGTCACAATTTCAAATGCATATCAATGGCCATTTCATTCATTAAAAGATCATGCTCTGCTTGGACAGATAATCTTTCCCTCCATAGATTGTCAGAGGGTGATGGTGATTGGCTCAGGTCGATAGCTTTCAGGCTGTCACTAATAACCGATAGCCACTGCTGTTTCTTCTTGTGAGCACTTACACTGTATGAAATGATTTGGCCTCTGATAAAAGCTTTAATGTTTCCCATAAGACGCTGCATCTAATGTAGGGCGAGTTTCGAGGTATAAATCAATTTGTGTATTTATAAATTCCACAAATTTCTCATCAGCTAGAAGTCTTGAGTTAAAGCACCATGTCCGCTGAGGAGGTACATTATCTGGGAGGCCGAAATTGAATATGACAGGGATATGATCTGAGATAACTGTGCTTTCATATGTATTTCCCCGCTACTACATACTTTACGGGAAAGGAAGTGCACCCTTTGACCCCATGCTTGGACCACGGGTCGCGCTTGGGTGTGTTCAGTTGTTCCTAATAGCCATGTCCATGTATTGCAGTTGAAGTGTGAAAAGTGTTCATTACATCTAACATTGGTAGCAGAGGATGGCTGCTAATTACAAAGTTCCGCCGAAGTTTGACGAAGCTAGGCCATACGAGTGTTTGAAAAATGAAGTCAATATCTGGAGACGTGTTACAGAGCTCGACAAAAAGAAACAGGCCCTCGCTGTCGCTCTGGGGCTTTAAGGGAGAGCCAGGGAAACAGCCATGGAAATACCCGCAGATGATTTGGACAGTGATGACGGTATGGCGACATTGTTAGCGAAGCTGGACGAGGTGTTCTTAAAAGAGGAAAAAGACCGTGCATATGAAGCCTACTCTTACTTTGATGGCATCTCAAAGGACAGGTCTGTGTCCATGGCGGAGTACATTATTGACTTTGAACAGAGATAAAGTACAACATGACACTTCCTGATGCTGTGTTAGCTTTCAAGTTGCTAGACACGGCTTGTCTAGACGAGAAGAGCCGGCAAATGGCGTTGACAGCGTGCACGGAATTAACTTTCACCTCCATGAAATCAGCGCTGAAACAGATTTTCGGTGGGAAAAGTCAGGCACATCAAACGGAATACAAGTGAACCAGGATGTGGCGTTCTTCACTGATCAAAGACGGCAAGCAAAGGGCAAATGGAATAACGTCACGTCACAGAGCGGACAACAAAGACAGCCATTACCTGGCACCAACCCACTGGATAAATTCGGTAAGAGATCGAGATGCGCTATTTGTCAGAGCACATTTCATTGGGCTAAAGACTGTCCCCACAGCAAGAATGAAGACGTAAGAATAACTGAAAATGTAAATGTTGAGGAATGTAACATCACACTGTTTACTAAAGCCTCCATGTCTGACTCAGAAATATTTCTGGCCGAATTACTGGGGTCAGCCATTATTGACACTGCTTGTACTCGTACAGTGTGTGGTGAGAAATGGTTAGAAAACTACATGAAGGAACTCAGCCAAGACGGAGTTAACCAGATGCTGAAAACAGAAATACTCAGCTGCAGACCATTTCGATTCGGAGATGGAAATGTAGTGTACTCCACCAGAAAGGTGAAACTACCTGCTAAAATAGGACAGACAAAATGCTGTGTTGAAGCTGAAGTGGTTCCAGTTGATATCCCACTTTTGCTGAGCAAAACATCCCTAAAAAGGGCTGGAACTGTTTTGGACATGAAAAATGACAGCGCTGTGATGTTCAAGCAGCCTGTACCTCTCGAGTTCACCAGTTCCGGCCACTACTGTGTGGACATCAGAGACAATGACACTGAGAAGGGTCAAATTGAAGAGGATGTCCTTATAGTCACAGAAAAGATGTCCACAGATGAGAAACACAAAGTTCTCCTGAAACTTCACAAGCAGTTTGGCCACACATCTGTAGATCGGCTACAGAGGCTCATCCAAAGCTCTGGAAATAAAGACAAAGAATGTGTCACCATTTTGCAACAAATACTACACGACTGTGACATATGCCGAAGGTACAGCAAGACCAAGCCAAAGCCCGCTGTGGGTTTACCTCTTGCTTCGGAGTATAATGAGACAGTAGCAGTGTACCTCCATATCATCGACCACTTCACACGTTTCAGTGCAGGAAACATTGTAAAAACAAAAAGGCCACTGAAATTGTCAACTCCTTCATTCACACGTGGATAAGTGTCCATGGTCCTCCACGACGACTATACAGTGACAATGGTGGATAATTCAACAATGAGGAGATCAGAGACATGGCAGAAAACTTCAATATTGAGACCAAAACAACAGCAGGATACAGTCCCTAGAGCAACGGCCTACTGGAGAGACACAATCAGACACTCACAGAAGTCATCCAGAAGGTGAAACGGGAAAATGGATGTGACTGGCACACTGCCCTAGACTGGGCCCTTATGGCTAAGAACAGTATGCTCAATGTTCATGGCTACAGCCCACATCAACTTGTATTTGGGCAGAATCCTAACCTCCCTTCTGTATTGGTTGATAAGCTACCTGCTCTAGAGGGCACCAATATAAGTGCTAGGGTAGGAGAACACATATCAGCATTACATGCAAAATAATGATGTTTTTGAGGAAGTTGAAGATGAAGGTCAAAAATGTGTCTCCACCAGATGGGTCTGTAGTCTCAAAGAAACCTCCAAAGGTATTGTGCCTAAAGCACGACTTGTAGCCAGAGGTTTTGAAGAGGCTAATATTCATGAGTTACAGAAAGATTCTCCAACCTGTGCTTCAGAATCACTTAGACTGCTGTTAGCACTAATCTGTCAAAATCAGTGGCAAATCCATTCTATGGACATCAAATCTGCATTTTTCCAGGGCATGGAATTATCCAGGGATATTTATATCCGCCCCCCACCTGAAGCAGGCAGTGATGGTATCCTATGGAAACTAAAGAAATGTGTATATGGTCTTGCAGATGCGTCACTATATTGGTACAATAAAGTGAAAGAAATCATGATGAGTACAGGTGGTAAAATGTCAAAGGTCGATCCAGCAGTCTTTTATTGGTTAGATGAGCAGTTTAAGGTTATTGGAGTACTTGCATGTCCTGTTGATGATTTTCTTTGGGCAGGCTCACGAAACTTTTCATCAGATGTGATTCCTCTACTGAAGTCTGCTTTCAATGTTGGACATGAGGAGCATGAACATTTCTGCTATGTAGGGATGGATTTTGCAGCTGGTGATGGTGTAATTCAGGTACATCAGCACAGTTACATTGATCATCTACAACCACTCCATTTGCCAGCAGCATGTGCCATCCAAAGGGATGCCCCCCTTAATGAAACTGAAAAGGAACAGCTGAGGTCAAAAATAGGGCAGATACTGTGGGTTGCTAAGCAGACCAGACCAGATGTCATGTTTGACACCTGTAGTTTGGCATCTGATATAAAAAATGCCACGGTACAGTCTCTCCATGATGTGAATAAAGTTGTCCGTAAGCTTAAGGGAGAAAAGGTGACTCTTAAGTTTCAGCATTTGGGTGACAGTAATGCTCTGAACCTAATGGTCTTCAGTGATGCTTCCCTTGGCAACCTTTCAGATGGAGGTACACAGGGGGGGACTTTAATTACCCTATTGGGAGAAAGAGGGAAGTTTTCCCCTCTCTTTTGGCAATCTAAGAGAATCAGACGTGTGTTGCGGAGCACTCTTGCAGGACAAACCCTTGCTATGTCAGATGGAATAGACAATGCTATCTTCCTGGCAACCCTGTTTTCAGAGCTCACCACTGGAAATACTGGACTGAATGCTCTTCCATTAATCTGTGTGACTGATAATAATTCTCTTTTTGATGCACTAAAGTCAACAAAACAAGTTGCAGATGTAATGGGGTCAATCCTTAATAAAAAGCTTTAGCTAAAACAGGATAGTTTTAGCAGTGTTACTTTACCAGTTATGCTTACATATCATTGTAGATATAAAATCACAGCTCTAATTAACCTGACAGGACGGCGATGCCTATAGGATGAGGGGAGTTGGCGAAGTTTATTTAGGGACACCGTAGTCGCTCTCTCGCTCTCTCTCTCTCTCTGCACGGCCGGTCCTGTGAGGAAGTGTAGCGTGGGCGCAGCAGGTGTGGACGCCAATTGTTTGTTGCGAGCCCAGCGTACAGCTGTGTGTGTGTGTGCGCGCCCGTGTGTGTGAGAGACGGCATCAGCGTCGCCATACAGGCACGCTGTAATAATCTCAGCGTGTACACACAAACTAATGGGAACGATACTTGTAAGTAATGCGCCGCAACATTTATCCAGAGTCTATACTATTGTGTCTGTGACATTAAGTGTAATTGTCCTTTTCCTGTTTTAGTACTTGTCATCACGACAATAAGGACAGCATGGGTCTCTGCTTTATTTAAATTAATTGAAGGTATGGCATAATGATGTGTTTTATATTTGTAAATGTTTTTAAACATTTTGATAAACTTGTTTAATAATTGTGTGACCTAATATGACATGTTTGTTTCATAGGGCTGCCTTCTGGCAGAATATTTACGGTCACTGTTTTTTCCCACATTTAGATTTCATTTAGATTATTTGGCCTTGTTTAGATTTAGTTTCTTTCTGATTAATTGGTTTGATTTCTGGTTTGTTTGTTTATTTTGTTCTTTGTTCTATGGGTAATGTGCAATATGGTTGACGGGTACTGTGCAATCCTGGTTTAATGGCTTGAATATTGGTGAGTTATTGGCTCCGTAAACTAGAGGCCCTCTTCTGTTATTTCAGTGTATAATATCGCTTGCAGTGATAATCCACTGGTGCAATCACACCAGTGTTGGGATTCTTAAAGTGTGCTGTGTTTGTTTTATGCATGATATTTTAGCTTTGTTAAATTGGGTCTGGAGCCTTTAATTTCTCTCTTTTTAATCTGTTATTTATATCAAGTATAGGCGGGACTCCTACATTGCACATGATCCTGTGCTGTTTGATCAGTCTTTTTAACGCCTTTGTCCAACTTGAATAAATTGTCTATTTCTGGAATCATCAGCCGCCTCCCGTTTATTCTGGATATATGTGGTGAACCCAATTGGCATTCAACTGTCACACTAAACTTTTGACCACTACAGAATTGGCGTTGTTGGCAGGGTCGGAGGCTGAATATACAATTTTTCTGTTTATTTTCAATATTTTTTTATTGTGTTTGTTTTTTTTGGGGCCCTATTGATTAGTAGAAACTAGGCCAGAGTGGGAAAAGACAGTGGCTGGTCTACAGGTGAAGAGGACCACGGGCTGATTTGAAGATCTCTCAACATACTGACTGTTTATTGGGAGGATGGAAGAAGTACAGGCCCTTATGGAGCAGCTGCAACAGCTGAAAACAGCCAATGAACAGTTGAGAGAGCAGTTGCAGAACCAATCAGAGTTACCTGAACCAGTTCCAGGGTCATCCACTACTTCTCCTAATGTGGTTCCAGCAGGCAGCCTAGCCTGTGATGCAACCAACCTCCGTTATGTTTATGTACCTAGAGAGCGTAAATGCCCCATGTTCACTGGTAAAATGTCAGTTGATCTGTTAACAGTTGAACAATGGATTGAAGAGGTACGTAGATGTCTGGAGGTTCGGCATATGCCAGTACTTGAACAGTTGCTGTTTATCACAGACCATTTAGATGGAGGTGCCAAGTCAGAGATAAATTTTCACTCTCGTGCCGACAGAAGTACTCCTGAAAAAATCTTTCGGATTTTAAGAGAAAACTATAGTTGCGCTCAGTCCTATGTTGCGGCACAGTTACAGTTTTTCCAACGTACTCAGCGTGAGGGTGAATTTTTGCGTGATTACTCGCATGCCCTTAAGTCCTTAATGGATTTAGCGATACGTAAAACGCCTGGTGGTATCCCCAACTCTGATGTCTTGTTGCGTGATCAGTTTATTGAACATGTGCTTGATGATATGTTGCGTAGAGAGTTGAAGCAGCATGTGGTCCAACAACCAAGTATTCCTTTCGTAAACCTTCGGGCTATTGCTATTAGGTGGGCAGAAACAAGTAGACAGGGAGGTAAAATTAGACCTCGGGTCTACTCTTGTGACACATACTCCCAGGCAGTGGATAGTTCTGAGGGTAGCACAAATGCAGTCACTGCTAGCTCTAATGATGAAATGGCAGAGATAAAAGAGTGCCTTCGCAAACAACAAGCTCAATTAGATACTATTATGAAGCATGTCACTGCCCAGTCCTCTCAGCCTACTCAGAGCCCTGTAGCCCTGACCCAAGCTAAGCAGTTACGATTTCCAACAGATGGCAAACTAATTTGTCACCGTTGTAATAGAGCAGGCCACATAGCCAGGTTCTGTAGGGTAAACCTAACTGCTACGACAACCCGTGAAGGATCTGTTTATGAAGTGGGGGTGCACAGACAGGTAGGGGGAGGGGGTTCTGATTCTCAGCCATCGGGAAACTAGACCCCTCTGGTGCAGAGAGCCAGGCATCAGAAAAGGGTTTTGTGAGCTCACCTGAAGACCAAATGGATGATCACTCTCGACTTATAGGAGATTGCCCAGTTGTGAAAATCAACATGGGGGGTGTGGTGGTGTCCTGCCTTTTGGATACCGGGTCAATGGTAACCACGATCAGAGAAAGCTTCTTTGAGAAACACTTCAGGTCGCAGGGTGTTGGGCTTCTAAAGACATGTCACTGGTTACGTCTTAAGGCAGCCAATGGACTAAAAATCCCTTATCTAGGATATATGGAGCTCAATGTGACTGTTTTGGGTAAAACCCTCTCTCAAATGGGCGTGCTAGTTGTAGAGGACCCCCTAGATGAGCCCACACCACAGCAGCAGGCAGTATCTGGCCTCTTGGGAATGAACATCATTCGCCACTGTTACCGTCTGCTTTTTGAACAGTATGGACCTCGTCTTTTTAGAGTCACCTGTCCTACAAGCTGCTAGTAAGGAGTGGAAAGAAACTCTTTCCATGTGTCATCGCATTGAGGCTTTGAACACACAGGGGTGCTTGGGTATAGCCAAAGTCCATGGTCGAGCTGTCTCGCGTTCCTGCTGGTTCCCTGAAATGGATACGCACTTCCTGTCCCTGCACTTTCAACACCACCCTCCCATTAGTGCTCCTGGAACCCCTAGCAAAGGAAATCCTCTCCCAGCAGGTGCCCTTGTATCTGCAGCCCTTCTTTCTGTCCACCAGGGCACGGTGGAAATTCCTGTAGTCAATGTGGGAACTGAAGATGTTTGGCTGCAACCTCATACACAGCTGGGTGAGCTGCACGTGGTTGACCTGCCAAAATCAAAGAGCTCTATCCTTATCAGGGAAATAGACGACCAGAACACGCTAGCAGTGATTCAGGAGGTGACTGCAGTGAGCCCCCCGGCCATTGATCTGTCTAGGCTGTCATGGCCTAGCCTTTCCTCTGAGCAGACGAAACAATGTATAGAGCTTTTGCAGAAGCATATCACAGTTTTTAGTCAAGGAGAGGGAGACCTGGGATGTACCACGCTGGTAGAGCATGAAATTCCTATAGTGGATGACACCCCAGTTAGGCAACGCTATCGCAGGCTCCCGCCGTCACAGTATGAGCAAGTCAAAACTCACATTCAGGAGTTGTTGGACAGAGGGGTTGTACGCGCAAGCTGCAGCCCATACTCCCCGCCGATTGTGGTAGTTTTTAAAAAAACTGGAGAAATTCGCTTGTGTGTGGACTATAGGTTGCTCAATGCCAAAACAAGGAAGGATGCTTATCCGCTGCCCCGAATCGAAGAATCTTTGGATGCCCTCACAGGCGCTCAGTGGTTTTCAACATTGGATCTTGCAAGCGGCTACAACCAAGTACCCATGGCAGAAAAGGACAAAGCAAAGACTGCTTTTTGCACCCCTTTTGGACTTTTTGAGTTTAATCGGATGCCGTTTGGGTTATGTAATGCCCCTAGTACGTTTCAAAGGTTGATGGAGAGGATCTTTGGAGACCAAAGTTTTCAGTCCTTGCTTTTATATCTGGACGACATTGTTATTTTTTCACAAACTTTTGACCAGCATCTCCAACGTCTCGAGTTGGTGCTAACTCGTCTCAAAGAGTACCATCTGAAATTGAAGCTAAGTAAATGTCACTTTTTTCAATCTGAGGTTAAATACCTGGGTCATGTCATCTCAGCATCTGGCGTTGCCACTGACCCTTCTAAGATTAGTGCAGTGGCTGAATGGGCACAACCCACTACTTGTACAGAGCTTCAATCATTTTTGGGATTCGCATCCTATTATCGCCGCTTTGTGGAAGGTTTTGCGAGGTATGCTGCTCCCCTCCACCGGTTGGTGGCCGAAATGGATGGCACCAAGAAGAAACGCAGAACCCTTGGGAAAGCCATTATAGGCGACCGTTGGAGTAATGAGTGTGAAAATGCTTTCCAAACACTCAAGAGACTGCTTGTGACCGCGCCAGTTCTGGGATATGCTGACTTCACCAAACCCTTTGTCCTTGAAATCGATGCTAGCCATGCTGGACTTGGTGCTGTGTTATCCCAGGACCATGATGGAAAACGGCGACCAATTGCTTTTGCAAGCAGAGGCCTGAGGCCCACGGAAAGAAACATGTCCAACTACAGCTCCAGAAAGCTAGAATTCCTGGCCCT
Source organism: Hippoglossus stenolepis (assembly GCF_022539355.2). Classification (NCBI taxonomy): domain Eukaryota; kingdom Metazoa; phylum Chordata; class Actinopteri; order Pleuronectiformes; family Pleuronectidae; genus Hippoglossus; species Hippoglossus stenolepis. The sequence goes on along the minus strand of NC_061483.1, from coordinate 32,158,644 downwards.
TAAATGGGCGGTGACCCAAAAATCTGAGAGTATCTGCTTGGACAGAAATTTGTAGTGTTCACTGATAACAACCCCTCAGCTACCTGCAGTCAGCTAAACTGGGGGCAGTGGAGCAAAGGTGGGCATCGGAGTTGGCAGTTTTGATTTTGAGATCAAGTACCGCCCAGGACCAACCAATCGCAATGCAGATGCTTTGTCACGCCAGTTGCACTCTCAGAGCACATCACTTTTATTCCCGGCTTGAAGGTGCCGCTAGAAGTCCACGAACCAGCAAAGTCTTACTTGAAAGTGTCCACGCCATGGCTGCAACCTGCCAAGCGATAGCTGCTTTCCCATCACGGCCCAAAGCTGACCTAATTGCTCTACAGGCCACAGATCCAGTAATCGGTACCTTCCTACAATATTGGAAGAGGGGCACACCTCCAACTAAACAAGAAATGGCCAATGCTGGTAGGGGCGTAGAAGCTGGTGCAGCAGTGGTCCAAAATAAAGTCAAAGGATGGTGTCCTATACCGTCAAATACAGCTACCAAGGGAAGGACAAGTGGTGTTCCAACTCCTGCTGCCTCAATGCCTGCATGGAGAGGTACTTAAAAGCCTTCACGATGACCAGGGCCACCAAGGCATTGAGCGTACTAACAGTCTGGTGAGGCAGAGGTGTTTTGGCCATTTATGGGAATGACATTGACAGATACTGTCGGAGTGTAACCGGTGCACACTGGCTAAAGTAGTACAACCAAAAGTCCGTACATTCAGGGGGAGTCTGTTAGCCTCTAAACCATTGGAAGTCATTGCCATCGATTTCACTGTATTGGATAAGGCCAGTGACGGAAGAGAGAACGTGCTGGTGGTCACGGATGTGTTTTCAAAGTTTTCCCAAGCATTCCCAACACCAGACCAGCGGGCCAGTACAGTAGCCCGTGTGTTGACTGAAAAGTGGTTCTACATTTATGGCGTACCCAAACGCATCCACAGTGATCAGGGAAAGTGTTTTGAAGGGGACCTTTTGAAAAGACTGTGTCAACTGTATGGAATAGAGAAAAGTAGAACCACACCTTATCACCCCGAGGGCAATGGACAATGTGAAAGATTTAATCGAACATTGCATGACTTGTTGCGCACCCTCCCCCAGGAAAAGAAGAAAAAATGGCCAAAATACCTACCTCAGGTTCTTTATGCATATAATACCACAGAGCACCAATCCACTGGTTATTCACCATATGAGCTGATGTTTGGCCAGAAGGCACAATTACCTGTGGATTTCCTGTTGGGCGCATCACAGGAGGAACCCACGTCTAGGTCGGCAGAGGATTGGATGGATGAACATCAAAATCATCTGAGTTCAGTCTATCTTCATGTTAAGGAACGACTCCAGCAAGCAGCAGAACAGAGGAACAGACACTATCAGCCAAACGCAACTTCTCTTCTCGCTCCTGGAACCCTGGTCTACAGGAAAAGTCACCCCATAGGACGCCACAAAATTCAGGATGCCTGGGATCCAGCTGTGTATGTGGTGGTGAAAAACATGGATAAAGAAGGAAGGGTATATAAAATATGCCCCAGAGATGGTGCTGGCCCAGAAAAGAATCTTAACAGGTCAGAACTTAGGGTTTTACCAACCGCCACCATCAATAGGCCCATGACCCAAAACCAACCGGTACCTGATCCAGGCCTGGTCGATGATCCACCGGATTTTAATAAAGACGACGAAGACTATGACTCAGGTGGGGTCGTAATCACCATGGAACCCGAGTGGTGTAGAGTTCAGGCCCCCTCCCTCACTCCCCTTGAGCTAAATGGTCAAACCATGGGCACAGAATTACATAGCTCTGGCACCCCACTATCCAGTTCAGATCACAGCCAAGAAAATGGCCCAAACAATGTTAATATAGTAGCAACAGGGCAGCCAAACATATCACAAAGTAGGCCCAAAAGGAACACCGCTGGGCGTCACACCAACCCTTTTAACCTTCCGAGGTCAGTAAATGAAACCATTGATACCTCAGTTAGAACCTTGCAGGTGAGCCACGCTGCAAATCATCACGTTGTTGCGACAGTGTTTAGACCCTGGTTGTAATTTGTCACCGGGACGGTGACCTTTTAAAATTGGGGCCATTGTAATGGGGTCAATCCTTAATAAAAAGCTTTAGCTAAAACAGGATAGTTTTAGCAGTGTTACTTTACCAGTTATGCTTACATATCATTGTAGATATAAAATCACAGCTCTAATTAACCTGACAGGACGGCGATGCCTATAGGATGAGGGGAGTTGGCGAAGTTTATTTAGGGACACCGTAGTCGCTCTCTCGCTCTCTCTCTCTCTCTGCACGGCCGGTCCTGTGAGGAAGTGTAGCGTGGGCGCAGCAGGTGTGGACGCCAATTGTTTGTTGCGAGCCCAGCGTACAGCTGTGTGTGTGTGTGCGCGCCCGTGTGTGTGAGAGACGGCATCAGCGTCGCCATACAGGCACGCTGTAATAATCTCAGCGTGTACACACAAACTAATGGGAACGATACTTGTAAGTAATGCGCCGCAACATTTATCCAGAGTCTATACTATTGTGTCTGTGACATTAAGTGTAATTGTCCTTTTCCTGTTTTAGTACTTGTCATCACGACAATAAGGACAGCATGGGTCTCTGCTTTATTTAAATTAATTGAAGGTATGGCATAATGATGTGTTTTATATTTGTAAATGTTTTTAAACATTTTGATAAACTTGTTTAATAATTGTGTGACCTAATATGACATGTTTGTTTCATAGGGCTGCCTTCTGGCAGAATATTTACGGTCACTGTTTTTTCCCACATTTAGATTCATTTAGATTATTTGGCCTTGTTTAGATTTAGTTTCTTTCTGATTAATTGGTTTGATTTCTGGTTTGTTTGTTTATTTTGTTCTTTGTTCTATGGGTAATGTGCAATATGGTTGACGGGTACTGTGCAATCCTGGTTTAATGGCTTGAATATTGGTGAGTTATTGGCTCCGTAAACTAGAGGCCCTCTTCTGTTATTTCAGTGTATAATATCGCTTGCAGTGATAATCCACTGGTGCAATCACACCAGTATTGGGATTCTTAAAGTGTGCTGTGTTTGTTTTATGCATGATATTTTAGCTTTGTTAAATTGGGTCTGGAGCCTTTAATTTCTCTCTTTTTAATCTGTTATTTATATCAAGTACAGGCCAGTACTCCCTACATTGCACATGATCCTGTGCTGTTTGATCAGTCTTTTTAACTCCTTTGTCCAACTTGAATAAATTGTCTATTTCTGGAATCATCAGCCTCCCGTCCCGTTTATTCTGGATATATGTGGTGAACCCAATTGGCATTCAACTGTCACACTAAACTTTTGACCACTACACAGAGAAGAGACTCAGATTGGAAATAAGCAGTATTAAGGAGCTCATACAAAGCAAAAGAATCAAAGAGGTTCACTGGTCAGATACAAAAGCTCAACTCGCTGACTGTCTTACCAAAAAGGGAGTTTCGGCTCTGATGTTCTTGAAAGCACTAAGTGAGGGATTATGGAGTTTGTAATGAAATCTTGTTTACGTGTACAAAATGTAAGCACTGAAAACTTTAGTTTTTATTGAAATTCTGTTCTTTGTTGTTTTGACTATCTTTGCCAATTGTACTCTTTATGTTCAGAGTGTCACTCAGGAATTATTATGTTTATTATCACTGGATGATTTTGTTTTGTAAATTCTGATATGTCTAAAAGTCATCATTTATTTTAATTTATTTTTCTAGAAAAGACAGGGAGATTGTTAACATGTATTTCCCCTCTACTACATACTTTACGGGAAAGGAAGTGCACCCTTTGACCCCATGCTTGGACCGTGCGCTTGGGTGTGTTCAGTTGTTCCTGGGCGGCAATGTAATAGCAGTGTCCATGTATTGCAGTTGAAGTGTGAAAAGGAATAAACGGTAAAAGGAAATAAACGTCGTGTTTATTACGTCTAACATCATAGTCTGTCAGGGTCACCAAGGGGAGAAGTCTTTGGTCTAACAGAAAGTAGTTTCTTTCTGGAATAAGATTGGTGTGGTGGAGAAAAAAAAAGAGAATTGTTTTTTGTTGGATGTTTAAACCTCCATGGGTCTACAACCCCATAAGCCTGAAGAAATGAATTAATGCACAGACCGCACTTCCAGGGAGTAATCAGCGCAGCTGAGTGTTATGGAGGTTTTTTGGAAGCTGGTGAAAGGAGAACTCAGGCAAAAGTTGATGTCTTATGCAGAAGATTTTAATGTAGACTTGATGCATCAAGGAGACCAGAAGGTACAACAATATAACAACACTAACAGTGTATTATGAGCAATTATTACCCCCAAGTCTGAATATGGCTCCCAGAGCATCCCCAAGTTTCTTCCTCTACTTGTGTCACCTATTCTGGGGTAACCGACGTACTACGATAAGCGAATTGCATCATTTCCTGTTTTCCTGCCGCTGGTGGTGGTCGCTCTCTCTGAACTAGCTCCTCTGCTAACACAGCTATTTCTCTATAGTACTACGGCTAATTTTATCGCCGGTCTATAGTTAAACATCCACACATACCAACCCCTACCCTTTGGTGCTTTAGCGATTCTGTGTCTTCCCATCTGCGTGTCACCGGATTTTTCTGTTTGAGCTCACCCTCGTAGGCTAACAGGCTAATATATCAGCGATGGCTTCTCTCCCTCCCTCTTGCTCCACTGCTCTCTGCTGCTCCGAGTGTCTCATGTTCACTTACTCCTCTGCCTCCTTTAACAGTAGTGGTACATGTAATAAATGTAGTGTATTGGTAGCGATGGAGGCGAGGCTTAGCGACTTAGAAGCTTGGCTCTGCAGCTTAGAACCTCCGTTAGCTGTAGTTAGCCAGCCCCTGCTAGCCGCCGTGCAGCCACCTAGCTTAGCCTCCACTAGCAGTCCCTCGACTTGTCCCGTGCAGCCGGGAGCCCAAGGGCGGCTGGGTGACTGTCCGGAGGGGGCATAGTGCTACCCTTAAAAAGCCCACGATTAAAGACCCACCAGCTCACGTTTCAAATAGATTCTCTCCACTCAGCGACGCACCCGTTGAGAAGCAAACTCTGTTCATTGGCGACTCAGTCTTGAGAAACGTGAGGTTAGTGACACCAGCGACCATAGTCAATTGCATGCCAGGGGCCAAAGCAGGCGACATCAAATCCAAACTGAAGCTGCTGGCTAAAGCTAAACGTAAATACAGTAAGATCGTAATTCACGACGGCAGCAACGATTCCCGGCTTCGTATGTCGGAGGTCACTAAAGTTAATGTGGAGTCAGTGTGTGCTTTTGCAATAACAATGCCGGACACTGTAGTTTTCTGTGGACCTTTTCCTAACACGACAGGTGATGAAATGTTTAGCCGCATGTTGTCTTTTAACCGCTGGCTGTCGAGGTGGTGTCCTGTAAATGGTGTGGGCTTTCTAGATAATTGGCAAACTTTTTGGAGGAAACCTGGTCTTGTTAGGAGAGACGGCGTTCATCCCACTTGGGATGGAGAAGCTCTCTTATCTAGGAATATAACTCAGTTTATAAACCCCAAATGACAACCCAGAGTTGGGACCAGGACGCAGAGCTGCAGTGCTACACACTTCTCTGCACTCCCTCTGGATCAGTCACACAACCACAGCCCCGTAGAGACTGTGTCTGTCCCCTGTCCCATTAAATTATTTAAATCAAACATTAACAGAGGGAGAATTCTACACAAAAAAACGCTGAAATAAGTGCAGACTAGGAAGTGGGGTAACTCTTAGCTCTGCGTGAGGAGGTACAGAGGCTACGAGTGGCCAATGAGCAACTCGTTCAAGGAAGAAGTGCCAGTTCTCATATAGGTGCTACTAGTACCAGTGCTGGTGGATTACCCCCCAGTGGCAATTTAGCTTCACATAATGTGCTTATACCACAAGCTGAACGTTTTGTTTACATTCAAAGAGAGAGGAAGTGACCCCACTTCTCGGGTTCCAAAACCAAATCTGACCTCACAATTTATGATTGGATAGAAACTCTACAGTCATGCTTGAGAGATAGGCATATGACTACCAGAAAGAAATCCCTCTTCCTTTATGATCATTTGGAGGGAGAAGCAAAAGCTGAGATCATATTTCGTTCATTGGCAGAGTGGGCGCAGCCAGATACAATCTTAACCATTTTGAAAGAGCTGTATGGTTCTTCCTCTTCCTTTGTTAGCCTACAAAAACAGTTCTTTGATCGAAAACAGAAAGACGGGGAGTCTTTAAAAGAGTTCTCCCATTCCCTGCGGGCACTTACGGAAGATATTCAGCGTGCATATCCGAATAGGTTGACAGACCCGGATACTCTGGTTAGAGACCAATTTGTTGAACATGTGCGTGATGTGTCATTGCGACGGGAGAGTATTGTGAGGCAACTTCCCTCAATTACCTTTTTAGCTCTAAGACAGGAAGCCATCCAGTGGGTGGAGGAGGGTGAAAGATCCTCTGGGCAAACTAGAGCTGGGCTTCATCACTGTGGGGTGGATGTTGTAGAGGGGAGCTGTCATGCAGTGGGGTTCGGGAAGTGGTCAGAACTCTGCATTACAAGAACAATTTAAGCAACAGCAGTTACAAATTGATAGCATCATAAAGAGTCTTATCTTAAATGGAATCTGTACTTGACCAGCCTGCTTTCCGTCCCCATAAACCCACTTATCAGTTTACTCCAGAAGACTAACCCATCTGCCTTCGTTGCCTTCGCCAGAATCCTGGACATGTCCTCTGCCAGTGTCGCCATGGGCCGAGGCCACGAGCATCCAGCCTGATAAAACCTTGCTCCAGTGTCTGCGGGACCATCAGGTATGGGTTTTGTAGACAACACAAACAATAATAATGACACTAGTAGTAATGGTCATCTTGGACAAGTTCCCCCCCTTTCAAACGCATCACGACCCCTCATAGGTAAATGCCCTGTGGTAGAGGTGGAAATGGGTGGGGTGGTGGTGAAATGTTTGTTGGATACAGGTTCTATGGTTACTGACATTACCGAGTAATAAGTATTCCAGCAGTGGGGTGCCCCTTAACTTAGATCGTGTAGGTGGCTAGCTTTGAAGGCAGCAAACGGCTTTGATATCCCCTATGTAGGATATCTGGAGTTGGACATTCAGGTGCTTGGTAGAAAGATTTTAGGTCGTGGATTTCTGGTTGTGAAAGATACTCCCTGTGCATCGCAGCAACACAGTCCCATGATTATTGGGGATGAATGTGATAGCAGAATGTTACAGGGAGTTATTTGCACAACAAGGGGAAGCCTTGTTTGTCTCTTTGTCTGCCACTCAGCTAGAGGCATGCTGGGGGCCAGCTCTCTGCCATTGTCACAGACTGGAAGCCTGCCCATTAGTTCCTGAGGGTCACGTCCGTGTCTTTGAAAGGACCGGGGAGTTTATACCAGCTGGGTCAGTAAAGTTTGTCAAGGTAACTTGCCCACGGGTCCCACACACGCCGCCCACCACTATGCTGTTAGAGCCCGGTGGCTCAGACCTTGCCCCCGGCTTGTTGTTGTCCCCCTCTCTGTGGCTTATGTACCTGTGGTTAATGTGGGAGCCACGGGGGCTACAGTTCACTCCAAACAGGTGTGGGAAACGTTGTATTTAGTTGAGGGGATAGAGGGAGCGCCACTGAGTATTGAGGAATGTAGTAAAGAGGTGGCCCAGGTGACACTTGTCAGCGCACAGGCTGCAGGATAGCTCTCTGTTACCATCCGTGAAATCATTGCAGCTTTGCGCTGGCCAGGACTTTCACCTGTAGAGGAAAAACAGGCAAGGGAGTCTTTTCTAAACACGAGGGAGATCTAGGGTGTACGGATGAGATTGTACATGAGATACCACTTCTTGATGAAGCCCCCGTCCGTCAAAGATATAGGCGCATACCCCCTACACAGTGGCAGGCTGTGAAAGATCACATTAAGCAGCTCCTTGATAGTAAAGTGATTAGGGAGAGCAGCAGTCCTTATGCATCACCTGTTGTCCTAGTGCAGAAGAAGACGGGAGAGCTCAGGATGTGTGTGGATTATCGGCAACTCAATGCTAAAACTAGGAAGGATGCCTATCCTCTGCCCCTGGCTGGTGCTCAATGGTTTTCCACACTCGACCTGGCAAGTGGCTACAATCAAGTCCCTGTAGCTGAATGAGAAAAAGCTAAGACCGCCTTCTGTAAGCCTTTCGGCTTATGCAATGCCCCCAGAACCTTTCAGAGGCTCATGGAGAAGATATTCGGTGACCAGAGTTTTCAGTCAGTTCTCCTAAATTTGGATGATGTTATTGTCTTTTCTTCTTCATTGGAGCAGCACTTGCAGAAGCTGGAGATGGTTATCAGCAGATTCCAACAGAAGGGCCTGAAAGATCAAACTGAGGAAATGCCATTTCTTTAGGAAGGAGGTTTAGTACCTTGGACACCATGTGTCCAGAGAAGGAGTGGCAACTGATCCAGAGAAGATATCTGCAGTGCAAAACTGGAGGCCTTTCACCCTATGCCTTATCATCTGCAGATCCACATCGTGGATTATGATGGTGGATTGCGTATCTGAGATCGTGATCGCAATGGCGGATCCTGTATCGTGTTGGCATCCGATCGTGATGGTGGATCATGATCGTGGTGGCTGCTTACCATGGACTTTGATTACAACAAGACTGCATGATATACAATATTTCTACTCAGATACTCTACCATTACTGACAATAATCCATCAATTCATTTACCTTCCATTATGCTACAAAGTGTTTATTCTAATCAATGCTGCAAATACCCTTATCTTTCCGATGTTCTCCATTACATGTGGCATCTATTGCTCTTCTGTCCGTCCTGGGAGAGGGATCCCTCACATGTGGCTCTCTGAGGTTTCTACGATCTTTTTACCCTGTTAAAAGGTATTTTTTTAGTAGTTTTTCATTTCTCTTGTTGAGGGTTAAGGGCAGAGGATGTCACACAAACCTTAAAACCCTCCGAGACAATTTGTGATTTGTGAATATGGGCTATACACATAAAATTTGATTGATTGATGCAGCACACACCCGCTGAGAACCAACTCTGGGTATTTGTGACTCTATTCTGAGAAATGTGAAGTTAGCGACACCAGCAACCACAGTCAAATGTATTCATGGGGCCCGAGCGGGTAACATAGTCATATTTAATACTGCTGGCTAAGGGTAAGTTTAGATACAGTAAGATTGTTATTCACGTCTGCAGTGATGGTCTGTAGACAACACAGTCAACATGGGACTCCACTTCATCCTCCAGCACCTTGACTCCCCCGGCAACTACGCCAGGATCCTGTTTGTGGACTTAAGCTCCGCATTCAACACTATCGCCCCAGCTCTTCTCCGAGACAAGCTAACACAGCTGAGCGTGCCTGAGCCCACCTACAGGTGGCTCACTGACTTCCTGACAGACAGGAAGCAGCGCGTGAGGCTGGGCAAGCTTGTCTCTGAGCCCCGGACCATCAGCACTGGAGCCCCACAAGGCTGTGTGCTCTCCCCTCTACTCTTCTCCCTCTACACAAACAACTGCACCTCCAGCCACCCCTCTGTCAAACTCCTGAAATTTGCAGATGACACAACCCTCATTGGATTAATCTCCAATGGGGACGAGGCCGCCTACAGAGAGGAAGTTGACAGCCTGGCTTCCTGGTGCAGCCAGAACTACCTGGAGCTGAACGCCCTGAAAACTGTAGAGATGTTAGCAGGCTTCAGGAGGAGCCCAGCCCAAACCGCCCCCCTCACCATGTGCGACTCCCCAGTTAACACAGTGGAGTCTTTCAGATTCCTGGGGACAATAATTGCAGAGGACCTAAGGTGGGCGGAGAACATCACCTCCACCATCAAGCAGGCCCAGCAGAGGATGTTCTTCCTGAGAAGTTGAAGAAATTCAACATGCCGCAGAAAGTGATGGTCGAGTTCTACACAGCCATCATTGAGTCCATCCTCACCTCATCAATCACCGTCTGGTTCGCTGCCTCCACTGCCAAGGACAAAGGCAGACTGCAGTGGATCATTCGGTCAGCCGAGAAGGTCATCGGCTGCGACCTGCCGGCTCTCCTACACCTGTTCCACTCCAGGACCAGGAAGAGAGCAGGCAAGATCATTGCTGATCCTTCCCATCCCGGTCACCACCTATTCCAGAGACACCCATCCGGCAAAAGGTTCCGGGCTATCAAGACCAAACCCTCGCGCCACCTGAACAGTTTCTTCCCCATGGCAGTGGGGCTCACAAACAAGCCCTCTGCATCACATTGACTCTGGGTTCCCCAGTACGCACATACACACAAATGCACTACAGTGTAATTTATATATTATTGGCACTATCCTAATTCCAAATCACTGCACCTTAGTACCGCACGTGCCCAAATAACTTATTGGTCTATTTCGTAAAACATTGATCTCTTATTATTTTTTTTCGCTATTTGTTAATATTTGCTCTTTTGCAAATTTCAGTTAATACTTTGTTTCTACTTATATATATTGTTGTTTTATGTCCTATGCACCAACCACACCAAGTCAATTTCCTGTATGTGAAAATGTACTTGGCCAATAAAAGATTTCAGATTCTAATTCTGATTCTGATGATTCTGATTCTGATCCAACTACGTCAGTTGGCAGTCACAAAAATCAATATTGATTCTATGTGTACTCATGCAAAGACAATGTCGTGCTCCGTAGTTTTCTCTGGACCCCTGCCTAATGTGACCAGTGATGACATGTAAAGCCGCATTTCATCCTTCACCGCTAGATAATTGATAATTAATACGTTTTCGGGGAAAACCTGGTCTGATTGGGAGAGACGGCATTCATCAAGTTTATTAGACAGTCCACACCGTGACAATCCAGAGTTAAGACCAGGAGGCAGAATTGCAGTCTTACACGCTTCTCTACGCTTCTATCAGAGCAGTCACCCCCCAATATCCTATAGAAACTGTGTCTGCCCCCTGACCACCTAAATTTATTAAATCAAAAGTAAACAGGAGAGGAGTAATACATTTAAACCTAATAAAAGTTAATACAACCACTATCTGTACCAAAAAAATAGAAGGATAAAATGTGGTTTCTTAAATATCAGGTCACCAAATCCCTATTCATTAATGATCTGATTACTGATCATCAGATCGATTTATTCTGTCTAACTGAAACCTGGCTGCAAAAAGATAAATATGTAGGTTTAAATGAAGCGACCCCCCCACCCATACTAAAACTCATATTCCTCGAAGCAGAGGTGGAGGTGGAGGGGTCGCCACAATCTTTAAATCTGACTTATCAACCCTTGACCTAAAGATAGTTATAACTCCTTTTAAAGTCTCATCATCAACCTCGTACATCTAAGCCTGAAATCACATAAACCAGTTCATATAGTTCTCATATATCGTCCACCTGCCCATTCCTCAGAATTTTTATCTGAATTCTTAGAAAGTTTATCTGAGCTTGTTCTTATGACAGATAAAGTCATTATAGTCTGTGATTTTAACATTCATATAGATGTTGCTAATGACAGCCTTAGTTCAGCATTTAATTAGTTATTGGACTCAATTGGTTTTACTCAACATGTAAATAAACCGACTCACTGTTTAAATCACACTCTTGATATTGTTCTGACATATGTGTCACGGCTCAGGCCGTTACTCATGTTTTTTCCCTGTTCTCTATGTTCCCCTCCTTTTCTCCTCCCTCCCTGTGTGTGCATGTGTGAGTGTGTGTGTTCATGGGCACAGTCTCTACTCCTGGCACAAGTTCCACACCTGGTCTCAATCACATAATCAGCAGCTCTACAAGAATCGCCAGATTGTTCAGTCATGTCAGTGGTATACTCACTCGGCCGCTTTGAACTACAAGTGAAAAGTTTATTTGTATGCTTCTTGTGAATCATCGAACGTTATTCCATTCATGTGCCTCAGGATCGCCAGAGCCATCTTGCTTGCCTCTTCTCCAGCTCACAGGATCTAATGCACACCCTCAGCCAGCCACTAGCCTATCATCTGCCTGCCTCTGCTCACATTAAAAACTCTTATCCTTCACACCAATCCCTCTCTGTATGTGCTTTCGGGTCCAGTTAAAACTAAAAATCACAATCTGGCATAGACATTGAAAATGTAATAATATTTCTCCAAAGCCCTCTTCAGTCCGACCATTTGAATTTACAATTATTGACTACGCTATTACACTGATTCTGGACTGATCAGAGTAAAAGAAGAAAGCGAAAGAAGAGGAGATTGGCTCCATGGTATAATTCTAAACACGTGTTTTAAAACAGACATCATGGAACCTCGAGAGGAAGTGGCTTCCCACCAAGAAAGATGATTTTCACCTTGCCTGGAAAGATAGCCTGATAAATTACAAGAAAGCACTCTGAAATGCCAGAACCTCCTATTATTCATTATTAATAGAAGAAAATAAGAACAACCCCAGGTTCCCCTTCAGCGCTGTAGCAGGGCTGACAGAGAGTCATAGCTCTACTGATCCATCAATTCCTCTAACTCTGAGAAGCAATGATCTCATGAGCTTCTTTATAAAAAAATGATAACGATCAGGAAAAAAATTCACCACCTCTTCGCCATGAATAGCAAAGATACATTGTCTAGTACAGAAACCATATAACCACCTGTAGCACCAGATTTATATTTTGATCACTTTTCTTCAATAGATCTTTCTGAACTGACTTCACTAGTTTTGTCCACCAAACCATAAACTTGTCTACTAGACTATCCCAACTCGACTTTTTAAGGGAAGTTATTCCTCTAATTGACAGTTACATATTATATCGGATTAATATGTCTTTGTTAACCAGCCATGTGCTGCAGGCTTTTGAGGTAGAAGTAATTGCTTAAAAAGCCCACTCTTGATCAAGAAGTTTTAGTTAATTATAGACCCATATCAAACCTGCCCTTCATTTCCATAATCATTGAAAAAGCTGTTGCTAACCAGCTATGTGATTACTAAGATAGTAATGTTTTGTTGGAAGACTTTCAGTCAGGATTTAGAATCCATCACAGCACAGAAACAGCACTATTAAAAGTTACTAATGACCTTTTCATGGCCTCAGATCATTGGCCCTAAACATCTCTGAGAAACACTGTCTGACCAGATAGTCTCCTTGGATGGTATTAGCTTGGCCCCCAGCTCCACTGTGAGGAACCGTGGAGTTATGTTTGACCAGGACATGTCATTTGACACACATATCAAAAAAGAAGTCTCTATAGACAGCTTTCTTCCAACTGCGCAATATTTTGAAAAAAAGGAACATCCTGTATCAGAAGGATGCTGAGAAACTAGTCCATGCATTTGTTACCAGACTGTTTCTAGACTGGATTACTGCAATTCTTTATTATCAGGATGTCCCAGTGTTATGACTCTGAGTCACATTGGGTGTATGTGTATGTTTATGTGTTTTGTGTTGTTCTCCCTCCCTGTCTGGGGGTGGTGCTGTTTCCCTTGCTCTGTGTTTTCCTTTGGCTGTGTTTCAGGTCCGGCAGGTGATTGGAGGATAGGCTGATGGAGCTCACCTTAAAAAAGCTCACCTGCTGATGCCGGTTGCCTTTGTTTTTTCCTGGCTCCCAACACGACCGTAATGTTTTGTGAAACTCATCTGACCTTTATTGTTGATTGATCGCTATTTTGTTAAGAGTGTTTTCTGTTTTGTTACATTTTGGATGCTATTTCGGAGCAGTCTTGGTAGTTGTAGGGAAGAGAAGCCGTTTTTATTTAAGTAGGCAGGTAAGATCTCTGTATTTTCTTTTTGTCTCTTTTGGATGTAGGGAACTTAGTTTGATATTATAGATTGTTTTGTTTGTTATTTTGGCTGTGCTCTTCCTGACGTTTTGTTTTCTACCTGATTTATTAAATAAATCAAATTTTTTTATTGCTAATTTTCTGTGGCACTGGGCATACTTGGGAGTGGGGAAAGACGGGAGCTTACTTATGTTATGCTCAGGTTGCTCCTAGGCCGGGCATAACATAAATTGGGGGCTCGTCCATTTTTTTTCACTATGGAGTTTGATTTAGACATTTTTGTAAGAAACCCCACATTACAACAATTAAAAAAGTGTAGGAAAGTGGATTTAATTCTTGTGGCCAATGTGTTTGATGTGCAAGTGCTTGTGAGTGTAAAAAAAAGAGCAGCTGAAACAGTTCTTGATTGAGAAGCTGGGGAAGAAGGGATTGTTTGCTGGGACATAAACTGCAGACAGAGAAGGGAAAGCTGACATGGGGCTCCGAGATCCCTTGCCGCCCGTCACAACCCCTCCCGCAGATCCTCCGTCGGGGATGTCGGCAGAGGAGCTCTGGCTCACTTCACATCAGAGAAATGGAGGTGAGAAATCGGGAGTTAGAAGTGCAGGCTATGCACCATAGGGTGAGAGCTTTAGAGCTTGAACGCCAGCCTGGAGTCGCTCCCCAATCACCTGTCACACAGCAACATGCACACTTCCCCCCCAGAAAGCTTCGATGTAAGCAGGCACATTTCACTGGGGCCACCATTCAGAGAGTCTGAGGTTGATTCATATTTTAGTGCTTTTGAGTGCATTGCAGTGACTTTAAATTGGCCAAAGGTGGTCTTTATTGCTTCAGTGCAAATTGTTAGGGAAGGCTCAGGAGGTGTGTGCCACCCTCACAGTCGAACAGAACCTGGATTATGAAACTGTTAAGGCTACGGTGTTGCGTGCTTATGAATAAGTGCCTGAAGCATACCAACAGAAATTCAGAAATTGTGGGACAAATGTCAACCAGACATACAGTGCCTTGCATAAGTATTCACCCCCCTTGGACTTTTCTAAAAATTATTTCATTGTGATTTTATGTAATGGACCAACACAAAATAGTCCATCATTTGGAAGTGGGGGGAAACATTACATGGATTTCCAAATTATTTCCAAATAAAAATCTGAAAAGTGTTGAGTGCATATGTATACACCCCCTTTACTGTGAAACCCCTAACAAAGATCTGGTGCGACCTATTGCCTTCACAAGTCACATTTGCAAGTCACATAATTAGTAAATAGGGTCCACCCATCTGCAATTTAATCTCAGTATAAATACACCTGTTCTGTGAAGGCCTCAGAGTTTGTTAGAGATAATTACTGAACAAACAGCATCATGAAGACCAAGGAGCTCACCAAACAGGTCAGGGATAAAGTTGTGGAGAAGTATGAAGCAGGGTTAGGTTATAAAAACATATCCTAAGCTTTGAACATCTCACGGAGCACCATAAAATCCATCATCAGAAAATGGAAAGAATATGGCACAACTGCAAACCTACCAAGACAAGGCTGTCCACCCAAACTGACAAGCCGGAAAAGGAGAAAATTAATCAGAGGAGCAACCAAGAGGCCCATGGTAACTCTGGAGGAGCTGCAAAGATCCACAGCTGAGGAGGGAGAATATGTCCACAGGACAACTATTAGTCCTGTACTCCACAAATCTGGCCTTTATGGAAGAGTGGCAAGAAGAAAGCCGTTGTTGAAAGTGAACCCTAAGAAATCCCGTTTGGAGTTTGCCGCAAACATGTGGAAGAAGTGGCTCTGGTCAGATGAGACCAAAATTGAACTTTTTGGCCTCAATGCAAAACGCTATGTGTGGCGGAAACCCAACACTGCCCATCACCCTGAGCACCCCATCCCAACAGTGAAACATGGTGGTGGTAGCATCATGCTGTGGGGATGCTTCTCTTCAGCAGGTACAGGGAAACTGGTCACAACTGAGGGAAAGATGGATGGAGCCAAATACAGGGCAATCCTTGAAGAGAATCTGATGCAGTCTGCAAAAGACTTGAGACTGGGGCGGAGGTTCATCTTCCAGCAGGACAATGACCTTAAACATACAGCCAGAGCTACAATGGAATGGTTTAGATCAAAGCATGTTAATGTCTTAAAATGGCCCAGTCAAAGCCCAGACCTCAATCCAATTGAGAATCTATGGTTATGTTGCGCTTATGTTGTTGAAAGAATAAAAAAAATGTATACTAGAGCAGATCGTAGTTTTTCTGAAAGAACAAAAGGTTACGTCTCTCACCGAAGCTGCTGTTCTCGCGGATGAGTTTACTCTAACGTACAAAAGTGTCTTTTGTCTCCCGTGCCTAACCAAACCTCGACGCCTGCTGAAAATGTAACAACTCTATCACCTAAGGTCTATCGGCGTTCTCTGGCTCGGCGTGGTGTGCTTTTTTCCGACCAGTGATACTGTGGGTCAGACTTACTGGTGTGGGGAATTAAACTAAGTGTGTTACGTGTGCCGCTCCACACAGTTACTTTCTCCTCCTCATTGGTGTGCGCGATCAGCTTCTGATCTGGTCTGTGCAGCGGTGGACCGATGTGAAAACTCTATATTTTGCTGCCAAAATCACAACACTGTGTATATATATATGTATGTGTTTTTGTTTACAGCACATACACACTGGCGTGGTTTAATTTTGCCAAAAGCTCTCGAATGTTGAATTGTCTTTCCACGTTGACATCTTCGTTAGCTTGTTGTACATGAAAGGCAACTCTTTTTCATCTTGACATATTTGTATTGTTCCAGTTTCTAGTCCCTTGCATGTTAAAAACATCATCAACTTGCCCACTCATTCACTATAAATTCTCTGGGAATTATCACTCTATATTCTCATATGGGCTAACTCTGACATTTTCCAGACATTTTACAAGGGGGTAGCAGGAAAAAAATCCAGAAAATGTTTGGACCAACTGACTTTGCATCTCACACAGCCCCTCCAGAAAGTTTTTTGTCATACATTTTTATCGATTATTTATATATATCAGGGCTCTGTACAGCCTCCATGGCATCAACCTCCTTCAAGCTAGTTCCCTCAAGACTTATTCTGAGCATGCAGCTCTGGGGGGCGCCAGTGTTTAGAGTCAGGTGTCGTGCTGCCTATCCGCACAACCAGGGGTCTGCCCGTCAAGAAGTTCAGGATCCAATCACAGAGAGCGATGTTGAGCCCAAGATCTCTGAGCTTGGTGATAAGCTTCAGGGGCACAGCGGTATTGAATGCTGAACTATTGTATTGAACACTTATTGAACTTAAAACGTTCCTGTTTGCTCTCTCTCTCTCTCTCTCTCTCTCTCTCTCTCTCTCTCTCTCTCTCTCTCTCTCTCTCTCTCTCTCTCTCTCTCTCTCTCTCTCTCTCTCTCTCTCTCTCTCTCTCTCTAAGCGATCGAGGCAGATAGCCGCCCACATTGAGTCTGGTTCTACTTGAGGTTTCTTCCAGTTAATGAGAGTTTTAACTCTCCACAGTCCCCAAAGTGCTGCTCATTGTGGGAATTGTTGTGTTTCTCTATAATTCTTAAGGTCTTGACCTCCTATGTAAAGTGCCTTGAGATAATCTATATTATGATTTGGCGCTATACAAACAAAATTGAATTGAATAGTCCCTAATGGACAATCTGAAAATATAATGCCCCCAACTTGGCGCTCACCAGCAACAAACAAACAGAATACAGACATGCAGCAAACAATAAATGTGTGTGGTGGAAATAGTCTGTATCTCAGTGTTCTGATGTGGTGAAGGAGCAACCACATTGTGGGAGGAGACGATGGAGAGAAAGGTAGAGCGACAAATAGACAGAGAGCGATGAGAAAATTACAAGCATGTGGAGCCACATATTTGTTGCCCTCCTCTCGGATAAATATGTGTTTGATAACACACACACACACACAGTTTTTCTTTTTGAAGACGTACAGTATACTTATACTATGATCAGAAGTGCAACATTTTAAGGTGACATTTTCACAAATTCATGTCAAAACTTATATATTCTATATAGACAGACCTGACTTTAAGGATTATTACCGTAAGGAACATAAGGTTGGGAATACAGGACAAATCAATTCAGTCTTTTGTTTTATGTTCAACAGTGGATGTCCTTGTATGTAGACAAATAAATTCTGCTCCACGATCAATAGTCCATATTACCATGATTCTAATAAGGAATTAAGCAGCAGAGCATGTTTAGTCGATTAGGGAGCAGCTGCTGCGATCAATAACGAGGGTCACTCCCAGAAGGTTGACAAATGTCACATTAAAGCTGTTTTCAGACATGAACTCTGGGTTTGTGTATATTCTGGAGTTTGGCTTTCACATATGATGAATGCAGCAGGAGAATGTCAGAGTCAGACACTTCACAATACAGGAACATTTCTGGCACTTCGGGTAAGGGCTACCGCGTGAGTAGAGTATGCAGGAGTCTGGCCACAATGGATATGGTATTTTGCCAGTTCAAACTTAAAAAGAACTAGTTCAAAGTCCAGTTCATACAGATGAAAATGAACTAGTTAATTTTTAAGAATTTTGACCTAAGTTCAAAGTTCCAAAAATGAACTAGTTCACATTCATTTTTTCCATTTTTTAAATTGGGATGGTTATGATTTAGATGACAAACTTACAATCATGTATTTAGGTTTTAATCTATGGTGTCAGATCATGAATCCAGATCGCTCCGGTCACTTTAACACTGAGTCCTGACTGTGCGTCACGTCTCATGTTGTACTGAGTGCGCACAAAACATTGACTGCTCATTTTTCATTATGTTTAAATGCAGCCTCATAAACTCTGGAGTGAATCAAACAAACACTAAGTAAACTTCATGTGCTGATCAGGTACCAATAAGTTATGATGAGTGTTGGTGTTTAGTTAAAGTGATCAGCTGGAGTGTGGAGGGAGGACACAGGAAACTTCAGTACGGTACAAACCAACCGTTACTTTTGATCCGGTCATTGTGCAGCGGTGGACCGATGTGAAAACTCAATATTTTCACTTTTTGTTGCCACGGTTCTTCATTGAACATGTTCATGCACAACACTGTGTATATATATATATATGTATGTGTTTTTGTTTTCAGCACATCCACACTGGCGTGGTTTAATTTTGCCAAAAGCTCTCGAATGTTGAATTGTCTTTCCACGTTGACATCTTCGTTAGCTTGTTGTACATGTAAGGCAACTCTTTTTCATCTTGACATTTGTATTGTTCCAGTTTCTAGTCCCTTGCATGTTAAAATCATCATCAACTTGCCCACTCATTCACTGTAAATTCTCTGAGAATTATCGCTCTATATTCTCACATGGACTCACTCTGACATTTTCCAGACATTTTACAAGGGGGTCGAAGGAAAAAATCCACGAAATGTTTGGACCAACTGACTTTGCATCTCACACAGCCCCTGCAGAAAGTTTTTTATCATTCATTTTTATCGATTATTTATATATATCAGGGCTCTGTACAGCCTCCTTGGCATCAACCTCCTTCAAGCTACTTCCCTCAAGACTTATTCTGAGCATGCAGCTCTGGGGGGCGCCGGTGTTTAGAGTCAGGTGTTGTGTTGCCTATCCGCACAACCAGGGGTCTGCCCGTCAAGAAGTTCAGGATCCAATCACAGAGGGCGATGTTGAGCCCAAGATCTCTGAGTTTGGTGATAAGCTTCAGGTACAGTGGTACAGTGGTATTGAACGCTGAACTATTGTATTGAACACTAAAGAACATGTTGGACTTGACTTCACATAAAACTACGTAAACAAAAATAACAAAAGAATAGGAAAGAGGGTGTGTGTGTATGTGTCTCCCACAGTCTCAATGTCCAGAGTTCAATCGGAATATTAAAAAGGTCTGTTTCAGTCTCCCCCACAAGCTCAACACAGTTCAATCCAGTTCAACGGCGAAAAAACAGATGCAACAAAAATAATTCATATACTAACAAGTCTGGAAAGTAAACAGAAAGAGAAGTGTCCATGTCGCTGCTTTAACATGAGCGTTCCTATATCCAATATGTACAGGGTACTCACACTACTGTCAATGGAAAAGTCCGTCAGTCAGTCAGGCATAAGCCAGCCGGCAGCTCCAGGGAAACAATCCACCTTACTCCTGATTACCTGATTCCTGAGTCCAACTTTAGAGACAAGGCGTCTGCTCCCGAGCGGTGACAACACGCAGACAATCATCTCTGACCTCCACACTCACTGCTCTGAGGCTACTAGTCACTTCTGTGTATTGGTTCAGATTACGTGGGGTTGTGGTCCCGTGGTTGTGATTAGATTGGAGTGTGATTGGACACACACGTCAGGCTGCACTTTCTGCTGCGGCAGTGTGTGGGGTTGGGCAGGGAGACATTTTGTGGTTTTGTCTTTGCGTATCATGAATCAAAACCATAGATGCCTGGACCGCGATTTCGGTTTTGATTTGAGAATTGTTACAATCTTAATAATCCTTCATGTACACCCTTTCAAAGAGCAATGGATTTTTTATTCTTAAGAATATTCAGGCTGACATTTGAATTAGAATTAAACATATTATAATATCCTCAATAAATAAATCATGAATAAAATACCATACATTATACAAAATTGCTCTTGAATAAATATTAAACATTTGGCACAGAGTATATGTAACCAGCTTGGTAAAATTCGTTAGTTCTCCTCTTTGATTCGCCTGCCTCCAAGGTTCACTGATGGAGCTCCTGTCTCCAACGATTCCTGAAAGGGAAAGACATTTCCTTCCACCACAACGACAATAAAGCAAAATTGATTCATCTCGACTCAGTCTCCATCAACAATTTGGCAACAACATGGGCTGAGCCTCCGTGCATCCTCGTCAGGGGTAACTAGCACCAGCATGAAATGAGTAATGTCCTCTGCTGCCTCCACAGCCGAAGAATGCAACATCAGCTTTGTGCCTACTGTGTCAAATTTATCTCACGCAATGTCAGCTTTCTTTTCATCCCTGTGTTTGCAGCTTTCACATAACTTGCACAAACATTCTTTCATCCCATCATCAGTCCCTCTACCCTTCCTTCAGCTGCTCACAACAGTACGGCTTCTGTTCATCCATTTTCATTCTACGCAGCACAAGAGCCCCATCCAGTAACTCTCAGGGCCCAACCTCAGGCAAATCACATTGGTGTTTCCCAGTCAATCCTTTTTCTTCTAACTGGTCTTTCCTGTCCTCTCTCCCTCCCCAACAACCAAATGTTTCTTTTGACTCTCTTTCAGAAGTCTATGTTGGATCCTAAACAACAAATACAAACTGCCTGGCAAACTATTTTCTTATCATCACTTCATCTCGTCAAAACGTCACATCCTTGCACCACTATCGAGGTAGTAGACATCATCCTGGACTCAATTTCTTTTTGAGCATACCTTTCCTCAGAAAAATACAGTGGACCTCTCTGCTCTTGTCCAACTGTCTCCTGGCATTTAGACGCACCAAACACCAGTTACTAGCCCTTCCCGGCCACCTCATTTACACCATTCACATCATTCCTCAAGCCAATTCCTAAATAAATGCTACATCCATACCCTCTTTCCATGATAGAGTCTTCCTGGACAATGCATGCAAAATGTAAATGCATAAGTGGCCTATTTCCTTGAAGGGCAAGTCAAGGTTGTGGCTCCCAAAGCATCACCCCTAGAGGGTGGGTGACTTACTTCTCACTGTGAAGGCTGTACCATCTACCCATTCTCTGAAGTCCGCAACCTGGGTGTTATCCTGGACTCAAGTCTGTCACCAAAACTGCCTTCCACCAACTCAAAAACATCTGCAGACTCCGACCCTCACTTTCAAAATCTGTGGCCAAGATGCTCATCCATGCCTTCATCACCCCCCGCCTGGACTACTGCAATCGAGTCCTGTCTGGGGTACAAAACAAAGCCCTGGACAGGCTCCAGTATGTGGAAAACTCAGCTCCAGTTAAATCCTGGATCACCTACAATCCAGGAATCTATTCGATCCTTTGACCGAAGGCTACTCATCATTCCCAACATTAGAATGCAGACTTGTGGGGACGGAGCTTTCAGCATGGTGGCCATTACCCTCTGGAATGCTCTGCCAATGGAGATTAACAATGCCACATCCCTCTTGACATTCAAACTACTCGAAATCCATTTTTGTATAAAAAACATATAAATAATAAACTATATTTATATAGCACTTTTTAAAAACAGAGTTTACAAAGTGCTTTGACAACAAAGAAAGAAAAGTCATTTAAAACTTGAAACGAAAAAGCAGTAAAATGACAAATAAAGAACAAATTAAAGAAAAATAAGTTAACAAGTAAAAGAAAAGGTGAAAATAAAATAAAATCACAGTACTTGCTTTCATGTGAAGCAAGTCTATAAAAGTGGGTTTTAAGAAGTCACTGACTCAGTGAGCCTTATTTCCTCAGGTAGGCTGTTCCAAAGCCGAGGGGCCCTGATGACGAAGACACGGTCACCTTTTGTTTTCAACCTCGACTTTGAAACAGTAAGCAGGGCTCCACCTGAGGACCTAAGGCTGCTTGCAGGCACATAAGGGGTCATTAATTCTCTGATGTAGCTTGGGGCCAGACCCTGGCGTGCTTTAAAAGTGATCACTAAATCTTAAAATCAATTCAAAAACGGACAGGGAGCCAATGGAGAGAACCAAGGATCGGGGTTATGTGATATTGCCTTTTAAGACCAGTAAGAAGCCAAGCTTCTGCGTTCTGAACTAGTTGGAGGCAAGAGTGACGTTTGGCTTATGCCAGAGAGGAGGGAGTTATGGTAGTCCAGTCTAGAGAAGACTAGTGCATGAATAACTTTTTGCAAGTCCGGATGTGAAAGTATGGGTTTTATTTTGGAGATGGTTCTGATTTGTAGGAAGCAGGACTGGACTATTTTTATTTATTTGTGGTTCGAAAGTGAGTGATTGATCGTGAAGTACTCCTAGGTTTCTAGTAACAGGCTTAACATTGATTGACCAGGTACCAAGGCTGTGTTCAATCTGATTGAAGGGGTTAGGTTCATTTAATAATATTATTTCTCACTTTGAGTTCATCAGCTATTTCAGCTGCTTTAAGCGCAGGGGTGGGCTTCTGCTCACTTACATAAATTGCAATGCATTGAGGGATAGAGCTTTTAAACTGTTCTAACACAATCAGCTCACAAAGACTGTTAAAATCATCAACTTCAGTCGAAGGGGCACCATCGCCGAAAAATTCGTACCTTGGCAACCCGTTCAAAGAGTGAAAAAGTGACAGGGTCTCACTCATTAAACTTTGGCAACAACTGCAGGTTAGCTACAACATCTACCCCACCTGGTTTAGAAAAAACTGAAGCAGATTCCTCCATATTAGATATCCCCGGAGAAAGATTACCCTCTAGGATTAGCTTCAACTTGGACTGCTCTAGTGCCAATTTTATTCTTTCCATGCTCTGCTTCATTCTTTCCGACTCAAATTTTTGTCTCTGTCCACTTTTAAGTGCAAGTTCTCTTGTTCAAACTGCATCACCAACAGCTCCTTCTGCTGCTCAAAGATTCGACCAACCGTCTGCACCACCATTGGCACTGACAAAGGCATAGGAGCTGATTCCACTGCGGCTGCACCAAGCTCTTCCTCCTGCAACACACCTTGCTCAAACAAAGATGACAACACCTCTCTCCTAATTTCCTCCTTACGATTCTTCTCTGCAACCATAATGGTCAGCTTTTTGAACCAGCTCATCCTTCTTACAGCAATTCACAACTGCCACCGAAGGCGCATAAAAAAAAAACCAGAGGAAGCCATAATTACCACCTACCAATACAGACAGCAATGTGTTCTCTGCTAGACACGCACTGCAGGCCAACACCCCTCAGAGAATTTCCCCCTGACTGCCTAACCAAACTTAGTAAAGACTCAACCCCTAGTCTTCATGTGGTTCTTCAGCGGGTAGATTAAGCACAAACACCATGGGCATGTAAAGTAACCTGCAAGCAGGTAACCCACAAAAACACCACATGGAAATGCCCCCAAGATAGATGTCCAAAGACAACTAACGCTAAACGCTCCCTTCAACACTACAAAAAAAAAAAAAAAGAAAAAACGACACAACCCAAAGGAGAAGTGTCCTACAGCCTAGTGGAGAAATCTCTGCACCCAGCGTATCAAGGCAGTAACATTTACCTTCTGAACGGCACATGGCAATCCCACTTCAGGTCACAAACAATTGTTACTAGAGAACACATGGTGTATCTCCCCAAAAAACTGAGCAAAACCAAAATTCCTAACAGCCCTGTGAACAAAACACGCCGGCAAAAACCAGCACTCAGCTGGACCAAACCATGAGCGTGTAAAAACACCATGTGGCAGCTGCCACCACATGCACAAACAAACTTTTCAACCAAACAACCTTAATGGACGAGCCCCCATTTGTTACGACCAGGCTCCAGTGGCCACTACAAAAAGGGAGACACACCAGTATACCAATTAAAGAATGTTTTATTTGTTACCCAAATCAAACCAAATTAACATGCCAAATCAAGAGTTAACAAATGAGAGGTGGAAGTCAGTAAAGTCAGTGGTGTAGAGTGTGCGTGAGTGAAGGGTGTAGTAGCAAATGTTGTAAGGTGTAAAGAAAACATAAAGATAATATACAAACCAGAACTTGATGTGCCTGTGGAGAAGGGCAGAGAGAGACTGATTAGGCAGGCAGAACTTATGTTACCTTCACACAATGGGCCACAGGTGCTTCAGATCACAACAATCAGCCACCTGCAGAACAGACAGACAGTTCACTCCCAGATCATACCCCAAGAGGGCACCAGGGGCCATCACAAGTTGCAAATAGTTTTGTGACATCCAACTATTGATATCATTTCGAAAGTCTAACACAGCAGCTAGTCTTTCAGGGTCATTAGGTCTCAGTGGAAGGTATATCTGTGTGTCATCTGCATGGCAGTGAAAGGAGACGCTGTGGAGTTGGAGGATTTGGCCAAGAGGAAGCATATAAATAGAAAATAAGATTGGGCCTAAAATTGAACCTTGTGGTACACCACAGGTAACGTTTGTTTTAGAGGATGTGTAATTACCTATGGTGACTGAGCAGGTTCTTTTTAAAATGTAAGAATCAAACCAACTAAGTGCAGTATCCTTGATGCCAACACAAGTTATAAGACGGTCAATTAAAATGGTATGATCTACAGCAGGGGTATTCAACTAAAATTTAAAGAGGTCCAGTTAGAGAAAATTTCTTGAAGCAAAGGTCCGGAAGATCATAATGTCTAACTATTTAGTGTGATATATATTTAAGTAGCCTAGTAGTTGTATCAACATCTGCATGTACTAAATACCTGACTGTCAAATCAAATGAATTCAGTACGATTCAAAAACTTTTTGACAATATTTATTGTCACGTAACATAGAAATGAACATATATGTATGATTGCAGATATGTATAATGTTCTCTCATTAACTAAATAAAAGTAGGGCTGCATTTCAAAATAAGAGAAAATAAATAAAATGTGAAAATTGTGCATGTTCAAATAAAGGGCTTAACTTCAGAAAAATTTAATAAAGGGAGCAAAAGCTTGAATTTCCCTTTTTCTGTTTCACATCTTGACTCAAAAGTCTCAACCAATTTTACAGATAATAAATCTCAACATATCTTAACAATTGAACAGTTTTAGAATCACTTTCTTCCCCTCTTATATCCCACTCCCCCACTTTGTTCATCTGTTTCTCTCCCTTTCTCCGTCTCACTCCTCCGTTTCTCTCCCTTTCTCCATCTCACTCCTCTGTTTCTCTCCCTTTCTCCGTCTCACTCCTCTGTATCTCTCCCTTTGTTTTCTCTACCTGTATCTCTATCTTTCTTTTTCTTTCTACCATCTTTTCATGTGTAACTTGCCTCTAACTCTCTCATCTGTCTGCACTGTAGAGTCGCAATGTTTACCGCCTGGAATGCACAGACTTGATTGGCTGAGTAGTATCACGTGGGATGGCTTAACTCGCATGCAATTGGTCTGTGCGTTTCCTCATCCGCTAAACCACTACCGTAAAGACTACAAAAGCTGCGCCGGTTACAAATAGAAGTGCCCCGTCAGGTTTTAAATCATAACCTTCTGTTTTGGCTGTAGGTCCGGGCCCGTACGGGACGGCTTCTGGGTCCGGACCCGGACCGCGGTCCGCCTGTTAGTGACCTCTGATCTACAGTGTCAAAGGCTGCACTTAGGTCTAGGAGGATTAGAATTGCGCTCTCTCCTCTGTCAGCTGCTAAAACAAGGTCATTGGTTACTTTGAGGAGGGCAGTTAAAAGACACATAAAAGATAAATGTTGGGTTGAAACCACTTTTTCAAAATTTTTTGATAAAATTTAAGTTTAGAGATTGGCCTAAAATTTAACAAAGGGTTCAAGGTTAGGTATCTTTAAAATAGGTTGGACCACATCATGTTTAAAACTGTAAGGAAAGATTTCCTCTGTGAGGAATCTATTAAGAATCATTAAATGTCTGGGCTCAACTGTGTCGATAACCTCTTTAAGAAATTTGTTCAGAATGATATCAAGGCTGCATGTAGTTCGTTTCATGTGGGTTATGATTTCAGATCAAAACGACAGTGACACAGGTTCAAATTTGCAAAAATATGTACGAATGTCCCTCTTGGCATTTAAAATGGCGTCAGGAGGAATCATTTGTTTCCTAATGTCATTCACTCTGTAGAAGCATTTAAAAACCTCTCACACATCTCTTGGGGGTTGTCTAGAAAATGAGAGGGGGAGGCGGTGATGATGGAGTAATGATGGAACAAAACGTTCCACCCGTTTCCAAAAGATATTAAAATTGTCCACGAAAGGCACACCGCAAGCTGCAGTGTGAAGATCTTACGTTTTAGGGAACTATGGTAAATGGTTTTGTATTTATATAGCACTTTTCTAGTCTTGATGACCACTCAAAGCTGTTTACAGTACAGTTTTACATTCACCCATTCACACACACATTCATACAGTGCATCTATTAGCAGCACTTTTTTGTTCTATGAGGGGCAATTCGGGGTTCAGCATCTTGCCCAAGGACACTTCGGCATGCAGATGGGGAAGACTGGGGATCGAACTGCCGACCTTCAGGTTGGAGGACGACCACTCTTCCCCTCAGCCACAGCCGCCACTAATTTAATAACTAAAGATATTAAACAGGTGGACAAAGTCCTGTTTTAAGAGTTTAGATTGCTGCTTGGGAATGTCATTTGTGCCATCATGAACGATGACTCTTTCAACACTGGGGTGTGATTTTATTACGTCTGGAACTTTGTTTGCGATATCACACACTTTGGCACTGGGGAAACAGAGAGTAAGAGCCTCTCCAATCCTTGCATTTCTAATGATGTAGTCACTGATTATTAGAGTCCCTGGAGGCTTATGAGAGTGTTGAGAAGAATTGTGCAAGTTTGCAACAGCCTGTTGGTTTGTGGCAACTACCTGGGTCCCCGCTGACCGTTTTCAACAGGGCTTAAGCCGGGAGTGGCGCCACTGGAGCAGTAGCCTGCAGCCGGCAACAATGCCGCGAGGGCTGGAGCACCTTGGCTGGAGGTAGAGCTGGAGCCAGGAGCTATGCCGTCGGCACAACAGCGAGCAGGTGATGAAGTAGCACCCCTCCTGAGCTGGATGTTGTAAAAGGGATCAGGCCTAAGGTGCAGAGGTGCCAGGGAGAAGCTGTCCCCCTGTGCCCTGATGCACTGCCGGCAAGTCCTGCATGGTTATGGGGAACTGGCAGGCCAGAGAGGGGAAATCCTGTTGATGTTGGATGATGCAAACCCACCTGCTGCTGTGCTTACCCCTGTCCACCACAGACCCACCTTTAGCGGGCTCAACATGCGGGGTAGAGCTGGCTGAGGCCTTGGGTTTGGCTCCAAAGATGATCCAGGGATCAGTAGCCCCCGGCGCTTCAGTGGGGACGTAGAAGGACCATGGAATGGTGGTGTCGTTATCTGCCAGTACTGGAGCTGAGCAGTCGTGTGAGCGGGCCAAGCTGGTCAAGTCCCTTGCACACCAGGAATAAAGTTGTTTGGCCTGAGCACTGGCAACAATTGAGAAGTCCAGGATCATTATGTTTTTCAGTTTGACTTCATCCTCCATACGAAAGATATAGTTTTTTTTTAACTTAGACAAGGTAAGTTGGCAAGACTCACACACTGCTATTACGGAAGGCAATGATAGTTCCTAAAATAGCTCAAATCGAGGTCCAATCGACTAAAGTCCCGAATCCAGTCAAGGTTATTATTAAAAACATCAAATAATTTAAATGTGTAGCTTGAAAATGTGTCTAAAATTTAGTAAAAAGAGGCCAAAAGTGAAATTCTAAGAGACCTGTTGACAGGTAGTCTGACCTGACCGGGTAGTCATATAACCTAATTTAATACAATGCCTCCTTGTCTTTGTCTCTGTGACCTTAAATATGCTATTAAACATGTAAAAACATCAACAACATGCAAGGTGCTATAAATAAAATGTTTTTTATTATTATTAGTAGTGACTAAAATCCTTAAGTATGTCTGCTCATGTCAACTACAGTTTGGGGTCAGTGGTGGACTATAGTTATAATAAATACATTATGGATGAGATATGATTACCACCTGGTTCTGGTTAAAGGGCATACTACTTAGACTGGCACTGAACATCAGTGCTGGATGTAAAATTTGATGGGAACATGGACATAATTCATAATGACTGACATGCCAGAGTGCCATTATTCAAAGTTGGAGACTGTTTGGAGTCAACCTTATCTTTGCAGAGTTCAGGGTTCCTGAAATGAGACTGTAGACATAGCGTTAGTCAAACAGAGGCTCCAGGGAACAATCCACACTTAACTTCAGTACACATTTCAACACACAATTTCTGATGTTGATATGTTTTCTTGTCATCCATGAAGCGTAGGATACTGCTCACCAGACAGCCAATCACATATAATACCGACAACATAATGGCGACCAGACAGCTCACCATGCACTATTCGTAATCTTTGCTCTCACTCTCTCTCTCTGTCACACACATACACGGACACATGGAGGACTTTGTTATAATAGTAGTGGGAATATAAAAACGTCACATGACATGGCTTGTCATTGGGTTTTTATCTTTACAATCCAGTGTTGCGACTCCTAGGACAAAACATAAAACACCTAATCCAATGCATTCCTACAGAGGCCATCATGACCTCTCAGGGCAACCATCTGTGGGACATAATTCAGTTCTGGCATAGTATGAGTCACAAACAACTTTAGGGTTAATATGCATAAGTAACGAAATTCCCTTAGGTTCCAAACTTGCCTGTTCATACATTGAATGTCCACTATTGCAAAGTTCACAACTTTTCAAAATAAAAGCTCTGTAACTCAGTTCGATATAAACACAAATGTTGAGTTTTTACTTTGAAGACAAATTGCCAAACAGGAAAATATTCTATTGAATGTTGTTGCCATGACAGAGATCAGCTACTGCTGTACCCATGCCTGTCTGTGTAAGTCTGACCTGACTTACCACAGCTATTTACTGTTAGATCCTGACCTGACTGCTGCTGTTTCAGGAGATATAAATGATGCTGTTGCTTTAGAGCTTCATCTTTCCACTCATATGGCATTCTTGTTAAGGCCAGTTTACACTTGCCATTCCTGTCCTTGCGAACAAAAAATCATGTCATTTTCCTGCGCGCCATCGTACGCCATTACATCTTGCACAGCATCTTGAGCTATGGGCAAGAGTCTGTGAACAGACCCCTCCCTACAGACATCGGTTTGACCCATCGTTATTGTCAATGAGGGAGCAAAGACATTTTCATGGTTCATGGAGGAAGAGTGCAGAGACTCTTGGTAAAGATGAGACATTCTGCCGGAAACTATGGAAAAAACTCTGCGACAGGTTTGTCAAGGCAATTAAGCATGCACAAGCCCAAAGGAGTGCTCCTGGAGGAAACAACCCTGTGCCAAAACTGTTGTGTTAATTTTTTCTTCTTGTTTGCCTTTTTCCATCAGTGTTGTTGTATTTTTCTCAACGGTGGCACCCAGAGAAGACTGCACAAGTCATATATAAAGCATATAAAGCAGTGTTAGGAGATACATTTTAACTACCACCCACACAAATTGTACGCTATACACCCAAAAAGCTTTTTTTATTGCGGACCACCCATTCATAAACAAGCAGAAATGCTGTGATATTTTGAATGAAGTGATAAGGATGTTTAAGAGAATGTTGTCAGATAAGTAAATTAATCTCTTTTCCTTCCATTTCCATTAAAACACATACCAGGACACAAAACTAATCAATATTTATACAGTAAACAACTACACTTTTCTTTCTTTCAAGGTTAAGGTACACAACTGAAGATATGTCCCTAACATCCGCTGGTGGTCACTAAGAACCGCTAACTGGTGGTATGTATAAGTGCACAATAAGTGCGGTAGAACATACAGAAATTCTCCATCTTGTCCTATGTTCTAAAATGGGACAGCTTTTGACTCTGCTGCCTGTGTCAGTAGGTTTTCAGTTTAAAAAGGCATAGAGGTAATGATGTCTGGCATAGAGGTAATGATGTCTGGCATAGAGGTAATGATGTCTGATCTACTGATGCATTGGACTTCTGGGGTTTCATACTACTTGACTACTTGGATTTAGGCAAAGTATATTCTGCTAGATTACTATTGTATCTGCTGTATTAGGTTAACTAGATTGCTAGTTTGTACTGCTTTGTCTTACCTTGAATTGTATGAGCTAGGATTTAGTTTCACTCAAGTGATTGAGAGGTAAGCAGAACCAGTTAGAGTTAAAGTGCTTGACTTTTATTCCAATTCTGTTAAGAACTAAGTTCTATTTTACTTTCTACCTTTGAGGTAAATAGACTTTGTCCGTAATCAGTTTTTGAACCTTGTCCTCTCACTACTGGGGTCCCTCAAGGTTCCGTCCTGGGTTCCTTACTCTTCTCTCTGTACACCAACTCTCTCGGCTCTGTCATTCACTCAGAAGGCTCCTACCATAGCTATGCGGATGACACCCAATTAATCCTCTCTTTTCCCTGATCTGAAACACAGGTAGCAGAACGAATCTCTGCCTGTCTGACTGACATCTCTCATTGGATGTCCGAACACCACCTGAAAATTAACCTTGACAAGACTGAACTACTTTTCCTTCCAGGGAAAGGCTCTCCCACACACGACCTGACTATTACCTTTGACAACTCTGTGTTAGCCCCCACTCAGACTGCTAGGAACCTGGGTGTGACACTCGACAGTCAACTCTCCCTTACTGCCAACATTACTGCAACAACACGTTTCTGTAGATACATGCTGCACAACATCAGGAGAATACGCCCCCTTCTCACTCAGAAGGCGGCGCAGGTTCTGGTCCAGGCTCTGGTCCTCTCACGCCTAGACTATTGTAACTTCCTCCTGGCAGGTGTACCTGCTAGTGCCATCCGACCTCTGCAGCTCATCCAGAATGCAGCAGCTCGACTGGTCTTTAACCTACCTAAATTCGATCACACTACTCCGCTCCTCCGCTCCCTTCACTGGTTACCAGTGGCTGCCCGCATCCGTTTCAAAACATTGGTACTTGCGTACTGTGCTGCGAACGGATCGGGTCCAGTCTATATCCAGGACATGGTCAAACCTTACACCCCAGCCCGTTCACTCCGCTCTGCATCTGCCAATCGGCTTGTTGCTCCCTCACTGCGAGCTAAACACTCAACAAAATTACAACTCTTCTGCGTGTCCGCTAAATGAAATGTAATGTAATGTAATCTACTGAGCGGGCCACATGGCTTTCATATTGCTGCCATACAAGCCAGTAGCCATTCTGATTTACCTTTAGCATCAGCGTATCCTCAAGTGTGGCTTGTATTGTTGATTAAAAGGTCGTTGATCCCCAACATCCACTGGCGGCCACTAACACCTGCTAACATCTACTGGTAGTCTGCAACTTAATTTCTGCGGAAGACCTTCAAACTTGGATATTTACCATCTTACATAATGTCCTATGTTCTAAAGTTATTTTATTAATATTATTTTTATATTATATTATTATTTTTTCTTTCTTAGCAAAACACTGCCACAGTTCCTTTCTTCCTACATGTCATATGATGAGGTCTGAAATACAACCAATCACTAAGGCTGCGGTCAAAAAGTCAAATAGTTCTCCTTTCCTAACCACTATTCGTTACCTTCTGGTACCTCTGCTCAAGCCCTGGTATTGTATGTCCTTACAAGAACTTGCCTTCTGGCAAGGAGCAAAGTTGCAACCATTGAAATTGATTCTAGATATGCTTTTGGTTTTGATTTAAGTAAGTTATAAAGATAAGAGGTAGTCCAGTCTGTTCGTGATCCGTTTTGTTACCGTTACCCACAGTCATGTACAGACCATCACAGGTGGGAAAAGGGGAGATCAATGAGATAATAACATCACAATGGTTTGCACCAGGCATCTCAAACGTTTTTCACACTTTGGTGGAAAGATGCATTATTTTTCAGCAAAGTAGGAGAAAGAACAGCACAGTGAAACACGATCATTCGTTAAATTCGTCAGGTCCCTATGCGAAGCTATTAAAGCTACAAATACGACCATGAGGAGGTGACGTAGAGGGAAACAGGAAGTGGTTCTTCATCCTCCTCCTAAATAAGTGGTCTCAAGAGGAGGAACTTGTTCTGGTAACTTAACTGCTCCACACGCAAAAAACACTATTGAAAGTGCACACAAATAGAATAAGAAGAGCTAAATGAACTACTAAGCAGAATCACTGATGACGATCACACTGACATGGTTTAGAGGGGACGAGACGAACAAAGCAGACTTGACTATGTGACGTGGGGCTGGTGGGTGGAGCTGGCATGATCACCTGCGCCTACCTGCCCATCTGGGTGGGGCATCCAAGAAGGCATAAAAGACTGCTCTTCTGGGAGTGTCTCGCTCTCTCTCAGCAGGGCCTGCTGCACCAGCCTTATCCTTCTTCCTTTGTTTGCTGCACCAACCAACACATATCACACTATGATGCAGGAGCTTCAAATAGCAGTTGAGTTTAAATGAGACGCCCTGCCAACAGTGTTATCACCCATGTGCCCAAATAAAGGAACTATTTACAAATATACACTTTGTACACACCCATAGCCTAAGTGAGAAATGTCACCAAGGCTTTGCAAACCCCAGCAGACGCTAAGGCCAGCTATAATGGGTGGGATGCCACTTAAACTGCCAGGCTGCAAGGCTAATTTGGAAGAGAGGATTTCACTCCGAGCTCAGTTGCTCTCCTGAAGGAGTTGGGAGGCACAGTATGCCAGGCCATGTCCTGCTGCACCGAGTCCAGCACACACTCAGTGAACTGGCTGCAATGTTGCAGTAGAACCTGATAAAGGTGGATGGGTTCACCAAGAGGCCGCCACACAACTAAACACTGTCCCATTTTAGAACATAGGACAAGATGGAAAATATCCATGGTATGTTCAACCACACAAATTAATCCCTACCACCTGTTGATGTTAGCGGATGTTAGTGACCACCAGTTGATGTATCTTCAGTTGTGTACTTTAGCGTCATCAGGTGTTTCAGCCTTTTAGTCACAAGGCACCCTGTGACGTATAGTGTGCCTTCGACCCCAGCGCAGAGACAGTACAAAGAGCACAACGCAGTACGGAAAGTTCAAGGGTGTTTATTTCTCCAATTGTTTGCTTCACCCATGCCACTCTCTATTAAATAAGCAAAAGTGGGTGGAATATGCTGGTTTGTTTGCTTCAGTGACAACAATCAAAATAATAATGAATGGTCTTGATATTTGTATAAAATAAGCTTCATTGTATATTCAAATCAAGTATGAGTAACTAGCTTTCAATGTATTTTTAGAAAGGGTTACTGCAGAGATCCAACATTAACATTATTTAAGTGCAGCGTATGGCATACGTGTCAATTGTTTTTTGTTTGCAGAACAAATTCACTCCTTCTAAAGTGACTCATTAACAAGTTGTTATGGTATTGTGGTCTGCACCACATAAAGTGTATTTGTGTGGATGGAGATCGTTTTTGTTTTGAAACATTGTTTTAAAATGACAATGTATTAGTTGGGATGTAGCCTAAGGTTTCAGATTCATCCTTGCGCCATATCATGGGGCCTTCACTTTGTACTACATTGCATTGTGTGCGTGTGTGTGTTTAGGATCTGATTAAAAGTTCCATGTCTCCTTGCCCACACCATAAATAAGGATTTAATTGTAACTTCTAATTTTGCACTCTCTATGACTTTAACACACACACACACACACACACAGAGACACACACGCGCACACAGGCGCACACACAGGAAAATAGAGACATGGACAGCTAGCTGGAGAAAATGTTATTGTATGACTAAATGCTTTGTGTTTAGGTGACCAATAAATATATACAAGTCTACAAATCTACTATAATAAATCACCAACTATCTGCACCTGAAAATCTTCTAATTTGTGAAACACCTTTTAAAGACTGAAGAAATTTAAACCACACTTTTTAAAAGTTTTACATCTGCACTATTACTTACATACCTGAAGTATGATAGGATGTGACAGTTAGGCTAATTTTTCACAGCCTGTGTTAAATATTTACAGTCCACACCCTCGACCTCGGGGGTTAAGCTGCAGGGAGTCCTTATCAGCTATATCCAAATCCCCAGATCTGATTACAGTTTGAGGAAATAAAAGCAGCGCTCTCAAACAAGCGTATGTAGGGTTCTTTGGGGCCAACTGCTTGATAAGGCAAACATTCAGAAGTTAAACGAGAGTAGTGGTTCTTCAAAAACATACTGTACCCGCATGAATGTACATCTGCTCCTTCAAAAGTGTGTTCTGTATGTTTAACGTTTTGTCAGTCATAACCAAACAAAGGTGTCAAAGTAGCTGTGATTATGTAACCATATAAATTATACAGGACATATTATCTAGTTGTACCAACTAGTTAATTCTGTAAAATAGATTTAGTGTTCTGGGTTTTTCCATGCTGTTGAAATGAGGTGCTCCATGTGACTCTGTAATGATATGTCCAAACTGTTTCGGGAATACTTTGCATACTTTAAAGACATGATGCAAAATCTATGCAAACATATGCAAATAAAATGGGTTGATTCTAACTCTAAGCACGGATTTCCCAGGTGAAGACACTCCTGGACTGCCAGACCAGGCATGTTGGAAGCTGTGGCAAAACATTTTTTCTAACTTGTGCCTTGTCAGAAAAATCAGTGTTCAGAAAGGTTACTTATTAGGTTATCATGAAAAACTAAACATTCCCACTGAAGCCAGAGATATATTTGTGTGATTGGAAACATGTCTATAAAACAGCACTACCCTGAATACCTGAACAGTGGTTCATCTCGGGCTTTTCTCTGTGGAAAAAGAAATCTCTTCATATCAGAGATGATAGCAACAATCATCATTACTCTTTACCAAACACTGCACAGATGTATGCCCTGTGAAAAAGATGAGAAAACTATCATCAGTCTGGGGAATACAAAGGGATACAGTAAGGCCCAATCCCATTTCACCCCTACCCCTACCCATTGTTTTCGAGGGTGATCTTGCCCCCATTAAGGGTAGTGGTTGAAATCTTCCCCTACGAATTGGGACAGCCCTTCGAAAAGCCGTTACATCATCAGTAGTCGTCGCGAAAACCCGACACGTCATCAGTAGTCAATGCGAAAATACGGGATTATCATGCAAAAAAAGATTGCTAGCATGCTAACTCTAGTATTCAAAAAGCTAGCGCGCTCGCAATCATTTTTTTTTAAGGTTTTTGTGAAAAAAGTGACCATAATACATTGAAATGATATTAAACTAAGATATTACAATCATTATCATAATTTGTATTTATAATTTGTGGGTCTCTCTCCCAGCCTACCCCTAGACGTGAACGTGCAAAATGAAGGGGAAGGGTTAAGGGGTAGGGCCAAGGGGTGAAATGGGA
The DNA here is from genome assembly GCF_022539355.2 of Hippoglossus stenolepis. Taxonomy (NCBI): domain Eukaryota; kingdom Metazoa; phylum Chordata; class Actinopteri; order Pleuronectiformes; family Pleuronectidae; genus Hippoglossus; species Hippoglossus stenolepis. The sequence goes on along the minus strand of NC_061483.1, from coordinate 32,122,998 downwards.
TTGGGCCTAAGAGTGCAGAAACATACTGTGAGAAGATAAGAGTGATTCAAAAACCCATGGAAAAACAAACTCATCCATTGGTCTTTACCTGTTGTTTTATCTGCACTGAGGTAGGAAGAGTGCTGTTGACTAATGGTGGGAGAACACAGAATCCAAATGTATTTAATGTACACAATACACTTGACTCAGCTTTTGACAAAAGGCCTCAGCTGTGTGCAGGAGAATGGTGTAATAGGCATCTACAACAGTATATGACTGCAGCTGGTGGAAATCCTGGCATTTTTGAAAAGGTGAAACTTTTCAGTCATTTATCAAGAGTCTGAACTCTTCTGCATGCAATAGTGTCTGTAGTTGTACCATCTAGTCACATGAGTTGTTTGAAATACAGTGAGCTAAGATAATATATTACTCCTGCATAGCATAAATTCCTTTAAAAAACTTAAAACATCAAAGCAGCTTTATGTATGCTCAACAGTATGAATTCATTTAAATATGAGTAATGAGCAGACCTACTAACTGCTATTTTCACGTACAAATGAGGTCAATGCTGTGACTTGGTTATTTAAGTGCTTTGGCTGATCAGATGTACTTTCATGTGTGCAAAGAGGCTTTAGCTGCTATAAGACATGCACTGAACTCTGGAGATCCTCCAGAGTTTCTCCGCAGGGGCTGTATGAACGTAGGGTCTCCGGAGTTTCCCACAGACTTTCTTTGCCTGCCCTCTAGTATAAACTCTGCAGAGACTCTGGAGGATCCGATGTGAGAACACAGCAGGAGATCCTCTGCAGGATTCACTGTGGGGTCTGAATAGAAAACCTTCCGCTGCATGGGCATGTTTGAATTGAAACCTCTGGAGAAAGTCTGGACCCAATTCTCTGGAGTTCCTCTGTAGGTCATATCTGAAAATGGCTTATGCATCTCTTCTGTCTTGTAATCTGCTCAGCCACAATAGCTCTGACCACTCATACCCAGTTCATTTATTCAAGCCAAACCTACAGAAGAAATTACATAAATCACGGCCTGTCTGCCAAAGGAGAGGAATATCTACCTGAAACTCAGCAGGAAGTGCATTAAATGGGAATGAAATATTAACTGGCTCAAGTTCTAAGCATTATATGATGTGTTCTAAAATGTGATGTTAAATGATGCAAATAGAAATGACTGATTGTCCAGATGAAAACATCACTTTTCAATTTATTGCAATTTTGAAAGTCTCATTGAGGCACGAAATGGAGCCACATTCAACCAGCTGGGACCCTGACCTTACTGAATGTAAAATATTAGCTTGTCAAATCTAACAGTCTCATTCACAGGTTCTTGTCAACGCAGCACCCCGTACACACAACTGTGTTGTGTTTGTGTCTCTTTGTATGTCTCTTTGTATGTCTCTTTGTATGTCTCTTTGTAGCCGTTTTCTCACATGACCTGGGTGTAAAATGTGGAGAATTGACTATGAGCTTTGCCATTCACACATGCTGAACACAGCGGGAGGTTTTCTTCAAAGATACATTGACAACAGTATCAAATCTCAGAATTATTCGTGCGCAGCAGCCAGGTGTAGCAGACAGAGACAGGAAGTGATGTTTTAACTCCGCTGCAGGGATCACATGATTTTATTGACAACACACAGACACTGGTGTAGGCTCTTCTCATCACAAATTCTCTAGACATCTTCGGCAGTGTCTTTTATGTGTATTTCACCGCTTTCTTACCAGAAGCACCATCAACCAGCACAAGCTTTAGAATGTGTGTCTGTCAGAGAGATATGGGATTAATGCAGTTCATCCACCCTAACCGCCTCACATACTCCCACTGACCCATTGTGCTGGGTTTTTTTCTCTTATCCTTGCCCTTGGCCCTACATGGCCCCTGCGCACCCACCCATCTAGCCAGTACAGAGGTGCTGTTAGGTCAGTTGTGGTGCAGGACACACAACCAGACACACCCACACACACGCCCAGGTTGACCCTTGCCAATCTGTGTTTGCGGATCACTACACAGGACAATCTCCCTATCCATCTTTGCAGGGTCATTGTAGACCTGCCCTCAGCTGAGAATGAAGTTTCATTCACAGGGAAAAACCCTCCTTCTCTGCATTCTTTTTTTCACTCTGTCCCTTCGACATGATGGCTGGAGGAAGGGAAGCCCTCACACAAACACTGTGTGTGTGTGTGTCTGTATGTGTGTTTGTGTGTGTGTGTGTGTGTGTATTTGTGTGAGAGAGAGAGAATATGAAGAAGGCATCAGTACTTCAAAGCTAGAAATAGAATGAGGGTGAAGACAAATGTCACCACTTTAACACCCCTTCACACTGCCTGCGTGAGGCGCATGTCTCAACCGAGTCTCTTGCGAGTGAGCTGCGATGCTCTTTTGTAGAGCTAAGCCCGATTCATGCTTCTGCATCGAAGCCGACACCTATACGTAGAGGTGTACCCTATGTAGGGCCCTACACCATACCCTGATGTGTACCTCCCCAAAAATTGTATTACGCGTCGAGGCGACGCACACTGCAAGAGCTGTGATTAGTCCACTTGGTAGCATCGCATTTCAGGCAGACTCAGAGCCATTTTTGAATTAAGTTAAAGGAACGAACACGGACGATGTCTTTCTTTTCTTCATTGCCAGAGAATTTGTAAATATGCTGACACTCAACACCATTATAGAAACTCTACCGCCACTGTAATGCAGGCGGTGTAATTGCAGCGCGACTCACACACGTACCTACGCACAACTGTGAATACTCGGCCAAGTGCATAGGCTATGTGCGTACCTTTGGTGTATTTTCGACGCAGAAGCATGAATATGGCTTCAGAGTCTCACCTATTTCCTTTACGTACCACTAGGGCTGGGCGATAAAACGGATAAAGATAATTATCGTGATATAACCTTTACTCGATAGAAATATAAGACATGGTCGATAGAATTTCTATAGAATTCATGCCATCCATGTTTTTACACAACACGAACAGCCAATGACAATGAGAATAGCACCGGGCCGAATGAATCCTGTGGCTGGAATAGAGTTACAGCCATGTCAGGTTGGGTACTAATTATAACCAATTATAACCTGCTTAAGGATCAGGACAGACGCTCATTAAAGGTTCGGTAGTACCGTGTCAGAGTCTCTTTCGTAGTGTGCTTACTCCTCACTCCCCCTCTGACCTGCGCTCACTTTACATTTCAACAATAAACACCATCACTGATCAAGTTATTAGGACACGTGCAGGACTGATGTTTACTTTGTGTTTTTTTGCATCGCTTTAGAGTTTATGTTTTAACCTGCTACACAACACCAGACATAACGTGACGTGCACAGTCAGGACATCAGGCTTAAAGTGACCGGAACGATCCGGAGTCATGATCCGACATCATCGATTAATAACTAAATACATGTGATTATCAGTTAGTGTGTGAATAGTAACAGAGACGAGCGCACACACACACACACACGCACATGCACACGCACACGCACACGCACACACGCACACACACACACTCCTGCAGACAGAAGAGAAGTTCTTAACACAGATAATGACGCAACGCTGTGTTTTAACTTCATTGTTGCAGAAGAAACGACACCCGTTTATCGGGAAACATAAATATGAATTCAGTGTTTCTTTATAAAGATCAGTTCTAAGTGTGAGTGTTTAGAAAAATCCAGAGGAGCAGAGTCACTTGTTGACCTGCGGAGAGTAATGTGCCTCAGTGCAGTGGCGCTGATTTGATTTATATTGTGATATATATCGATATCGATATCCTAGCCCTACATACCACGTATGTTTCACAGCAAAATAGAAAGTTAAAATGATCCACAGTTTCAATGGCTATCTGTCGAATATGTCACAAACAAATGTTTTTAACACTTCCTGCACCTGTTTCAGGGCATTTCTGTTGACTGAATCCATTCATTGGAATAACAATTTTTTACTGTTATTATTGAAGAACAGGAAGATGCATGGCTTCATACCTTAGTCCCCTGGCATTTAGTTGAGTACATAAACCTACTTTTATTTGAAGAAATACTATAGTCATACCAGAAACCTAGGTAGCACCTCTGCTACAGGCAGGCAGCAGACACACTCCCTGTCTGATCAACAGTTGCCCAGGAGACACAGCAGATCAGCAAAACAACTGTCCCTGGTATAAGATCATAAATGTCAAAGTCAGAGGCTCCATTTAATCTAGCCCACTACTAAAAACTCTTGAGAATATCAAAGTGAGAGAGAGAGAGAGAGAGAGAGAGAGAGAGAAGTCTAACTATAGGTTTACACTTAGTAAATAACAAAAACATTCAGCAAACTTAGCACAGAATGAAGTAAAATAGAATGGGGAGGGGGAGATGAAAGAGCACACACACACACACACCAGCCAAACCACTGACTGAATGAAAGGTAGTACTAGGAAACAGATGAATGAATGGTGAGAAAATGTATGCATTTGATGATGAGAACTGATGTGTGTGGGCTACACAGGAGGCAATTTGACAAAAGTCAAAGACGATCGAGGAGCTGTGACATTAATGAATGTGGACAATGTGAAGTGTATTTTACTACTCCAGAGACTGAGGATTGTGCACCAACTGAAACTCTTAAATCTACCATTAGCTGAAGTCTTAATTTGTGAACATTGTATGCAAAACCATATCAATTGAGCCCTTATAACAGCCATTTTCTAATATACATTTTAATGGTTAACAGCTGTACGTTTAGATGAGAGAAATATATATGCTAGGAACCTCTGTATTTTCGTTTGAGGCAACACTGCATGTTCTTTCTGTTCCTTTGTATATTTCTTCAATCATCTACATCGCAAGCAGTGACATTCACCTCTCAAGAGAACACAAGACAACTAAATCTGCATTATATATTATACATCTGCCTTAAACATTTTAGTCGAGCCATTCAACAAATGGTTGAAATCAGTTATTAATTTAGGCAAAATGAGGACACAAAGGAGTCAAAATGTGAAAACATCACATGGCACAACAAGTGAAAGAAAGTGAAAAACTAAAGCAATATCAATGGACTTGATGTTGAAAATCACAACCTTGTTAAGTAATTTATTTTGCAACCATGGGCTGTGGTGGTGAGATCAGTAGTCTAAACCAGTCTGTGTCCTGCTGGTTTCACTTCAGCTCTTTGCTGTCCCTTTAAACACTTCCTTCCCCTATTACCATAAAGCTGCTAGAAAAGCCTCACTGCAAAAGTCACATGCTCTAGCTCCCTTTGTTTGCCAGAGAAAGCCTCTATCTGTAACTGGGTTTCTGTAAGTGGGTTAAAATAACTGCTGCTTCCTGTTTTTCTGACCTTCTGTGTCAGCAGTTATTTTCAACACATTGTCATTAACAAACGTTTAAAAATAATGAAATCAAAAGAAGTTAGTTAAGTGCTGCAAGTAGATTGCTACAACATGCCTGTAAATAAAGTACTCACCTGAGATTTTAAACAAGGTCATCAACAGACCTGTGATGGTGAGGTAGTTTGGAGCAGTTTGAGTTCTATTTTGTAATTTAAAGGAGGAAGACTCATTGGTAAAGATGTCATACAACAAATTTTATTATAAACATATACAGTATGTGTAGGCAAAGAAAACATTTATGAGCCATGACACAAATGTAATGCGGGTAAAGGTGAATAAGAGGTAAAATGTTCACACTTCAGCTAAACATGTAAATGCATGGTGAATACATATTTTGCATGAAGAATAATTATGTATTTTTGACCCCTGACAACAACAACAGACTGTTGATATGGTATGAACTGACTCTACACTCCACTTCAGTTATTACGGTAGTCCACCAATAGCCCAGACAGGAATTTCAGGAATGTGAAAAGCTCCTATTCAAATTGAAACTACATTAAAATGTGCACAACTTAACACTGAATGGCTGATTTTAACTTAAATAACTAAGTCAGTTACAACTAACAGGGCCTGACTGGTGTACATTGTGTAAACAGTAAGTTGTAGAATATATGAATCCTTCTGAATTAATTGATTTGTCTTCTCCAGTCCTACTCAATGGTTTTCAGGTTGTGGGTGAATAAAGAAGCATGCATGTAGAGAAAAGGCAGTACTGTGCATAACAAAATGTCTCTTTTAATTATTTAAATTATTATACAGTGTCAAAAGACCTTCATTCTGGTTATCAATAACTATGTCATCTTTACAGTGAAGTGAACTTTTCCCCACATGAAAGTTATGCCGACTTCTGCCTAGTAACAACAGTTCCTCTGATTGGTGCAACTAGTCTCCTCCGTTTGTGTGGGTGTTTGTATTAGTGTGTGTACGTGTTAAAGAAAGTCTTCAAACTGGATTCAGTCTGAGGTTTGTATTGTTCATTTAACTACTTTATGCACAGGAAGTTAACAGTGGTCAGGTGTAGGTTATAGTGGCCATGTCTCTTTCTCTTATTGAACCATTATGTTGGAGATATTCTAGACTACTAAGTAACTCTGGGTTGACAATTAGCCTGTAAAATGTTGACTGGTCTAATAAACGTGTAGTAGGCAATCCAGCCCCTGTGCTATTTGGAGCATGAGTGAATGTAAATGTGAAAAAGCAGCATGGTGAGTTTGAGACTAGTTTATTGTCCCATGTGCTCACCTCATGCTTTCTGAGAGAGCTGCTGCTTTCATTCCGTCCGAAGCACATACAGTAAGACGGAAAAGGGGGGGTGAGCCGTGGTCGCCCCCTATCGACGCTGACCCACCGGCTCCCCTTGGTCTGCTCCTAACCAGACGTTCCCTAGACTCAGCCCCGGACCTCCTACCTCCTCTTCAGAAGCCAACCGGCTATGGTAGGGAGGGGGTGCACCCCATCCCCCTCTGTCTTTCCTTATATATATGTATATAATCGAATCCCTTCCTCGCGCGCTCACTAGCAGACTGCTTGTCTCTTTGACCCCCCCTCCCCCCTCCCCCATCTTAACAACAGCTGACGTCAAAGCGCGCACTCATTGCCTCCTCCCCCTGAGCGCGCACTAGCCACCACACTTTGTGTGTGTATGTGTGTGCGCGCGCACAGTCAGTGATCGCGAGGCAAGGGTTTTTGTCCGACGGAAGGCAGCGTTGTGTTCTTCAGAGGGCTCGCGCACGCCGTAGGAGCAGCAGTAGCAGCAAGACGGTGATTTAAAACAATTTGAGTGCAGCCACTCGATTGCTACCGCCTGTCCCTGCTTCCACACACTGACCTTTCAACAGGCTCATTCTATCATTATATCTGCGCTGTTTATATAAATCGCAGCATGGAGGACCAGCTACTGTGCTGCGAGGTGGACTCCATCAGGAGAGCCTACCAGGACGTCAACCTGCTCAACGACCGGGTTCTCCACACCATGCTGAAGGCAGAGGAAACCTACCTACCGTCTCCTAACTACTTCAAGTGTGTTCAGAAAGAAATAATTCCTAAAATGCGGAAAATAGTTGCCACATGGATGTTAGAGGTTGGTTTTTCCTTACTTCAATCTTTATGTGCATGGGTATCGCTGCTAAGTGGTGGGCTGTCGCTAGTGTACAATGAAAACATGAGACGTGAGTGTAGATGTGAGAGTTTGGAGTTTCGAGAGGCTCGTGGCTGTTCACATTCACACGTTACATAAACGCTCTGAGAAGTATGTCCTCACAAGTGCTGGGTGGTCCGCGCAGTTAACAGGAGCATTGGATACAGATTGCAGTAATTTTGCACCTAAAACGACTTTATGTTTGATTATTTCTCTACCTATATTTACCTAATCGTCATGAAATGTCAGATTTTGTATGAATTGAGAAAATATTCCCAAATAACAGCAATGTACACGTATGCAGTCTGGACCGTGCCAGTATTATGCGCCATCTTTGTCGTCGTATATAAGAAGGATTTAAATGTCTTTGATAATTTAACACCAGTAACATTAACAGTGAATGTGTTAAATGAGTCAGAAAAGCATCTCTGTCCTGACACTGAAACACGGGGACTGCTGCAGCTCGCTCAACTGGAACCCACGGCTCAACTTTGTTTTGCTTCTCAGGAGTCCGTGAAGGTCGCTGCGGGGGGAAAAAAGTTTTTTAAATAAGTGCTATAGCGTTTGATTCATTTTACACGTCGGTTTTGATACATCAAATGTTTGTCAACATTTACATCAAGTTTTCGATTGAATTATCTCTAGTTAAATATTTCTAAATAATTTCTGAAACAGCGCGCCGCGGAGCCGGGGAAGTGCACCCGCAGCATGTCAAAAGAGCTCAGTCCGAGAAATTATTATTATTATTTTTTAAACCAAACGATTTACAAGTCGACACATTTCCGCCTCATTCGACCAAGCGTTCGATGGGGAACATTTATACGCTAATTGTGCTCTCTCTGATAATTTTTAAATATTTATATATATTTTTTGAAAAGATGACGAAGTTGAAATTAGAGAGTGAAACTTGCATCGACGCCACCTTTGTGTCTTAGTCTGAACTGACTGCAAACAAATCCTCGCCTGTTTACTTAAGCAGGTTGTCTTAACACTAAAATGGATCACATATACTTCAGGCGTTTTCAGTTGAATATGAAATTTTGTTTATATTCAGTAGTGTGCTACACATACTATATAAATTCTTAACTCAAACGAATTAAATGCACAAATCGTTAAATTTGTGTTGAATTTATTGAGGATGATTATGAGCAGCTGTTGAATCAATACAGATGTGTATGGTATAAAAAAGAGCCAGTGAGGGCAAAGACTTGTAATTCATTTACTTTTTAATGTAAGAATGTTCCTTTCAACAAAGCAACCTCAACCTCTAAGTGTTTCTCTCACCTCTCAGGTCTGCGAAGAACAGAAATGCGAGGAGGAGGTTTTCCCCCTAGCTATGAACTATTTGGACAGATTTTTATCAGTGGAGGCCACCAGGAAAACCCGACTACAGCTGCTGGGAGCCACATGCATGTTTCTAGCATCTAAGATGAAGGAGACAGTTCCCTTAACAGCAGAGAAACTCTGTATCTACACAGACAACTCAATTCAGCCTGGAGAACTACTGGTAATTGCCGTCTGCAGTCATGGATGTTGTATAACACACATTGTACCTACATTAGCAGCAAACATTGGAGAGCACATGACCAGAACAGTGTTAAACTTCATCTGATTTGTCAATGTCACGTGGTCATTAAGTATAGATTGTGTTGAAACAACACGAATAAATATGGTTAAATTGAAGAAAGTAGAAATGCAGCTTTGGTGGAGTGGTGGCTAAATTACCGTCTGTGACTTTCCCATGGTGACTAGAAGGCCTCTCTTATTTCATGAATGGTCTCAGTGACTGCCAAGAAAACCCAGACTCACAGCGACAGCCAGTGGCTTCATGATAGAGGTGCACTGAACATGAAGAACCACAGTCTCACTGTTCTCTGCTGAGTTATTTATGTTTCTGTTGCCATTGCTGTGATTCCATCCGGGGGGAGACAGTTCCTGATATTTCATGTGCATGTAGTATTTAGAGATGGTAATGTAAATATAATAAATACATGTATGAAGTAGATATGTCTTGTATCCCAGACTCACAAATTACACAAGAACCATACAATACTTAAGAGCAAATTATATTAGAATAATTTAAATAATGAAAAAAGTAATACAAGAACCTTGGTTGTAGTCAAAATGGTGTTGAAATGACAAAGTGTGACAGCTGTAGTAAGTGAACGCTACAGCAAATGTGAGGAGGAGCTAATTTTTCTCTTGCAGTAAGTGGGTCAGTTTGAGTGAATGTGTTTGGTCTGGTCCATCCACAGCAAATGGAACTGCTGGTTCTCAACAAGCTGAAGTGGGATCTGGCTTCAGTCACACCCCACGACTTCATTGAACACTTCCTGTCCAAGCTGAAGATCTACCCGTCCACCAAGCAGATCCTGAGGAAGCATGCCCAGACCTTTGTGGCACTCTGTGCTACAGGTAATGCACCCATGTCGATATATGAAGTTCTGCTATTTATATGTGTACAGCCAAAATGTATACATGCATTATTTGTATCGCGCCAAATCATAATATACATTATCTCAAGGCATAGAAGGTCGAGACCTTAAAAATTATGGAGAAACCCAACAGTTCGCACAATGAACAACCACTTTGGCGACTGTAGAGATAAAAAGAAACCTCTAGTAGAACCAGACTCAGTGTGGGTGGCAGAGAGAGAGAAAACAGTTGTTCAACCATCATTTGTGCTCTGACAGACAAGCTGTTATAAAAAAGAACATGAGAGGGATATTTTTTCATATTCAAACTGTGTTGTGTCCCATAGATGTTAACTTCATTGCCAGTCCTCCATCCATGGTGGCAGCGGGCAGTGTGGTTGCAGCTGTTCAAGGTCTCTACCTGAAGAGTCAAGATGCCTCCTTGTCCTCCCAAAACCTCACCAACTTCCTGTCGCAAGTCATTCGCAGTGACCCGGTATGCAAACAGTCACACTCCCAAAGCCATATTTGAATGAGTTTTTCATGGTCTTGGCTCAGTGTTGATTTTGTGCTTGCAGGACTGCCTGCGTTCATGTCAGGAGCAGATAGAGTCTTTGCTAGAGTCGAGCCTGCGGCAGGCTCAGCAACATAGCAGTACAACAGAAACCAAACTAATGGATGACGACGTGGACCTGTCCTGCACCCCAACAGACGTCAGAGACATAAACATCTGAAACTACAAACAGCTGCGTTGCACGATGACCTGATGATCGAAGATCAGTTATGGATAGAGGTTGTTGAAGAGACTGCTGAGGAGAGGGGTGTGCCCCAGTTTAACTCAGCCTCCCCTGACCCTTCAACCTGTTGGTCTACTATCCTATCCAACATGTCACTCACATGCACGCCATCTGCTATGACTGCCAAGAAGGAACAGAGCGCCCTCTGCAGGCCCTGCAGTAAACCTCACGTTACATTTCCTGCCAGTGTCCCCTCCCATCCTGGGAAATGAACTGAACACTAGACAAGTGCCAGGAGAAAGACTATGAATATTGATGACCTGTGTGGGCTGGAGGTGAAGCCACAAAAACACACTTTTACTAGCTGTTTTATTCTTGTTCCCACAAATATTAAACTAGGAATGTTACAATTACAGCAGACTCAACTTGCCTACTAAAACATCACAAAGTGTCAAGAAAGTAGGTCCTTGTAGTTTGCCTTCAGGTTTTCATCTGAAATCTGACATGTACTATAGAGAAGAGGCCTTCTTTTCATATCTTTGTTATACCTAGAATGTTTTAGACTTCCTGTTTAAGCTCATTTTTTTTGTCTTGTTGCAGTGTAGACAGTCATATACCCCTGATTGCTTATGTTTAGTCACTTTATTATATATCATTTTTGACACTTCTATCAATTAGTCTTATACCTCTTTTCTTCCAAACCTTTTGTTTTTTTAAAACCAAGTCTAGTGTGAGAAGCTCTGTTTTAACACCCTGTGGACTGTGGACTGCTGAGGTTAAGGTGTGTACAAATGGAATTCTGTGTTCATTTGTTGGTTGCATACACTTAACCCATTTCACCTCACTACAATTTGATAAGATCAAGTAGATGCAGACAAAAGCAGAGCAATCCACATCTAGTTATATTTTCTTTGTCTGATTAGTTACACCTAATACCATTCCAGCTTTGGTTTATCTTTTTTTTAAAGCACTTTTGGTCAGCACTGCTGGCTTGTCTAAAAAGATCACAGTGATAAAGTTTGTAAAACAGCATGAAAATGGAATGGGGCTTTGACCAGGTGTTACCAGCGTACAAATGATTCATCTGATGAGACAAAAGTGACCAGCATGGCAAACATACTTTTTAAAACAAGACTGAATGCTGCTGGACACTGACTTAAGTTTCGTAGATTCAGTGGATCACTTAACATGCCTTTTAAATCTCAGGTTGGAGTTTTAGTCCAACAAATATTTCACACAGGCAGAGCCTCTCCTGCATTTTAAGAAATATCATTGTTAGTTGATCTTCAGTGCGCAGAGCCAAAGGCTCACAGAAGTTAAAGTAAGAATTAAAATAATACTTTTTCATATAGTATTTTTTTTTAAGCTTGGATTTTCTAGTTTGCTAGCCGTGACCTCACCTACTGACATTTAACTCAAGAGCAGCTGTGCCATCAATGCTTGTAAACCTAAAACTCCAGTCTGCCTCTAAATTGCCAAGAGAGCATCTCCTCCATTGTTCCACCTCTGTTCAAATACTGCTCATGGATCTTGGATGCAGATGAAGCTTAAAAGAAAGGGTGAGCGTTGAAACTATTAATGTGATTTTGCACAAACCTAAAAGACATGGGCTGCATTTCTTGGGGACTTGCTTAAAAAGATGAGAGCAAACTTGACAAGAGTACCAAGGGGTGAGACGACAAAGAGCAAAAAGGGTGATGGCTCAACAGTGAGGTGTGTCCTAACGCTGTCAAGTCAGGGTTCCTACACAGGACAGGGATGGTGTCATGAGCAAGTAGGTGTGTCCTATCAAATGTGAAGAGTAAAAGATTATTGTGAGCAGGATGACTTAATTTTGAGAGTGTCAAACTGTGTAGGAACCCTGTGAATTAGTTTTCTGATTGTACATTAAGGATAGAGAATAGGAGAGAAACACTCCCTGTATTCTGCTGCTATAGGAAATAAATTCCAGCTACATGTAAAAAGAAAAAATGTTATGGATTTAAATCAATGCTTTCTCATGTTTGCTGCTACATTTTTATACATAAATGTCAATATTCTGCCATTGTAGTTTGGTATTTTCTAATAGAAAAATGTCTTATTGAAATCCTCAGCTTTTATGTAGAATCTATGTGATCAATTTTTGTTTTTTGTAATTATGTAATATGATTCTCCATACTATTCCAAAAAACAAGGAAAAACTAGACAATGTACAGAAATGCTTTGATCCACAATACCTCAAGTGACAGTCAAGATATATCTCTAATTTAGGTATTTTTATTTGTTTAGCTCTTATTCTATTTTACTTGTTGGTTCAGTACCTACTTGCTCTGTTAAATCTGTTTGAGGTGAAACATCCATGATGGAAACCCACAATTCCAGGGCATTCTTTGATGCTGGTGCCATAACAGAAAATGGGATATGTATAACTCTGTTGAGTGTGAAGCTGTCTCGGTGAAAGAGACTTTATCCCCCTTTAGGCCCATAGTGGCCTTCCTTCCTTCCCCTTTTTTATATTTATGAAAGAAAAAAAGCTTTTTGTTTCATGTTTCAAACTTTTGGTGAATTGATTTGAGTATATAAATAGATTCAGTGTCATGCTCAGTAAGCCATTTTTGTTTGGTTTTTACAAATCATTCCTCACAGTTGTCTACTTCATGCCAGTTGTCTTCAGCCGGAACAGTGTATTATTTGTGTCGACTACACAATAAAACATGTTGTAGATGGAGTATGGTGAAGTGGCTGTCTCTTCTCTTCTTCAGATGGAATGAAGGTAACTCACTGCATGCTACTGATGCTGAAAATAAATTGCAAATCTTGAACACAAGTTATTGGAGTTCACATCATGAGGAGATAGTAGAGTTGGGAAAGAAGACAATGTCTATGGCCCAGGCCCAAGGTCTACTAAAATTTTTTTTTCATGTAAATACTTTTATTGGAGAATAATTCGTCATTCAAAGTATAATACTAGCAGAGGTCAACTGAGGGACAGATGATAAACAAAACAAAACCCAAAACGAACAGATCTATAAAGTAAGAAAAATTTATAATTATTAACAATAGTAATAGCAGTAATACTTTTATAATACCAAAGGACCATGACAAGGGCTTGACTTAAGGTTCTGAAAGTATTTTAGGAAAGGTCCCCATACCCTTTGGAACTCATTGGAGCTATAAACTGAGTAGCGGATCTTTTCAAGTTGAAGACAAACTATGATGTCCCTCACCCACTGAGCTAGGGTGGGCGGGGCAGCGTCCCTCCACCTAAGAAGTATTGCCCGCCTGGCCAGCAGGGAGGCAAAGGACAATGTGCGAGCCTTGGTTGGAGTCAGACGTGTGTCGACCTCTCCGGTGATTAGGGACAAAGTTTGAAAAATGTCCCTCCAATATTTTCCGAGACTAGGACAAGTCCAGAACAAGTGTATAAGGGAGGCCTCGCCTGTTTTACATCTTTCACAGTAGGGCTTCACATCAGGGTAGAAACGACACAATTTTGCTTTGGACATGTGGGCCTGTTGCACCACCTTAAACTGTTGTAGACAGTGATGGGTACAGAGGGATGTGGAATTAACCAGTTTCAGGATTGTGTCCCATAAGTCTTCTGATATTGAGGAATTAAGGTCCTGCTCCCAGGCAGTTTTAATTTTGTTGAGAGGAGCACTTCTTATATTTGTCAGCTTGTCGTATGTAACTGAAATAAGACCTTTGCGCAGTGGATGTAACCTAAGCAACACCTCAGCAGCGATCGATTCAGGTGCCTTGGGGAAAGTTGGCATCCTAGAGTCGAGAAAATGTCTGGTCTGCAGACATCTGAAGAAGTTAGTGTTCGGAAGGCCACATTTTTTAGATAGTTGCTAGAATGTGGCAAATCTGTTATTAATAAAAAGATCCTAAAAACGTGATACCCTTCCTCATGAATTTTTTTTTTCTTGTAACCGTAATGCCAAGGTAAGTAAAGCCTTTCTCCGCTATCTTAAAGGGAAGGGTGGTGTACTTCAACGGGAGAGCCTCCTCATTCACAGGGAAAAGTTAACTTTTGTGCAGATTTAGTTTATATCCTGAAAACTGGCTGAATTGAGTGAGTATTGACAGCATGGCGGGTAAAGAGGTAGCTGGGCTAGATATAAAGAGCAAAAGATCGTACGCATAGAGGGACATTTTATGCACACCTCCAAATCCCTGAAATGTCTTGGTTACTGCGGAATGCGATTGCTAGCGGCTCTATGACCAAATCAAAAAGTAATGGGCTTAAGGGGCAGCCCTGACGAGTGCCTCGCTGGAGGTCGAAAGGCTGCGACTGCTGAGAGTTTGTGAGGATTGAAGCCTTAGGGCACAGATATAATAATTTTATCCAAGCGATGAATTTAGTTGAATTTTCCAAGATTAAAAATAAGTACTTCCACTCCACACAGTCAAATGCTTTTTCAGCATCCAGGGAGAGGAAACACTCAGGAATTGCATTGGAGGTTGAGTAACAGGTGGAGTGTATTAAAGTATGAGTAGCAGTTTATGACAAAGCCAGTTTGATCTTCTGATACAATTAATGGTACTGCGTTCTCCAAAACCTTAGCCAATATCTTGGCATCAACATTTAACAAGGATATGGTCCTATAAGAGGAGCACTCCGTTGGGTCTTTGCCTTTCTTTGCAATGAGAGTGATACTTGTTTCGTAAAATGATGGTGGAAGTTTACCTTGTTTAAATGAATCTGACAGAACTAAACTTAGTTGGTGGGAAATCAGGGAAGAAAATAATTTAAAGAATTCTACAGGAAATCCATCGGGTCCCGGGGATTTTCCAGATTGCAATGAAGAGATAGCTGCAGCTATTTCAAATTGTGATATAGGTGCATCTAGTCTAGTTTTGTTGTCAGAAGAGAGCGTGGGAATGTTCAGTTGGTTTAAGAAATCCTCCATCAAATTGTTATCATTGTGGAATTCAGAGAAGTAAAGTCTGGAGTAGAAATTCCTGAATGTGTTATTAATTTCGGTGTGGTCAGAGGAGATGCTTCCATCCTCCCTTGCAATTTTTGTGATAAACTGTTTTGCCTTAATACCTCTCAGCTGATTAGCCAACAGCTTTACCAGATTTTTTACCATGGACGTAAAATAAACCCTTGCTCCTCAGAAGCTGGCGTTCAATTGGGTGTGTAGAGAGGAGGTCAAATTCGGTTTGTAATTCAACTCGCTTTTTGTATACCTTTGGGTCTTTAGCATGAGCATATTTCAGGTCTACAGTGTTCACCCCCTTGGACTTTTTCCCATTTTGTACTGTTACAAACTGGAATTCAAATAGACTTAAAGGGGACATAGCATGCCCATTTTACCACAAGTTGATATGGTTCCTTGGGGTCTTAATGAAATGTCTGTAACATACTTTGGTCAAAATACCACAAGGATCATTTAAAACAGCACCCTTTTTACCCTGTCTAAAACAGCCCTCCACAGAGTGACCTGTTTTGAGTGCCTGTTCCTTTAAATGCTAATGAGCCAGCTCCCCCCTCCCCCCTCTCCCCCCATGACTTTAAACGATATAAATTACATACTTTATATGATATAAATTATCAAATATGCATCCCATACTTTGTATTCCCCTTCTGTTGTCCTGGAGTTTTAATTTTCCCAATTTTCCCAATCACATAATTAAATGTCCCCCTCTGCCCATCCACTACAAGCACACAAGCAGATAGACAGAGAGAGAAAGAGAGGGGTGGGGGGGGCTATGAAGACCATCATTTACCCCCGAACCCCGACATTCAACGGGTACAACAACAAGCGGAGAAAGCAGAATCGCGGGCTGACCAGCGCGGAGAAATGTGCATCCTGTGTGAACAGCCAGGCGGCTGCGCGCTTGAGAATGGCGCTGCGCTGCGCTGCGCGGCGCGGCACAGCGCTTCCGCGTCCGGTGTAAACCCGGCGTAACGAGTGTGGGGGGGCGGGGGGGATGAGGTGGGGGGTGGGCCAAGGCCATGTAGGGAGACTCCCACTGTATTGTGACGACACAATACATAGGAAGCTCATTCGAGTCACTCAAGCATGACGTTTCTGACGGAGAGGAACCATAACAAAATGCATGAGTGGTTTTTTTCCAGAGTTTTTGGGTTGGTAGACATGCCAGATACCCACATTAACGTGTAGAAGCACTAAAAAAGTGGAGTTTTCATAATATGTCCCCTTTAAATAGACTTTTTCCCATTTGATCAACACAACATGCATAGTACTTTGAAGGCAAAATACCTTTTATTGTGACACAAACAATAATGAGAACAAAAAAGTTGACATCTGTTGGATGCATAAGTATTCACCCCCCCCGAGTCAATACTTGGTAGAACCCCCTTTCGCTGCAATTACAGCTGCAAGTCTTTTGGGGTATGTTTCTACCAGCGTTGCACATCTAGAGATGGAAATGTTTGTCCATTCTTCTTGGCAAAAAGCTGAAGCTCAGTCAGATTGGATGGAGACCGTTTGTGAACAGCAATTTTCAAGACTTGCCATAGATTCTCAATTGGATTTAGGTCTGGGCTTTGACTGGGCCATTTTAAGACATTAACATGCTTTGATCTAAACCATTCCATTGTAGCTCTGGCTGTATGTTTAAGGTCATTGTCCTGCTGGAAGATGAACCTCCGCCCCAGTCTCAAGTCTTTTGCAGACTGCATCAGATTATCTTCAAGGATTGCCCTGTATTTGGCTCCATCCATCTTTCCCTCAATTCTGACCAGTTTCCCTGTACCTGCTGAACAGAAGCATCCCCACAGCATGATGCTACCACCACCATGTGTCACTGTTGGGATGGGGTGCTCAGGGTGATGGGCAGTGTTGGGTTTTCGCCACACATAGTGTTTTGCATTGAGGCCAAAAAGTTCAATTTTGGTCTCATCTGACCAGAGCCACTTCTTCCACATGTTTGCTGTGTCTCCCACATGGCTTGTGGCAAACTCCAAACGGGATTTCTTAGGGTTCACTTTCAACAACGGCTTTCTTTTTGCCACTCTTCCATAAAGGCCAGATTTGTGGAGTACACGACTAATAGTTGTCCTGTGGACAGATTCTCCCACCTCAGCTGTGGATCTTTGCAGCTCCTCCAGAGTTACCATGGGCCTCTTGGTTGCTCCTCTGATTAATTTTCTCCTTGTCCGGCTTGTCAGTTTGGGTGGACAGCCTTGTCTTGGTAGGTTTGCGGTTGTGCCATATTCTTTCCATTTTCTGATGATTGATTTTATGGTGCTCCGTGAGATGTTCAAAGCTTGGGATATTTCTTTATAACCTAACCCTGCTTCATACTTCTCCACAACTTTATTCCTGACCTGTTTGGTGAGCTCCTTGGTCTTCATGATGCTGTTTGTTCAGTAATGATCTCTAACAAACTCTGAGGCCTTCACAGAACAGGTGTATTTATACTGAGATTAAATTGCAGACAGGTGGACCCTATTTACTAATTATGTGACTCGCAAATGTGACTTGTGAAGGCAATAGGTCGCACCAGATCTTTGTTAGGGGTTTCACAGTAAAGGGGGTGTATACATATGCACTCAACACTTTTCAGAGTTTTATTTGTAAATCATTTTGAAATCCATGTAATATTTCCCCCCACTTCCAAATGATGGACTATTTTGTGTTGGTCCATTACATAAAATCCCAATGAAATAAATTTTAATCTGTGGTTATACCATGACAAAATGTAGAAAAGTCCAAGGGGGGTGAATACTTATGCAAGGCACTGTATTTCCTTAATTTTGTAGAGTGAGGGAAGCGGGGAAAATGAGGGATTGCA
The DNA here is from genome assembly GCF_022539355.2 of Hippoglossus stenolepis. Taxonomy (NCBI): domain Eukaryota; kingdom Metazoa; phylum Chordata; class Actinopteri; order Pleuronectiformes; family Pleuronectidae; genus Hippoglossus; species Hippoglossus stenolepis. The sequence continues at coordinate 32,104,597 of NC_061483.1, read as the reverse complement.
ACAACGCCACCTGGGGAATTTCACCTCCAGGAAATAACTAAACTCTTTTGTGTGCAACAGCACAGGTTCTTTTATATCACAGGGCAAGAGACGTGTTTTACTCGTAGAAAAGAAACTTTTATTTAACTCAAATGCATAAATCAACAAAAAGCAAAATAAACCAAACAATCAACAGAACACAAATTGAAATTAAACACTTTAGACCAGAGAAAAAGGACAGGGCTGGGACTTACCACGGCGACGAAAACCAAAGGAAAAAGGGAAGGATTAATAAACTAACCACCCGTGACACTGCAAACCAACAAAACGGGTCATGAAGAAAACTCCACCACCAGGGATTGGGTCGCAGCCTCAGGCCCACAGCACCTGTCCAACAATAAAAACATAATTAAAACATGTCAGTGTTAAATCAACTGCTGGTAAAAACAAACAAACATACAAAACAATAAAATAAACAGAATCCAAACCAATATAAACTATTTAAATGGGATTAGAATATTAACGGTCAGGCGTCCCTCTGAGGTGGTCACTCCATGCTTCCACTCAAATGAGCATAGAGAGCCACAGTGAAAAAGAGAGAGAACACGTCCTTAAATGCGGAGCACTTCCTTAAAAGCCAGGACAGTTTCTTTTACAGCCAGAACACTTCCATAGAAGCCAGAACAGTGCATTAGAAGCCAGAACAGCAGGGCCGTCCGAAGCGTGGTGGCCAATGACCGTTGACCAGGGCCTCTAGAAAGGCGAATAAACAAATTTAGTATATAAAATGACAAATACACAATTTCGGGAGTAATGGACCATACGTACCACCTTGTCAAGCCAAAGTACAGCCACAAAGCAACCCGGAGGGTGAGAGTCTCCACGGCTGTAGCTGAATCAAGCCGTAGTACAAAATGCACAACAATCAGCAACAACAGCTGGCAGACAACGTTACCTACCAAGCAGACCTGCAACTGCGCCCCGAAGGTCCCTGGCGGAGCAATCCCACGCCAGCGGTCAGCCGCACTACAACAAGTAGGGCATGTGTACTGGATACACACACAATGGCCATGAATGACAAGCGATGGCAGAGCGCATTACGTGTGTATAGGGGATGTCCGAGTGGTGCGCTGGCTGTCGCGCCAAACGCCAACTCCGCCACGGCAACGAGACAACTTTGTCCACGCCAAACAAAAGACTCCGCCACAGGAGACGAGCGGAAACTGAAGGAGGGAGAGCCATGCACGGCCACTTCCTTAAATATGGGGGCGCATGACGTCGCCTAGCAACCAGCGCGCAATGAAAACAGGCTTTTATCGGCTCTTCTATAAATTTCACAATTCGCTGTCCGACAGTAAGGCAGAGTTTAAGTGCCAGTGTCTATTTGCTTAAGGAAGATCAGGGAAGCTCATTGCTAGTACAACGGGGGCGTAGTCTGATATCACTATACTCTGATATTCGCAAGAGTGGGCAAATGTGAGCAAGTCATTATCAATAAAAAAGTAATCAATCCTAAAGTAGGTATGATGAACATGAGAGAAAAAGGAATACTCTCTCCTGCTTGGATGGAGTTAGCGCCACACGTCACAAATGCCATAATTGGATAGGAAGGACTTAAAGTTGTAGTGTGTAGAATTTAGTGACATAAAGTGGTGAAGTTGCGTGTTGCAGCTGAACACCCCTCACCTCATTCTCCCCTTCCAAACATGACAGAGAACCTGTGGTAACCTTCAGTTTTCATAAAAACTCAAACAGTGTTTAGTTTGTCCAGTCTGGGCTACTACAAGATACATGGCGGCCTCCATAGAGAGGACCCCCCCTGATGCAAATATAAAGTATTTCAGTATAAAGGGTCCATTCTAGGGTAAACGAAACAACAATTTGTATAATTTAGCTGAAAAACACTCGTGGAAACATCACTAGGATTATTTTACGTAAAATTTCTTTCAATAGATCCCTTTCTCCTAAATCTTACACACTGGACCTTTAATAAGTGAGGCAGATTTACTCAGAGTTCCAGGGTTAGGCGATGAACGATCTAGCACTGGATCCAACCAGCAATTAAGATCCCCACCCCGTATGAGAGAGTATGAGCTCAGATCAGGCAAGGAAGAGGAGCAACGTTTAAAGAAGCGCTCATCATCTGCATTTGGGGCATACACGTAAGCGAGATGTAAACAAAATGACCATTTATGTCCGATATCAAACTGTGATGTTCAAAGGGAGCATTTTGGTTTATGAGGATTGAAACCCCCCTAGCCTTGGCCTGAAAGGTGGAGTGAAAGTGCTGCCCCACCCAGCGCGACATGAGACGCGAGTTGTCGGAGGCACGAATATGAGTTTCTTGTAAAAAGACAATTGAAACTTTGAATTGCTTGATGTGTAATAGCACTTTCCTTCTCTCAATGGGGTTGTTTAAACCCTTGACGTTCCAGCTTAAATAATTTAGGAGGCTAACCATTCTCCTTAACTGAAAATGTAGAATGGTAAACAGAGGCAATAACAGAACTCCCGGCATATGTCAATCAATCAATCGCCCATATTCACAAATCACAATTTCTCTCTCATAGCGCTTTAACAAGGTGTGACATCCTCTGCCCTTAACCCTCAACAAGAGTAAGGAAAAACTACAAATAAAAATCTTTTAACAGGGTAAAAAGAACGTAGAAACCTCAGAGAGAGCCACATGTGAGGGATCCCTCTCCCAGGACGGACAGAAGTGCAATAGATGCCACGTGTAATGGAGAACATCAGAAAGATAACGGTATTTGCAGCATAGATTAGAATAAACACTGTGTAGCATAGTGGAAGGTAAATGAAGTGATGGATTATTGTCAGTAATGGTAGAGTATCTGAGTAGACATATTGTCATAGAATGGAAATATAAGGCAAGTATTAAATCGGGAGCGAATCATAGACGGCACAACCCTGAAAACAAACACCCCCCACCCTACCATCCCGCAACATGACAGCTGCCAAAAAACACAGCAGCAAGCTCTTTAACCCTCGTGTTGTTCCTGGGTCGGATTGACCCAGAGTGTGTGTGTGTCTGTGTGTGTGTGTGTGTGTGTGCTTGCGTGAGTGTGATCATACGCAAGCCCTGGCCGATCAGGGTTAGGGTTAGGGTGACCCAAGGATTGTCATTATCCAATTCTCCTGGGGTAATTGAGACCAATGGATTGTCATTCTCGATTGTCATGGGAGGGGTCATTTAGACCCCCAGAGAGGGCGCTGTGGTGCTCTGTGGGGTAATTTAGACCCACACCTGGTTCCAATTGAAATCAAGGGGGGTACATTAGACCCACATATAAGTCTCAGTGTGCCACTCTCTCACGGACCATGGCACAATGTCGCGTCAGGAGCGTTTCACCAGAGAACAGGTTCTCCAACAGCTATTCTCCCAGCAACCATCCTCTGAACCCGAAGAGGACGCGAAAGAGCCAGACCGAGAAGCGGACGGACAAGGAGATGGAGAAGCAGACCGAGAAGCAGACAGAAAAGCAGACCGAGAAGAAGAAAGAGAGGACGGAGGCGACGACGACGACGGCGACGAAGACGACGACCCAGTGGGTGATGCTTCTGCAGATTCTTCATCCTTGGAAGAAGAAGAAGAAGAAGGACAAGACCACGGCGACACCACCACCACCACCACCACCACCGGACTCGTGGAAAGAGAGACCTTCACGTCAAGAAACGGGGAAATAACATGGTCCTCGAGGGCGTACGGCCAAGAGGAGGGCCACTGCTCCTCCTCCTCCTCCTCCTCCTCTTCTTCCTCCTCTGCTGCGGCTCAAAGCGGGGTCCCCCGGGGCCCCACGATCCACGCAACGTCCCGCACCGGTGACCTAGCCTCGACGTTCCGCCTGTTCATCATGCCGACGGTAGAGAACATCATCCTGGAGATGACGAATCGCGAGGGCCGAAAATACGGCGACGAATGGAAAGGGATGGACGAGACCGACCTGCACGCCTACGTAGGGCTGCTGATCTTAGCGGGCGTGTACAGGTCCCGGAGCGAGGCCGCCACCAGCCTGTGGGACGCCGAGAGCGGCCGGGCGATATTTCGTGCCACGATGCCCCTAAAACTCTTCCACACGTACTCCAGACTGCTGCGCTTCGACGGCCGCGAGACGAGACGAGCCACGGACAAATTGGCGGCCGTGCGAGAGGTCTGGGACGCGTGGGTGTCGCGGCTACCGCACCTCTACAACCCGGGGCCCGAAGTGACCGTGGACAAGCAACTAGTTCCGTTCAGAGGTTAGTCTTTTTTTTATATATTATTATTATGTTATGTTATGTTATGTTATGTAGATAGCAGCTGCTAGTCCTCGTCCTCATCTCATCTCCTCTCATCTCTTCTCCTCCTGTTTTTCTCCCTAGGCCGGTGTCCGTTCCGTCAGTACATGCCCAGCAAGCCGGCGAAATACGGGATCAAGTCGTGGGTGGCCTGCGATGCGAAATCAAGCTACGCTTGGAAGATGCAAGTGTACACCGGAAAGCCGAGCGGCGGACGCCCAGAACGGAACCAGGGGTTGCGGGTAGTGCTCGATGTAACGGAGGGACTGCACGGTCGTAACGTCACGTGCGACAATTACTTCACCTCCTACGAACTCGCGCGGCAGCTCCTGGAGAGGAAGCTCACCGCGGTCAAGGGAAGAGAGGTGTTCTCATCCAAGTTCGCATTCACGCCCACCGCCACTCTGGTGTCCTACATCCCAAAGAAAATCAGGAATGTGGTGCTCCTGAGCACATGGCACCCCGAGGCCGACATCAGCGACCGCGAGGACGGGAAACCGGTCATCGTCCTGGACTACAACCGCAACAAAGGTGGCGTGGACAACCTAGACAAGGTGATCGGAACATACAGCTGGAGTTACAGTAAGGAGTTACAGTACGGAGTTTCAGTACGGAGTTACAGTAAGGAGTTACAGTCCCGAGTTTCAGTACGGAGTTACAGTACACAGTGTTATGTCCCAAAACTTGTTCTGTGCCATGTTTTCCAGCCAACCTGGAACTCCTCCTTCCCTCGTCTGCCCTCGTTACCTGGCACCTGCTGATTGGCCTTTAAAGCCTGAGAAGCTTCCAGCTCCCTCTCTCTCTGTGCAGCCAGGATCAGCAGCATTGCTATCAGGCACCACTCTATGCTTGTTATGGAGATATGGAGTGTTCAACCCAAAAGTGTGAGTTGGCTGGCTCTTCATCTTTCCTTATGGATGGTTTTGTTTCTCTTGTCTCTGATTCTACAACCAGGCAACCTATTAAGATCTGGAGAGATACTGGAGCTTTTCAGTCTACCTGGCACCTGCTGATTGGCCTTTAAAGCCTGAGAAGCTTCCAGCTCCCTCTCTCTCTGTGCAGCCAGGATCAGCAGCATTGCTATCAGGCACCACTCTATGCTTGTTGTTAACTTTAATTTACAATAAACTAGTTTTTGCATAACTTAGTTGTTGTTTGACTCCTCTATGTTACTTCCCTTGAGCTGGGTCGTAAAATATTGGGGCTCGTCCGGGATTAATTACATCCAGAGGAGTTTTGTTGTTTTTCCCCTAGATTGTGTAAGATTGATTTAGTGGTGTGTTGTCTTAACAATGCGGCTGTAGGCTGCTGTGTTTCTCCTGGTGAGTCTATGGTGAGTATAGTGTCTAAATGTTGTTGATTTGAAGATGTCAGTGTTAGGGTTAGCAGAGTGTGCCAACTGGACTGATTTATCTGTTCTTTCATCGGTGTATTCATTAGTTTTTTTGCCTTTGTTATTTTTGGAGGTAATCCTGGGTGGAGACCTGTTTCTCTAGCGGGGGTAAGCATTTCAAGTCCTTGGTCGTATGGCTGAGGTCCACTGAAGTTTTGCTTTTCAAGACGCCTCAAACCTGGCATGCCTCTGTAGACACTTAGGTTTAGTGAAAGTTAGGCAGGAACCAGGGGGTTTGCTTAAACTGTCACTGCACTCAGAGGCTTGCTCACTGTGCTCACCAGTGAGTGATTTGATAAGTTACGTGAGTTAAAGTTTTTGCTTTGTTGGGTACAACTGTGGTAATGTGTCCAGGAACCTAACCTTGTTATGCAGCTTTTTGATTTGTCAAGTGATGTTTAACTTGACTTTAGACAGGCTAGTTCTTGCTGAGTTTTGTACTTGCCTTATTGATTACCAGCAGGTTCCATTTTGGTAATGGTGTTTGTATAGGTAATATTTTGTGCTACCCTAGTAGCTTGATGGGTTGTTTGTAGGCCTATTTGTAATTATGGTTTTGGAAGCCATTCAGTAGAGAGCATTTGTGACTTAGCTGTTTTGTGTTATTGGACACTTTGTGCATGCTGGTTTAGTCTTGTGGAAAGATATTTTGTGCATTCCAGTTTGCTGTGATTGAAGAAAGTTATATAGTATGGCAACACTTGATGACTTTATTATATCTTCCCAGCTTCTCCTTCCTCTTCTCAATCCTTATCACATCAAAGAAATTAATATCTCATCAATACATGTTACTGACTGGACTTCTTCCCCGGAGTCCCTTTGCCTTATCGTCCGCAGATCCAGGGCCGCGGCTGCGGCCACATAGTGAATTATGATCTGTGGATCGCATATCAGAGATCGTGATCGTAATGGTGGATCCTATATGGCGGATTCTGTATCGTGCTGGCTGATCGTGATAATAATGGCGGATCCTGTATGGTGTTGGCATCTGATAATGGTGGTGGACCACGATCGAGGTGGCAGCTGATGGTGGATCCTGATGGCGGCAGTGGACAATGACTGTGGACTATAGTGGCATCCGATCTTGATGGTGGATCATGATCGTGGTGGCTGCTGACCATGAACTATGATTACAACAAGACTGCTTGATATACAATATGTCTCCTCAGATACTCGACCATTACTGACAATAATCCATCAATTCATTGACCTTCCATTATGCTACAAAGTGTTTATTCTAATCAATGCTACAAATACCCTTATCTTGATGATGTTCTCCATTACACGTGGCATCTATTGCACTTCTGTCCGTCCTGGGAGAGGGATCCCTCACATGTGGCTCTCTCTGAGGTTTCTACCTTCTTTTTACCCTGTTAAAAGGTTTTTTTAGTAGTTTTTACTTACTCTTGTTGAGGGTTAAGGACAGAGGATGTCACACCTTGTTAAAGCCCTATGAGACAAATTGTGATTTGTGAATATGGGCTATACAAATAAAATTTGATTGATTGATATTAGTGCACCTTCAGGGGAGTTGCTTGGTCAGTTTACAGAAGAACAGCTTCTTAAACTTGCGAGTTATTATGACATTGAGATCGCCAGCAGTGAGAAACAACATAAGGATAGTATTAAAGAAGCTCTTAAAGCTATTCTAATAGAAAATGGTGTCCTCGAGTCATCACCATCACCAGCTTCTCAACAAAGTCCAGTTCCTAAAATGTCGGCTCCTGTGATTGAGTTGAGGTTAAAAGAACTGGCTTTGCAAGAACTGCAACTCCAAGACAAGCAAAAAGAGCTCCTTCTCAAGAATAAGCAGATGCACCTAGAACACAAGCGTTTCCTTAAAGAGCTGGATCTCAAGCATGCTGCTCTCAGCTCAGCTAATGTTGCTTAATCTGAGTTTGATGCTGTAAGGAACATTAGATTGGTACCTCCATTCATAGAAAGAGATGTTGAAAAATATTTCCCTCATTTTGAACATGTGGCTACCATCTCATAGTGGCCTAAACATGCCTGGACGTTACTTTTGCAAAGTGTTTTGGTAGGAAAAGCACAGGAAGCTTAATCTGCTTTAAGCATTGAGGATAGCCAGGAGTATGAAACAGTTAAAAGTGCCATCTTAAGAACTTATGAGCTAGTTCCTGAGGCTTACCGCCAACGCTTTAGAAGCCTCAGTAAGCTTGATACTTAAACTTATGTTGAGTTTGCAAAGGAAAAGGAGACCTGCTTTCGTAGATGGTGAAAGTCACAGACGGTAGAAACTAAGGAAGACCTTACGCAACTAGTCTTGCTTGAAGAGTTCAAAAACTGTCTGCCGAAAGTTGTTTCCACTTATCTCAATGAGCAAAAAGTAACAACTCTTGACAAAGCTGCTGTTCTAGCAGATGAGTTTGTGTTGACACACAAGTTACATTTTGATAGTGAACAATGTGAGCAAAAGTGAAGATCTGTGTTTAATAGAGCTTGCTCTTCAAAGCCTCTTCCCACTGTCTCTACAGCTTTCACTAGAAAATCGGCTACTGTCAGCGCTCGCTCAGAAGAGGCTTGTTTCTATTGCAAGAAACCTGGTCACCTGATTGCTGATTGCCCTGTCTTGAGCAAGAAACAAAAGTCTTTTAAGCCTGTTGCCTTGATAAAGACATGAACAACTCTGCTGTAACCCAAGATATGGAGTGTTCAACCCAAAAGTGTGAGTTGGCTGGCTCTTCATCTTTCCTTATGGATGGTTTTGTTTCTCTTGTCTCTGATTCTACAACCAGGCAACCTATTAAGATCTGGAGAGATACTGGAGCTTTTCAGTCTTTGATCCCACAGGACTTCCTTCAATTCACTGACAAGTCTGCTTTGGGCTCTATTGCCCTTGTCCAGGGGTTTGCTGTGGGTTATCTGTCCCTGCCCATGCATAACCTTAACCTTGAAACAGGTCTGGTCTCTGGGAATTGCTGTAGCTCTTTGTCCATACATTCCTATTGAAGGTGTGTCCTTCATCTTAGGAAATGACTTAGCCGGTGGTAGGGTACTTGCTGCTCCTGAGGTTGTTCCTTCTCCTGAAGTGTCCAAAAGTCCAGATGAGCTTGAGAAGCAATATCCAGAGACTTTTCCAGTTTGTGTTGCTATCGTGCCATGTCCAAGAAAGAACAAGACAAAAACTCTGAGTCTGAGATTGCACTTTCTGACACATTCTTTGCAAAAAGTGAAATGATGGGGTTTAGTAGTGTTCCCCTCTTGTGAAGAGCTGAAACGTGAACAAGTTTTAGATGCAACCTTGTCTTCCCTCTTTGAAGAGGTTGTTTCTGATGATAAAATTACAGCTATGTCTTGTGGGTATTTTGTGAACAATGGCGTGTTAATGAGGAAGTGGACTTCTCCTAAGATGTCTTGTCAGGATGATTGGAGTAGTGTGTATCGCCGAGATATCTTGCATTTGGCTCATGATCACTGCCTTGCTGGACATATGGGGATTAAAAAAAACTCTAGACAGAGGGCTGAGACATTTTTTATTGCCTGGTGTAAAATCTGATGCTGCTGGGTACTGTAAAACATGTGTGCCGAACTGTTGGTAAGCCCAACCAGAGAATTCCACCAGCGCCGTTACATCCTATTCCTGCTATTGGAGAGCCCTTTGAGCGCATCATGATTGATTGTGTTGGTCCCCTTCCTGGTACCAAATCATGTGTACAGCTACTCGGTTTCCTGAAGCTATCCCTCTACGCAGAATTACAGCTTCAACTGTTTCAAAGGCCCTAATTAAGTTCTTTATAGTGTTTGGTCTGCCAAGAATTGTCCAGACTGACCATGGTTCACACATTATGTCCCGTGTTTCCTCTCAGGTGCTCCAGCAGTTGTGCATTAAGCACTGCACTTCATCTGCTTACCACCCAGAGTCTCAGGGAGCCCTAGAGAGGTTTCACCAGACTCTTAAATCAATGTTGTGAGCCTACTGTTAAGAGTTTGAGAGAGATTGGGATGATGGAACCCCTTTACTCCTCTTTGCCGCTAGAGAGGTAACCCAAGAGTCCCTTGGCTTTAGCCCAGCTGAACTATTGTGCGGCCATACTGTGCGGGGCCTTCCGAAACTGAAAAATGGTTGGCAAACTAGTTTCCTGCCACTAATCTGTTAGACGTTGTTTGTCACTTCCGGTCTAAGCTTAGTAGGGCATGTGAACTGGCCAAGCAGAACTTGGGGGAAGCCCAGGGAAGAATAAAGGTGTGGTACGATAAAAAGGCAAAGCATCAAGCGTTTTCTCCAGGTGATGAGGTGTTGTTGCTGATGCCACTTCAGGGGTCTGCTTTGCAGGCTCAATTTAGCGGTCCATATGTGTGACTATTTGGTGAAGACCCCAGATCGGAAGCGTAAATCACGTCTTTGTCACGTGAATCTGCTGAAACCTTACTGGGAGAGGAACAAGGCTGTGCTCTCAGATGTGAATCCTGTTGCTGCTCAGACCATAATTAAATAACCTTCGATTTCTCATTATCAGAATATATGCCACTAATAAAAAACTCCTTTTCTAGATGTCTACCTGATAGTGCAATCCACTGAGATTGACCATCTTGTTGATAGCTCTGGAAAGTCATTACGATTAACATTAGACTCAATAGCGCCTCTAAAAAAGAAACGTGTAAAACATAGTAAATTAGCTCCCTGGTATAATTCCAACACACGAATTAAAACAAGCATCAAGAAAACTAGAAAGGAAGTGGCACTCCAACAACATGTTGAAAATCACCTAGCCTGAGAAAATAGTGTTGAAGTATATAAGAAGGCCCTCCACAAAGCAAGAGCTGCCAACTACTCCACACTAATGGAAGAAAAAAAAAAAAAAAAGGTTTCTCTTCAGCACTGTAGCCAGGCTGACATACACAACTCCACCGAACCCAGTATTCCTCGATCCCTGAACACCAATATCTTTATGAGCCTCTTTAATGATAAAATTCTAACTATTAGAAATAATGTCAACCATCTCTTGCCCTCAGTTGGCATTAATACCCTACCAAGAATAGAAATCTCAGAAACAGCTGAGAATCTTACCAATTATTAAGACAGCTTCTCTCTGATCACCCTTGATCAGCTGACCCACAACTTCTATCTTAGATCCCATTCCCACAAAATTACTTAAAGAAATTCTGCCCCTAATTGATAGTATGTTACTGAACACAATCAATCTCTCATTATCATCAGGATATGTTCCACAGTTCTTTAAACTAGCTGTAATCAAACCCCTTCTCAAAAAATCCACGATCGAGGTGGCAGCTGATGGTGGATTCTGATGGCGGCAGTGGATCATGATTGTGGACTATGGTGGCATCCGACCGTAATGGTGGATCATGATCGTGGTGGCTGCTGACCATGGACTATGATTACAACAAGACTGCTTGATATACAGTATTTCTACTCAGATACTCGACCATTACTGACAATAATCCATCAATTAATTTACCTTCATTATGCTACAAAGTGTTTATTCCAATCAATGCTGCAAATACCCTTAACTTTCTGATGTTCTCTTTTACACTTGGCATCTATTGCACTTCTGTCCGTCCTGGGAGAGGGATCCCTCACACGTGGCTCTCTCTGAGGTTTCTACGTTCATTTTACGTTTCTTTCTCTTTGTTCAAAGAGTTTTTAAGTAGTTTTTGCTTAGTCTTGTTGAGGGTTAAGGGCAGAGGATGTCACACCTTGTTAAAGCCCTATGAGACAAATTGTGATTTGTGAATATGGGCTATACAAATAAAATTTGATTGATTGATTGCTGTGCTGAACACCTTAATCTATGTGGGTGAGAAGGAGACTGATGGTGTTGTGAATCATGAAGTCTCTCAGGGTAGGCTTCTAAATTCAGAAATCTTGGCCAATTTGGACGTTCACTTTTCTTATTTGGATTCCTCAAATCGATCTGACATCATTGAAGTGATTTGTTAACATCTTGCCCTTTTCTCTGATCTGCCCACATGCACCAATGTTCTCCAGCATGACATTGATGTAGGTGATGCTGTGCCTATTAAGCAACATCCTGACAGAGTAAACCCTGAAAAACGTCAACTTATGCGTGAGGAAGTAGATTACATGTTGCTGGCATTTGAGAACCTGAAAGCACTGTTGGCCAGTGATCCTGTTCTGTCTGCCCCCGACTTTAACAAACCATTCAAACTGGCTGTTGATGCAAGTGATGCTGGTGTTGGGGCTGTTCTTCTTCAAGAAGACTCATTGGGGGTTGAGCATCCTGTTTGCTATTTTTCTAAGAAGTTCGACATGCATCAGAGACATTATTCGACCATAGAGAAGGAGGCCTTGGCCCTTATCCTTGCTCTAGATCATTTTGATGTTTATGTCTCTTCCAGTTAGGACCTGGTGGTCTACACAGACCATAACCCCCTTGTTTTTCTCAGCAGGATGAAAAACTCTAATCACTGTTTAATGCGATGGAGTTTGTTTTTGCAAGGGTTTAACCTGAAGATCAAGCAGATTCTTGGAAAGAACAACGTGCTTGCAGATGCCCTTTCCAGGTCGTGAGTTTATTTCATTGTAGCAAATATTCATTCATCTTTGTTTCATATTATCTTTGTTATTTTGGTAACTAGGAGGTGCCCCAGGCCAACCTGTTTATGGGAGGGGGTGTTATGTCCCAAAACTTGTTCTGTGCCATGTTTTCCAGCCAACCTGGAGCTCCTCCTTCCCTCGTCTGCCCTCGTTACCTGGCACCTGCTGATTGGCCTTTAAAAAGCCTGAGAAGCTTCCAGCTCCCTCGCTCTTTGTGCAGCCAGGATCAGCAGCATTGCTATCAGCCACCACTCTATGCTTGTTGTTAACTTTAATTTACAATAAACTAGTTTTTGCATAACTTAGTTGTTGTTTGACTCCTATGTTGCTTCCCTTGAGTGGGTGGTGGTGGTGGGGAGCGGGGGTGGTGGGTGTTTGGAGGCTGGACTGGTACTGGCTGGGTGGGGCTGAGAGAAGAGTGCAGGAGTAGCTGTCGTCATCCTATCCCGGAACTATGAAACGAGCAATTTCTATTTCTTGAAATGGACTGAATGAAAAAGTCAGCGGACTGTTTTCATACATTGAGGGCACCAACTGACCCCTTTAAGTAATAACGGATAGTAATAGCCCAGAAAATTTATTTTACACAATATGGGCCCTTTAATAAAGTATGCTGTGATTCTGCGCTATACTTGATTGAAAAGAAAAACAATTAAAACCAAAAAGAACAAGTTGAACAGTTCAACATTTCAAGCCAACAAACAACATAATGTGTCACATTTAGACTTTGAGATTTTATCTATTTCCAGACCCCTAATGATTAGTAGACTGACGGAAAACCTGTGGATACATGTTCTGCTTCCTCAAAGACAAATAAAGTAGAAGGAAAGACTATAGAAAATAATCTGAGCCCACAGCATGACCCATCTGTTCAAAGGCCCTAATGATGTGCAAAGTTGCTCTTGGAACTAAATAGTCACTTAAGGTGGGATATGTGAGCATTATATTGTCAGTCAGGTAAGTAGTAGCAACTATTCTATACTGCAGTTTTTGTCAGGATGATGTTTTGAGTAACTGTAGTTATTCTGCGTTAAATCAGTTAAATACTAAATGGAATATTCCCTACTGTCTGCTAATTGAATAGTTTTATGTGGCAGGAAAAAGCCGCTAGCCACCGACCCACCCGGGCTGAGCTCAATTTTCCAGGCAGGATCTTCAGGCTCACCGGACTGTTGGCGTCTTGCAGCTGTTATGCTGTGGATCATCCAGTGGATACTCCTGGGAGGCACATTGCTTCTCCTTCCACGTACACCCAGCTCTTGGTCACAAGCTAATACTAGCTTTATGCTAGCGCTCCCCAACCGGACCATGCCGCTGCTGTACTCCACCTCAGATCTTCACAACATCAAAAAACACCTGCATGGCCATTCTCAATGACAATGGAATACTTCGCCGAGGCCATCCTTCACACAGAGGATCTGGCCGCATGTTTTCGTACAACTTCATGTCCCCAAATTCCATCCCATCCCTATGGTCCTGTCGCACCCAAACTTCCTCATCACTCCTTTGGTCACTGCTGCTATCTACCTCCCCCACAGCCAAACCCCTCCTTTCTCTATGACTTTTCTGATTTTCTGACCCAGCTACATTATGTGCCATCTCAGCTTCTGTTCTCCTCCTAGGTGATTTTAACATCCACATTGATAACACTGACTGTAAATCTGCCACAGAATTCCTGGAACCGCTAAAATGGTTCAACTCATAGCTGTGGTCACATCCTGGATTTGGTCTGTTCTACTGGTCTCACAATACATCAACTCTCCAGCCTCTCCCTTCCCTTTCTGTCAAAAATACTGGAACGTGTTGTCGCCTCACAACTCAAAGCCCACCTCATCTCCAACGATCTGTTTGAGCCAATTCAATCCGGTTTCCGCTCAAAGCACAGCACAGAAACAGCCCTCTTCAAAGTCACATACGTCCTCCTCCTCTCCTCAGACTCTGGTAATTCTCCTCCACCTCACTGCAGCTTTCGACACCATCAACCACAAAATTCTTCTTTCCCACCTAAACTCCTTCCTCAACATCACCGGTACTGCTCTCTCCTGGCTCAAATCATATCTTACAAACCAGCAACAGTTCATCAGTATCAACAACTGCACCTCCTCCACCGCTCCTCTGTCCCAAGGCATCTCCCAGGATTCGGTGCTTGGTCCTCTCCTGTTCATCCTCTACTTGCTCCCTCTTGGTAATCATATGTCAACATGGTCTCCACTTCCACTGCTATGCCGATGACATCCAGCTCTACATCTCAACTAAATCCATCACCACTGCTACTCATTCCACTGCGCCACTGACATTAAATCATGGATGCTAATCAACTTCCTCAAACTAAACTGTGATAAATCGGAAATGATCATCATCAGTCCCAAATCCCTCACTAAAACCAGTCACAACTACTGCCTCACCATTGACAACTCTTTCTCCCTCCCCACACATCTGAAACCTCGGAGTCATGTTTGACAGCAACCTCTCCTTTGAACACCACGTTATCCAAATCATCAGAACTGCCTTTTTCCGCCTAAAATATATAGCCCGTCCCCAGCCTTCACCCTCTCCAGAATCTCTACTGGCTCCCCGTCCCACAACACATCCAATACAACATCCTTCTCCTCACTCATAAAGCCCTCCATAATGAGGACCCTCCTACCTCACCGACCTGCTCCACCACCACACTCCATCCCGTCGGCTCCGCTCCTCTGATGCTAACCTCCTGTCTCATCCACTCAGGACCAAGCACCGGACCTGGGGCGACAGAGCCTTCTCCGTAGCTGCCCCCTCCCTCTGGAACTCTCATCCCAAACACATCCGAGACTGCACCAATCTCACAATGTTCAAATCACAAATCAAAACTCCCCTTTTCACAACTGCTTTTAATGTGTAATGTATGTTGTGTGCTCTATGTTTTTAGTATGTAGCTTTTTATGTTGAACGTTTTTAAAGTGTCTTTGAGTACTTTGAAAAGCGCTCTATAAATAAAATGTATTATTATTATTAGAACAACAAAGTTTAAATCCTGAAAGTAATTTTTTTGATAATGACTAACAGAAGTGTGTGTGTGTATGTATGTATGTGTGTGTGTGCATGCACGTGTGTGAGCATGCACGTGTGTGAGATAGTACTCATTGATTTGTTATGCAAGGAATGTCTTTGATGGGGCTTCAATGTCAGGAAAAGGCATGAAAGTCTAATCCTTTCCCACAGGCTTGCCAGTGCCAACTCAACCAGCAGCAGACAAAGACACTCCACACACACACACACACACACACACACACTTCTATGTCCACTGAATAGAGTGGAAATGGTAATATAAGAGGACATTTACTTTATTCTGTGTTGTTCACCCTATTAAAGGGAAATAGAATATGCATTTGAGAATAAGTTAAAAAAAGAACATTCTATTGTATTTTTGCGTGTGTGGCTTGTTTTGTCAGTGGTTAAGATGTATTGTCACTGGGATGTTTTTTTACAATGGTCAGATCACTTCAACAGACTGGTCAGACAATTAGAGCTTGTATGGGCCACTGCATGATTGTTGTGCTGGCAGGGTCACAATCCCGAGCACATCTGACATGCACAGCCAGAGGCAACATAAATCCACTGTTTCTTTTAGAGGTGAGAAGAATGTGGAAATAAGTAAAAGACGACAACAATACAAACCACGGTTTATTAGAGTTTTAACTAAGAGACATCTCATGCAGCTTTTCTAACTTTCGTCGACTTAAACAGCAGCCTTACTGTTAGCATCAGAGTTGCGGACATCTCCCACTACAGTTCCAGAGGGCACACCAGCTCCTGCAAAGAAGAGGGGTGACTACAGTGTATGCACACACAGACGATGCAATTTATGGGCCAACAGATCATTTCACACGTTCCTAAACCACTTTATATTGAGTTGCTATAGAGAGTGAATGCACCTAAAATGTCACTAATAATACCCGACTGAACTTGATGGAACTGGTGCAGAAAAATGGGAATAGTATTGCGGACAACCCATCTACCAGTTTTGGGCAGAGGATGACCGCTCTACCCCATGAGCCACAGTCGCCCAAGACTAGAAATACAAACCATTACCATTCCCCACCCAATCTTCATGCCGCAAGCATTTACAGGCGTAGGCCACAAGTGGTCTGATTTGTTAGAATTGGCTGCTGAGGTTAATCATTGGGATCAGGCACTTAAATTTAAATTAACTTGAATTCTTGTCTCTGTTACTGACAGGTTATGCAAGGGAAATGTGCAATGGTTTGCCCAGGGAGGCTAAGAACAACTTTACATTGCACATGGCAGCCATGAAAAGATGTTTTAGCTATGTGACAATGGGTATTAGAGCAGGGCTAGCTTTATTGGCTGTTGCCAGCAGCCGAACAAGACAACTAAGGAGTTTGGGAATGCTTTGAGGAGGCTGGCCAGTAGAGCATACACCACTGCGGATGACTTTACCAGTGATATGTTGGCAAGATAGAGCTGATTGGGCACTAGCTGTTATTAGGCCTGGTTGAGAGGGCATGCTGGAGCCTGCTGAATCAGTGTTTCAAAATTGCAATGTCATGGTTCCCATGATCATTTCAAGGCGGAACAGGGCATCTTGCCGATCCAGGTTATAAATGTATTGAATGATGCTCTCACCTTGAAGGGAGGTGTGAAAGTAGGTATGTTGTGTATGGATATTGAAGTGGGGTGTAAGGCAGAGCATCTGGGTTTGACAGAGATGGAGGGTGTCACATTTACCATGCAAAGCCACTACACTGTTAACACATCTAAGGTTACACCAGATTGATTTTGAGGCCCTTGAATTGTCAACCAACCGTGATTTGCTTAACCCAAATTTATCAGTATTCAGTTCAGGGATAACGATATTGTGAGAACCCACCTCAGTTTACATCAGATTGACACAGGGGAAGCAAGCCGGTGAAGCTGCCTCCCCATTGTATCTCCCTCCATTTTCAGCATGCGGTATCTTAGAACATAAAGTACATGCTCAAAAATGACATTATTCAGCCCTTGGGCGGCCCAGGGTGTTCTATTCGAGTGTCACACCCAGACTGCTAGGAACCTGGGTGTGACCCCCTTCTCACTCAGAAGGCGGCGCAGGTTCTGGTCCAGGCTCTTGTCATCTCATGCCTAGACTACTGCAACTCCCTCCTGGCTGGCCTACCTGCTAGTGCTATCCGACCTCAGTTCATCCAGAATGCAGCAGCTCGACTGGTCTTTAGCCAACCTAAGTTCACTCTCACTACTCCGCCCCTCCGTTCCCTTCAGTGGTGACCAGTGGCTGCCCGCATCCGTTTTCAAAACACTAGTACTTGCGTACTGTCGTGAGTGTTGCTGTTTGAGTGTAGTGAGTGTTGCTGTTTGATTGTAGTGAGTGTCGCTGTGTGACTGTGGTGAGTGTTGCTGTGTGTTGGGAGGGGGGAAGAGAGGAGAGTGAGTGATTGTACCTGAGACACGAGTAAGTGACTGCACCTGTGGTTGGGGGAGGGTCGTAGAGCAGGTTAAAAAGAGCAGAGTGAGTGAACGCAGGCTCTCTGGAGAGCGGAGCTCGGTGAACATTACGAAGCGGAAGCCTAGCTGAGCAAGCTGTCATTTGCACTCATGGGAGGGCGGCGAAGATAGGCAGCAGGTTATAGGGTGAGGTTCCTGCGTCAGGTAGAGTGAGGCAGCGGTAGCGGGGGAAACAGGAGTGTCTGTGTCCGCTCGGTGTTCCACACAGTAGACCTTGACTGAAGCCGGACCAGCGCTAAAGCTCAGACCCCGGGGGAGGGTCTCGAACCCCCGGAGAGTAAAGTGGTTTTAATAGACTTATTCGTTGTGAAGTAATGTGTGTCATATCATTTGTGATTTATGTTAAATGTTCTTGATTTTAAAAGGACCAGCTTATAGAAGAGTACTGGGGTGGGAGTAAACAGCTGAAGGACCTTGATCAGATCCTCAGGTGCCTTTTGTATGTGCCCTGATAGCACGTGTGAGTTCATGGTGGGATGTGAGTTTACTCTAGTGCAATATTGTGTGTTGTGCCATAAGGGGGTTTATTTCCTGTTTGAGTTGCAGTGCTGTATTAAGTTGCAGTGTCCTAAGAGTGTGTAACTCTCTTGTGGTGTGTCAGATTGGAAGTGCCCTTACACTAGTTTTCTGCCCATGCGGAGGGCACTTGGGGGGGAGTATAGGACTCAGACTGTGATCGGTTAACCCTGTGCGCAAAGCTGTGGCTGTATGAACTAAATAATACATCATAAATCATTTTCTATTACTCCAGGTTTCCTCCTCCTTTCATTGTGTACGCAGTAGAATCATTCTGTGTGGGCTCTCTACGTTCTCACATCCGAGACAAGGTTTATTACACTGGTGGCAAAGGTGGGATCTTGTATCTCTCAAAATTTTTAACTTGGTAGAGTGTTGCCCTTTAAAAAAAATTGTCAGAGGCAGAAGGTAATCAGTTGCCGCAGGTGCAGAATGAAGACACCTATTCTACTAGTGTTGGGCACCGTGTAACCTACAATATGAATTCAGTCGGTGGTCCGACTCCTCGCCCGGTCTTCATGCCGGAGACATTCACGGGAGTAGGCAGCGAGTGGTCTGATTGGGCAGAACAGTTTGATTTGGCAGCGAAGGTGAATCATTGGGATGAGGCACTTAAAGTTAAATTCATGTCTCTTTTGCTGGCCGGTCATGCTAGAGACATGTATAGTGGTTTGCCCCGGGAGGCTAAGAACAACTATACACTGTTAAAAGCAGCCATGACACGATGTTTTGAGCCATGTGATAGTGATGATTGCTCCAATCATTTGGGATTGGAGCAGTTTGGGAATGCTTTGAGGAGGTTGGCCCCTAGAGCATACCCTGCAGCTGATGATCGTACACAGGATATGTTGGCAAGACATCAGTTCATTTTACATTTTGCAACGGGTGATTTTTGGGTCAGCTTGCGGGGCGCAAAGCCTAGAAGAGGCCATTGATCTTTCCTCTGAAATGAACCTCTATATTGCAGCAAAAGTAGGGGGGTTAGACTCCCTCCTGTTAGTGGACAGCGGCAACTTTGTCTGTTATTCCAAAACCATTGTGGTTGGCTCTCACCAAGGGGGGGTCAGAAGTGGTTGGGCACCAGGGGGATGTTTCAGCTGCAAATTGTGGGGGGATGGGAATCCTAGGAAAGTGGCACACTGTGTGTCAGTTCGATTCTCTCGCATTAGTTGCAGAGTTTTTGGTGGCTGATGTTCCATCTCCAGATATTTTACTAGGATTGACCTCCGCAAGTATGGGGCAGTGGTAGAGTAATGGGTAAATTATTGCCCCTTATTGTGCCAGCAGATGTGGAGAAGCCACAATCTGTAACAGTCCCCTTTGACACCATAATTCTCCCCCCGCAACGAAGCCATCATTACTGGTAGAGTAGAAAACTCGATCGGGCCTGGTCGAGAGGGAATGCTGGAGCCTGCTGAATCAGTGTCTGACCATTGTAATGTTATGGTGACACGGGTCATCTGTAGGGTGGAACAGGGCATTTTGCCAGTTTGGGTCATCAATGTAAGCAATGACGCCCTCACCTTGAAGGAACAAAAGTGGGAATGTTACATACTGATATTGAAGTAGGAAGTAAGGCAGAATATATGGGGGTGGCAGAAACGGGGTGGTTCACGTTTACCCTGGACAACTGATACGTTGTTAATACATCTTGGGTAACATCAGAAAGGTTTTGAGGCCCCTGAATTGGCAGCCATCCATGATTTGCTGTACCGGAATCTATCAGTATTTAATTCAGGTAATAATGATTTGGGGAGAACCCACCTTACTTTGCATCAGATCGATACAGAGGGAGCAAAACTGGTGAGGTTGCCTCCTCGTCGTGTCCCTCTCCACCTCAGAGACCCAGAGAGTTATCAGAGCATCTAGAGCAGATGCTTGAGAATGATATTATTCAGCCCTCTCACAGTCCCTGGGCGGCGCCTGTGGTTCTGGTCCGTAAGAGGGATGGGAGTCTCCGCTTTTGTGTTGATTATCGTAAAATTTAACAATTTAACTCGAAAGGATGCCTACGCCTTGCCACGCATTGACGACTTCCTCAACAGTTTGAGCAATGCTTGTTGGTTCTCCACTCTTGACTTAGCTAGTGGTTCCTGGAAGGTCGAGGTGGACCCCAAAGACAAACCCAAAACGGTATGATGGATGACATCATTGTCTTTGGCCGGACTTTTCATGAGCATTTATCACAGTTGGATGAGGTGTTAACCTCATCATGAACCTCTCCATGTAACACCAAAGCGCACATACCGTCCATGTCAAGCACAATACCCACTCAAACCAGAGGCCGTAGCAGGGATAACACCTGTATTTAAAAGCCTGGTAAAAAAACGAAGTCATAATTCCATGTGCACACTCACCAGTAATAATGTCTATTAAATAAAAAAGAAAGAGAAAAATATGGCCCAAGTTCTCTAGTTCCACCAGAAAGCAAGTGGTTTTCAATTGTTGATTTGGCTAATGCATTTTTCAGTGTCCCAATTCAGGTAATGCTCAAGCAAATACAGCAGCAAAGGAAATGGGACAACAAACCAACATACTGTAAATGTCACAATTGATTGATACTCCTCTTGCCTCTCATAGATTTAGCAGAAGCACAGAGCCATGCTAACAACATAGAGAAAGCAGCCTGGAAAGGGGCTGGATGTACATATGTTAATAATGTATGGCAAACTGAGGACGGACATCCCTGTCTGCTGAAATGTTTTGTTTGTTTTTTTATGAAAAAATTGTCGGGCTTCACAAATTACTCACAATGTTTTTTTTCAAAATGTTTAATTTGTCTGACGAGCAACACTACAAGAGGCCAGGACATACAAGCCTCAAGCCACCCTCCCCCTGGCCAACCGTTTGATCACTTGCAAATGGGTTTCATTGAACTAACACCATGTGAAGGAAAGAAATATTGTCTTGTGGCTGTTGACATGTTTTCTAAATGGGTTGAAGTTTTCCCTACAGGTAAAGCAGATGCCTCTGCAGTGGCAAAGGTGTTAGTACGAGAAATCATTCCACCATGGGGAATCCTACATAAAATTAGCAGTGATAACTCATTTTGTAAATAATGCAATTAATCAACTTTCAACATTTTTTTGGTATCAATCTGAAACAACATTACACCTATCATCCACAGAGTGGTGGAGCAGTTAAAAAAAAAAAAAAACTACCACTAGTGTTAATAGCCATGAGAGGGAGGGGAAGGGCCAGAACAGGTCTGTCACCATTTGAAATTCTTACAGGCAGACCTATGAATACTGGCATGGCCCTCCCCCGAGAAAATCAAGTCCTCAACTCAGACCTCCTAGAAGATGTAATGCTTAGTTACTGTGTGCACTTAACCAAAATGTTGAGCCTTATACACACAGGTGAAAGCAGCACTCCCGTAGCCAGCAGAGGGCCAGTTGCATAACCTGAAACCAGGAGACTGGGTGCTGATAAAAGACCTAAAGAGGAAGCACTGGAGAAAACCCAGATGGACAGGACACCATCAAATGCTCCTCATCACACCTACGGTGGTTAAGGTGAAAGGGAGAACCAACTGGACACACGCCAGCCATTGCAGAAAGGTGCCGCCACTTGAGACAGAGGCCCAGGGAGAGAGTCCCGCTCCACGCACAGACAAAGAAGAGAACCAGACGAAAGAAGGCTGTTCTCACTGAGGTTTCAAAACCTACAGCTGCTACAGACCAAGGAAGAGACAGAAGAAAGAAGATGGAAGGAACTTCACATGGGCAACAAATAAGACCATTTAATCAACGCAGTGACTTATGACATTAAAATATCCATGCCTGACAACAGACCCCAGCAACCCTTTAGGTGGACAGGCTCTTGACTTATAGGAACAACATGTTGCCCCTCGTACCATTCACACCGAGCAAGGGTGGAATTTTGAGTTGTTTAAAGAAGCATGCCTGCTGCTAAATATTCACAACACCCGTACGTCGCCTTACCACCCCCAGTAAGATGGTATGGTGGAAAGGTTTAACAGGACATTGTTGTCTATGTTGTCCTTGTTTGTGGAGGACAACCAGGCTAAGTGGGAAGCTCTGTTGCCCTATGTGATGTTGGCATACAGACGCAGTGTGCATTCCAGCACAGGGTTTACACCCTATAAGGTGGTGTTTGGGCAGGAGATAGTTCTCCCAGTGTATGTTATGCTGGAGCTTGGTGGGGCGGAGAGGTTCTCTGCTAATACGGAGTATGTGACTAGGTTGGGTGACACATTGTCCACAGTTGTGGATGCTGTAAGGGGCCATCAGGCAAGAGCATTTGGTAGGTAGACGGAAGCCTTTGATGTTAGGGTTAAGTTGCAGTACTATTCTGAGGGAGGGACTGAGATGATTTTACATTACAACAGACTCAAACCTTTTCTCTCCAATGTACCACGGGCAAGCAGCCAGGAGGGCACTCGGAGGCGGTAGACGGCACCTCCGCTTTCAGGAATGAGTGACAGTGCTGGATGGGTTTGTTGGCGAGCCCCATGTCCTGCTGGGAGACCCAGAGAGGAAGAGGCCTATTGTCCAACCCATCCAGGACTGGATTGTACATCCAGCACAGGTATGGTGGAAGAAGTGAGGCGGACTGGAGAACCGAAACGTATCCATCAGCTGGCAGATCCAGGGGTGAAAAGCGCAGAGATCTTCAGCCAGGGCGCCCAGGAAGGAGAGAGCCACAGCAGAGGATCGACATCGCAGGAGAGGGCATCGACCCAAAGCCAGGTTGCCGGGAAAGGAGAGAGGCAGGGAGGACAGCAGACATTGCAGGAGACGCCCCAAGGACGGCAGAGGAGGCCACCTGTGTGGGCCCGGAACTATGAGATGTTTCTACTCTGGGACGAGTCACATTAAAGGGAGGGGGAGTGTAGCCGGCGGCGAAGATAGGCAGCGGGTTGTAGGGCGAGGTTCCTGCGTCAGTGAGGTAGCGGTATGGGGGAAACAGGAGTGTCTGTGTCCGCTCTCCAGCTTGTTGAAGAGGCTCTCGTGGAGACGCTTCACTGCACTGGACCAGCGGTGTTCCCCACAGCAGACCTTGACTGAAGCCAGACCAGCGCTAAAGCTCAGACCCCGGGGGAGGGTCTCGAACCCCGGGAGAGTTAAGTGGTTTTAATAGACTTATTCTTTGTGAAGTAATGTGTGTCATGTCATTTGTGATTTATGTTTAATGTTATTGATTTTAAAAGGACCAGCTTATTGCAGAGTACTGGGGTGGGAGTAAACAGCTGAAGGACCTTGATCAGATCCTCAGGTGCCTTTGTATGTGCCCTGATAGCACGTGTGAGTTCATGGTGGGATGTGAGTTTACTGTGGTGCAATATAGTGTGTTGTGCCCTGAGGGGGTGTAGTTCCTGTTTGAGTTGCAGTGCTGTATTAAGTTGCAGTGTCCTAAGAGTGTTTAACTCTCTTGTGGTGTGTTAGATTGGCAGTGCCCTTACATTACTTTTCTGCCCATTGCACTAGGGGGGGGAGTATAGGACTCGGACAGTGATCGATTAACCCTGTGTGCAAAGCTGTGGCTGTATGAACTAAATAATAAAGGTCATCATTTTCTATTACTCCAGGTTTCCTCCTCCTTTCATTGTGTACACAGTAGAATCATTCTGTGTGCCCGCTCTCTACGTTCTCACATCCGAGACAAGGTTTATTACAGTATCGTGCTGTGAACGGATCGGGTCCAGTCTACCTCTAGGACATGGTTAAACCTTACACCCCAGCCCATCTACTCCGCTCTGCCAATCGGCTTGCTGCTCCCTCACTGTGAGCTGACCACTCAACAAAATCACGACTGTTTGCTGTCCTGGCTCCTAAATGGTGGAAGGAGCTCCCCATTAAACATTGGGACAGCAGAAAGTCTACATATCTTCCACTGCAGACTAAAGACACATCTCTTCCGACTACACCTTGGATTAAAAAATAATAATAATAATAATTGTTGCACTTATATGGCACATACATGTAGCACTTTGTAGTTTGGCTTTTCTTAAACAAATTGTACTGACTTGATTGTTGTTGTTCTGGGTCTGTACCCTCAATGTTTGAATGCACTTATTGTAAGCTGCTTTGGATAAAAGCGTCAGCTAAATGAAATGTAATGTAAAAAGATAAACTCAAACTTCTTATTGAGCTCATTGTGTTGAGTTCTGGATATTATATATATTGAATATTCTTGTTGAGGGTGGTTCTCTGCAGCCACAGAGAATGTGTCTACATTAGGTTACACTTTGTCCACACTGGTGAAATCTGTGAGGGGCCAATGCGTCTGCTCTGGGTCTGCTAGGAAAAGGGGTGTTTGTCCTAAGTTGCAAAATAAATTTAGGGGGCCCTATAGGGTCATAGAGAGGCTCATGGAAGTCATATCTTTCAGAGTTAGTTGAAGGAGGGACTAAATGGATTGTTCATTACAACAGACTCAAACCTTTTCTCTCCAAGAGCAAGTGAAAGTGCTGGCTGGGTCCGTTGGCAAGTCCCATGTTCTGCTGTAAGGTTTTTAGAGTGAGAGGATCATTCGCCAGGACATCCAGGGCCAGCGTGCATCAACCTGTTATTGGGGGTGAAGGTGGTGGAGTGACGATGAAAAAATCATAGAGATGAAGTATGTAAGGAAGTTTGTATTTGTTGGTTAGGATCCAACACACGCCTTTGAAAGTGAGTAAAAAAATCGTAGGTCTAATTTAGCAGCCAAAGGTGAGGTGCACAGCAAAATAATAGGCTCCTTTTCAGTAAACTATTAAAAAAGGCGAAATGTCTGAATGGGTTTGACCTTGAATGCCATCTCGAGGGCTAGGGATGATGCTGTTGATGCTCGGAATGAGTTAGCCATGTGGGGAGGATAAGTCTATTATCAGTCTCTTTTTCCCTGAGTATGCTTATTGGGCTGATGCGGAACACAGGAAAAGGAGGTGTTGGGCCATGGTTTTGTGTGAAACCACACTTCGGCCTACATGTGCCATCAAAGCCTGAAGCCGCATGTTCCCCCAGGACTCAGTCTCCCAGGGGCCATCAAAAACCAGAGCAAGGAACTCAGTCTCCCAGGGAGCATCAGAGGTGTGAAAACCCCCCCAGGGACACAGGTTTCAACTCCCATTGGTCACTCTGGACCCCATGACCTGTGAGGTCACCGGGCCAATATAAAGTCAGGTTTCCCCCTCTTCTGTTCTCTTTCTACACTCCCTCCAGGGAGAGAAGGCTGTCGAGCCTCTTCCTGCCTCTTCCCACAATCCTTCCACAGGAGGGAAGGCTGTCGAGCCTCTTCTGCCTCTTCTGCCTCTTCCTACAATCCTTCTACAGGAGGGAAGGCTGTCGAGCCTCTTCTCCAGCTCACATCTTCTCTTCCCATCCAACTCTTTGAGAGGAGCACAAAGGTGCAGCTTCCAGCTCATCTCACCAAGGAAACCTCCTCGCCCTCCAAGCTCTACCAACGTCCTTGCAGCGACGCAATGTCCTGCTTGAAAACTTCCGCCAGCAACTGAGCTACACAGCTAAACAGAAACCAGCAAGATGACACAAAACTGCGAACTGCACAGCAACTTCCTTTTTCCCCTTTCTACGGACTGGTAACACAACTGGGCTTAATAATTATACTAGGCTAAGCAAGACTGTTTATTCGATTCTGTGTGATGTTTATAAGTTTGATTTGTGGTGTTGTGATATTTTGGGTACAAGTTATTGAGAAAGTAATGTTAGTCTGTTATGCTCTTCACAGTCTTTCGTTGCATCCAATCTAGTAACTTTCTCTAATTTGGCACACACACAGACACACGCATAACTCTTCACCTCATTATCTCTACAGGTCGTAAACATTCCAATAGGTGGGGGAAGGGTGTTATCTCTTTGGCCAGCCACCATCTTGAAAGCATGCTGACTCACACAGACACACACACATACCTATCTTTGTTTAGCAATTAGACCGTTAGTAATTTTTATTTTTAATAAAAAAAAATTTCTTACATAAATGGTGCCCCGTGTGAGGGGGAGTACAGTTGGCAAAAATTCATAATTATGCAACATTAATTTTTTTTCTCTTCCATTTTTGGCTAACATAAATGGTGCCCCCCGCGTGAGGCAGAGGACAGTTGAAAAAAAATCATAATTATGCAATATTAATTTGTTTTCATTTTTGGCCAACGCCAGAAATAAGTGGAATTTTGAATTTTCAGTCAAGCCAAAGGTTTGAATTCAATTCCACTAGTCTGCCACCGGAGTAGACATTCAACCGTATTTACAAACAAGTGCATTGTGGTGAAATTTAATTTATTCATAAATTAAATGTTTATTAATGATTAATTATTCATAACTACCACTTTAAGTCCTCATAGTGTTACGCTAAAAGATTGCTATCGTTGCGAATAACTCCAGTTGAATATTCGTTGTTGAAATTTTAAGAATTTCTTTTAACATTTGAATATCACATATTCAATGTTAACTGGTCAAGCTGTGAAATTTCCTGTAACTGTTAAGTGCTTTTGAATGAAGACATAGCGCGCCACCGGCCCTATGTAACAGAGCTTGTACCTGGCTGTTACTGCCAAGCATTTCAGCCCAAGTTGGATAAGAGAACCTGAGAAAGAGCCACAGCGTGCTTCCAGCCCTGTGAATTTATAGAACCCCTAACTGTTACTGCCCTGCATATCAGTTAGTGATTAAAAGTTTGGTGAACTGTTTAACCCACCATAGTTTTGGTTAGGCTAGTGTACGATCAAATCCACACTACAAGGTGTCTGCCAGTGCAACACCAAAGCCAACCACACTGCTTTTTGATTTATAAACTTGTAAATCTAATCCTTCAATTTCAGACCCAACAATGGAGAACCCCTGTGTAGAACAGTTTGTTTCTTCCCTAGCACAGAGCCTGACCCCTGGCTATCCTGAATTCATCAGCAAGTTGAACTTCAGTGAGTGTAATAAAGAAATAGATTCTCTACTTAACGACAAGTGTGATGCACAAACAGCATCAAATGGTCCATTGTTGAGATGTATGATTTTAAATTTCCACAGGCAAATCAACCTTGCCTGTCAGAGCAAAGCAGCCATGGAACAGGAGGTAAATGCCCTAAGAGCGCAAAATGCTCTTCTCCTCCAGGAGGTTCAAACTGCTAGTAAGAAAGCCCTGCACTATTTAGGAGACCTGCACTCAGCAGAGTCAGATCTCTATTCACACAAGGAGGAATTGTTAAAACTTAGATTAGAAGGCCCGGCCTCACATCAGTTTTTGAACCAATGTGATTCTGGTTATTCCGATTCACACTCCTCCGATAGTGTACGGTTAACTCCCTCTTCACTCCCAAGATGGGACAGAATCCCATCCGACCCGAAGTCTTTGGGAAGTAAGTCACCTCCTGATCCTCCACTGACAGGAAGAGGTAACAGCTTCCTAACTTCCCATCTCTCTGACTCTGACACTGACATTGATGACATATGTAGTTTACCCTCAAGAACACATTTTGCCTCGTATACTTCTCGTCCACTGATGCATGACACATTTTTTCGTGCACAACTCTCCAAAGGGGGGACTTCAACCTTTCAAGATGTTTTAGCACCTCCCCCTCAACCAGAGAGACCTGTAGCAGGTGATGCACGTGCCCGGACCTCACAGTGTCCTCGCTTTGATTTGCTTGAGTTTCTAGCTAAAGATATTGAACAATTTGATCCAGACAACTGTGATAACAACATTGATAATTACTTTAGAGAACTAGATCTCAGCTTAAGTGATGTGCCAAATGCAACAGAAAGAGAGAAGGTTAGACTTGTGTTAAAAACCAGCTCTACAGCTGTTCACAAGTTAATTCAGTCACTTCCTTCCAGTGTCACAAGTAACTACACAGAGCTCCGTCAAGCACTAGTCGAGGAATTCTCTTCTACTGCTGACGAGATAACATCCATTGCTACAGCATCCCAAATTAAACATTCACGTCGCGAAAATCCCAAGGATTATTTTCGACGTTTGAGGCATGTTTATTTTCAGGGAAAGAACGCACCAGGCCTAGAAGAAAATCCCACCTTCAAGTCCATGTTCTTACGTAATTTACATCCATGTATACGCACACATGTTGTACTGATGACACAGCAAGGAAAACCTTCAATGCAGCAGATCAGGAAGATGACACAGGTGGCTTGGGAAACTGTTATCACTTTCAAGGCTACAGTAGGTGCAACCGAGTCCGTCAAAACAAACAGCACGGTGCCAAATTCATCCGCTGCCTCAAAACTTCACCCTCAAAACAAAACGAAGGGGGGTGACAACAGGCAGCGTAGGGACACTGAGCGTATCCGCCATGTCCACCAACTTCCCAGAGATAGGCATTCCCACAGTAGAAGCTGTAGGAAGCCATACTCTGAAATTCTGGCCCAGACAACTTACCACTACTCAGAAGATGACGACAGCGTCTCTGAGTACAGTTTAAAATATGGTTATGACCGAGCACACAGTGACAGCGCCTCTGAAGACTCTGGCTCCCCAGAGAGTTACGGCCCTGAGCCACGACACAGGCGATCCAGAGCTCGCTCCTCAAGGCCATAACCAACACAGTTAACCCCTGTACTGACAGTCAGTATTAAGTTTCTTGCAGTTAATAGGAAAACTGTTTTGTTAACAACAGCAGCAAACTTCAAAACCTAAATTCTGATTGAACTTATATACCACTGCCAACTTTGTAAATATGTTTGGACCGACTACTTTCCATTTCATAATAATGAAGTCCATACCACACATGTTAGGACATTAGCATATTCTTACAGGAACAATGATACAGTCATTTGGATTTTGAGACTTTGAAAAATTATGACAACCTTCCGCAGAAAAACCTGCTGAAGATTAAAATTGTTAAGTCTAACGGATCAGACTGAGTACTACATTGAGTAGGATTCCATGAGTGAACAAAACTCTTGGACATTCCAAAAATGACCTTATCATTGTACGTGCCACTCTCTCTGCATCTTATCTTACAATTTACAATGTCTTATTTTTTCCTTTTTCTCCCTAACCTAGTGAAGAGCACAGGTTATTCATATTGTACTGTCATTGTAATCTGAATTATTTGTCTAATTTGAATCTTGCTTAGCCAAACTAGATAGTATACACAAATGCCCAGATGTTACAATCCAAATGAATTGACAATTGACTTTTCCAGCTTTGGACTAAACATGTTCAAGTTCGCCCTCAGGAACCCACGTTAGGTGCGATCCTGAGAACGAAGGGGGGATGTTGGGCCATGGTTTTTTGTGAAACCACACTTCGGCCTACATGTGCCATCAAAGCCTGAAGCCGCATGTTCCCCCAGGACTCAGTCTCCCAGGGGCCATCAAAAACCAGAGCAAGGAACTCAGTCTCCCAGGGAGCATCAGAGGTGTGAAAACCCCCCCAGGGACACAGGTTTCAACTCCCATTGGTCACTCTGGACCCCATGACCTGTGAGGTCACCGGGCCAATATAAAGTCAGGTTTCCCCCTCTTCGGTTCTCTTTCTACACTCCCTCAACGGAGAGAAGGCTGTCGAGCCTCTTCTGCCTCTTCCTACAATCCTTCTACAGGAGGGAAGGCTGTCGAGCCTCTTCTCCAGCTCACATCTTCTCGTCCCATCCAACTCTTCGAGAGGAGCACAAAGGTGCAGCTTCCAGCTCATCTCACCAAGGAAACCTCCTCGCCCTCCAAGCTCTACCAACGTCCTAGCAGCGACGCGATGTCCTGCTTGAAAACTTCCGCCAGCAACTGAGCTACACATATTAAATATTTTATTATTATATTTGGCTAAAAGAGAGTTGATGGTGTGCGGATTTGTGAGGGCGGACTAAAAGTTGTTTTAGGTGTGAGAAGTGCCTGGAAGAACTGTTACACCTGGATGGAAACTGTGGTGTGAAGCCGTTGATGAGGAAGTTAACAAACTGTCTATCTCGATGATTTTGAAGAGCAGTGGCAAGTACATTCACCTTAACATGAATTGTTTGCGCTGCTACCTGCCCCGGCTGCTGCCGCTAGCATCACTTCCGGCTAGCTATACTCCGTCTCAATCTGCCAATCACCAAGTATTTGCTTCTTTCTTGTACTCGACCAGGTAAGATCTCAGAATATAAACACAATCTTTGCAGAAAGAAGTCAGACTTCACCTATCAGATCTCAGGATCTTGAGTTACATCCTACATTACCTGCTCCTGCCGCTCCCGTTAGCATAGCCTCCACTTAACATAACTTCTGCCCAGCATCGCTCTCTTTAACGCAACATTTATATCCAGTCTATGTTATATTCCTATACTTCACTACTAAGCTAACAAAACATCATGCCATCCATGCCTTGTGACTGTGTCTCGCGTCAGAAAGCAAATAAAAAGATTGCTGACCTTAAAGAGGACATCCGGCGTCTTTCGGATGAGCTGCGGAACAGAGACTC
The DNA here is from genome assembly GCF_022539355.2 of Hippoglossus stenolepis. Classification (NCBI taxonomy): domain Eukaryota; kingdom Metazoa; phylum Chordata; class Actinopteri; order Pleuronectiformes; family Pleuronectidae; genus Hippoglossus; species Hippoglossus stenolepis. The sequence goes on along the minus strand of NC_061483.1, from coordinate 32,074,004 downwards.
CTTCTTGAGTAGCTTCATCAGTGAGCAGACTAAAATACTCAGGCAAACATCCCTGACACAGTTCTCTGGGAGTTCTCTCATCACCCTGGCTTTGTTGACAACTTCAATCTGTTCTGGGGGCGCTGTTCCTTCTTCACAAAGGATTGTCTCCATCCCAATGCGTTGGGCAGCCGAATTCTAGCGGCTAACATACAGCATGTTGTACATTCTGCTGCATGAGACTGTGTCTTGAGACTGTTCAGTCTCAAGACACACCCCCTAGAAACGTCTTGCTCGAGTGCAGCACCTCGGAGTACAACTCCCACAAGCTCCCCTAAACGGCCGCTCCAGCCACCAAACAGCAACTGAAAAACATGACATTTAATTTTAACTCATCAAAATTGGCAGCGTTCGTGAACCGGTGTTAAGCATCCTTACCTTATATGTTTCAAACAATGAAAGACCAAAAAATGTATTATCAACCATCACAAATCCCATCCATATTCCCAGTCAGCCACAAATCGCCTCAGGTTTTAAAATTCTGTCCCACTCCCATACACCAGGTACTTATTATATCCCTGTTGTTATTTACAATAGGCCAAACAAAAAACATATAAATACAGTTTGCAGGTCCAATCACCTAATCTCTGTCCACATATCCCCCTCTGCTGGCCAGAGCCAGCCTGTGAGACTGGCCATCCTAAATGTGAGGACCCTTTCTAATAAGAGTTTTATACTGAATTACCTTATTTCTTCATCCAATTTAGACTTGTTATTCCTAACTGAGACCTGGTTGTCTCCTGGTAATCACACCCAGCTGCTATAGATTTTCCCAACCAACCCTGAATATCTTAGCACTCCCAGGGATAATGGCCGGGGGGGTGGCCTAGCTGTTGTTTTAAAAAGAATTTGCTTTACTTGCTGCCCCATTACCACACACACATTTTCTAGTTTTGAGGCTGCTATGTTCAAAATTTGTAGCACTGCTCCGGTCCTTGGCCTTGTAATTTATCGCACTCCCAAACTAAAAATGTTGCCCTTTAATTGTTGCACAACATTCTGCCTCCCTGATAGAGGATAGGTCTTCCTTGTCTATCAATTCCCATGGCATAGGGGTAATATCTGAAAGACGTATGTCAACTACGATGATGGAAGGTGGGGGTGCAGCACACTGGTAAGTGGTTGTAGCTTGGGGTGTGAGGAACAAGGACGTGATCAAGGGAGTGGAGCCCTGACAATGCATGCTGTGGCGGGTAGAGAAGGAGAGAAGGAGCTCTGCATAGCTTGTAAGAGAGGGAGGAGTGGAGGAAGAGATGATGAGGGAAGGATGTGTGTGCTCCGGAATCTTGTGATTCTTGAATGAAAAGAAGGCTGAGATTGCCTAAGATAGGTCAGACACAGTGAGGAAAAATACAGCCTGTACCCTACCAGGGGGAGCTGATCATGTGGGCTGCATTTATGCAGGCAGTGTCAATCAATCAATCAAATTTTATTTGTATAGCCCATATTCACAAATCACAATTTGTCTCATAGGGCTTTAACATGGTGTGACATCCTCTGCCCTTAACCCTCAACAAGAGTAAGGAAAAACTACCTAAAAACCCTTTTAACAGGGAAAAAAGAAGGTAGAAACCTCAGAGAGAGCCACATGTGAGGGATCCCTCTCCCAGGACGGACAGAAGTGCAATGGATGTCAAGTGTAAAGGAGAACATCAAGATAAAGGTTTTAGCAGCATTGATTAGGGTAAACATTTTGAAGTATAACTGAAGGTCACTGATTTGGTGGATTAATGTCATTAATGGTCAAGTGTCTGAGGAGAAATACTATGTATCGAGCAGTCCTGCTGCAATCATAGTCCATGGTCAGCAGCCAGCAAGATCATGATCCACCATCAAGATCGGATGCCACTATAGTCCACAGTTATTGTCCACTGCCGCCATTAGGATCCATCATCAGCTGCCACCTCGGTCGTGGTCCACTACCAGTATCTGATGCCAACACGATAAAGGATCTGCCTTTGTTATCACGATCAGCCAGCACGATGCAGAATCCGCCATACTGGATCCACCATTACGACCTCTGATACGTGATCCACAGATCCTAATCCATGATGTGGCCACAGCCGCGGCCCTGGGTCTGCGGACAATAAGGCAAAGGGACTCCGGGGAAGAAGTCAAGTCAGTAACATGTATTGATGGGATATGAATTACTTTGATGTGATAATGATTGAGAAGAGGAAGGAGAAGCTGGAAAGAGAAGCTCCGTGTGTCATGTGTCCCCCGACCTTCTAAACCTATAGCAGCCTAACTAAGAGCAGGTCTAGGACAAGCCTGGACCAGCTCTAACTATAAGCTTTATCAAAAAGGAAGGTTTTAAGCCTACTCTTAAACGTACAGATGGTGTCTGCCTCCCGAACTGAAAGTGGGAGATGATTCCACAGGAGAGGAGCTTGATAGCTGAAAGCTCTGGCTCCTACTCTACTTTTAGAGACTTTAGGGACGACAAGTAAGCCTGAATTCTGGGAGCGCAGTGCTCTAGTGGGTTGATAAGGTACTAACAGCTCTTTAAGATATAATGGTGCCATATTGTTAAGGGCCTTGAAGGTGAGGAGGAGAATTTTAAATTCTATTCTAGATTTAACCGGAAGCCAGTGTAGCGAAGCTAATACTGGAGAAATGTGCTCTCTTTTCTTGGTTCTTGTCAGGACACGTGCTGCGGCATTTTGGACAAGCTGCAGAGTCTTTAACGACTTACTGCTGGAGCCTGATAATAAGGAATTACAATAATCCAGTCTGGATGTAACAAAGGCGTGGATTAGTTTTTCTGCATCCTTTTGAGAAAGGACATGTCTGATTTTGGAGATATTAGCAAGTGAAAAAGGCTGTCCTAGAAATTTGTTTTAAGTGAGAATTAAAGGACAAATCAGGATCGAAGATCACTCCCAAGTTCCTGACTGTTTCATTGGAAGCAAGGGCAATGTCGTCTAGCGCAGCTATATCATTAGATAATGTATCTCTAAGGTGTTTAGGGCCAAGTATTAGAACCTCTGTTTTATCTGAGTTTAATAAGAGAAAATTCGGGTCATCCAGGTTTTATGTCCTTGAGACATGCTTGGAGTTTAGTTATTTGATTACTTTGTTCAGGTTTTATTGACAAGTATAACTGGGTGTCATCCGCATAGCAGTGGAAATTTACAGTGTGTCCTGATAATGTTTCCAAGTGGAAGCATATATAATGAGAATAAAATTGGGCCGAGCACAGAGCCCTGTGGAACACCGTGGTTAACTTTGGTGCGCACAGATGACTCATCATTAATTTGCACGAATTGGGAGCGGTCTGAAAAATAGGATTTAAACCATTTTAGGGCGGTTCCTTTAATGCTAATTAACTGTTCTAGTCTCTGTAATAAAATATTATGGTCAATTGTGTCAAATGCTGCACTAAGATCTAACAGAACGAGGACAGACACAAACCCTTGATCTGAAGCTATTAGAAGGTCATTAGTGACTTTTGCCAAGGCTGTCTCTGTGCTGTGATTGGCTCTAAACCCTGACTGAAAGTCTTCATATATATTATTTTCCTGGAGAAACTCACACAGCTGATTGGCTACAACTTTTCTAGGATTTTAGACAGGAAGGGGAGATTAGATATCGGACGATAATTGGCTAAAACCTCTGGGTCTAAGGTGGGTTTTTTGAGGAGGGGTTTGATTACAGCTATTTTAAAAGACTGTGGTACATATCCTGATGATAATGACAGATGTATTGTGTTCAGTAATGAACTGTCAATTAGGGGCAGAATTTCTTTAAGTAATTTTGTAGGAATGGGGTCTGAGATACAAGTTGTTGGTTTAGAAGATGAGATTATTTTGGTCAGCTGATCGAGGCTGATCAGAGAGAAGCTGTCTAAATAATTGGTAAGATTCTTGGCCGTTTCTGAGTTTTCTATTCTTGATGGGGTATTAGTGCCAATTGAGGGCAGGAGATGGTTGATTTGATTTCTAATGGTTAGAATTTTATCATTAAAGAAATTCATAAAGATATTGCTATTTAGGGATCGAGGAATACTGGGTTCGGTGGAGGTGTGACTCTCAGTCAGCCTGGCTACAGTGCTGAAGAGAAACCTGGGGTTGTTTTATTCTCTTCTATTAGTTTTGAATAGTAGGCAGCTCTTGCTTTGTGGAGGGCCTTCTTATATGCTTTAACACTATTCTTCCAGTCTAGGAGATTTTCAACACGGTTGCTGGAGCGCCACTTCCTTTCTAGTTTTCTTGATACTTGTTTTAACTCATGTGTCTTGGAATTCTACCACGAAGCTAATTTACTATGTTTTATATGTTTCTTTTTTAGAGGCGCTATTGAGTCTAATGTTAATCGTAATGACCTTACAGAGCTATCGACGAGATGGTCAATCTCAGTGGAGCTAGGGTTTTTAATGAATTTGTTGTTTATATCGACGGATAGTACGGGTTTAAATGTAATCGGAATTATTTCCTTAAATTTAGCTACAGCACTATCAGGTAAACATCTTGAAAATGAGTTCATTATTAGTGGCATATATTCTGATAGTGAAAAATCGAAGGTTATTAAATTATGGTCTGATAGAATTGGATTGCGCGGAAGTACTGTTAGATTTTCAATTTTGACACCGTATGATAATATAAGGTCAAGTGTGTGGTTACAACAATGAGTAGGTTGGTGTACACACTGACTGAAACCAATTGAGTCTAATTGCGAAATAAATGCTACGCTAAGGCTATCTTTATTATTGTCAACATGAATATTAAAGTCACCAACAATAATAATTTTATCGGTCTTTAGGACTAGGTTTGATAAAAACTCAGGGAATTCTGTTAAAAATTCAGTATAAGCCCCAGGGGCACGGTAAACTACAGCAAATATGATTGGCTGTTGGTGTTTCTTGGATTGGCGTGGAAGACTAAGAACAAGACATTCAAATGAGTTGTAGCTTAGTTTAGGTTTAGGATTAATTAATAGACTGGAGTTAAAAATAGCAGCAACTCCACCTCCTCGACCAAATTCTCTGGGAACGTGTGTATTTACATGACTTGGGGGAGTAGATTCATTTAGACTGACATATTCATCAGGATGCAGCCACATATATAATGAGAATAAAATTGCGCTGTATCGTGTTGGCATCTGATAAAATTGCTAATTTACTATGTTTTACACGTTTCTTTTTTAGAATATTTCGGAATGCCTTTCCCATTTTGATGCTTTTGCAGGCGGGCAACGGCCAAGTCTCTGATGTTGAACCCATTTTGTGGACGTGGAAGTGGCTGCAGAATTGAAAAGGAAGGTGAGTTACATCGAGGTGGATAGCCAGTGGATGCACGTGGGAGACACTGATGAGGAGAGGGTTGATGGGATCACATCTGACGTGTTTGTTGTTTTCGGTCTTTGGTGACCGAGGAGAGGAGACTGAGACCTATTCGGAGTCGAGAGATATCGCAAGGAGAGGAGAAGCGGAGCTCGGTGGTGGTCTGATTGTTGTAAAAGGGTGGATAGATAGCCGGTGTAAAACAGTTCATCATACAAGTCTCGTTCTGAATTGGGCAGGTTTATCTGTAGTTCAGGTTCGAGGTTCGAGGTTTGTAGCGAGTTACATTAAAGAGCGATCGTGCATGAAGCACATTCTGTAGTTGATGAATCTGAGACAAACAGGGCGGGTTGGGTTGACAGGTGATAATAGATGTGGTCTAGGAGTGGGTCTGCTCCTGAACCTAAGTTAACTACTTAACTTCATTTAATCTGCTGCCAGATCTCAACAAAGAAGTAGTTTGAACAAGAAAAAGAGCTCACTAAGTGATTTTTTTAAGGTTTAATGTGTAAATGTGTTATTCAATTAAATGAAAGCCCACCCCTGTGTAGCTGTTGGTGTGCTTGTGGTAAAATCTGATGCCACCTTTTCATTCAGAGGGCTTTTCTGCTGCCGTCTGACCAGACGACTACATTTGTCACGACTGCTTTTCATGTCACTGCATACCACCTGCTCCCCACATTCCTCTACATTCTCTCGAAGACCCAGTCCCCCTCCTCTCCCTCCTGCTCTTCTTCCTCATCTTTCTCCACTCCTCCTTCTTCTGTCCTCCTTCCCTTCCTCCTGATTATTATTCCCCCTACTTTTACTCTGTACCCTGTCTGGTCCTCTTTATCCTCTACACTTAACTGATGCTATTGCCATTTCTTTATAACTTTTCTTTGCATTCTTCATTTGATAATTGTTCACCCTGTCTCTGCCTATAATTTGTTATTTACTTTCAGGGGGTGCAAGTTTACTAAATCACTCATCTGAATGCAACTTCTTTCATTTAGCTACTATCACACTTCCACCCCTGCCTCCCCCTGCCTCCCTCTTTTCTCTGTCTGCCTTCAGAAGCAAAAGATAGCATTCACCTGCTGCCTGAAACTGTATAAACCAGCTGTGCCTCCCCTGCTGTTGTTGCTCCTGTGTGTGTGTGTGTGTGTGTGTGTGTGTGTGTGTGTGTTTGTGTGGACCAGAAAGGAAGCATGTACACGCTCTGTACATACAGTTTTCAGTTGGTGGCCTGAGTTTGACAATAACCAGTGGCTTCATATCTGCAGAAAGACTTAATTTAGGAGCAGTGCAATATGTGTAGTAGTCTAGTAGAGAAACATTGACCACATCCTTATTGTTATCACAGCAAACGCAGTGTTGTTGTACTCTCTCTTTCTCTTCTTTTTTCCTCCTGCAAAGGTTTGGACTCTTAAAGAATTATTCCACTTAACGGTTCAGTGGGTACGATTTAGGTGAAAGGGATCTATTGGCAGAAATTGAATATAAAATAATTCTAGGTATGTTTTAACTCGCATGTAATCTTTTAAATTACACGCGATTTGGTGTGCTTGTTGGTGTGCTTGTTGGTGTGCTTGTTGGTGTGCTTGTGTGCTTGTGTCCTAGAACTGGCCCTTTATCTTGAAATACTTTATATTTACATCCTCTCTTTGGAGGCCCCAGTGTTTTTACAGTAGTCCCAGCTGTTCAAACTAAACACCTTTTGAGTGTTTATGACAATTTACGGCTACCACAGATTCTCTTTCATGTTTGTAAGGGGAGGGTGAGGTGAGGGGTACTCAGTTGCAACATGCAACTTCACCTATAGATGTCACTATATTCTACGCCATATTTACCTCCACCAAGGAGGATATGTTCTCGACACTATCCTTTTATGTTTGGTTGGTTGGTTTGTTTCTCAGCAGAATTATGCAGCAGGATAATGCAAAAATACTCAACAGATATCCATGAAACAGATGGGACAGGTGCCATGAAAGAATCCATTCAATTATTATGTGTATGTGGACAAAGGGGCAGAGTCGGGATATTTCTGACTCTTCCTTTAACATTGCAATAGGTGTTTGTTGCCATTTTCACCAATTTTCCAGGAACAAATGCATGGATCTTAGGGAAAAAGAAATCAATCATATTTAGGAGACTGATATATTTGAGTGTGTTCAATTTGGTGGAGCTTGATTGAATTTGAGGGAAATATTGGTTCCTTCGTGGAGGTACACTTTATGTGTGCATTGAACTTCTACTTGTACTATTCATTCCATTTAATGTTTTTTTTCCAACTGAGCTGTTTAGAGACTAAGGACTCATGCTATAATGCTAACCTGATTTTCAGAGCTTGCACATTGTACATTTATATTTGATTTGTGATTTTTATATACAACTGTGTAACAACAACTCATGTACTCACTCCATCACTCCATCTGACCTCTTAGGTGTACATTTCAAACGATTGTCGAACGATGCTGTGCTGAAGGAAAATATGACAATTCAATCGAGACCCATTTAGAATGGACCCCCAAACCATTGGCTGTGAAACACTGTTCTCCATGCTTTGAATGCCTCAGGAGGTAGAACTGGTCATCCACCAACCAGTGTGGTGTCACTTGTTATGAAAAATGGTAAATGGTCCGTATTTATATGCGCTTTTCTAGTCCTGATGACCACTTGAAGCGCTTTACAGTACAGTTTTACATTCACCCATTCACACACACATTTATACAGTGCATCTATGTGCAGCACTTTCTCTATGAGAAGGGGCAATTTGGGGTTCAGTATCTTGCCCAAGGACACTTTGACATGTGGAATGGGGAAGACTGGGAATCGAATGGCCAACCTTCTGGTGAGAGAATGACCATTCTCAAATCTAACCTTCTAAATATCACAAGGGCCAAGTTTTGATTTGATGGTTATTAATTCATTACAGTGAATTTGCATGCTTTTATATTTTGGGTTTTATTTATATGCATGATTATTAATCTGTGAGTAAATTTGTATTATTTGCCATGTTTTTATTATTTCCTAATAAGCCCCAGAAAACCGCTCGTTTTATCCCCTCGGAAAACCTGAGTCACTTTTAGGGTCTCCTATATTTGGACATACTCGCATTTCTTTGATTATTCTTTTACTCCTTTTCAGCCCACATTCTTGACAGACCTTTTTTAAGACATTTTAATTATTTGTTTAATTGATTTTATCGTGGGCTTATTGCTTGCTGTGTGCAAAAGTATTATCTGGCCATAATAAACCATTGTGTTTGCACCTGCACATTCTCGTCAACTCCTTGGTCACTTGCAGTGTTGCTCTCCACCCGATAACTCGCCACAAACCTGTAAAAAACTGTATACATTTATCCTTTGCATACTTATGTACTTATACTATGTGTCTGTGTACAGATAGAGGGCATCAGGATCCGTATGCGGCATGGTACAAGATTCAAGTTAACAACAGTTGCAGCTGGGCAGGCTAATGAGGCTATAAATGACAAAATGTGATATACTGACGAGATAAGGGAGCCAATATCAGGATGCTGCTATGGCTGCAGCTGTACACTCTCACATGACAGCACTATATATCAAGCATAAAGAAATGTAATCATGGAAAGCCCTTATGTAAACATGTGTCGAAAGGTTGCTTTTAAAAACCTATATTTATCATGTGGAAATGTAATTAAGAATCGCCCAAGCCTAACGGTGTATGAGGTTAAGTCAAAGGCCTCCAATAACTTTAAGATTTATAATGGTATCAAAGTTGGACCAATAACCAGTGATTTTTTTTTTTGATTGTGTCAATATCCGTACTCGTGATGAATGAAAATTCTCATTGGATAGCTGTGTCCACATCATTCCTTGATAGGCCAGCCACATACAGAACTCTTACAGTCACACCTGTTTTACGGCTCCGTACCAGATATGGACTGCTTCCAGGCTGTGTACTCATGAGTGGGCGGTGTCATTGGAACTCATGGTCAGCCAGCAGAATCAAAGCAGTTACGGGCCGGAACCGTGGGAACAAGCGCGTGAATTTCTTTTTTCTTCAGACCGGGTCAGATCCAACCAGGAAGACCGCGGTCATTCATACAGCTTAGAGAGGTATGGTAAGGTGAACAATCTTGTTGTGGTCAATCAGTGTTGGAAGTGTCGTTGTTTTTGACAACAGTTTAATGCTTATTTACATGATTTCAGAAGGTTTTGACTTCATAACGCTTGCTAATACCGTCGAAGAGGCCCACTTTTGGCCGGGCTGGCTAACTGTATAGCTAAGTTAGCTATAGCATGAATAAACAACTCTGTGTGTAACAATGTTGTTGTAACGTTAGTTAAGGTTACATCAGCTAGATAGTTGCATTAGTGTAGCTGCAGGTTAATATGAAAATAACAACGAATGTTATCCTCAACTCGCTTTTTTCCATTAGCTGCTCAGATGTAACTAACTGCTAACTTACATGGTTTCAAACAGCACCATTTGACAGGGTGAGTGGGGTTAACAATTGATTAGTTTTTGCTACTCTCAACCCAGTTATTTTTGCAATATTCTTCATTACAGCAGCTAATTACCCACTGGACATTTAAATGTACACGTTAAACAGTATGAGAAATTACGCTACTGTTGATGTCCAGCGTGATGACAGAGACACTGTGAAACGTAAGTTTGTTTATTTTCTGCGTCACATGTAGTTTTAAATGAGGTTTAAAACAGTGCAGACCAAAATGGACTCTTTCGCGTGTGAACAAAAACATTGATCTGAAGCTCAATTCTAAGAATGTTCTGTAAATAGTTTTCTAATAAGCGATAAATATAGCAACTTCTGATCAACCCATATCAGGCTTAAAATATAAACTTGCTGTTTAAGCCCAACCCACTTCAGAGTACGGATACAGATATTTTAGTTTGTTAAACCAATACAGATACATATACAGATAATGGTGTACTCGCTCATCCCTAATGTCCACCTTACATAAAAGTGAAGTGAAAAATGCAATGAGTCTTTGTCTGACTGCTGTTTTTATCCCAGGGGTTGGGTCACACTGAAGACTCTTCATTTAGGGAAATTTGTATTATTTAATTGTGCAACCTATTGAATAACAAGTGAGGTTGCGTAGTCTATCTCCTCCATGACCCAATAAGCATTTACTGTATAAAGAACTGTTACAGCCACAAACAGAAGAGACCATATATCAACAATGTCACGTGAGTGACCATAGGGGGCTGGGCTCGCCGGCCATAAAGCTTCCCGGTGAGCACGCCGCCTCCTCTTTGCTTCACTCGCCTCATCCGAGACCGGCAGGTAAGTGATATATATTTTGGGACTCCACTTTTATCAATCCGCCACTTTTGTGCAGGCGTCTTGTGTCCCTGAGGATTGTATGTGGTTTCCCCCTTTTCTAATAGCGAGGCAGAGAGTTACATGGCATGTGTTAAACTCTACTCTTTGTTTCAGGCAGCCTAATTTGCTGCACCTGGTACGAACTACTCTTGCTTGCAGCTTCGGGTAAGTGTTGTTAATCTCACGCTGTTTGTTTCCATACAGTTTTTCTGTTACAGGAATGGGTAGAAAGAGAGTTTAGAAGCGTGATCGCTAAATTATCTCTTCCTAAAGGCAAGTTGATTTAGATCGGGGTTGCCCCCCCTCGTGCGTTCGCGCACAGTGAGGAGTGGAGGTGAGTTTTAAGTCAACCTTTCACGTTTATTTGCCTTTTAAAAATGAATAAATAAACAGTATTTGAGGCCAGGTAGGGATTGTTTACTTGTTTTCCCTGTATAAAATACAGTTGGTTCTTAGTTATCACCTTTTGTTAGGTGCTCATTTTATTTCCCTTAAGCCCTGTTCGCAGTGGCTGGACTTTTGTTCTCCCCGCTTTTTCTGTGGGCATTTTCAGGTGAATTACATTTATTTCACCCCTTCCTTTGTTTTATGTGATTGTGGCCAGCTGTGATCAGCCTGTTTATTAGATCCCCTTTATCAGCTATCCGTAGCTGCTGGGCGCTATTATTTATCTATTTATTTATTTATTCTTAAATCCGTGATGGCCACGTGAATGCCCTACTTGTTTGGGCATGGCACATTTGATGGATGATATTGAGAACCCCTGTGTGGCAGCAGTGGAACTGCCTGTGGAGGAGCGTGTTAAAGGAGCCAGATGGGTGGAGCAGTCTGTTCGTGCTGGGGCAGTGCAGCCTCTACCAGCCCAACTAAATGAAAGGGGACACACCTCAAAGAAAGGCCCCCGAAAACGTAGGCATGAGCACACCCCTGTTTGCAGGTGGGGCTCAGGCAAGAAACAGGCTCCCCAATCTTCACAGAACCCAGCTGGTCAGCAGGATGACACTCACCTGCAAATCCTAGCTGCCATACGTGGTCTGTCAGAGGGGTTGGGTAGAGTTGAGGCCCAGTACCCGGCCACAACAGCTAAGGCATCGGGGCATGGGCACTCAAAGGAATCCTCCCCGGAATGGTTATCCTCCTATCAGGAGGAGAATGTGGTTCACCCTGACATTCTCTCTCTCTATGCTCAAAATTCCCTTTTTTAAAAAATGTGATGAGCAGTCTGATGGCGCTGCTGGGCTAGAGCAGCCTAAATCCACACAATTTGAGGGGGAGTCCAACCTCAGCAACATGGGTGACAGTGAGCCTTCACCCATGGATGTCATCTCAAAGGTTTCAGGTGCGGCAAAAATTGTGGGGCTCAATGTTCCAACTGAGGCTCCTGCTCCAGTGGATGGGATTCAGGCCGGCATCACTCAGTCACAGCAATCACACTGCATGAAAAGAAGTATTTGTGTCAGATACTGTCGCTGCAAATTTCAGTGGAATTTCAGGTTAACGGCTGTTCACAGGAATCTGCAGGCAGCAGAGAAAACTGCCAGTAACTGCCGGGAATTAATGCAGGGTTCTAGTTTCTGGCAGTTTTACAAGCCTGAGAATGTTGGGAGGTGACCCCCCTGCTCCTAAGCCTAGGGGAGGCTTTCACATGTAAATGACGTAAGTACACTAGGCTTAAAATAAATATAAAATCGGAAATTGTAGCTTATATAGATTTCCCTTATGAATTACATTGTATACCATGAGCAAAGGTCAATGCTATAAAAAAAATTAGAAACAGTGCAATTTATTTCAACATTTGCCTGTCAAGCTCATCCAAGATAATATGTTGGAATGGAGAGAGTGGCACCACTGTACAGTTTTCTAAGAGAAGTCTTTCTGCTGACACCAAAACACTGTGCTTCACATAAATCAATTGTGTCATCGCGTGTCAAAGTTCCAACCATTTGTCCTCCCAAAATACTGCCAAACTCAGCACCATATTCACATGTCCATGGCATACTAAGCTGTTGACTCTGCTGAAAATGCCTCATAATTTGAACTTCAATTATCCTATTTTCCCAGTATTCCATTAAAACACTCAACACTTTTATCCAAAGCGATTTACAATAAGTGCATTCAACTATGAGGGTATAAACACAGAACAGCAAGAATCATGTAAGTACATTAACTTAACACCAGAAAGAATACACTGGTCCTGTTAGGATTTTAATAATATAATTAGACACTATAGCCCCGAAAAGGATCGATTTTACGCGCACCATGTTTGTACCTTAACAGAAAGAATTAATGTTTTGTTATGTGTTAGGACTGTAATCCGTGGCATACAATAACACTGTACTTAAACTTGTTCTCATACATAAACCTTTATATATATTACAGTATTTCTTTAGCTTTATTCAACATCACACATACATGAATGCACTGTGCTCATGAAGACACTGTGACCTACGCCTTAGAAAGAAATCAAGCAGCTGCCCCAGCTTCTGAAGGGCAGATAGGAAAGGCGTTGTCTTGTCTGATGAATACGCATGCTTACGCACACAGAACATACAGCCGATAAAGCAGGAACACAAGATTTCACACTCCAATGAACAACAACACCGTATCTGCAAAACTACTGAAGACCCACAAGGCTTCAGCCGGGTCAAAGATTGTTTTTAAAACACAAAAACCAAACACTGTCAGAATGTGAAGATTTGCCCAGCTACTATCAAAGGAGGGACGAACCTGGGAGCAGCTCCTCATCATTGGTGGATTCCAGTTCCAAGATGCTGGGACCACGCCTGTGCACCAGCAAGGGCGAGCCAGGGCTGACTCCCCCTCGTTATTGACCAATGAAGTTCTACCTACTATTATAAATATTGCACCTGTCATCCGTTCGGGGCGACTCTTGACTACCCCGTGCTACTGACTTAGCCGAGGCTGTGTATTGAGTGCCCATAGCGATGCTGTTCCTTTTCATTGCTTCTGAATAAATACTTGTTGAACCAAACCGAGACCGGCTCTTCTCATATCTCGGGACAAAAGAACACGACAGTCCTCAGTCACCTACTCATCCCATATAAATGTAAAGTACAATTTAAAAACTGTTATAACCGCTGCTTCAAAAGTGAAAAGGTCATTTGTGAAGTTTTACTCTGAAAACGTCACACTCAGCTTCATGCCACGTCACTTGTTAACATCAACGCGGTAGAGGGCTCGTCCAATCACAGCCTCGTGAAGGAAGCGTCTGTCTCCTGCAGACAAGAAACTACCGGCTCGTGTTTTGCGTGGTCCGACTAGTGACTCTGTTTTCGGTGTAAAAAACCTGCTGAAGTCGACACGACACTGTTTCCCTGGAGGAGAGGAGGAGTGCGTTGGAAAGCAAAGCCGCGAGTTTTTTCATAAACGTGAATTTTTGTCCTGTTGTATTTAATAGGAAACTGCCCGTCTCTTCACACCTCTGAGGTAAATGGCCGGCGCCACGAACCGGAGCGAGGGAGAGATGAAAGAAGAGACGCGCTGTGCTGTATAAAATACATTCTCCAGGTTTACTTTATCTGATCTATTTCATCATTGTGTTTTCACAGCCTGAGCCCCCCCACACACACAACGAGGCAGTCACTGCACATTTGACCGAGACTCTAGCTGCAAGTCCGGATTTGCAGTGTGGAAAATGATGCCATTGTATGTAAGTAATTGTGTTTGTTTACTGTGGATCTTCCAACGGTGATGTAGCGAGGCTATTTCCGTTTACATGTGTAGGTGTATGTTGTCATTGAACTGTGCTAATTGTACTGATTGTGTTTACAGCTGATTGAAGCGGGTCAGATGACATGGATCCATCCTTCCACAGCCAGGAGCTCACTGACCTGTGTGCCACACTTCAAATAAGACTGGAAGCTACACTGAATCTCACAGCTACACACCACAGACTTCTACACACTGGAGCAGATTCGGACAGAGTCCCACAAAGAACTTATGACCCAGAGGCGGCAAAGAGACATTTCAAGCTTCACCTGATTAGTTTTTCACTGGTTAGGCCAGTTGTGTTTGTACAATATTTGTGCTGTATGTAAATAAAGCTTTGACTCAACATATACCTTGTTAATGTTTTTTTCCCTCTACAATGTGTTCAACATATAACATCAAGCATCACATGAATGAATGTATAGTCTTCAGTAACTGCAGTGCTTTTGGTAAAGGCTTACTAATAATTAATAATATATATTAATTAATAATATATATATATATTTATATATAAATTATTAGTAATAATAACTATATATTAATTATTATTATTATTAATATTGTGTGGGAGGGGTTTACTCACGTGTGTATTATAATGACCCAGGGTGACCAATAGCAACAGATCTACCAGCCAATCACAAGTGACTTTACGTTTCAAAGGTCTGTGGTTTCATCCAATGGTGAAGTGAGATAAGTTCTAACAAGTGATTTTGCTGCGATTCATATGCTAATTAGATAACACCTTCTCCACGGTGGCACGTTCCTGCTCGTTTGTGTCACGGGCGAACGCGGAACTCGCCTTCTGTAAACGGGCACTGACTGCCAGGAATTAGGCGAGTTTGCAGAGGTTTGCAGTGACGAAAATGCGTCTTTTCGTCTAGTGTCAGTTACTGTACCTGTGGCTGGTGACTATTTGCACATGCTCAGGAAGGCATGGAACATCCCTAGTGGTGCACCTCAGTTCAATGCAGGTTGCCGGAGACTGGCGAAGATACAGTATGCTCCCGAAACAGGAATGGGGGATATGCCTCCAGTTGAGCGGGAGATGGCCGTCTTAACATCTCTGGGTCCAGAGCGGGTAACCGCCAATCCAAGCTGTCCACTGAAAGAGTGTGATAAGTCGGACCGACTGGTGTGTCGGACTTATAATGCAGACATTCCCTCACAATGTCTGCTTCCCTCACCCCCCAGAGGGTGAGGAGGATTCTAGCCTTCCTGGAACGATTCCGTCTCGGCAGGCAGCTAGAATTTATAAATTTCCAGAGGATGCTGGGGATGATTCCAGCCACAGCAGCCGTTGTTCCTTTGGGCTTCCTCAGGGCCCGGCCAATGCAGAGGTGGCTGAATGCCTTCGAGCTCGACCTGAAGCTGGACAGACACGTGAAACTTCGTGTGACACGTGCATGTCTCCAAGCCTTACGCCCATGGGCGGACC
The DNA here is from genome assembly GCF_022539355.2 of Hippoglossus stenolepis. NCBI lineage: Eukaryota > Metazoa > Chordata > Actinopteri > Pleuronectiformes > Pleuronectidae > Hippoglossus > Hippoglossus stenolepis. The sequence goes on along the minus strand of NC_061483.1, from coordinate 32,058,203 downwards.
AGGTGCTCCTGCTCCAAGGAGTCCCCCTCGGGAACATTCCATTGAGGAGGACAGTGGTGATGACAGATGCTTCCCTCACAGGTTGGGGAGCAGTCTGGGAAGGCAGGATGGTGCGCGGCTCGTGGATACCCCCTTGGGGTGGCGAACACATCAATGTTCTGGAGTTGAGAGCAGTTCACCTTGCTCTGAAGGCTCTTCATATAAATCACCAGGGAGGCACAAAGTCCCTGTGTTGCCTCCAGGTGGCACAGAAGCTCCTGTTTGGGGCCTTTCAGCATCTGGCTTCACTCAAAGCAATCTTTATCCCAGGGATTGTAAATCGAGCAGCAGATCTCCTGTCCAGGACTGGTCCTCCCCCAGGAGAAGGGAGGCTTCATCCAGAAGTTGTATCCCTCTTATGGAGTCGGTTTGGCACGGGTCAGACCGACCTATTTGCATCAGCAGAGACAACCCACTGCAGGATGTGGTTCTCTCTGAAAGGCCAGGGAGGTCCTCTAGGCCTGCATACACTATCTCAAGAATGGCCGGAAGGGTTGTTGTACGTTTTTCCTCCATTCCCTCTGATTCCCCAGGTACTCAACCGGATCGCCTCGGGCCACTACGAGGTGCTGTTAATAGCCCCCAGGTGGCCAGGGAGGCATTGGTTTCCAACACTCCTTCACCTGGTTCACGGTCAACCATGGGCCCTGCCAGTCAGGGCAGACCTCCTCTCACAGGCTGAAGGTCAGATATGGCACCCCAGATCAGACATCCTGCAGCTTTGGGCTTGGCCCCTCCTCAGTACCTCTCTCAGGGGTTAGATGAGGCTGTCCTGAGGACTATAGACAATGCCCGGGCTAACTTGGGCTAACTATGGCCAAAAGTGGAGGGTGTTTTCTACATGGTGTCACAACAGACAGGAAAATCCAGCCACTTGTCCTATTGAGCTGGTTCTCCGCTTCCTTCAGTCACTTTTGGACTCGAACAGGGCGCCCAGAACCATTAAGGTATACACTGCTGCAATTTCTTTCTTCCACGAGACAGTGGGAGATGTTACAGTTGGGAGACATCCTTTAGTGTCTCAGTTCATTAAAGAAGCATACCACCTGCGACCAAGCAGGGCTCCCAGTGCTCCATCGTGGGAACTCCCCTTGGTATTACGGTCCCTGATGCAGTCTCCCTATGAACCCATAGGGCAATCCAGCCTTAAGTTTCTATCTTACAAAGTAGCTTTCCTCCTGGCTATATGTTTTGCCAAGAGGGTGAGTGAATTGCATGCTCTGTCTGTAAGTGACGATTGTTTAAGATGGAGAGCAGGTGAGTCAGGCGTGTCTCTCTGGCCAAACCCCTCGTTTTTGCCGAAAGTCATAAACCCTCAGACGGTAAATCAGGTGGTTGAGATCTGCACTTTTCAACCTGATCCAGCTCTACTGCAGGAGGAAGCCCGCCTGCCTTTGTGCCCAGTAAGGGCACTGAGGGCTTATATTGCATGCACACAGTCTCTGAGGGGCTCACACTCTCAGTTATTTGTCTGTTTTGGTGATAAAAAAGTCGGCCACCCTGTGAAGCTGCAAGCAAGAGTAGTTTGTACCAGGTGCAGCAAATTAGGTTGCCTGAAACAAAGAGTAGAGTTTAACACATGCCATGTAACTCTCTGCCTCACTATTAGAAAAGGGGGAAACCACATACAATCCTCAGGGACACAAGGCGCCTGCACAAAAGTGGCGGACTGATAAAAGTGGAGTCCCAAAATATATATCACTTACCTGCCGGTCTCGGATGAGGTGAGTGAAGCAAAGAGGAGGCGGCGCGCTCACCAGGGACCTTTATGGCCGGCGAGCCCAGCCCCCTAAGGTCACTGACGTGACATTGTTGATATATGGTTTTGAGGATAGGGAGATGAGGGCATCATTCAAGGTAAAGACCGTGGTGACGGTCATCGTTCGGTCTCATAGATCCATAGTTATAGTCATAACTTACGTTCTTGGACTTTCTCTTGTTTCCTGTTCTGTTGAAACATTGTATCATTGATGCTCAATAAAATATATATATAAATACAGGGGCAGGGCTACAATGATCAGATCAACAACACCTGAGAGGAGAGATCGAGGAGGAGAGGAGAGCAGAGCAAAGAGTAAAGGGAGGGAAGTAAAGGAAGGTGGGAGCGCGTAACAAGAACCAAATAATAAAGCCGTAAGGTTAATTAGATATGCATAGGTTAGAGGCAATCATCGATGAATCGATATAAAGCATTAAATTGAATTCCAGTTTAGTCAAATATAATAACATAAACAAATATTAACTATTATTATTAATATAAATAAATGCATGAACTAGCCCTTTAAGCTCTAACAGATTACGTTCCCCACCTCTCCTTGCCTCACAGTGGTCTCTCACCCACACACGCACACGCACACACACACACACAGTGATGTAATCTCAGTATTCACAGACAAATGAAAAATCCACTCATTATCTTCTCACCACTATGCCGATGAATGCTACCACTAAATAGAAAAAAAAACATTTACATTTAACCAGACTTCATATTGTTTATTTCACCTCACAGTTGAATCTTGAATCTGACCTGGACCACCTTGGTACGTGCACCTGCGTCTTCTAAAGCACATGAAAGTCAGGAACTATCAAACTTCATATGTGTGATAAGAGTCCCCTCCCTGAAGACACCCCAAGGACAATATTTGGGAGGTGAGGCAAAATGGCTCAACAGCGCCACATCCTGGAAACAGGAAGTAGTCTTTGTTTTTGACTTACAGGGTTTATATGCCACTAGAAAGGCAAGAAACTAGCTAAAATGAATTAACCTAGATGTCTCCTGACTTGTGTCTGCACCAATTCTGATGTGGATGGTGCAGGTGTCCTCTGGGGTCATCTGGACGAAGGTTCCTCCTTCGAGGCATCCCAACTTCACTTGTGCTTCTGCGATCCAGAACTCTTGCTTGCAGCTCGTGATATGGGGTAACTGGTACTGATGTAATGGATCAGATTGGGGAGGTGGTGCAGGCTGCAATGGAAATAGAGGCGGGTTTGAATATAGTGATCGGGATAAATAAACTTGAGGTGTGATTTGGTCAGCATGGAATGAAAGTCCAGGAGCAGACTATAATAAACTGCCCTTAGTTGGTTCAAGTCATATCTCTCAGATAGACAAAGCTAGACAACATCAGCCACCTGAGTGTCCTAACAGAGTGCCTAACTGCCATTAAGGACTGGATGTCACTTAACTTCCTTCAGTTAAATTCAAATAAAACTTAAAGGGGACATAGCATGCAAATTCCACTTTGTTAGTGCTTCTACACGTTAATGTGGGTATCTGGCATGTCTACCAACCCAAAAACTCTGGGAAAAAAACACTTGCGCGTTTTGTTATGGTTCCTCTAAGTCAGAAACGTCATGCTTGAGCGACTCGATTGAGCTTCCTGGGTTTTGTGTCGTAACAAGGCACTGGAAGTCTCCCTACATGGCCTTGGCCCACCCCCACCTCATCCCCCACCTTGATAAAAAAGATTAAAAGCATGCAGGAGTGCAAGATCTAGGAAAAGGTTGAAGCAAAGCGATGTACTAAGTTTTCGGTATAATACATTAAATTAACTGGCTTCTCTGATAAAAAATACCACTAACATGATGTAAATTGAAATGCATATTTACAATAATATATCAACTGGTTATTAGCAATGCTAACTTCATTTGAGGCACTTGTGTTCAGTAAAAAAATACTTTATTACAGAAAATATACAGTAACAGAGCAACTTGCAACAATTACACATTGTGGTGTGTATTGTAGGGGGGGATTATTGTTATTAAGTTAAGGACAATTAATGACTTGATAAATGTATCTCTTAAAGGGCCCATATTGTGTAAAATACATTTTCTGGGCTTTTACTATCCGTAATTACTTGAAGGGGTCAGTAGGGACCCTCAAAGTATGAAATCAGTCACTCCACGGACTTTTTCACTCAGTCCATTCTAAGAAATATGTTATCGAAACGTCTTAGTCGTGGTTCCTCCCCCGTATGAGTCGTTCGGGATCGCACTTGTCTCTCAGCCCCACCCAGCCGGTACCAGTCCAGCCTCTGAACCCACCAACCCCGCTCCCCACCACCACCCCTCCACACCGAATGCGACACCAATCAGGCATGTTGTTGAGCTAGCAGCTTGTTAGCTACCACAGGCTAACCACAACAAACATCATTGAAGAAACACTTCAGTGTGGAGGGATGCCAGGAAGAGAATCTGTCCATGCACATTCCTCCGAAGAATGTTACTGTTCGACACCAGCGGTTACGCTTTATTTCTTCTGACGTGCCGTGTTGGTTTACTCAGTACGGAGTAAAGTCTACGTTACTCCGTATTGAAACTCCGTTGTGAAACTCCGTACTGTAACGCGGGACGTTACTCCTACATTGGCCGACTGTCCTGGGAAAACTTGAACAAAAATGAGGTCGGTGTAACTTACCGTTCAGAAACATCCTGTTGTAACCCACTGTAAATATGTGGCTGGTCTTCTATAGCGGTATCTAAACATAATGTGACCTTCAGCTGTGTTTACAGCCAGAGATCGTCAAATGCGCCAGAATGAGACCAGTGATAGGTCGCGTGTCCCTCAAAGTGAAATAAGCCAATCAGGCTGTTAGTGCTGATGTGGTTAAGAAAAACCATGGTGAGTAACAACAACGTGACATAACGTCACGTGTTGTTTCTATTGTTGGGTTGAGGATCTTAAGATACTAAAAGGTCTGATATGTTGCTGGGTGAAAGGCCATGGAGAGCTTTAAAAGTAATCCGTAAAACCTTAAAATAAATTTTAAAACATACAGGGAGCCAGTGTAAAGTCTCAGGAGTGATGTGGTCATGTTTTTTGCTTCTGGTTAAAAGCCTGGCAGCTGAGTTCCGTACAGTATGGAGTGGATCATTGGATTTCTGGGTTAGGGAAGTAAAAAGGCTGTTACAATAGTCATGGCATGATGTGATAAAAAGCATGTCAAATCGTCTGTGTTTTTAAAAGTACAATTTTTTTTTTTATTTCGGAGATCAATCAATCAATAAAATTTTATTTGTATAGCCCATATTCAAAAATTACAATTGGACTCATAGGGCTTAACAAGGTGCGAAATCATCTGTTCTTAACCCTCAACAAGAGTAAGGAAAAAACGACCCCAAAAAAACTATAAACAGGGGAGAAGATAAAAACATGATTGTACCAGCTTTGTTGTGTGCTGCTCAAAAGTTAAATTGTTGTCAAACCAGACGCCAAGGTTCTTTGCCGCAGGGTTGATGTGGTCCAATAACAGACCAGCAGATGGCAGTATTTGTTTTGTATTGTGTTCAGGTCCAATTAAAATTATCTCAGTTTAGACTGGGTTCAGCTGCAGAAAGTTTCTGGACATCTAGCTCTTAATCTCAGAAAGACAGTTGTTTAAAGAACCAAGCATACCAGGGTCTTTGGGTCTAACAGGCAGGTACAACTGCATGTCATCAGCATAAAAATGAAATGAAGCACCATGCTTGTTTATGATGTGACATAGGGTGGGCATATATGAGGAAAATTTAAATTGGACCCCAAGCCGACCCCTGGGGCACACCATATGCTGTGCTCATTAAAGATGTGAGTGTACGACAAGTGGGGTGGGACAATATTTACCACCAGTGATTCACAGTCGAATAATATACATTTGTGCTCAGAAATAATAAAATCTAGCAATTTGACTGAGGTTATTTTCAAAACCAGGGTGAATACGAGGTCCAAGGTATGACCATGGTGGTGTGTTTGTCCACATACATGTTGTATCAAGTTAAAAGAAGATATGATGTTTAAAAAATCGTTTTTTTAAAAAAAAATTAAGAGACCACTTCAAAATGATCAGTTTCTCTGGTTTTGCTATTCATTGGTATGTGTTTGAGTAAAAGGATTTTTTTTGTTTTATTCTATAAACTACTGACCACATTTCTCCCAAATTTATTTGCAGAAAATGAGAACTGGTCAAAATAACAAAAAAGATGGTGTTTTTAGATCTCGAATAATGCAAAGAAAACAAGTTCATATTCATTTTTAAACAACACAATACCAATGTTTTAACTTAGGAAGAGTTCAGAAATCAATATTGGGTGGAATAACCTTGATTTACAATCACAGCTTTCATGCATCTTGGCATGCTCTCCACCAGTCTTTCACATTGCTGTTGGGGGACTTTATGCCACTCCTGGCGCAAAAGTTCAAGCAGCTCGGCTTTGTTTGATGGCTTATGACAATCCATCTTCCTCTTGATCACATTCCAGAGGTTTTCAATGGGATTCAGGTCTGGAGATTGGGCTGGCCATGACAGGGTCCTGATCTGGTGGTCCTTCATCCACACCTTCACTGACCTGGCTGTGTGGCATGGAGCATTGTCCTGCTGGAAAAACCACTCCTCAGAGTTGGGGAACATTATCAGAGCAGAAGGAAGCAAGTTTTCTTCCAGGACAACTTTGTACTTGGCTTGATTCATGCGTCCTTCACAAAGACAAATCTGCCCAATTCCAGCCTTGCTGAAGCATCCCCAGATCATCACCGATCCTCCACCAAATTTCACAGTAGGTGCGAGACACTGTGGCTTATAGGCCTCTCCTGGTCTCCGTCTAACCATTAGACGACCAGGTGTTGGGCAAAGCTGAAAACTGGACTCATCAGAGAAGATGACCTTACTCCAGTCCTCTATGGTCCAATCCTTATGGTCTTTTGCAATCCTCAGCCTGGCTCTCCTTTGCTTCTCGTCGATGAAGGGCTTTTTTCTAGCTTTGCACGACTTCAGCCCTGCCCCTAGGAGCCTGTTTCTAACCGTCCTCGCCGTGCACTTCACCCCAGCTGCCGTTTGCCATTCTTTTTGGAGGTCACTTGATGTCATCCTACGGTTGTTGAGTGACATTCGAATGAGTTGGCGGTCATCCCGCTGAGTGGAGAGTCGTTTTCGTCCTCTGCCGGTCTCTAGCTTTGTTGTCCCTAATGTCTGCTGCTTGACCTTGGCTGTCTTTGAAATTTTAAGGATGGAAGCAACCTGTAGCAACCTGTATTGAATTGAACCCTTCTTTTCCTCACTCAATACTTTTCTTTTTAACTCTTTTGGCATGGTCAATAGTCACTTTTTTTAATTCCAATTAATTTTGAGGTACTACTAGCACTGTTTCTGCCATCCAGGTGGTCCTATTGCAAGAGTATAGTGATTACCACAGCACTGGTTTTTATACTTTTCTTCATTGAATAGGATTTGGTTCAGGTCATCACCTAATCAGTACCTCATTAAGTAGAATCAGGTCTGCCTGTATTGGAATTCAACAGTCACTGGAATGGAATGGCTGCCATACACGTAGAGATGCTGATTTAAGAAAAATTTGGAGTGGTCTCTTAATTTTTTCCAGAGCTGTATATGTGGCAACATATATAAATCAAGGTTATGATTTACATGAGCTTTAAGGTTTGTGTTGTTTTAGGTTAGTATTACAGCATTTCTTCTAGGATTATGTGTGTGCGCGCATGTGCACATGTACAGTATGTGTCTGCCCATTGTTCTCCACACACAAACATACAATCACATTTAAGTAGTTATTAATCGATGGTGTCGCATCATAAATCCGGATCATTCCAGTCACTTTAACACTGATGTCCTGTCATGTGTAGCAGGTGAAGTTAGTCCGCACAAAATGTTGGACTTTTTTTCAATGTGTTTAAAAATGTGTCTCATAAACTCTGGAGTAAATCAAACAAACACAAAGTAAACTTCAGTACTGTTTAGATCCTAATGACTTGAGATTAGTGTTGGTCTTTATTGTTAAAGTGTAAGAGTAAGTGTCAAAGCAGAAGCACTAATTGCACTAATTGTTTTGCATTGGTGGTCAGTTGTGGAAACCTTGTATTCACATTTTTTGTTGCCACTGTACGACATTTACCGCATCGTTCACGTTACCGAGTTATCTCTCCTCTCTGCTTCACTGTCTGTTAATGTGTGAGTAAGTGGGGCTGGGCTGGCCTTGGGCCTGAGTGTGGGTGTAAACGGGCTCTTGCTAACATGGCTGCGTGGACATTTAAACAGGACATTTATATCAGCTATCTCTTACAGCTTATTAGGTCCTGCATTAGACAACCAAGACTGAGTTTATGTAAAATCCGTGTGTCCATGTGTGTACTTTTGGCGTAAATCTGTTTCTCTGAACAGAGTACATCACATAGCAGCTACCGATGTTTGTTCCACAAAATGGGATGCCAAATGGACCCTGCACAAACCATCTCAGTGGGCACACAGGCTACCACATCTGCAAAGATGGTATCACAGCACACAGCTGTCCTGGGGTACAGTGAGGTACAAGCATGGTACCATACACACACATGTTATGTGTATTTGATTTGACATATAGTACTTGGAGATATTCTACAGCACAGTGACTCATATGTGTACTATACCAAATAAGGCATTTCAACATTTTCCTTAAAAACAACTCACACTTTGAAAAGCTTTTGACTGTAATATAAGGTTGGAGCTGACCAACATCTCTTTTTTTAAGTTCAAAACAGCTTTTTTCTTTTCGGAGTATCAAAGATAAATAAAAGTTCCTAATATCACTTCATGTATCTTTTGTTATGGTGCCAAATAATTGATTCACGGACTGTAATGGGCTCCTTATTAACACAGCAGCTGTGGAGATTACTGGCTAGGCAAGACCAATGGAAGCCTATTTCAAAAATCCTGCATAAAATGTTTTGATAACTTTCTAATACCTAACCTCAAAAGTACAGAACACACAAGTTCCTGCTCCACACAGGGCTTAAGGCTAATTATGTTCACTGCTGTAACATATCACTGCCACAAATTATGGATTGTTTGTCAGGTCTAGGTGGTGGTAGTGTGTTGTAATTGCAATTAATCGTGTTCAGGAGCAATCACATGCCTTATTAATTCATCATGGAATTTTCCTTTCTCACCATCATCATGAAGACCACACAACCATTCCCATAGGTCTGCTTCGGAAGACCCAGTATGAAGAAAAGTTGTAGTTTGAGCATAATAGCTGATTATGACACAATACAATATTGAAATTGTAAACAATACCTCCAAATCCAGACCAGTCTTCTTTGTACAGGATCCTGGAACAAAACTGAAATTATGAAACGTTAGGATAATCATATAGATGCACTTACCTCTATGTTTTACAAAAGACTTCTGGTGGCCCTGCAAATGAGCCATAAGGCCAGGGAAACCCCCTACCCTATGACAAAATGGACACTGGATAACAATGGAAAGTGTCCAACCAGATTAACTCTGTGTATGCTCCATCTGGGAATGTTGTGTTTATGATCTATAAAAGAATATCATAATCAATATTTTAGAGTTTGATATAGGATATACTTAACCTTTCAAGCAAGGGGCAATAGATTAGACTGTTAGTCCATAACATAATAATGATGATGATTTGATATACAGTATAGCATGTCAAATGAATTTTGACTGATGTTGAAGTATGAGTGAAAGACTCCTTTTTCTTGCTTGCAATTCGTCTTGCACAAATATAAATTTAGTTTTATCTGTCAGAATGAATTATTCCAAACAGGCATATTTAGAATGGCTACTCCTTTACTGTATTTAAACCAACACACATTTCAGAACTTGAAGACCATTAGTGTAAGCTTCACCAATTAACTTCTTGGTTTAAAGATTTTGCTTGTGATATTTGAATGATAGCCTGCACCACCACACTGCTGTGTGTAGTAGATGAAGAATTCTTTATTGATGTAAGGACTCATTTTCTTCTTGATGTCATCATTTGATCCAAAAATTTAAGAACAAACATATTCAAAGTGCTCATTCTGTCAACCCAACAGTGCAAAGTCCCAGATATGTAATTGGTAATAAATCTCACCAAAATTAACATAAAAGAAGCTGGAACCAGTGAATTTCTTCTTGAAACTGATTTGGATGATAATACACATTTAAATGTTGCTTGTAGTGCATTATAAAGTAGAAGCAAATAATATACTTAATATCACCTAAAAAAAATAAAAGTACCTCAAAAGTAAACATATAGTAATCCTAAACAATTGAAAAGTATTAAAAGTTTAATCAAGGCAAATCTCTGAAAATGGACATCAAAGAGGAAATTGTGTTGAAAACAACTGAATGTCTTGCAGTCGGTTTATTACATTTACAGGTTCTCAATTCAGTTCCTGTTACACACTGAACCATTGCAATTAATCCAGTCTTTTAACAAAGTTACACACAAAGATTCCCCCTGGAGATAACAACAGTCATCTCTTCTGACTGATCGAGATTAATGAGGACCCTGGACCTCCCCCAAATGTCACCAGAACCTGAGAGCAGAGACCACTCCCTTGCTGTCACTGCTTTACACAATAAATCCACCACAGACCAGTCACCTGCTGCTGCCTCCTGTGAGACGAACAGCAGGACTGCTGACTGAGAGCAGCTCATCCTGATTCTCCTCTGTCCGGATTGCAGATGTCCTCTCAGCTCCTCCTCCTCGTCATCATGATCAAGAGTGATTCAGAAAGAAGTCCCTTGGGAGGTTTTGATGTAATCCTTGAAGTCAGTTGGGACATTCAACATAGAGCAGACCTGGATGATAGCAGACAGAAGTTAGCTGTCTGCTTTAACTGCTCTGCTAATGCAGGAACATTACATGATAGACATGCAGGACAGTCATACTGAGACTGATATATGAAAATATAGCAGGCTACAAAGCAGGAGCAGCAGCATCGGCCATTTGCCTCTGTGTACCAGACTGTATAAAAAGATTTATGACGTGTCTTTGCTTCCTTCCACTACCCAGAAATAAAACAAAAATATTATTATATTCTATATTATATTTTTATTATATGAATATCATAAATAAAAGGAAATATACTGAGTGGTAATGTGTTGCTGCTGCTGTTAATGCATTGAGTGTGAATGACAAAATGTGAGGGGACTTGCCTCCAAAACTGCAGGCATTACAAATTCAGAGACAGCTGCGATATCACCGATCTATACAATTTTACAGAATAGTAATTTTAAAATTATGAAATGAGGCCTTACATAGAAAGGTAAATATTATAAAGTGTTAATCATATCACACATACAGTAACTGTCTGCTAATGAACCCTGAGTGGTGAGTGGAGAGATGGTCCGGTTCTGTCAGGTTAGTCTGTGATATACTGGATTCAGTTCAGAACAAAGATCCAAGATCACAGCTCTATAGAATATAAATCAGCTGATGAGTCAGTCATCATCATTGGCCAGGGAATCTTAATGGTTGCTAAACACTCATTTCCTCCTCATCCCTCTCTCCCCCTACTCCTATATCAGTGCAGTGTTATAGAAGATATTATTAAAAACTATTTATCACTCGGTTCTGTAGCAGTTATTTTACACCAATTTACCATAATTTCCTTTATGTTGTCTTTGATCAATCCATCAAAATTAAGAAGCATCTCAATAAGCAAAGGTCAGGGATCAGATCATAGGTTCTACATTAATGAAGAACCCATTCCAACTGTATCTGACAAACCTATAAAAAGCTTTGGAAGATGCAATGATGCAAGTCTCAAAGACTGCGAGCAGGTCCAGCAACTGAAGCTGGATATCAGCAGTGGCCTTAAGAACATCATCCAGTCCATGCTTCCTGGCAAACTAAAGCTCTGATGTTTACAGTTTTGCCTGTTACCCTGACTGATGTGGCCACTTACAGTAGTCGATGCTCCACTCACAAGAGTTGAGAACATGGAGAGAATTATCAACTCCACTTATACAGCATTTACGGCTTATTGTTACTGTATATATCTATTGATATAACTATGCACTTTTATATTGACATGTCTAGGTTATTATGTTATACAAATCTCTCTTCCTAAACAGATAGTGGGCAGCTATGTTATTGTTAATCGTTTGGCACTTTATGCCTGCTGCTCCTCCTAGGGTATGTTAAGTGCAGAGGTTACTAAATATGGTGGGACATTTATTTCATCTGTGCTAAGGGGGCTAAACTTGTAAAAGTTAAGCTTAATTTATCAGCAGATCAATACTTTTGTACTATAGGTCTAAAACAAGTGTTTTGTTGAATTTATTTCTGCCCAGATAGAGCACAATATCTCTAATAATGAGATCGGAGAGGTATCAAGAGGATCACTCTGGGAGGCTCTTAAAGCCTATATCCGTGGGCAGGTTATTTCTTATACTATATCCGACCGTCTGTCTCGTCTCAAACATTTGGCATACACAGATGAGCTGCTTTTATAAGTAACTAAGCCACTTAAATCCATTCCCGACATTATGACTATTTTGAAAGAATATGGTACAGTTTCTTGTATTATGAGTTAAATCTGACGAAATCAGAATGGTTCCCAATCAATACAGCTGCTCAAAGCCTTTCATACACACATTTGCCATTCAAATTAACAATGAACTAAATATCTGAGTATGGTGGTGACGGAGACATGGCCGGTTTGTTCAAAGCAAATTTTAAGCCATTATTTGAGCGCATTTAAGCTTGAGGTGTTCCCATCTCCCTATCTCTTTGGCAGGCAGAATCAATGCCAAAAATATTCTTCCCAAATTTCTATTCCTATTCCAAACTATACTCTTACGAAAAAAATTCTTCACATCAATTGACAAAATAATCTCAAATATCATTTGAAACAGGAAGAAACCAAGAATTATGAAATCTTATTTGCATCGGTCAAAGCCGGATGAGTCAATGGGACCACCTGATTTCCGCCTCTACTACTGGGCGTGTATTGTTCACGCTCTCTCCTTTATAATATGGGTCCGGATGGAAGGTAACTCATGTTATTTCACGTCTCTGACTGCCCTTTTGTTCTCTCCAATGCCTCTATCATTACACTATGTTAATAGCAATCCGATTATTGTACAATACAGTACAATATTGGCTTCTATCAGGAAAACCTATGGATGGCAGGATCTCTGCTGGCCCCCGTTTGTCTGAGCCACCTCTCCTCCCCATCCATCATGGGCGACTCTTTCGTTATTTGGAAACTTAAAACTTGGAAATTTAACTTGCCACAATCACATTTCTTTATATTTCTCCATGTTCGCATTAAAGCTAATAAACCCTCTTTTCCTAATTTGCCATATGAGTCCTCCATGGAATCTCTGTTCTCCTTCGAACCCCCCAGACAGCCTATAGATTCTCAGGTCTGCATGGGAGGGGGATTTTGGGATCAAAAGCCCTGTGAGGAGTGCACATGGCATCTATCTGTGCCCAGAATGGCCCTGATTCAATTCAATGTGCTGCATCGCCTTCACTTCTCTAACTTCAAATTCTCTAAAATGTTTCCAGATCTTGACTCCAACTGTGATAGATGACAACTCTCACCTGCCTCTCTTGCACACACATTGTGGCAGTGTCCCAGCCTGCAAATTTTTTGGAGTTCAATCTTCAAAACATTATCTGATGTTTTCAAAACAGTAATCCATCCTACTGATCATTCTCTATTGGAAGTCACCTCATCCACAGAGCTGAACTCATTGGCTGAGAGAGGTGATGCAGCATCTAAAACTTGAGAAACTTAAGACTCACAATACAAGGCTCCTCTGATAAATTCGAAAGAGTCTTGAAGCCATTTATCTTCACTAATTCTAGACCTTCCTCCCTATCACCACCTTCCTGAGTGTAAGTCTGAATGGAGTAAGCTATGTAATTAGCAGATGACTCTTTATGACCTGTGGGCTTTTTATATAACCAATCCCAATGAGATAAGCTTCTACCCAGCAGTTCTTTCTGTTTCGCTTTATCTGTCTGTTTGTACACTGCTGTGGGACTGTCCTGCTGTTCTGTATGTTTATTGGGAAAATGCAGATAAAAAAAAAAAGGCATAGGAGGTATTGATGTCTGATCTACGGAGCGGGCCACATGGTCATAGTACTGCAGATTTACATTTAGCCTCAGCGTACCCTCAAGTTCTGCCTGTAACGTTGATTACAAGGCCAAAACACTTGATGAGGCTAAGGGGCACAACTGAAGTTATGTCCCTAATATCAGCTCGCGGCAGCTACCACCTGTTAACATCTACTGGTAGTTGGTATCCTAAATTGTGCAGAAAACCACCAAATGTACAAGGGATATTCACAATATTTTCCTCTATTCTAAAATTTAACCCTCTCCTCTGCACGCCCGCCAGCTCTTCTCCGATCAAACTGTGACTCTGTGTTGTATTTCGTAAGTATGTCTGAGGTGAGGTGTAGTGTGATGAAAATGGGTACCGGACACAGGGATTTCTTTCTTAGATTTTGGTGATACCTTTAACTATTTTTTGCACTTGCAGGATTGCAACTTCTTTCACCATACATACAGCTTGTCACGCAAGCACAAATAATGCTGTTGGTTTTAATTTTAATGATGAAGTGCATCAATGATCTGGCTACAAATTACCACCTCAAGTCTGCATCGTGGTTTAAAGTTTGCATACAAGTGCGCACATTCTCCCATAAAGTTTGTTTTTATATATCTCAACGTTTGCGTGAGAAGTGGCGTACACACAAAATGGGGTCTGAAATATGTGTACGCAACGGTTATAAATGAGGCCCCTGGGCACCATATTTCTCAGAGGAAGCTTTCACATTGATTCTGATGGAAAATTAAGTGTTTAAAGGAACTAAAACTGTGAAATGTAAAACTGTGGCAAATAAAGCCAGGGAGGCTTTTTCAAAACCCATTATCGACTGAGTATAAAAATACAATTCAGGAAGTGATAGGTTTGCTTGCATTTCTGGCAACCATTACAATTATGGGACAAATGCCCACAGGCATATGACAAACAAGCCTGACTTGAAAGCTTTTTTTGTTATTCATTGTGTAATGATTGATTGAACTAATATATTCATTTCACCACAAGGTCTGGTGTTTCATGTTTTGTAAGTGTTCAAGCATTTCACAAACAAAATGTGTCAATTTGGAAAGTGTGCTTCTTTTTCAGTCTCTGTTAACTCTTTTGAAATGGATTATGAAATGTCTGAGTGAAAAGAAAAATCAAGAAAAACTGTAATACTCAGTACAGTTGTGATATGTGGTCTACATTCATATTTAACTTTTGATGTGTTCACAACTACTGAGAGAAAGGTGAAATCAGTAAAACTGAATGAGGGCCACCCCCTGCAACATATTCACAAACAGTTAACATAGCAAATAATAAAGGATGGAGGAGGTTAAGGGGTTAATAAGTTCTGACCTCAGTGGCAGCTAAAGTACATCCTTAATGTACAAGTAAATAACATATTTGATTGGCTACTTTAGTCTCCAATTGCTCTAAATATTAGAATAAATAAACTAAAATGTTTAAGGACAAAATTAAGTAATTATTTACTGGTTTTCCATCAATCAGGGCTAGCAAGTCAAATTGAGAAGCTTGTTCTGGAGTTTTGTGCACGTCACAAATCCTTGCAGCTGACCTGGCTTCATATAAACTTATTCAGATGTTAAAATATTGAACAATTATTTAATTTTCACCTGCTGCCTCCCACGTTTAATTTATTTTAATTGTGCCTGTGAATTTATATGAATATGTTTTTTATCCATTATTCAACTTTTTTGCGGTTACCCAACCTGGTGCAGGACTCTGGTACAGGCAACACCTTTATGAGAAAACTAAAGAGAGGTGGGAGATGTGGCTGACAAGCTTTTGTTTTGGTCCGAGATGCTTGTGCTAGTGTGACATCTAATGGAATCTAATATTATAACTTTTAAAACAAACCAGCACATTGTTACTTTAAAATGTACATGTATTTAACAAAGCATTGATCAGTAACATAGTTAAGATGGAAAAACAATGTCAATTTACAGTAACTGATACTCTGAAGGGAGCACCAGTGTGACTAGTGGAAAAAATTATTCTGGAGCCCTGGAGTGGCTACAACAGCTAATGTACAGGTGACATTGGACATCTGCTGCAACTAATTAATTCCAGTATGATTACCTCCATACAAAGATATCTTTCATCAATAACAGTGGAGTACCTGTCTGAACTTGGCCCGAAGCTTCTCCATTTCCTCCTGTAGTGTTGCAGACTGTGGATCATTGTGAGAAGAGTTTTGGATCAAACCCAAGAGAGCCTCCAGAGTTTTTATACGCTTTCTGAAGGCACACAGACACAAACACAAACTCTAATTTGAATCTTAGGATTCTTCGAGAAACAGTCCATCAAGGAAATAATCTCTGAACAGTCTCTGTGCCACTGTAACTGTACATGTGTAACAAGTTTATAAGCCAAATTAACATTTGAAAAAATTTGAAATTACTTTATCAGGCATTAAATCAGTGTTTCCTCTAGGATTTGTTTTAGCAGAAGGGGCGGTTCCGGCCAAAATGTTGGACGTTTTTTTCAATGTTTTTAAATACATGTCTCATAAACTCTCGAGAGAATCAAACAAACGTTAGTTAAAGTGAGCACAGCTGGCACGGTAATACAGCTTAGTACAGGGTTACCGGGTATATAATGTGTGTATACCGTGACATCGAAGCAGCGGCAGCAACAATAAATTAAATTAAATGAAATTGCATTTCTGTGTTTGATATTCAGGGTTTCAAATGCCCCACTTTGTGGCATGAAAAAAGAAAAGTTAATGGTTTGTAAAGTGTAACTTCAAGATGGAAGCTTCAAGCAGCAGCAGTCTCTGGAACAGGCTCCACTCCTGGAAATATCACCATCATTTCCATTTCAAAAATGTCCAGTGCAATTTGTGCAAAGCAAAAATAGAGGTTAACAGTTATTAGCTGCTGTTGCAGTTGTTAGCAGCTAACATTACAGAAACTAGAACCGTGCTCCCAGACAGCACACACACACACACTTTTTCCTCCTCCACTCTGACGTGCTCTCACTTTAACTAATAAACACTCATCAGTTATCAGGACCTGATCAGTAAATGAAGTTTAATGGAGGTCTATTTAAGCAGAGGGGAATTTCCCATCATCCCCTTTGCTTTCACTGCTGCTGCAGTATTGCTACCAGTTACTTCAGCCCCTCCACCACCCCAGCCTCCACCTGTAGGCTCCAACAGGGGGGTTACAAGTATTTGCTCATCATTCCCATCATTCCTTTGTAATCATATGGGGGAGTGATTAAGTTGGAGCCTAGACGCCAAACACTAAACCTGTTCTACTGCTGCAATAAATGTTTGAACGTGAGTTGTCTGACAGAACTTGGTGTTTGTTTGATTCACTCCAGAGTTTATGAGGCTGCATTTAAACATTATGAAAAATTACTCGTCAACATTGTGGGCCTGATCCACTAATGGTTTTCGCGTGTAAAAACGTGTGCAAACTTGATTTCACCCCTCAAAGAAACGTGCAAGCTGATCTACTAACGGTGCGCACTGAGGATTGCGTGCAGAATAACATGCGCTTTCCATTTAGTACGTTTGCCTTAATGAATATGCATTATTGGGAATTTCTACCTGAGTGCGCACAATATTGGGAGGAGTATATGCAAATACTTAAATTTAGCACACGCAATGTGATTTACAAAGCCTGAAAATAATTGCAGTGATTGTGACTATCTTTAGTACATTTGAAAGGTAGGTGCTAATCGACACAGCTTTACGCACTAATGGCTGCAGTTATTGTGGTGAGGAGGAGACGGCATGGAAGAAGACGGAGAGAACGGGTTTTTTCTGCTCGTGTTAGCATGTTTGGATTGACAGAAGCAAAAATAATCCCTTTGCCAGGGCACTGATGGCCATCGTCACACCAGATACAGCACTGACCAGCTGCCTGTGTGCGCGCCGTGTGCGCTACAATGGCCCGAGTCTCACAGAAAGTAAGCTGTTCCAGCTGCGCAATATTGGTCAGAGGCATCTCTTCCACTGGCCCCCCCACCTGTTTTATTTGCCCAGGCTTTATTATGAGCTATTTTTTCTTTTGTTCTTCTTCTTATGTCCTGCCATCTTCTCTTATTTCATCGGTTGTTCTTTTCGTTTTACCCACAGCATTTACTTTCTCCCAGATACTCTCCCATATCGCGTTTCTTTGAGTTATATTAATATTTCTTTGCTGTAGCTCAACAACATGTTTGTTTGCCTCTTCCACTAACATCTCCAATTCCATGGCATTAAATTTAACTTTGTGCTTGCAGTCACTCTGCTCTCCGTAATGCTCCATGGCGGAAACCAGTAACGCATGCAAAACACTCTTTTAAATACACTGCCTATACCATGTTTGCACCTGTTATCATTTGCGCAATTATTTTTAGTAGATCACCTGCAAAACGACCACAATCCAAACGTGCAATCTGTTTTAATGCACACGCAATTTAGCAGTCTTTATTTGGGAGGGTTGTATCTGTAGCTGATGAGTATACATTTCCCTCGGAACAACAAAAGGCAACTTTTGACTGAATCAAGTTCTCCAGACAGTTTGTGCTCATACCCCGGTGCAGCTGTGCTATATTATTATGCCCAAGAAAAGGCATTTAGACTACTCCTGATACTCAGATTTTTCCATGTGTAGAAAATCCAATTCTCTGATTTAGTTTTATTTTCTTCCCTAATTGGTCAGCACTGCCTTTTCAGCAGCTCTCTCTTCTTCAGCAGTCTCTACTCTCTTCTTCGATAGGGCAAAGTCAGAAGAAGGCAGGGGTATTGCAACCGGTTAGACAAAGCAGGCCTGTGTTCTGTTTAGTTCAATGTGTTGATTGATATTAAATTACATTACATTTCATTTAGCTGACGCTTTTATCCAAAGCGACTTACAATAAGTGCATTCAACCATGAGGGTACAAACCCAGAACAACAAGAATCAAGAAAGTACAATTTTCTTCAAGAAAGCCAAACTACAAAATGATATAGGTAAGTGCCATATAAGTTCTAGTAAATCGCTACTGTTTTTTTTTATATTTCTTTTTTTTGGTCCAAGGTATAGTCGGAAGAGATGCACACAGTTGTGATGTTGTTGAGTGTTTAGCTCGCAGTGAGAGAGCAACAAGCCGATTGGCAGATGCAGAGCGGAGTGAACGGGCTGGGGTGTAAGGTTTGACCATGTCCTAGATGTAGACTGGACCCGATCCGTTCGCAGCACAGTACGCAAGTACTAATGTTTTGAAACAGATGCGGGCAGCCACTGGTAACCAATGAAGGGAGCAGAGGAGCGGAGTAGTGTGAGTGAATTTAGGTTGATTAACCAGTTATGAAGCGGTTCATTCTGGTGAAATTCGCCTAAAAGGCATACCCAAAGTAAATTGAAAGCTGTTCTTGAACCATTTAGAGTACATGCATGGTTTTGGTCTCTTTTGAAAGGTAACACTGAATTTTGTCCCTCAACAGTCAGAATCACTGTAAGTGCTACTGGCATTGAGTAATAGAAGTTGGAACACACTGAAGTAGAAGGTTTTTATTTCCGCCTGAATATTTTTTGGTAAACAGATGCCTGCAGATGACTCTAGCTGGGACCTATGAGCTGGAAAACACAATGGGACCACAGCATGAAGCCTTACCTAGCCCAAGTTCAAATTTGATAACAATACCACATAAAATGAATATTTTACACATGTTTTTCTAAGGGTATGCATAAGTGTGAATTTTGCCAACCTCTACACTGTCAAGAACTCTATATCCTTCAACTTAGCTAACTATCTATATGGTAATTTTGGTTATAGTTATTAGTTTAAATGTTAATCAGAGTTCCAAATTTGTAGTTCGTACTTTTATGAGACTTAATCAATAAATTGGCTATCTTTTCCCTTCCTTTGAAGGGTGGTGCCCCGAGGTAACTTTAATCAATTAAAGTTATTATTTGATACTAATATTTTTAATATTAATATTCAATGTTTTATTTTGATCACCAAATTTATTGAATGCCGAAAGGCACACCATTTAATGGTATCACATTTAATGCATTATTGCACAACATTGCCTTTACTTCAAAAGAAAATTCAATTCAATTTTATTTGTATAGCGCCAAATCATAATATACATTATCTCAAGTCACTTTACATAGAAGGTCAGGACCTTAAAATGTACAGATAAACCCAACAATTATTTCAAATAACTCACCTAAGATTGACTCATTTACTATAACTTGGCTGGATGATAATAACAGGATCATGCTAACAGCATGTTAGCTTGTATTAGACTAGCCACTTTGTAGAAAAGGCGAGAGGGGTCTGGTCACTACTAGGGCCGCAACAACTAATTGATTATAATCAAATAGTTGGCAACTAATTTAGTTATCGATTATCGGTCTGTATAATAAATGGCACACACAGTGGCAACGTCCCCTGATGTAGGGGGGCAGTACATCAGTCTGACCTCTGTTGTAAACATTGATAAATGATGGAGACACGTCGTCAAAAGTGTGAGAACATTTTACATTAAAGCCTTCCAAGAGGATCGTTAGCTGCAAACTGTGTAAAGCTGACTCCACATGGAATAGCAGCACAACATCCCTGTGGTATGAACCTAAAGATATGGATCAAATCTTATCGCATTCATTTTTTTCATATCAGTCGATATCGATATATATTGCGATACAATTTAAATAACCAGAAAATACCTTTTTGCACATTTGTGTTTATGTACAATGTTCTTCTTATGTACAAACGTTTTTTCTTATGCACTAACAGATTTTTACTTGCTCGTACAATCATCCTGTGCCACTGCACTTTACTTATAACCTTTCATACAAACCACTACAGGGAAAAAGTGTACATTCTCAGCATGTTTTTAAGTTTTATTTTTTTATTCTATTGCGTATAATTTTTTATATTTCTTTATTCTCTTGTGCTCCACTTTCTGACGTGCCTGCTGCTGTAACAACTGAATTTCCCCAGTGGTGTGGATCACTAAAGTTGTATCTTATCTTATCTTAAATCAGTACCACTGCAGTGAGGCGTATTACTCCGCTGGTCAACAAGTGACTCTGCTTCTCTGATCTTTTCTAATCACTCACACGTACAACTGATCTTTATAAAAACCTGCTGAATTCATATTTATGTTCCTGGATAAACGGGGTGTCACTTCTTCTGCAACAATGAAATTAATACACTGAGTTACGTCGTAATCTGTGGGAGGAACTTCTGTCTGCAGGAGTCCGTGTGTGTCTTTGCTCGTCTCTGCCCCTCTTCACCCACAGACCGATAATCACATGTATTTAGTTATTAATCGATGATGGCGGATCATGACTCTGGATCGTTCCAGTCACTTTAACCCTGATGTCCTGACTGTGCGTGTCACGTCATGTCTATGAACGTAGCTGAAAACATGATAATGTTCATTCACTGCATCGATGAAGAGTTGTCCTCCTCTCTGCAGTAGCCCAAAAATGAATATGTGTGCTGCTGCTCTTCCGCCGCTCTGTTCTGTGTGCGTCAACCTAACTTGATTTGGGTGTAACTCTATTCCAGCTACATGATTGTTTTGGCGCGGCACTATTCTCATTGGCTGTTTGTGTTGTTTGTCAAAACATGGACGGGATGAGTTCTATCGACGTATATCGACTTAAGACTATCGTCTTAAATCTATATGGAGGAAAAGTTATATCGTGACAATTATGGATATTGTTTTATCGCCCAGCCCTAGTTGCCGCCCTTGTCACTACTACTTCCTACTGTTTTCACTTATTTAAGTATGTAGGATATGAGACCTATCATTATACTGCTCCAGAGTGTTGAAGTAAAAAGTGATGGTAGGTGGTTGCCTTGTTTGTAGAGACTGTACCTTGATTTGACATCTGTTTTATTTTGGAGAAGGCATTTCCATGTGATGGCAAACCCACAATAGAAGGACATCTGTAGGGGGTTAGAGGGCCAGAGACAGTAAGCAGCTTGAAAGTAACACTATTCTTCCTAATCCTAAAAGAAAGACTGACCATGTATATTCTCAATATTTCTGACATAGGAAGGTTGTAAAGACTAGTTCTTGTCTGTTAAGACATATGAAGACAACATAATTACTGTCATATTCTGTGGGAATTATGCTTGTGCCAAAATAGTAAGCTTTCTGAATACCTGACATTAAGCTTCACATCATAGGAAAAAAAAGGTATAACAACTACATCAACTGATATAGGCCCACAGCTAATCACTCACCTCAGTTGACAACTTGGCCCCATGAGAGGCCCCATGTCTGTGGCCCTCCTGCAATCCTCTGCATTTTCCTCTTTCAAATCCCTCCTGGTAGCCCTCCCCTCGGAACCTGAAAAACAGTCACACTGGACTCACTCGGTGGCAGTAGCTTAAGACAATCTGTACATTTCTTATCTTAATTTGGATGCTGCTTGTCTAACTTGTACTAGATTCAGAACTATTTCACCGTTGTTAACGTGAGACACGGGACAGGTTTCTTTATAGGTGACCTATTAGTGCATTTGCATCTGCAGCATTAAGCTCAGTTTACACTGAAACAGCTGCTGTGTTAAAGATCAGGGTGAGACAGTGCCTATGTGACAGTTTGTTTTTCATTTTAAACCAAACAAAAAGTCAGAACCATTATTATGTTTTTGTCAAGAGTCCCAAAAAATTGGCAAAAGACAATCTTTGTTTTGCTTCGTATTTAAATTACTTCACCATGCGAGTTCAACAATTACAGTCAGGGACCAGAGCTTGGACCTGGAAAAAGATATCACATGTCATGACTTAACAACTGAATGGCCTCAGACTCAGCCCCTGGTGTGACTGCTGCAGTCCCACTCTTTACTGTGGGCCTGACAACCGCTGCTGTGAGTACAGCATCTATTCACTGGTCTGATTCTGTGTTAAGTTATTTTCAGTGCTGATTTTAATTATACAATAACTAAATCTTATTCGGTTTATTTTTAGTATGCTCATTACCATAGAAAACCATATACAGAATTGCTTATAACATCATACATATACAAAAATTCAGAAAAGGACTTCCGGTGACGCCATGTTTTGAGAAAGTCGCAAGGAGTGTTAGCTCCCTCAAAATTCGGTGTGGCTTGGAGATTATAATAATATTCTGACGATAAATGGGATAAGTTTAGTCCTAGGGGAAGACATGAGCACGTCCAGAGATAGAAGAAACGCAGGGAAGCAGCAAAAATCCCAAGAAGAGGCAAAAGGAAAAAAAGGGCCGCTGTTTAACGTTGCCCCAGGCGAAGCTAGCGGAGAAGAAGGAGCAATGAACATGGTGGAGATACTTCGAGAACTGAAAGAATTAAGGAAAGAAAATCAGGAGTCGTTTACCGACACCAAAGCCTCGCTGTCTAGAGTGGAAACGTCGGTAATGGACTTAAAACAACGGATGGAGAAACTCGAACAGAGGGTTGAAGAGACGGAGACCAGAGTCGGCGCAGCTGAAGACACTAGTGAACGACATGAGCGGGTGCTCCGGCACCTGGTGAGACGTGAGGCGGCCCTCACGGACCTATGTGATGACCTGCATAACCGAATGCGCCGCAACAATCTGAGAATCTATCAAGTCCCGGAAGAAAGTGAGAAAGGAGATATGGCTGGATTTGTTAAACAACTTATTGAAGCCACGCTGCAGCTGCCGCCTGAAATTAACGTACACATTGAGAGGGCGCACAGATCTTTGGGGCTAAAACCAGACAACACCGCACCTCCGCGCTCCATCATTGTGAGATTTCTGGACTACACAGTGAAAGAAGCGGTGCTACGACAAGCCTGGACGCAGAAACAAGTCCAGTTTCAGGGAAAACTCCGACCAAGATTACTCTCCGGAGGTACAGAGGAAAAGAGCACGGGTACGTGGAGTTATAAAGCAGCTGAAGGAGAAGGGGATTCGGGCCGGATGTCGCTTCCCTGCGCAGCTGAGAGTCACCTTGGAGACGGGAGTGAAAACTTTTCCAACGCTGGTCGAGGCTCTGCCGACTCTTGGTGAGTTGGGCATCGTGGTGCAGGTGAGTGAGAGGGAGAAGATGGAACGGGAGCTTTCGAGGGTGACATGGCAAAGGCAGGAGGACGGGAGGAGAGGAAGAGGAGCCGCATCTCTGAGAGACACTGATTTATGGTCTTTTCTGCAGGATTGAGAAAATGACATTTGTGCTCAGGTAACGCTAACAGACTTTTGAAAGTCGGTGCTAAGTTTAACGGTCGACCGGAATAAGACATTATGTCTATCCCCTCATATGACACTTGAAACAGCTAGCCACACTGAATATAAGTGATGAGTATATGTGAGTGATATTAAAGGTAAGAGGGAGTGAAGGGCTCCCATTTTCTTTTTTATGATAATACCCAAGATGGGACGAAAACCTCACCAGGGGATTGGTTATTTTCTTTGGTCTGTGGTTTGGTTGGCACTTTGTGCATATTCCCCAGAGAGAGTTAGAGGTCACAACTCTCTGCCTATAATACAACAGGGGCTGGTGGACACATTTCTTCAGCCAGCTGGGTTTTTGGAAGTCAAAGGTGTTTATTTGGTTCATTTAAATGTGTTTGTTCTTAGTTCTTATATCCTTGACATGTCTGTTAAGTCCACACAAGTACATGAGGTAATTTTTGAAGTAAAGCTTTTTATTTTAAACACAGGGGATTTGAGGGGAAGGGGAAAAAAACGAGAAAGAAGATTATTTATGTCTGATTTAGGGGTTATCAGTTACAATGTTAAAGGTATCAATCATCCCATAAAGAAGAAAAAGATTGTAGCTCAGTTGAAAAAATTCAATTCTTCAATAGGGTTACTACAGGAAACTCACCTAAATGAGGCTGAACACAAGAAATTGAGAAGAGATTGGGTGGAGCAGGTGTTCTATGCATCTTGTCCAAATAGCAGAAAGAGAGGAGTGGCAATTTTGATTAGTCGATCCAGCGGACTTGCAGTACATAGGGAAAAAGAAAGGATATTCAGGGCAGGTATATAGCAATAATAGAAAAATAGGTGGAATAGACCTGACCATCATGAATGTTTATGCTCCGAATGAAGATGATCCTTCGTTTTTTAAGGACATTGCATCCATATTGGCAAGGGAAGCTAAAGGTACCATAATTTTAGGAGGAGACTTTAATTGTGTCTTAAATGCGAAATTAGACAGATTACCCACAGACCATGGACCCCCTAGCAGGAAATCTAAAGCTGCAAAACATTTGTTGGAAGAGTTGGGGCTTGTAGATGGCTGGAGAGCCAAGAATCCAACGACAAAAGATTTTACATTTCTGTCTACGGTTCATGGGTCATACTCCAGAATTGATCTGATTTGCATTTCAAAGCAGAGCCTTCATAAAACTAAGGAGTGTGTTATAGAACCTATTACTCTATCTGATCCTGGCCCAGTAAGACTGAAATTGAACTTGGGTTTCGAAAGGCATTTTAAATACTGGAGATTAAATATCTCTTTGCTAACAGACCCGATAACCCAAGAACAATTAAAACAAACTATAGAAGAATACTTTGCAATAAATGATAATGGAGCAGTATCCCCCTCCACCCTTTGGGATGGGGCTAAGGCTGTGCTGAGAGGGAAATTTATTGAAATAGCCGTTAAATTAAATAAACAGAGACTTGAAAAGGAGAAACAATTGGAAAGTGATATAAAAAGATTAGGACATGAGCATAGAGTAACTGGGGACAAA
Source organism: Hippoglossus stenolepis (assembly GCF_022539355.2). NCBI lineage: Eukaryota > Metazoa > Chordata > Actinopteri > Pleuronectiformes > Pleuronectidae > Hippoglossus > Hippoglossus stenolepis. The sequence continues at coordinate 32,032,687 of NC_061483.1, read as the reverse complement.
AATATATTGAAACAACTACAGGAGTGGAGAACTGCTCTGGATGAATTACTTACACGCAAAGCTGAGGGAGCGCTCAGATATACAAACCAGAGATATTATGAGATGGGGAATCGAGCAAGCCGGCTACTTGCCTTTCAGTTGAGAAAAGAGCAGTCAAACCGTATTGTTCCTAAAATAAGGCATCCAATATCCTTAGCTGAGGTTTCACATCCAGTAGAAGTGGCAGAGGCGTTTCAAACTTTTTACAAGAATCTTTACGATACACCAGAGGAAGCACCAAGCACGGTGAAAATGGAGGGAATATTTAAAGATCTTAATTTAGTAAAGCTATCGGAAGCAGAGGCGGAGGAGTTGACAGCCCCAATTTTAGAAAGCGAAATAGAAGGAATCATCAGGTCTCTGAAAAATAACAAATCTCCGGGCACAGATGGTCTGCCTGGTGAATTCTACAAGACCTTTATGAAGGAGCTTGTGCCTAAGCTTTGTGGGGTCTTTAACTATGCATTACATGAAAATGACCCACCCAAGAGCTGGTCAGAAGCCGTAATAACAGTCATACACAAAGAGGGGAAGGATCCACTGGAGTGTGGCGCCTATAGGCCAATTAGTCTGCTTGGGAGTGATGTAAAGATTCTTAGTTCTATACTGGCGAATAGAATGCAGAAATACCTAAGGAATTTAATCAATCCTGATCAGACTGGGTTTATACCGGGCCGTCAAGGTGCAAATAATATTAGAAGAGTTCTAAATTTACAATCAGTAGCAAGAGACTCTGCCCGTCCTTCAATGCTTCTCAGTCTTGACGCTGAGAAGGCGTTTGATAGGGTGGACTGGTCGTATTTAAATTATACTATGGAACGAATGGGATTTAATTTGACATTTATTAGATGGATTAACACACAAATAAAGACCCAATATCAAGAGTTAGGGTTAACGGCACTGCTCTCAATTCTTCAAACTTAAGAAGGGGGTTCGGCAAGGAAATCCAGTGTCTCCTATTTTGTTCGCACTGAGTATCGAACCGCTGACCGAGTTAATAAGGGGTAATGATCAAATTGAAGGTATAGCAGATGAGGGGGGCATGATGCATAAGATATCGTTGTTTGCGGATGATATTCTTTTGTTTATAAGAAATCCATTGTCATCTATTTCAGCGGTTATGCATTGTCTGAGGAACTATCTGGATGTTTCAGGACATAAGGTTAACGAGGGGAAATCGGAAGCAATGATGATTACAGGAAGCTGGCCTACACAATTGGACAGACTTGTGAGATTTAGATGGTCGAAGGGGGGCTTTAGGTACTTGGGGGTGATTTTGACTCCTATTTCTTCTAAATTATACAGCGCAAACTATGACAAACTTATTTCCCAGATCAAAAATGACTTGGAAAGGTGGGAGATGCTTCCCCTTTCTTTGGTTGGGAGGGTAGAAACCATTAGGATGAATGTTCTGCCAAGGCTGTTATTTCTCTTTTGTTCTCTTCCTATTGCTGTGAGACTCAAAGTTCTTTGCTTACATAAAGAGAAGGGCGGCTTATCTTTGCCTCATTTCAGAAGTTATTACTGGGCAGCACAACTTAGAGTACTGGTCTCCTGGATGAGATTGGATATGGATACAAAATGGGTACATATAGAGCAAAGTTCAGTAAACTCATCACTCTCAGCCCTCCCCTATCTGACGACAATTGCATGGCGTAAACTCAGGATACAAAATGAATGGGTTAAGTATACTTTAAAGGTTTGGAAGAAAATAAGACAGGTATTAAACCTACCGTTATCTGTATCTAGGGCAACAAAAATAGCTGCTCTTTGTGATTTTCTGCCTGCTAAATTAGACAGTGGTTTTAGTAGATGGGCGGAGAAGGGTTTGACCACAATAAGTCAATTATTTGAAGGAATGACTCTCAGGGCTTTCGCACAACTTCAAGCAAAGTATGGTATTGAAGCTAATGATCTATTCCGATATTTCCAACTTCGGCACTATTTGACCACACACAAGGAATGGGACAAAATTAAGGAAACACCAGGCAATTTTGAACAGTACTGGGTGGAGATAGCTGAGTATCGAATTCAAACAAAACATATAATATCCTGTTTATACAGTAGAATTCATATGGATACATCTATTGACACATTGGATATAAAAGGTAAATGGGAATTGGAGGCTAACACCATTATTGCAGATGATGAATGGGAAAGCTCTTGGGTGTCCTGGCACAAATGTTTATGTAGTCCAACCTGGAGAGAATTTAGTTGGAAGCTAAGAATGAGATATTTTAAAACACCCATAGTAATAGCTAAGTATGACAAGAAGTATTCCCCTCTCTGCTGGAGAGGTTGTGGTCTAATAGGGGACTTTTCTCACATTTTCTGGGATTGCCCTAAATTGCAGAAGTTCTGGGAGGAGGTGAAGAGGGAGATACGTGAGATCTTGAACTTAGATAGTTCGATTGACCCACAACAGCTGATTTTGGGAACTACACATTCAAGGGGGCTAGGGAAAAACGAATTGTATATGATCAGAGCTATGATGTTAATTGCCCACAAAATTATCACAGTAAACTGGCTCAGGCCCCACCCACCTACCGTGGACCCAGAGGCTCCAGGCTGTGAATTGCATGGAAAGTTTAACTGCAAGCCTACGACTCTGGATGGACATTTACTTAGCAAAATGGACACCTGTTATAATGTATCTGTTAAAATGAACATTCTGTTGACATTTGACTGGACAAGCTGGATTGAATATGAAACTATGTGAACCCATTGGGATAACCCTTCTGCCATTTGTGTTTTCTTTTTATTTGGTCTACACTTGTAATATTGTATGACATGCTGTGTGAGACTCACTGTCAAGGAACTTGTTCTAATAAAAGTAAAAAAAAAAAGAAATTCAGAATTTTTTTAATACAACTAATAATATACCATAGAGTATCTAATGGAGCTGAATAACCAGCCCTATCAGCCCTCACCTGCCAACAGGACAGGAACATTTACTGTCCTTTCACTCTCAGGCAAGCTGTGTCATATATTTTCACTCTGGCACATGTTTTTGTCTTCTGGTGTGCTTTTGTGTTCTCTCTTTGTTTAGGTGAGCCACATTGTTACTCTGGCAGAACCTTCTGGATTTTGACAAGCAGAGGGTGAAATTAAGGGAAAATACTATCATAATTTTTTGTTGATAATATATATTATGTCAATATAAAAATTAATTAATTAATAATATAAAACTTACTATAGCTGTGTATCAGTAATATTTAAACATTTACAGCACATTTGATCAATACCGCAACGATACTGATAACCGTGATAATTATGGTCACTATAATCCTGATACAAAATTTTCAAATTGTTTCATCTCTATTTCATAGTCATTTATGTGTTTCCTGTTATTGTCAATATTTACTGTTCTTCTCCTTTTTCTGTGTGTTGTGGATAAAAGGTAAAAACTGAAATTTAAATATTAACTTCTTAAGAAATGATACACCAATAATATAATGTTAATAATCAGTAATGTGAAAACCAATGATTTGTTTTCAATAATAACTGTAAATAAAAATAAATAACCTCAAATTTTGGCGAAGGGCGATCAGGCCATGAAAATCTTGTTTTCTCCCCTCTCTTCCCTGTTCTTTTCTTTTCTCCTCCACTCTTAACAGACAATAGTTTCCCAGCTTTAAGTTTAGAGACTCTGCTTCAGATTATCAGAGCCAAAAAGGTTTAATCTTTAATAATGTGTTGTATTTTTAAATCTCTTTATTAAGAAAATGTAGTCAAAAATATTTAAATTATCTTTGATACATGAACAATAGAAAGATAAAGTAAACTATATCAAAAAAACATGCATCTGGTAGAGCTGCCGCCCCTTAATGAAGCTCTAAACCTCTGCAGCGGCCAGGTTTCGATTCCAGCCCGTCGCTGCGTGACGTCCCCCATTCTCTCTGTCTCCCTTTCACCACTTACTAAAAATATATCTCCGTATATACCTCAGAATTTTCATACATAATACATACACTTTACATACATAATTTGCTACATGTATGAAAATAGACTGAATAATAAGGCTGAAATTCTTTGTTTTCAGTGCTCCTTGTACTACTACTTGTGTCAAAATGGAGAGTATATTGCCTTGGATATCATTGTTCTAACCCAGTGGTAACCAACCTTTTTAAGGCCAAGATTACTTTTTAATTCCAAATGTAAGCTGAGATCTACCACCCCGATGGTTTCCAAAAAACCCACTTAAGAGGATCATATTTATTATTTTTGCAATTTCTTTTACAACAGGATCAATGTACGAGCATATATACAAACACACAAAGACAATTATGCAACTTTATCTATTCAATGCATAATACTCACATTAATAGCTGTTCAATACTAACTATTAAAATGTACAGCATCTGTTCAGTGCACAATATTTAGCTTCGGAGTTCAGCAATAAGTTCTGCAGCAGAGGGTTTTCCTTGAAAATGGCCATAAATGTGACTACTGTATTTCCTTGAATAAAAGTAGTCGTATGTACTCAAATAAACAACAGTACTACACAGTATAAAGCTGTACATCTTCCGCTCCCTGCATTTATTTGAAACGGGTAGGCTACAGAAGTTTATATTTATTTTTGTGACATATCTGATAAAAATAAATAAATAAATAAAAGTCTGTTGAAATATAATTTTCACTGTATATTCTACTGTGAAACACCACCAATGTCTGTCGAAAATATAACCTAAACATACATATTTGCATCACTTCTCGTTCCCATTTTCCCAGCACTTCAACATTTCTGTTGACTGAATCCATTAATTTGTTTTATCAAGGTTTTGGTTGTTATCGCAAGACCAGAAGATTTTTATAGATTTTATACCGTAGTGTCCTAGTATTAAGTTTAGTACATAACCCGACTTTTATTCAAGGAAATACAGTAGATATACCAGCAGCTCCGCGGTGCAACCGTTCCGCGGAGCAACCACAGCCAGTGTGTCCCGAGCGTTAAGGGGATCGACAGTGAAGGCTTTCGCAATCGAACTTTTGGTTACCTCTGTTCTAGCCTAAATATTTGTATCCATGTATTTCTCAAACCTTTGCCAGGTTAATAGAGGAGCAACCCTAGAAAACATGCAAGACTTAGCTTTTTTTAACAACTTGTATCTATATATCTTTTTCTGCACTGGAGTTGTAATGGTCTTCCATCCAAATTCTCACCAGGATAAAGAGCAAGTTGATTACCACGTTAATCTCTTCTCATTCATCCACTGACAGCCCAATATTTTCCTCTTTCTCCCACTTTTCTTTATATAATGTATAATCATTTTTTTAAATTTCCAATCAGCTGTATAATTTTTAATTTTAACTTCCCTCCTAAATCTGATCCATATGCTAGAGTAAATATTTTAATAACTTCAGACTCCAAATCCTCTAAATGCTTCCTTTTGAATTTTCACTCTAAATAATGAAGTGTATTGATTTTTTTTCTCTACATGTGGACAAACATACATGCTTGCTGCATCAAAGCGGGAGAAGAAATTAAGAATGGCCACTGCTTATTAGAGGTTCATTACCATGTGAATAGTTGAAATAACCTGTATTAATATTTAGTTTCAAAATGATGATGCCACATGTATTTCTTCAAACTAGTGGGCTGGGCGCACATAAACAAAGAATTGAACTTGTATTTTGTGTGTGCCTGACCATGCAGTAGTAACTAAATGTTGTTCAACAACATTGGAGGGAATTAGTAGTGTGATGGCACTTTCTGGAGAGTTAGATGAAAAAACATTTTTTTGTGCAAATGGGAGTGGGATAAAAAAAAAAAATGGGGACATTTTCTGTACAAAGGGCCGAAAGGTAGTATTTTCATTACACAGTGAAAAATAGACCTATCATGGGAAAGGAGGATGAAATATAAAAAGTCCACAAAAAATACACACCTTTGGAAAATGTAATCTCATATGCAATACCACCACCAAAATTATTGGAAAATAAAAACCAAAATAGCCAAACATGTCCCCAAGGTGTCCTAAGGGTTAACTATGTTACAATGGCACTATCACACTTTCAATAGTATTGAAAATACTGAAGCAGATCGACAATCAGATTTTCAGCCTAAGGCTGCATTAAAGAAATCAACTGATCCTCAACCTGTGGCTTTTACATAATTCCCCAGAAGCTTATGATTATTGTGACCAAAATTATCACGGTTATCAGTATTATCGTGGTATAAATGTTGAAAAAATACTGATAAAAAAACTATAGTAAGTTGTGTATTGACATAATATCTATTATTAATAAAAACGATTATAGTACTTTCATTATGTATGGAAGGTCGTCAACTTGTTACGTGCAGATGTTGACCCCAAATGTCAGAGTCGGCACAAAATATCTGCGTTTGTTAAACACACGCAATTTGGCAACAGTGGATGTTAGTATTTGTTAGCTATTGCCAGAGATGACTAACAGTTTCCCGCTGTTACAGTCCCTACCTAACCTTCTTCCGCAATGTTTTTATAACACACAACAAATGCTGTGCTTGTGAGCCTGCATGCTGCAAAAGTCAGAAATATGAATGTGTTGCGTTGCATGTTGTTGTAAGTGGTACTTCTAAAGTTTGTGCTGGTGCCCCTAAAACCAGTGCTACTAGTGGAAAAAGTTAGTCTGGAGCCCTGAAGTTGTAATTTCTGTAAGTTGTCTATTTATGGGGGAAAATGTGAATAATTGCGTTGAAGGTCGATTTAAGGTGTGCCTCTAAATTGTCTGCTTACGCTCCTTAACTTTTCTGTAAGGGGCTACAGTGCTCCTAATAAAAAAAGTTAGTCTGGAGCCCTGAAACCTAAAGAGAAAACATGTTGAACTTGGAGTCATTCTTCTTCTTCTTCTCTGGCAGACCGTAAAGACCTTTAAGGTGTAAACTGTACTGTACAGTACAATCTACCATACATTTACTGCAGTGATGTTGCGTTGATGTGCCATGTGATATCAGCTTCACATTTTGCATAGTTTTTAAAGGCTTAAATGTAAAATGTTCATACTTATGATGACTGTTGCTTTTCCAGCTCAACGTTTGAGAGACCCATAGGCTAAAAGGAGAGATTTAGCGCCTATAGTGAACACAAAACAGTGAAACAAAGTCACAAATGTAATTTACTGATTGTTTCAAAGCGGTTACGCTCTAAAGCACAAAAACAACTTGCTGGAGGATGATGCCATACTTTTTGTCAATACAGACATGAATTCACTTGTCTGTTAAACTAGTGACAGGTTCAAATTTAATTTATAGTATCTTGAATTGAGGCAAAGTAAAGATATCTTAAACTTGAATTGTGACTAATGAGAATTGATTCTGGAAATCAATCTGAAACTGATTTAGAGTCAAATATTAATGTCGGGCTTTGCAGATGCTTGGATGACATCACACGAGCAGTATGGAGGCATGTTATGTTTTTTTTTTTTGCATCTGAAGATAAGCCCCTTATATCTTCAGTTGTATTGGATTTAGCTGCTACCTGGCTGCTATGCTGTTTACCCATGAAGCTCCAGCAGTGTTTTCTGGACTTAAACACTTCACCCACCCCTTCATCGGCATAGGGGTGAGTAGATTATGAGTGAATTATCATTTTAGGGTGAACTATTCCTTTAAGTGCAGAGCCAACATTCATGTATGTTCATAAGGTGCCTTTTTATTGAGGTCAACACCAGCCTGGCCATTACAACAGGTACCCTAACAGCAACACACTTCAATATGCGCTATATAAAGACTATGTAGTTAAAGAACAAACTAATGGAACAAATATTATTTTTTAATGTTACCAATGCATGGGTTTTTAAATGTATCTCCTACGGTTATCATTCCATGTTGATGTCTTTTATTTTGAAATATTTACTTTTACTTCCGTGTCACGTCTGTCTTTCTTGCCATCCTTTAACTCAACGATGATATATAAATTTGGGTTTCTCATTTGTAATTCTTATTCTGACAAGAAAGCGGGGCTGTGTTTCTTCGCTATGAAAAATAATTGTCTGAAAGTAAACGAAGCCAAACCGCTCCCGGTGATCCAGCTGAGCCTCAACTTTAACATAACATGACCCTTGTTCACATACAGAAAAGCTTACCTTTCATCCGCGAGGAAAATACTGTCAAACAGCTCTTCGTGTCCGCGGCCGCCAGCCATCTCCACCTTCTTAATTTCAGTCTCAAGGTTTGAAAATGTGTCCGCAACGCGTCGCTGATAACATGTGTGTGACCGTTCATGGACACGGTACAGTCAGTCTGTTTCCTGAATCATCAGCGAAATACAGGCGCCATGCAGCCCCCTGGTGGCCCGAAGGCTACAGCTCTGAAACTCTGAAATTTGTCTTGAAGCTTGAATTCTTTCTCTTAGTTTTTAAGTGTATGTTGTAATTTTGTGTTATTAAAATTATCACCTAAAAGGAAAAGTAGAATAAACAGCACAATTTTAAGATTGATTGACTCTGATATTACAATTGTAATTATTTGACACAGCTCAATCCTACAAAATCATAAAATCTGTTTCTCTTACTGTCAGAACTATGTATTATATACTTATATGATGTGTCACCTTTATTCCCTGTCAAACAAACTCTAACCTGGGACCATGATGGTAAAACCCTATGAAAGGACCACAGTGCTGGCAGCCCATGTATAGACCAATTAATAATGTGCTGCACTGGATAACCCTAACAGAGGCATAAGGGCATAACACACTTCAACAAAATAACTTTAATTCATAGGAAAATTTAAAATTTATAAACCTGCAGCCTTATTACAAACATCTACAGAATACCAGCGACTGGTTGTTCCACTCACCTGCTTGGAAACTACCATCAGTTGGTCCCCATAATAGAGCAATCACCCTCACAATATACCTCTCACTATCCTTTAGATAGAACTATGTCTGCCCCCAGACCACTTAAGTTAATTAAATCAAAAGTAGTAATACATTCAAACCTAATAAAAGTTAGCACAACCAATATATCATTACCAAACAATAGAAGTATAAAATGCGGTTTATTAAATATCAGGTCACTCAATCCAAAATCCCTATTTATTAATGATCTGATTCTATTTTTCTATTTGGCCTTTATATTCCTTTCGGAACATAGGCCATTGATGAATTGTTTCCACCCTCATCTGTCTTGAGCCATCCTCTCCAGCTGTTTCCACGTCAGCCCCTTCTTCTTGAATTCCTGCTCTGTGGTCCTTCTCCAAGTGTTTTTGGGTCATCCTCTACCCCGTTTGCCTTGTGGGTTCCATGTCAGTGCCTGTTTTGTTATTGCTGTTGTGTTTCTTCGTAGTGTGTGTCCAATCCAGCTCCATTTTCTCCTTAACAGCTGTATATCTACTGTTTCTTGTTTTGTGCATTCCCACAGGTTGATGTTGCTAATTGTGTTTGGCCAGAAGACTCCAAGGATGCGTCTTAGGCAGTGGTTTATGAGGTTTGCAGTTTGTTCGTGATGTTAGTGGTGGTTCTCCAGGTTTCGGAGCCATAGAGCAGCACGGTTTTAACGTTGGAGTTGAAGATTTGAAGCTTCGTCTTGAGGGAGATTTTTTTACTTTTCCAAATTTTGTTTAAGATGTTGAATGTTGTTCTTGCTTTCCCAATTCTTGTCTTCACGTCCTCCTCTGTCCCACCATCAACAGCTATCACACTTCCCAGGTAGGTGAATTTGTCAACATCTTCCAGCGTCTGGTCCCCGATGGTTATTGGGTCCATGTTCTTGGTGTTTATCCACATTACTTTGGTTTTTGGTCCATTTATTTTGAGTCCAAGTCCAGCTGCAGTTTTTCCTAGCAGTTTGGATTTGTCCTGCATCTGTTGGTGGCTATGGGAGAGTAGTGCGATGTCATCCGCAAAGTCGAGGTCCTCCAGATGTTCTGTCAGACTCCACTGGATGCCAGTCCTTTTATTGTGGGTTGATTGTACCATGATCCAGTCAATGCACAGAAGGAAGAGGAAAGGGGAAAGCAGGCAGCCCTGTTTCACGCCGGTGAGCACTTTAAATTTTTCTTGTGCGCATCCCTGGAAGAGTACGTTGCATTGCATGTCCCAGTACATGTTCTTAACGATGTTGATATACTTTGGGGGGATTCCATAGTGTGCCATGAGTTTCCATAGCATTTCATGGTCTACGCTGTCAAATGCCTTTTCAAAGTCTATGAAATTGACATAAACAGGTGTTTGCCATTCTATGGACTGCTCAATAATGATCCGGAGGCTAGCAATATGATCTTTCATTCCTGAAACCAGCTTGGTTTTCTCTCAGTTCATCATCAACCCCCTTACGCAGTCTCTCCAAGATGATGCGGCTGAACACTTTGCCTGGTGTTGATAGCAACATGATCCCTCGGTAGCTGTTGCAATCCCTGAGGTTTCCTTTCTTTGGTATGACAGAAATGAGCCCGTCCTTCCAGTCTGTTGGTATGTTTCCTTCTTCAATCCATATGGTCTTTATTAGCTGGTGTAGCATGGTGGTTGAGGTGTCGAGATCCGCTTGTAGAGCCTCTGATGGGATGTCATCTGGCCCTGCTGCTTTGCCACGTCGCAATGCCTTGATGGCCTTCCTCACCTCAGATCTTGTTGGGGGGGCACAGTTGATGTCAAGCGTGTGCGTGGCTGGTGGGATCTCTACCTTTTGGGCAGGTGGCTGTCTGTTGAGCAGCTCCCTAAAGTGTTCTGTCCACCTTTGATCATTATCAATGATCTGATTACTGATCATCAAATCAATTTACTATGTCTAACTGAAACCTGGCTGCAAAATGGTGAATATATAGGTTTAAATTAAGTGATAAATTAAGTGATAAAGGAATGAAGTGACCCATATTAATACTCATATTCCTCGAAGCACAGGCAGAGGTGGAGGGGTTGCAGCAATCTCTGAATCTGACTTATCTATCAACCCTCGACATAAAGGTAGTTATAACTCGTTTGAAAATCTTACAATCAGCCTCATACATCCAAGCCTGAAATCACATAAACCAGTTCATCTAGTTCTCATATATCGGCCGCCTGCCTCTTACTTCTTAGGACAGATAAAATCATTATAGTAGGTGGTTTCAACATTCATGTAGATGTTGCCAACGACAGCCTTAGTTCAGCATTTAACTCATTAATAGACTTGATTGGTTTTACTCAACATGTGAATAAACACACTCACTGTTTAAATCACACTCTTGATCTTGTTCTGACATATGGCATAGACATTGAAAACGTAATAATATTTCCCCAAAACCCTATTCTGTCCGACCATTTTTTAATGACATTTGAATTTACAATTATTGACTACACTGACTCTGGACAGATATTCTATCATAGGCTGTGTTTATTTGATAAAACTGTGAACAAATTTAGAGAACTGCTTCCTTCTACACTTACTTCACAGCCATGTGTCAATACAATACAAGAACGTTATCAAAACTTCACTCCCACACTAGTTGATAACTTTGTTATTAGTACAGCAGCCTCATTAAAAACCACCCTTGACGCTGTCGCCCTGCTGAAAAATAAGAAAGTAAACCAGAGGAGATTAGCTCCATGATTTGTTTCTCAAACACCTTGCCTGGAAAGATAGCCTGATAAATTACAAGAAAGCACTTAAAAATGCCAGAACCTCCTATTAAAGCACAGATACATTGTCTAGTACAGAAACCATAGAACCACCTGTAGCACCAGATTTATATTTGGATCACTTTTCTTCAATTGATCTTCCTAAATTTGTAAAGGTCACCTAAGTGCACTTTATATGTACAGTAAATGTGTTAGGGAGGACAGGTAATCTGTTCTTGTTACCTAGATATATTATAGTCTGTGCATATTTATCTGTCAGAAGCCTTAAATTATAATGATAAGGGATTGGATCCCCATCTGTATTTGTATATATATTTTTTCTTTATATCTGAATGTTATAAATGGGGGGAAGTGACGTCTCAAGGGGGGGGTTGTTTGTTTGTGCGGGCCGGTGAGCGACCAGCGAAGTTCGGTGAAACGGCGGACCTAAGGACCTACAAAGGATTTTTTCCAATAAACCAATAAAATAAATGAAAAAATTCAGGGATTGCCGTCAGGACCGGACTCTTTTTCTGGGCGGTCAGAGGTGGGGAGAATAGCGTGGACTATTTTGTATATTATTGTTTGCGGCAATCTCACCACGCCACACCTGCTTAAACTTTGCTTTGGGACGTTTTTGGGGATTCGGGACTATGTAGGGACTGATGTATGTGATTTGTTTGAAGTTGAGTGGTTGTGTTCACTTCCCCGTCTAATCACTTAGTTCAACTTCAGGATTGTCTCAAGAACATCAAGGCCTGGATGACCAAGAACTTCTTACTTCTAAATTCAGACTAAACTGAGGTCATTGTAATTGGAGCTCAACATCTCAGAGAAACACTGTCTGACCAGATAGTCTCCTTGGATGGTGTTAGTTTGGCCCCTAGCTCCACTGTGAGGAACCTTGGAGTTATGTTTGACCAGGACATGTCATTTGACCCACATTTAAAACAAGTCTCTATAGACAGCTTTCTTCCACCTGCGCAATATTGTGAAAATTAGGAACATCCTGTCTCAGAAGGATGCTGAGAAACTAGTCCATGCATTTGTTACCTCTAGACTGGATTACTGTAATTCTTTATTATCAGGATGTCCCAGTAAGTCTGTTAAAAGCCTCCAGCTGGTCCAACATGCTGCAGCACAAGTGCTGACAGGAACTAGAAGGAGAGATCATATTACTCCTGTCTTAGCTTCTATGCATTGGCTCCCTGTGAAATTCAGAATATAATTCAAGATCCTGCTCCTCACATACAAAGCCCTTAACAATCAAGGCCCTTCATATATCAAAGAGCTCATGACACCGTATTGTCCAAATACATCACTTCGCTCCCAAAACACAGGCTCTCTTGTGGTTTCAAGAATCTGTAAGAGTAGAATGGGAGGTAGAGCCTTCAGCTACCAGGCTCCTCTCCTGTGGAACCAGCTCCCACTCTGGTATCAGGAGGCAGACACCATCTCTACATTTAAGGTTAAACTTAAAACGTTTGTAATGGAAAATTACACTGATCAATGTAATGTCTTACTACTGTTTTGACTGTTTTCTGTGCACTTAGCTGATACAACCTCAAAGTTCATGCCCTTACTTGGTAATTCCACCTCCTGTTGACCTTTATTTGTGCAACTGTGTGCTGGGTTTGATTTCTCTTTCTGTAGCAGTGATGCCAGACAGCAGACATTTCCTGTGTGCTTTCTGTCTTGTTTCCTGTTTATCACATTGTATAAAAACCTTCCTTTTTTACTACTTGTGGTTGCACTCTCAGCCATGTTGCTGGCTGTGTAACCCTCTGTTGAGCTAATAATTAAAAAAAATATTAGATAGACCGCAATAATTTAATTTACTAATGCATTGACCAAATGTATTAAAAAACTATGAAAATTACGCCTTTTCATCCTCATCATCTCCAAACCTGCTGAATTCATATTTATGTTTCTGGATAAATGGGGCGTCGCTTCTTCTGCAACAATGTTGCGTCTTCTATGTTGTGTCATAATCTGCAGGAGTGTGTGTGTGTGTGTGTGTGTGTGTGTGTGTGTGTGCGTGTGTGTTCGTCTCTGTCCCTCTTCAGACCAACGGATAATCACACATATTTAGTTATTAATCGATGATGTCGGTTCAATTTCTGCTGTTGTGAAATTCTTGTGTTTTTTAACTTTTGGGGGCCGTCTCTTATAACTTCTCTGTTCAGCACACCGCTCTCTTCGTGCCAAACGCATGTCCTTATATGGAGAAATACAGGCATGGCAGTATGCTAATCACAGAGAGCTGACACGCCTGTCGATTTAGAATGATTCTGATTCACAAACATATGCACGGTGGTGCGAACAACATCGGCTGGTGCGCACGTGTCATGAATCCAGCGGCGATTTTTTGCGCACGCACTTATTTTCTGCGCAGACTAAGAACATTTCTGCGCACATGTTAGTAAATGAGGCCCATTGAGTCTGCTTCTAGAGGTTTCTTCCAGTTAATGAGGGAGTTTTTTCTCTCCACAGTCGCCAAAGTGCTGCTCATTGTGGGAATTGTTGGGTTTCTTGACAAAACATTTTAAGGTCTTGACCTTCAATGTAAAGTGCCTTGAGATAATGTATATTATGATTTGGCGCTAAACAAGTAAAATTGAATTGAATTGAACTTCTGGCCACAGTCCAGTGGTGTTTGGAATCAGACAAAAGTGCTAATACAGAGAAGTGCAATAGTTTTTTTCCTTTTTGAATTAACCCATAACTAACAGGGAAATGTCTACTTAAAAGATACTCGGAAGTGACTTAGATGGATAATATAAGTTTTTATCCAGTGCAGTTGCAGTTATCATAAGTCAGCAACTTTGCTGAGGCTGGATCCATGTTTTTAGATCACCAGTTTTAGAACATATAAATGATTACAGAAAATAGTAAAATACCATTTGTAGCAATGTGTCGTTAATCTACAGTAAAGACACAATTAGTTTGAACACAAATGCACAAAACAAGAGTGCAATCAGTGCTTTTTATTGGTAGAAAGCAGGAAAATTTTGAGGTACCCTCTAATGTTTATTTGAACAGATTCACTGCCAGTATTAACAGCTGACAAGAGGTCCTGGCTCCAATTCAATTATAATTTCTTGGTAAAAAGATTCTACTCAAACTGATAAAAGGCAACGTAAATAAAAGTAAATTTGAAGTTTGAAGTGATGTTTCTGAATCATTTACAAAATAAGATGTATGCAAATGTATTTACATACATCTTATTTTGTATTTTTTTGTATTATGACTTTTGTTTCAGCAATACCACTGTAAAATAAATGAAAAGCTTTTTTAATTAATGCAAGACATTTTAAAGTACTTGAATGGAAAAGCCCAGGCTTTTCAGGCATTTCAAACATCAACATTTGCATTAACAACACTTCCAAAACAATTTGACTCTACTTCAGTGTAAAACCTTGAACATTTTAACAGAAGAAAATGCACAGAAGACTTCCTGCCAACAACATTATATAAACATGTTTAGAGGATGATTTCTTTTGACCCAGTTAAAGAATTTCACATGGTCTACAAAACTGCACTGAGCAGGTATATTTAGATGAAAAAAATACACAAAAGCAGTAAACAATTTTAAGATCTTTAAAGTTTTCTTGTGTTGGTAATGTTCTAACTCCCATGCGATCCACAAGATCAAGGACCTCATCTTCATCATCACCAACTAGAGCATCTTGCAAAGCAGTGGACAAGAGATCACACTCAGACTGACTAAGATACAACATCAAACAGTAAATCAGGTGAGACAGAATGTTCACCAAATGTGACTGCTGCTGTAAAGGCTTGAGCAAGCCGGGAAGTCCTCAATCAATCAATGGTCCTTCAATCCCTTGACCAATATTCTACCAAATGATCTCCATTCTTCTTCTTGCCATTTTGGGGATAGTGATAGCACAGATGCTGCAGTCTCTACTGCACAGTCTATAAATTCTGTCCAGAAGGCAACATATGTCCCTGGACACCCCATCCACATCTGCAACAATTTCATCAATGAAGCTGTATTTCACAGACTAGCTAATCATGGCTTCATCCTTGAATTGAGTAATCAGCTCATCTAAGAGATTCACTATGTGAAGTTTCACAGTCACATGCAAAAGTTCATATGAAGGTCTTGGTGGGGCAGCAGGTATGAATAGGAGTTGAGGTGTAGGTGTAAGTGTTTATTTGTGCCTCTTCTATTGTGTGGATAGGCTCAAATTGGATTATCATCAAAAACACCTAAAACTTCTGATGTATTGCACAAAGATGTAAGATCAATAATCTCAACAGTAGTAGAGAGAAACACTGACATATTGGGGGTATTTTGCCCATCAACTTCCACAGTGTGTGTCTGCTGTTCTCTGTCTAGTGTTTTCTGTGTCAGCTGCTCAACATTTTCTGTTGTGTTTTTCTGTGTCCAGGCTGTTTATTAGCTCCCTCTGCCATTTCTGTGAACATGTCATTTCCATTGGTCAGATGCTCTGTGAACAGGTAAAATCTTAACACCCCCAATTTATGTGTCTCATAGAGTTCACTCACACTAATACAGTCATCAAGGTATGCCTCCTTAAAGTCAACAATATTGTGACTAAACTCCTTCCACTTTCCCTTTTTCGATTTCTCATTGGGTGAAAATAGCCTATTAGCATGTGACAGAATGTCTTTTTTTGTGGCTTTCTTGGAAATATCAAGTAGTCTGGTTCCTCCACCATTGCGTTTTCTCACCTATCTCTTATCATGTATCCTCCCTCACTCTATTTTTCTTGTAACCTTCGAGGCCCTTTTATAATTTCTTAGATGCATCTTTGTCGGTTGCATGGAATGCTCTTCCTTAAAAATCTTGAAGACTGTCCTTGTTGCTTTTGTGTCCATTTTTCTTTTTAGTTTTTCAAACAAGGACAGTCTTTTTGGAACAACTCCACCTCTTTGTTTTTCCAAACAGAAACGCTGTGTAGCAATCCTATCACCATATGCGGGAATGTAAGCAGCCATAGTGGCATTGTCTATTTCTTCAACTACTGAGCTGTCAATCTGTAATGAAAAAAAACAAAACACATTAAGACATAATGGTTACCTTAAGTCTAAAAGACTGGCTTAAAATATACCTATAGTATAACCAAAATTACTTATTTATCTGCTGAAATTAGGCTGAAATCCAGGACAACCATTTATGTATGCCCAATCAAGATGATACATATTTTTACTATATGAGTAAAAGGAGCATTTGTAGGCAATGCAGACAACCCTAAAATATCAGAAAAGAACTGACCAATATGCAGATTGTGCCAGCACACATGTTTCATCCTGACTCCCAGGGTGTGTTAGATAAGGCTGTACAGTCTCTGCATAGGAGAGAGTGTGTTCGGCGCACATTCAGCAGGACTGTGACTGCCAGGCTGCTAGCATCCCCACCAATCATCTTGGGTATATGGCAGGCGACAGGGTATAGGATTCACAACCTCCGGTGACTCCAAACAGCCATCACAACGTCGGCAAGGGTTTCATCCCTGTCCTTCGACTAGAAATGCACTCCAGAGGAAGCGCCCCCCCTGAGGTCCATAACCTCTGGGTGGTGTTGCCGAGGGGCGGGGGGACGTCTGCCGAAATTCATTCCCAGCTATACCTGGACAGCTGGGCAGAAACCGTGTCAGACCCATGGGTCCTGGCTACAGTATCGAAGGGATACAGAATTCAGTTTCGGTGGCGGCCCCCTCCTTTCTCTGGGGTCCGCATGACCATGGCCAGGGATCCAGTCCAGGCTCTAATCTTGACTGAGGACATTTTAAGCCTTCTGCAGAAGGATGCAATAATGAATCTGTCCATACCACAGACCCTTTCTTCTGTTTGCATTCCAGGGGCAAGCCTATCAGTTCAAGGTCCTGCCATTCTGCCTTTCCTAGACTGCCTAGCCTACCTGGATGACTGGCTGAGTTGTGCTCCATCACTCGGCCAAGTTGTAGAAGACACCCAGATGGTGATCTAAAATGTACAGTCCTTGGGTTTAGAGGTGAATGTGAAAAAGAGCAACCTCGAGCCAAGACAACGGGCGTTTTTTGGTAGGAAGCTAGAATTAATACATTTTCAGAGGCTGCTGCTGGGGATGATTTTCGCTGTAGTGGCTTCCTCAGGGCCTGGCCAATGCCGAAGTGGCTGAATGCCTTCAAACTGCACCCGAACACATCAATGTCCTGGGTGAGAGTGGTTCACCTTGCTCTAAAGGCTCTCCTTCCCTCCATCCAGGGCAGGCATGTCTTGATAAGAACAGTTCTTCCACTGTGTATCATATAAATCACCAGGTGGCGCAGGAACTCCTGTTTTGGGCCTTTCGGCATCTGGCTTCACTCAGCAGACCTCTTGTCCAGGCTCCGTTGTGGTAACTCCACTTGATACTAAGGTCCCTGATGCAGGCTCCTTATGAACCCACAGAGCGATCCAGCTTTAAGTTTCTATCTCACAAAACAGCTTTTCTCCTGGCTATATGTTCTGCCAAGAGAGTGAGTGAGTTGCATGCTCTGTCTGTAAGTGAGGACTATTTAAGATGGAATGCAGATGACTCAGGTGTGTCTCTCTGGCCAAACCGATGATTTTTGCCTAAAGTAATAAACCCTCAGACGGTAAATCACGTAGTTGAAATCAGCGCTTATCAACCTGATCTGGCTCTGCTGCAGGAGGCAGCAGGCCTGCCTACTTTGGGCCCAGTGAGGGCACTGAGGGCTTATATTGCATGCACACTCTGTTATTTGTCTGTTTTGGTGGTAAAAAAGTTGGCCTTCCTGTGTCTAAACATTGTTTGTCCCATTGGATTGTTAACACTATCGCTGAGGCCTATTTTGGAAAGAACCTTCCAGTCTCAGATACCTTGGCCAATTCCTGGGCTGCTGTGAGGGGGGTTCCTCTTTCAGAAATCTGTGCAGCAGCAACATGGAGTGCTCCCTGTATGTTCTCCAGGTTCTACAGAGTCAACGTGGCATCCCCCACACCATTGGATGTGGGCAAGGATGTAAGGCAGTGGAGTCCTCTGTTCCTTGCGTCACTGATGGTACTAGTAATCCAAGGTAAAGTGAGGTCGAAATAGATCTTAAGTGATGACTATAACTATGGATCTATGAGACCGAACGATGACTGTCAACATCTCTCGCTGCTCAGAACTGGCTGAGGCTTTCAGGCAAGAGGAGTAGGCGTGCTCACTTGGGTGCTTTTATGGGTGGCGAGCTGAGCCTCCTAAAGTCAGTTAAGGTTGTTGATATATGGTGTCGAGGATAGGGAGATGAAGGCATCATTCAAGGTAAAGACCATGGATCATAGATCCATTGTTATAGTCATAACTTACGATGTAAATACTCACTGGGTATAACTTTACTTAATAACTTAGTATTCTTATGCATTTCGAGGTACGGAAGCCCTAAACGGACACGGGAGCATACATTTTATTTCCTCTGTTTTCCCACGATAACGGCTTAATTTTAGTTGTTATCTTGTGATAACGAAATAATTAAGTCGTTATCTGGAGATAACAAACCTTTGTTTTCCAGAGATAACGGGATAAATAACTCGTTACTCCGAGATAAGTCTATATTAAGCGTATCATTACAGGAACTGTTGCATTCACTGTAGAAATGTCAGATGAGCAAGAGCTTGATTATCACATCATATTTTTTTTCCAATCAAGGCCTGACACAGGCCAAGATTGCTTTATGCCTTGCTTTTAGATATAACCTATATCTGAGTGTGCGTCATTTCAGAAGACACTTAACAAGGCTCCACATGACCAACATGTTTACATGTGTTTTAAAACTCCGGTTTTAGTTGGATTTACACAATATACAGCGGGTAAAATAAGTATTGAACACGTCACCATTTTTCTCAGTAAATATATTTCTAAAGGTGCTAATGAAATTTTCACCAGATGTCGGTAACAACCCAAGTAATCCATACATACAAAGAAAACCAAACAAATAAGTCAGAAATTAAGTTATGTGTAATAAAATGGAATGACACAGGGAAAAAGTAATGAACACGCTTACTTAAATTTATTTAATACTTCGTACAAAAGCCTTTGTTGGTAATGACAGCTTCAAGACGCCTCCTGTATGGAGAAACTAGTTGCATGCATTGCTCAGGTGTGATTTTGGCCCATTCTTCCACACAAACACGGAACCTTCAAATCTTGAAGGTTCCGTGGGCCTCTTCTATGAACTCTGGTCTTTAGTTCTTTCCATAGATTTTCTATTGGATTCAAGTCAGGTGATTGGCTGGGCCATTCTAGCAGCTTTATTTTCTTTCTCTGAAACCAATTGAGAGTTTCCTTGGCTGTGTGTTTGGGATCATTGTCTTGCTGAAATGTCCACCCTCGTTTCATCTTCATCATCCTGGTAGATGGCAGCAGATTTTTATCAAGAGTGTCTCTGTACATTTTTCCATTCATCCTTCCTTCAATTATATGAAGTTTGCCAGTGCCGTATGCTGAAAATCAGCCCCACACCATGATGTTCCCACCTCCAAACTTCACTGTTGGTATGGTGTTTTTGGGGTGATGTGCAGTACCATTTGACCTCCAAACATGGTGTGTATTATGGCATCCAAAGAGTTCAATTTTGGTCTCATCTGACCAGACTATATTCTCCCAGTATTTCACAGGCTTGTCTAAATGTTTTGCAGCAAACTTTAAATGAGCTTCAACATGCTTTTTCTTCAGCAATAGAGTCTTGCATGGTGAGCGTGCATACAGGCCACGGCGGTTGAATGCATTACTTATTGTTTTCTTTGAAACAATTGTACCTGCTAATTCCAGGTCTTTCTGAAGCTCTCCACAGGTGGTCCTTGGCTCTTGGACAACTCTTCTGATAATTCTTTTCACTCCTCTGTCCGAAATCTGGCGAGGAGCACCTGGTCGTGGCCGGTTTATGGTGAAATTATGTTCTTTCCACTTCCAGATTATGGCCCCAACAGTGCTCACTTGAACATTCAGAAATTTAGAAATCCTTCTGTAACCAATGCCATCAGTATGTTTTGCAACAATAAGGTTGCGAAGGTCTTGAGAGAGCTCTTTGCTTTTACCCATCATGAGATGTTTCTTGTGTGACACCTTGGTAACGAGATACCTTTTTATAGGCCATCAGTTGGGACTAAACCAGCTGATATTAATTTGCACTGACAAGGGGCAGGCTTGATTTTTAATTACTGATTGTTTTCAGCTGATGTCTTGGCTTTCCATGCCTTTTTGCACCTCCCTGTTCAATACTTTTTCCCTGTGTCATTCCATTTTGTTAAACATAACTTAATTTCTGAACTTATTTGTTTGGTGTTCTTTGTATGTATGGATTATTGGGTTGTTACCGACATCTGGTGAAAATTTCTTGTCAATAGCAACTTTAGAAATATATTTACTGAGAAAAATGGTGACGTGTTCAATACTTATTTTACCCGCTGTATCTGAAATAGAGGGGTCTTTTGATGCAACCTTGTGGCTGGAATAAGTAAATGCAGCTGTTGTGATTTTATTTTATGGCTGGTCAACATAACCAGCATCTGTTATACGTAGCCACGCTGTGTATTGGTTACTGTTTGTCTTCGGTAAAAAAATGCATGTTGACTTGTACTCTCTGGCCTGATTATTTTAAGGCTGTCCATGTATATTACAAAATCGATTTTGTTTAACGTCATGTAAATGTACAGATTTTTACTATTGTCTCCTTTTTTTTTTTACCTTGAATAATTTAGACGCAGCCAAATCACATAGCACGAGTCAATACATAAGTGTTCAATTCATCCATCAGTCGTTGATTGACAAAATATTAGATTGTGATCTCAAATTAATTATCCTGTTATCTCGGGATAACAAAGGTTTGTTATCTCAAAATAACGAGTTAATTATCTCCTTATCATGAGTTATCAACTAAAACTAGGGCTGCAAAGCAGCACTCCAGGGGCCCGAGCACTTGTTAACTCGGGACCTGATGTGGCCCCGGGGGAGGGCGGGCAGGGACAGTGTGAAACAGCTTCACGTTGCCTGCATATTGCGCAACGTGAAACGATCAACCTTCGCCACACCTCAATGTTTACACGGTTTAAGGAAATGTCACAATTCTGACAATGAAAGTCTTATGACTTGTCTGAGCTGTATATTGTAAAGCAGCCAGTTTCAGTGCATCCAAGTATAAAACATGTCACTTCCTGTCTCCAGCAGGTGACGCTGTGACAATGAATCAATATTGACATATGGATCTGATCAGGGCAGGATTGTGATCGTATGAAAGAGTTTGAGGCTGATTGGACAATGCACAGAGGAGTTATTATAAATCCCTCTTTTTTGGCGAGTCATCAAACTTTGACGCCATGCCACGGTCAGACCGTGTGACGTACACAAAAAAAATCGAAGTAGCTTTAATCTCCATTTTGTCAAGATGACACTCACTGAATTTAAAGTTGATCTGATGAAAGCTCTAGGAGGAGTTAGTTAAAATACAACATGTGTAAATCGTCAAAAATGGCCAATTAATTAAAAATGGCCGACTTCCAGTTGCATTAATCAAATAGGTGGCACAGACCTTTTAGTTCGACCGGTCATGCTACACCAGATGCAATTGCTGCTTTTTAGGGGGCGCTGTTGAGCTATTTTGCCAAGCCCATTTCCAATTACTCCATAAAATTAAAATTTCTACCAGGCCTGACGCGCCCGCAAAGTTTGGTGAGTTCGCACTGTCGATGCTCGGGCCCTAATTAACTTGTTATCACTGGAAAACTGAGGAAATGTAATGTATGATTCCATGTCTGTTTAGGGCTTCCATATTGAGGTTTATTTGCACAAATACCTAATAATTCTTTCATTATCAGTTAATCCAACAATATTGTGTTCATTTATTGATTAATCAAACATGTTTTATATGAATAATATTTGCATCAAAATCTAAAGTTTTTAGTTGAGGCCTGGCTTTGTAACATTAGAGGGGACAGCAAGATAAATGGTGGTGTTTCTTCAGTGGGGTCTGAATCAGCTGAACTTACCTGCCTGAAGAATTTCACAGGTTGCCAATTGCTGCTTTTATTTCAAGATACTGAAAATGATCCTTTAACTATTATTTTCTCTGTTCATCCTTGCATTTTTATTAAATAAGATGAGAATTGAATTATCATGTTTGGCTTATCTAAAGCAGCCTGCTGTAAATACAGGCTGACAGTCAATTTTTCTAATCTCCCTCTCTTTCGCTGACTGTGGGTGTATATGTTTGTGAGCCTGTGTCTCAAAAACACTGGCAGTACTCCAGAGCAGCACAGCTGTGCAAATGGCAGCTGTACTGCACTGTTTGTTAGCGGTGAGTGGTTGATGCAGAACAAATTAAAGGGTTCACTGGAATTGGCATTGTGATTATTTAAAAAGAGCAGGGGAAACCTTATTTGTAAATCAGTGATGATAAAGATTTATCTCACTCCAGTCGATGCTTTAGGATCTCTTGCCTGTGTCCACTTTCTCCTTAATTGTTTATAATAAAATCAAATGACGTCAAAGAGCTCACCTGGTAGAGCTGCCTCCCAAACGAGGCTATGCTTCATCCGCAGCGGCCCGGGTTCGACTCCGAATCACGGCCCCTTGCTGCAGGTCCTCCCCCACTCTCTCTCTGCCCCCGTCTGTCCTATCCAACAAAAAGGCCAAAAATACCCCACCCCAAAAAAATAAAATAAAATGACTGTAAAGAAAACACAGCCAGGAGGTATATTCAATTTCAGTGTTGTCCAGCAGAGGGCAGCGCAGACCCACCAAGACTAAACACAAAGCACTGTCATTAGTTGTCATTAGTGCAGTGCCTGTTCAAAACATGTCCATTTGGGGCCCCAGCAACCGCTGCCTGGTCCACCTGGTGAGTGAAGTGTGTGTGTAAGGCAAACAAAAAGAAAAAAACGATGCTGCCGTTGGGAGTCAGGGAGAGCCAACCTCCCCCCAAAGAGAACAATGCATAAATGAGGCATGGCTTGTTTAAGGACAGGGCACAGCACCTCACCCCTCCCCCCACCTCCCTGCTCCTTTAATTATAATTTTTTCTGTGCATCCTTGCATTTTTATTCAATGAGATTACAATTTAATGATATCACATGGGTTATCTAAAGCAGCGTACTGTCAATAAAGGCTGACGGTCACATTTTCTAATATCCCACTCTTTCGCTATCTGTGGGTGTGTATGTTTGTGAGCATGTGTAGTCTCAAAAACACTGGCAGTACTCCAGAGCAGCACAGCTGTGCAAATGGCAGCTGTACTGCACTGTTTGTTTGCATGGTTGGTGCTGAAAAAATTAGAAGGTTCACTGGAAGTCCATTGTGATTATTTAAAAAGAGCAGGGGAAACCTTGTTTGTCAATCAGTGATGATAAAGATTTATCTCACTCCATTGGATGCTTCAGGATCTCTTGCCTGTGTCTACCACTTTCTCTTTAATTGTTTATAATTAAATCAAATGAGGGCAAAGAAAACACAGAAAGGAGGTATATTATATTTCAGTGTTGTTGTAGAGGGCAGCACAGACCCACCAAGACTAAACACAAAGCACTGTCATTAGTTTTAACTAGTGCAGTGCCTGTATTAAACATGTCCATTTGGGAGTCCAGCAACCACTGCCAGAGAGGGCTGGTCACCTGGTCCAAAAATGAAAAAAAAGAAAAGAAAACAAATACCTCCTGGTGAAAGAGTGGTGACACACATGTAGATTACACCAACAAAGATGTCAAGAGAATTTGTAGTGAGCTGATGACGGTGATGGGGTGCTGCAAAAACACAATATAATCAATACAATGTGTAGGAATCAGTAGGTCAGTGTTAGAATGCCCGAGCGATCGAGGCATCCAGAGAGGAAAAACACACGATACAGGTTCAGTTCAGGCTTGAAGCTATTTTATTCACCCTGGTGCACAGGTGATACAGCAGTCACGTATCCACAGACTGACTGCCTTATATACAGATGGCTGTCAATTAATTCAACCGGCACATACCATCTCCAAAAACCTCACACATAATCCCAAGTATAAATATACAATAAATATTTAAATATAACCATTACCAAAATATACACATACAATTAATAAATATTTATCCACCAAACCATCGTGAATAAATACTATTAAATATCATACAAAAAACCTACTAGTTTGAATGAACTTCCCCCTGCCCACTTTCTTATTAGTTTAACCCTCCCGGAACTATTAAAAAGGTATTCATGCCCCTGGTGAAGTCTTTTGCCCAAACACCCTGGGAGAGAGGAGAGCAGACAGAGGTAAGCTAACAGCTGACTATACATCTACATTTTCCAGTACTTGTCACTTTATAAAGAGTCTGTTATACTTAGCAATTAACCAACATTTCACCACATTGAATACATAATCAATGTGCGCTCTGTGTATTTTACAGGCGAGCAACGCGGTGCCACAACCATCATCTCCCGCTGTGTCCTCAGACTCCGGGACCTGCAGTATGCAACCAAATTATCAACAAACAATAAATAAATATTATTTTACTAAATTACTGTACATGTTAATTTACTGTTCACCAATTTATCTATGATATTGTGTGTCCCAAGTATGCATATCAAGAGAAATGTTTTAATGAGGGTAAACAATTAAACAAAATTAAAAAGTATTTAGTAACTGCGAGCCCATCCTTACAGTCAGTCATATAAAGCATGTATGGGTGAGTGAAGTGTGTGTATATGTAAGGAAAACTAAAAGAAAAAAGCTATGCCCTCAGTAACTACACAACATTACAGGCTGTAATCCAAAGCATTACTGTGCCATGCGTGTCCTTCAAAGACAGTAATTCTTCCCTTGTGTTAAACTCGGCAGCGATCCCACAAACAAAAATGTCTTATTGGTTTGTGTTTGTCATGTCTGTTGTTTAATCACAGGCCATTTGTTGTGGTGTCCTTCAGTGTGACTGTGACCAGGCTCAGCTTCTAATAGCAGGACTGCACCTTAAATGGTCTGCATTTTTATAGCGCTTTTCCAGTCTTGATGACCACTGAAAGCCCTTTACAGTACAGTTTTTTGCCATTCACACACATTCATACGGTGCATCTATGGGCAGCACTTTTTCTATAAGAATTCAGGGTTCAGTATCTTGCCAAAGGACAGTTTGGCATGCAGATGGGGAAGACTGGGATTAAACTGCCAACCATCTAGCTTGAGGATGACCGCTCTACCCACTCAGACACACCTTAAAACTAATAATATGACAACAAAAAAAAAGCAGTGTAGTGGAAAATAACTAAGTCTAGTGGAAAATAACTAAGTGTAGTGGAAAATAACTAAGTGTGGTTGAAACCTATTTTGTAGTTGAAGAGTAACTTTTTGCATACCTGTCTAAGACTTTTATGACCTGAACTGTTTGGGACCTGAAACCTGTATGCCCTTTCTATTACTTATTGACTGTCCACGAACCTAATGGAAATGTATGCAAATCATTTTTTCCTGTGTTTTAATTCCTGTCTCAAACTGCGCCTACAAAACAAGTTTGAACTGGCTCAGGCAAACAGCCTTAGTCCTCCTATATAAGATCCTTGCATTTGACTGTTCTCCATCTTCACTCTGAGATCCCTGTGACTCTCTGTGTTGATCCTTTCTGCAGAAAGCCCCTATTAAAAACACGTAGATAAATTTGGTGTTCCAGCCTCTTGTATTTTCAGATTTCCATCACAGCAGCAAGGATAAAACCCAATAAAAGTTCAGCCCAGCACTTCCTCATCTGTATGCTGAATCCATGTCTTCTGTTCTTTAATACACTTCAGTCCCTCTCCACACCAGCTGCTCAGGCTTTCCAACCGGATCTGTGGAAGGACAGAGACAGTGGAGCAAGTTGTGTTCCCCTCTGCTGGATTAGCTACCAGCAGCTTCAGTTTAAGACTCTTCCTGGAATAATACACAATATGCAGGAACAATACAGAAAAGTCCAAAAGTTAGTTTTAAATTGCAATTTAATGTTTCAACCAGCAAGTGCAACGTAACATAAAAACATGTCACGGTGGACACTGCACCTCTGTGAAAACCAGTTAGTCAAAGCTCACAGACAAAATGTACACATGTTTCACTCTTGACACTAGATGGCAGTGAATCATTTAATTTTGCTGTCACACAAGGGTTTGAGCCCACCTCTTACAGTATCTCTGACAAGCCTTTTACTGTGTGATGTCAGATTTAAGGTGATCTGTTTGCATACTACCATACTACAATGCACTAGTATCCTCCAGTTGCGTCTTCACCTTGGATCCCACCTTCATCACCTCCATATCCTCCAATAAGATCATGTCCACCACTACTACACTAATTTTCCACATTATTTGGGAATGAGATGAATGTGCTTTTGGCATTTTTAGTATTCATGTTTGTCCTTTATTGAGAACTTACACAAAGTTGTAAAAGGTATAAAAAACATATTTATTTCTCTCATCTATACACTGTATGTGTTATCAAGTATAGTACATGCTGTTTTACTGTTAGTGATCAGATTTGTGAAAATAAATGAAGTTCAGTAAATACTGAAAAACAGGGTTTAGTATGATTTCAAAAGACTGTCAGTTGGGTAATAATGTTCAGAGACTATTTGTCATTAACCTGGTTAATCACATTTGCTTCTCTTTCACATTATTTTTTAAAATATCACAGGAGAAGCCCCGTCTTGCTCTCAAGGGTCCCTATATTCACTCTTTTGCTTTTTTTTTTTTTTAAAAGGAGCTCATATCACAAGATGTAAACCAAGAACAGAACACTTCTATTTTACTGCTATCCACATATTTTTGTACATATTTTTTAAGAACTTCATACAGTTTGGAAGAGAAAGACAGTATACATAGGCCAATGGTGGGGGTTACCTGGGGGAAGGGCTCAGGAAGCAGCATATATACATAATATCATACATGTGCAAAAACAAA
Organism: Hippoglossus stenolepis; assembly: GCF_022539355.2. Lineage (NCBI taxonomy): Eukaryota > Metazoa > Chordata > Actinopteri > Pleuronectiformes > Pleuronectidae > Hippoglossus > Hippoglossus stenolepis. The sequence goes on along the minus strand of NC_061483.1, from coordinate 32,005,230 downwards.
CAAAAAAATCTGTCATCCATTCAAAACAAATTCTGATTGCAAAGGTTTTATATACTTAACCCACTTAGTCCAAAATGTAATAAATACTTTTTTCTGGAAACGGAGAGAAAAGGGGATTTTCTTTTCCCCCGAGCCATTCCTGGATGGTGGGGGGCTCAGGAAGCAACCAGTGCCTCGTTGCTGGTTGCTTGTTTACAAGCCGTTGTCAAGATACCAAACATGTTTATCAGATTGTCTTGCCCTAAATATTAATATTACCTAGAAACATTTTGGAAAACTGCAGGGGTACATCAGTGTCAAGTATGCTCGTCAGTACTTTGTGACAGTCTGGCCAGAAGGGCCTTAGAATCGGACACTCCCAAAATATATGCCAGTGATCGGCTTCCTGAGATCCACAACATCTCCAACATACGGCATCTCCTCTTCCTGCATATGCTTCCTGTTTTGGTGTAATGAAGAAATTGATTGAGGACTTCCATTCGAATTCCCACCACATATAAGAGTTTGTGCATTTCAACTGGAATTCACATCCGTCCAGCCAGTCCTCATTTGAAATTGAAAGATTACCTTTTCCCATTTAACCTTAATATATTGTGTAGTGTGGGATTTTTTAGTCTTAAGGCCTTGGTAAGGTTGGGGGTAATGCCCTTATTTGAATAATTTTTGTATGCTTCTAACATATTCTTAGTTGTTCTTGTTATTCCTTTATTCCCTTTAGTATCCATGATTTAAATCTATGATCCATGTTGTTAGGCTTAAACCCAGCCTCATAGGCACACCACTGAATGATTTGTAATTTGTTAACTAAAAGAAAAAGGTATCGTGGAAAAAGGTACAGCGTCGATTCTGTGACTGAGACCGAGAAAAGAGATGGAGATCGATTTGCGTATATCATCTTTAATTCTTCTGTAAATGCAGTCCTACGTATTTCAATAAGGTCTGGTTCCAATTAAGTTGGAAATTCTCTAAGTTGTTTTGAAGGTGAATAATTAAAAGTTAGAATTTGTGTATTTTGTATATAAAATTTATATCCAGCATATCTGTTAAATGGTTAATTAATTAATTAAGGAATTAGATGACGAACACCAAAACGTTATCAGCAAATAGTGCCACAATCCCATTTATGCAAATGCCATTAATTTTTATCTGAGCTGATGGCTCACTATATAGTGTATAAATATCTTTTTAATAAAGTTTTCATGCATGCCTGCCCAATTTTTCAAGAGCTTTTTTAAGAAAGGCCAACTCACTGAATCAAAGGCCTTTTTTGTGTCCCAACTTACTAAGAGAGCTTCGAGATTGTTCTGTTGGATATGGTGCAGTATGTGCACTGATCGTCTGATGTTATCATGAGTTTGTCTTTGGGGGATAGGGATAGTCTTTTGGCGAGAATAGCTGTATATAGTTTGTAGTCGACATTCGGCACTGAAATTGGCCTGTTTGATTCACAATCTAGCATGTCTTTTCCCTATTTTGCAATAGCTGTGATTACCCCCTCGTTCGGTTGTGTTGCAAGATCAAAGGAGGATTGGTGTTAACTCCTACTGGAAAGCTTTATACCAGTCTGATAGACCATCAGTGCCACGTGACTTATTCACTTTCAGCCTAGCGATGGCAGTGTTGAGCTATGACTCTGTTATTTTGGCTATTAATATCAGATTTTGTTCCTCTGATAGACCAGGTAGGTTGAGAGGGTAAAGGAACTTGTCAATTTGTTATTGGCCCTTTACGTTTGGGTGAGTTGAGTATATCGAGATTTGTAGCTCTTTTTGAATATTGTTTGTATTTTGATTTGTTTATATTGTATGATTTTTTTGAAACTGGATCCCTTTTCATGTATAGTGTTGTCTGTTGTTGTTTTTGAATTTTCTCATCAGAAGTTTCATGGATTTTGAGACTAATTGGTAGTATTTCTGTTTTGTAAATATCATGTTTTTCTGTTTCTTGAGAGTATAAAATATTTATTTCATTCCTAATTTTCTTTATTTTTGTCATTAAATGTGGTCTTTGTAACATTTTATCTTGGGTTTCAAGATCTTTTAATTCTTTGTTAAGGTTTGTTAATTTTAGTTGTTTTTCTTTGTTATTGTGGATATAATTCTTCCCCTGATGACCAATTTTAACGTATCCCAAACAATAGCTGAGTTGACCTCCCCAATATTATTGTCTTCAGATGTAAAACATTACATTATTATTACATATCATTTAGCTGACGCATTTATCCAAAGCGACTTACAATAAGTCAATTCAACATTTTTATGTCCTTTATTATTTGGGTCGTAAATCATAGGTTGTTTAGAACACTCATATCTAATCTCCACAATGTTCTAACTGCATTATCACCAATATGTACAGTGCAGGAAAGGGGTGCATGGTCAGACAAATGAATACTTCCAATATCACAACAATGTACTCTATGGCAGTCTATGCTTGAATATGTATCATTAAGGGTTGAATAAAACATATAATCCAGACCTGATGGGTTGAAGTCCCTCCAGAGGTCTAATATGCCCAGCTCTGCCATTTGGACATACTTTTTTTATGCACTGATGTAATAGTCAAAAACACTTCCGGGGGGGCATAAATGTTACACAGTGTTACCATAACGCCATCTATTTTTTTGGAAACTACTGCATACCTCCTACCTTGTCTGTTACCTCTAAAAGTTGTTAAAATTATACTTTTTGTGATATCAATATTGCTACACCTCTTCGTCCTAATTTATACGATGAGTGATATATTCTTGAGAAACCCGTTCTTTTTAGTTTTTCATGTTCTAATGGGATGTGGTGTGTCTCTTGCAAGAACACGACCTGCCCCCCGAACTGTTTCATTTTTGATAATATTTGACTTCTGTTTGCTGAGTTTATGATCCCTTTTACATTGAATGAGATGACTTTAATGAACTGCTTATTCATAGTGTATTAAATGATCACAGGTATTTTCTCTCTTGATACCCCTGCCCACATCAGGATTGTGCACTAGTGAAATCTCATTCAGAAAAGGAACATATAAATACAGCAATGGAACAGTTTTAACAACGATTCACTGAAAATGTTTAGAACAGATGTTTCCGAAGAAGAGGCTTGGTTTAAGTCCAGACCCCAATAAGGGGGGCCAATAAGAAACACTGGAGGGGCCCTATGATATGACCTTATGCTAGCCAACGTTCAAATTAAAATAAATAAAACAAAACGCAGATGACTCGCCAATTAGCAAGTCCCGACTCTTTTAGCCACTAGTGTGGAACTCCATGGCATGTTGCTGGGCACAACCGAGATCTGGAACATCTCCTATGGGTCAAATGTGACTTGTCTGGTTATCCAAATTCCTGAAGTTTTTCTTTGAAATGAGAGGGATGATTCTTCTTGGGTTGTGTGCTGCCGTCTGACGCGTCCAGTTCCTGATCTCTGTGCCAGTCACGATGTCCCCCTGTCACCTGCCAGGTGGACAGGAGACCTATCTCCTCTTTGTCCAGGGCAGCGAGAGGCTTCACCAAAGTAACCCTCGAGCAGCCATATCCCTTGTTGCCTCTGTAGCATCCTGGAATAGCTGAGATGCGGGTCCTCATAAAAGACCCGCATCCTTGCGGGGTATGGGGTCTGGAACTTAATTTGTTTTTCTTTTAACACTTTTTGGGCTTCAGCTTATTCACTGCATTTCTGAAGCACTTCAGCGGGGAGATCGAGGTCTATGTAGAAGTGGATGTTGTTATGGAACACAATTTCTGGAGCACCTCTTCTTTCATCCTGTAACTTCTGAACATGACTAATATAGATCAGAGCTCTGTCTGCGGGTCGTTTGACTGAGGACCCAGGACTTCACTCAAGCACTTCCCCCGCCCCTCAACCGTTATAGTGGTGAGTAGATAGTGAGGGCCTGTGGGTGCACCCAGGTCTGTGGGTTTATCCAGGCTCAAAAAATGTTGTCTGAACCCGACCTGGCATGTCCGGTCCCGATGGATCCTGTCATGTTCAGGCATAGACTGTACAGGGTTCAGGTTGAGTGTCCACAAATGCTCAGCTGAGAGTTCACCTACAGTGCTGAGTTTCCAATGATGCACAGCACCAGCTCCGATAACTCTGTGCACCTTCCTTTTCTTTTCCCTTCCTTCTCTTTCCTCTGTGTTTGAAAATGTTTATTTTGACTTAAAATGTATCTATTTTACTTAAATTATGGAACTTTCTCCCAATACAGCTTTCACTTAATTTTAGGTTAAATTTTTTAACGGTTTGAGTCCAGTGCGGCACCGTCTCTGGATTTCCGTTCGATCATTCTTGACCTACGAAGACATGTTATTCATTAATTTAAGAACACAGATGCAAACAATTCTGGAGTTTAAAAACACTTCATGAATCTGACGTAGAGTTTTCTTAGGAAACTTCTAAAGAACAAATTTAAGAACATTCTTAAGAAGATATTGGTGAATGACGACCATTCAACTGTACCTTTATTGACTTATTAGCCATTGGTCCATGCATTCCCATATGACCCTAACACCCATTTTAAATCACTCAACATTTTCACTCTCAGCCGCTGAGCACTGAGGGTTGTGAATCAGCAGAACTGCAGGGTCCCACCACTGATGGTTACTGGGAGGTCTCTTCAGATTCCTGTTCGACAGCGAGGGTCCTCCACTCTCTCTGGAGAGCCCCTTCACCTCCAACTACCAGAAAGCAAGGCCTGAGCCATGGTTACACACACACACACACACACACTCTCTCTTTCAATTATTCCAGACAAATTATGGACACTGGGGGGATGCTTCGTCCTCCATGTGGTCTGGAGGGGGAACATTTAACTCATTGTTGCCCCCTAATCCTTACCTCCACCCTTCCTGTGACCCCTGCTGCCAGGCCCTCACAACCCCACCCAATTCCACCCCTTCATTGCCAACATATGAGAAATATAGGGCTATATTTCTTCTGAAGATTTTTTTTGTTGATATCTTCCCAGCTGTAACTAAGATTTGTTGAAAATGTATAATTCTAAATGCCTACAGTAAAAGTTACCATTTAAACATTTTGTGTTTGTTTCTTCAAAGTCAATAAATCTGTAATGTATCTGTAAATACATTAATCATTATGGCTGTTACACTCCCTTGTTTTAGGGAAAACACTTTTTTTTGTTTCTTAAACAAATCATGTAAAACAAAGTATAGACTCATTAATAGATCTGTGATGAAATTTGGGTATAGAGACTAATTATGAGAGGATGAAACATGACCTGGATCACACTGGGGAGGGTCAAGATATAACGAGAAGGTTGGTGTTGATTTTCACATTACTTGGAAGGTAAGTTGTATTCGTCACACCCCACTCATTGCCTTTTTATTATCACAAATTGTTTACATATTGTGTGACATCTGACCAGATGGCTGTGACAAATAAAGAGGTAAAAAGATCTTGATTGGTTGTAAGGAAGTAGAGGTCATAGGTCACACTGGTGGGCTGTGATGGGTAGTAATGAGAGATCAACCCCTATTAGATCCAACTCATGATGAAGTGACTTGAGAGCTGATTAGGACAGTCAGGTGTAACAATCAGCACAACAACACTGGTCAATATTAGGGGCCTGCGAACGCATGCACACACACATACACCTACAATAAGTTCTTCCATCCTCCACCTGTGTGAAATGCCATGAAGAAATGGGAGTTATGGGGAACTGTTTAAGTGAAGACAGGATATGGACAAAAAAAAAAGTCTGATAAAACTGCTGAATACAAAGGCAAAGCCAAACTGTCATAACACTGAAAAGGAGCTACAGACTCTAACACCAAAAGCAGAAACATTCTGCTTTTGGTTTTGATGACAGCTAGTGGTACAGAAATCACAGCACAAACAAAGGGAGGAATTGGTTCTACTAAATATTGGTTCTACTAAATATCACAAGATTATGGAGGCAGTTGTTCTGTTGTCAGTCAAGAAAGAGAAAGTAAAAACAGAGTAGAAAAAAGAGTACAGCTGATCTCTACATAAGACAATGGTCTAAAGCAGATCTCAAACTATACCATGAACTACTTCAAGAAACTCAATTTGAAGCTTTTAGAATGACCCCACACTCCCCTGACCTTATCATTGAAATTTGTGGGTTGATCTTAAACATGCTGTGCAACTCTAAGTGATCTACAGGATGAGTGTATGTAGGAGGTGGCTCTGATGACAAGAGGAGCTACTCAATTGTAATTACAACTACAATTTACGTCACATTTTCATGTACTCCAACCATGAACATAAGGGAAAGAAAGAGGTTTACTTTGATTGTTACCACTATGTTAGAATAAGTTGTGAGATGCGATGGCAGAGGCTCCAGTTATAAACCTTAAACCTAGTCATCAACCTTACATCCTTTCCACATAGTTTTCCCATTTTCTGTATTTACTGTCCTCCTGGTTTGCAGAGTCTTCTGTTTTCTAAAATACTTGAAGTATTGATATATGTGGGGTACCTGTATATAGCCATATCAAATGTTTCATGGTCTGTATTTATATGATACTTTTCTAGGCTTGACTCCACGTGCTTTACATTACAATTTTTCACACAAACATTCATACAGAGCATCAATTTGCAGTATTTGATCTGTCACTCATCATTCATTCACTGCCAGCACAGCTATTAGGGGAAATTGGGGGCTCAGTATCCTGGCCAAGGGTTCAGTATCTTGCCTAAGGAAACTTTGGCATGTTGAATGGGAAGACGGCGATCAAACTGCCGACCCTCTGGTTAGTGGATGAACTGCTCTACCGCATGAGCAACAGTCGCAACCATTAGAGAGGAGGAGACATTGAGCAGAATTCATTTGAAATTTAGCCACCTTTTCTTCTTTTTCTGTTGCTGGTCAGTATCAGCCTCTTCAGGTGCTAAATGCTCCACTATATTCATCAACCTGTTGCTGACCTTGTCTGTGTACCGTCTAGTGCAGTGCAGGTAGTTTACAACAATTTTATTGATATCTTTCTTTCCACAAACCAGAGTCAGAACACTAAGGCTGTGGCCTGTAAAACCCAAACAATGAGCCAACAGAGCAAATCTTTTCATATTAATGTTTCAGTTACATCCGTCTGCAATCCCCAAAAAAGCATATATAATCCGAGAAACAGTGGGATATGTATCAGTGATTAAACAGCTACATTTTACCAACTGCCTAATTTTCCATATTTAAATATAAAATGATATTTTCCTTTTGTATTAGAAATAAAAGCAAAGTATAACTCACTCAGTAACCAACACCACTGTTCACTTCATTCTCTGGTGACTATAATTGGGTGACTGTGGCTTGGCAGGTACAGCAGGTTGCCTACTAGATGGATGATTTAATCAACGAATTAAAGACCCATATCAAACCTTTCCATTTATTTCCAAAATCCCCCCAAAAGCTGTTGCTAACCAGTTATGCAATTACTTAGACAGTAATGAATTACTGGAAGACATCAGTCAGAATTTAGAATCCATCACAGCACAGAAACAGCACTGTTTAAAGTGACCTTTTCATGGCATCAGATAATGGACTTCTATATTCGTCCTGTTGGATCTTAGTGCAGAATTTGAAACCATAGATCATAAGGTTCTGTTACAGAGACTGGAACAACATGTAGGGATCTAAGGCATTAGGCTGTCATATATATCAGATAGATTTAAATTTGTTAACAATGACTCCTCCATGCACACTCATGTTAGTCATGGAGTTCCACAAGGTTCTGTCCTTGGACCGATACGCCTCAACTTATAAATGCTCCCTTTAGGCAACATCATCAGAAAGCATTGGCTCCATGTAAAATTCAGAATAGTTCAGTAAGACAACTTTACATTACATTACATTTCATTTAGCTGATGTTTTTATCCAAAGCGACTTACAATAAGTGCATTCAACCATGAGGGTACAAACCCAGAACAACAAGAGTAGAGAAAGTACAATTTCTTCAAAAAAGCAAAACTACAAAGTGCTATAAGTAAGTGCCATTTTAAGTGCTACTAAATTGTTAGTTTTAAAAATGTTATTCAAGGTATAGTCGGAAGAGGTGTGTTTTTAGTTTGCAGCGGAAGATGTGTAAACTTTCTGATGTCCGGATGTCAATGGGGAGCTCATTCCACCATTTAGGAGCCAGGACAGCAAACAGTCGTGATTTTGATGAGTGTTTAGCTCGCAGTGAGGGAGCAACAAGCCGATTGGCCGAAGCAGAGTGGAGTGAATGGGCTGGGGTGTAACGTTTGACCATGTCCTGGATGTAGACTGGACGCGGTACGCAGGTACTAATGTTTTGAAACGGATGCGGGCAGCCACCGGTAACCAGTGAAGGGAGCGGAGAAGTGTGAGTGAATTCAGGTTGGTTAAAGACCAGACGAGCTGCTGCATTCTGAATGAGCTGCAGAGGTCGGATGGCACTAGCAGGCAGACCTGCCAGGAGGGAGTTACAGTAGTCTAGGCGTGAGATGACCAGAGCCTGGACCAGAACCTGCACCGCCTTCTGAGTGAGAAGGGGGCGTATTCTCCTGATGTTGTACAGATGAATCTACAGGAACGGGTTGTTACAGTAATGTTGGCAGTAAGGGAGAGTTGGCTGTCGAGTGTCACACCCAGGTTCCTAGCAGTCTGAGTGGGGGTTAACACGGAGTTGTCAAAGTTAATAGTCAGGTCGTGGGTGGGAGAGCCTTTCCCTGGAAGGAAAAGTAGTTCAGTCTTGTCAAGGTTAATTTTCAGGTGGTGTGCAGACATCCACTGAGAGATGTCAGTCAGACAGGCAGAGATTCGTGCTGCTACCTGTGTTTCAGATTGGGGAAAAGAGAGGATTAGTTAGGTGTCATCAGCATAGCTATGGTAGGAAAAGCCATGTGAGTGAATGACAGAGCCGAGAGAGTTCAGGTTCAAATGTTTATTGCAACAGTATAACAGGTTAGTGTTTGGCGTCTAGGCTCTGACTTAATCACTCCCCCAGATATGATTACATAGATATGATGGGAGTGATGAGCAAATACTTATAACCCCTGTCGGAGCCTACAGGTGAAGGCTGGGGTGGTGGAGGGGCTGAAGCAACTGGCAGCAATACTGACGCAGCAGCGGGGCAAGCAAAGGGACTGATGGGACATTTTCTCAGCTTAAATAGACCACCTGATATGGTGGTTGTGTATTATAGATGATTGTGGAGAGTGAGGTATGTCACATGATTGGAGCAGCGGAGCTCAAATTGGCTGCCTGAACTAGCTCGCAACTTCTCTCCATAATTACAAATCCTGCTCCTTACATACAAAGCCCTTAACAATCAAGCCCCATCATATGTCAAAAAGCTCATAACACCTTATTGTCCCAATAGATCACTCTGCTCCGAAATTACAGGCTCACTTGTGTTTCCAAGAATCTGTAAGAGCAGAATGGGAGGTAGAGCCTTCAGCTACCAGGCTCCTCTCCTGTGGAACCAGTTCCCACTCTGGGTTCAGGAGGCAGACACCATCTTTACATTTAAGGTTAGACTTAAACGTTCTATTTTGATAAAGCTTATTGTTGGGGTTGGATCAAGTGAGTCCTGAACCATCCCTTAGTTATGCTGCTATAGGTGAAGACTGCTGTAGGACCTCCCATCATGCACTGAGCACTTCTCCCCTTCTGTCTAACAGAACTTAATTATGATGGTACACAACTGTTCCCAGTCTCCCCCGGTTGACAGGGAGTTTTCTCTCCATTGTCGTCAAGTTTTTGTTAATTGTGGGAACTGTTGGGTTTCGCTAAAATATTATCAAATCTTCAGTTTATGTAAAGTACCTTGAGATTATGTATTTTGTAATTTGGCGCTATACCAATACAATTTAATTAAACAGAATTGGAATAATCAGGGCGGCATGGTGGCAGGTGCTTACCACTGTAGCCTCACAGCAACAAGGTCCTTGGTTCAAATCCCACTGCTAAGTATAATAAGTATTGATAATGGCTCAATGAAATTGTTTGCTTTCAATCACATATCAGATTTTACAGCACTATCTCTACCTATAGTGACTCCACCTTTCTTTATATGTTTCATGGTTACATTACATTACATTTCATTTAGCTGATGCTTTTATCCAAAGCGACTTACAATAAGTGCATTCAGCCATGAGGGTACAAACCCAGAACAGCAAGAATCAAGAAAGTACAATTTCTTCAAAAAAGCTAAACTACAAAGTGCTATAAGTAAGTGCCATTTAAGTGCTACTAAATTGTTAGTTTTAAAATTTTATTCAAGGTATAGTCGGAAGAGGTGTGTTTTTAGTTTGCGGCAGAAGATGTGTAAACTTTCTGATGTCCGGATGTCCATGGGGAGCTCATTCCACCATTTAGGAGCCAGGACAGCAAACAGTCGTGATTTTGATGAGTGTTTAGCTCGCAGTGAGGGAGCAACAAGCCGATTGGCCGAAGCAGAGCGGAGTGAACAGGCTGGGGTGTAACGTTTGACCATTTCCTGGATGTAGACTGGACCCGATCCGTTCGCAGCACGGTACGCAAGTACTAATGTTTTGAAACGAATGCGAGCAGCCATTGGTAACCAGTGAAGGGAGCGGAGGAGCAGAGTAGTGTGAGTGAATTTAGGTAGGTTAAAGACCAGTCGAGCTGCTGCATTCTGAATGAGCTGCAGAGGTCGGATGGCACTAGCAGGTAGACCTGCCAGGAGGGAAGACTACGCCTAGACTATTCTAGGCGTGAGATGACCAGGGGTGAGAAGGGGGCGTATTCTCCTGATGTTGTACAGCATGAATCTATAGGAACGGGTTGTTACAGTAATGTTGGCAGTAAGGGAGAGTTGGCTGTCGAGTGTCACACCCAGGTTCCGAGCAGTCTGAGTGGGGGTTAACACGGAGTTGTCAAAGTTAATAGTCAGGTCGTGGGTGGGAGAGCCTTTCCCTGGAAGGAAAAGTAGTTCAGTCTTGTCAAGGTTAATTTTCAGGTGGTGTGCAGACATCCACTGAGAGATGTCAGACAGACAGGCAGAGATTCGTGCTGCTACCTGTGTTTCAGATTGGGGAAAAGAGAGAATTAGTTGGGTGTCATCAGCATAGCTATGGTAGGAAAAGCCATGTGAGTGAATGACAGAGCCGAGAGAGTTGGTGTACAGAGAGAAGAGGAGGGGACCCAGGACGGAACCTTGAGGGACCCCAGTAGTGAGAGGACAAGGTTCAGTTCAAAAGTTCTTAGTGACTTCAGAAGACCTATTTAATCTGACCTAAACTGAAACCTTTCACTGAACTAATATAATTATTTTGTTGTCTTAGACAGGTAGTGGATGTGAAACTGGTCTCTGGTGTAACAGCTGTGCACACTGTTGTCCCCCATCCATCTCCTCCTGATGACTCCAGTGCTGTTAATAAATGTTATGCTTCATTAATAAAATAAAAACACATTTAGAGACACATTATCTCTGAAAACATACCTGATATTATTAAACTTTTGGTATTCTTTTGTTGTTAGACAAACAGAAACAACATTGTATTATTCTGGTTTATTTCAAACTGTTTACTTCACTTTTTACATTGGGGCTTTACTTGCTGTGCTTACTTTGCACTCTTCACCTCTTTTGCAGAGATTACTCACACGAAACAAGTCTCTAGTTAGCCTTGCTAGCTTTCACCATCAGAATGGAAGACAAACGTATCGGTACAATGCACCATGTGGAGTTTTATAAATGTTGTTTACAACAATGGAAAAAAAACACAGACGCAATGAAAATGAAAATACTCAGCAGCCATGTGGAGACTTATGATTGCTTAATATTTACAAACCACTTCATAGATTGCATGAGTGTGGAGTAATTGTTTAACTTGATTTATTTTTAAGACCTCAGAGTTTTTCGAAACTACAATATTTTGCAAGACAAAATATTAATTTAATTACTGCTCTGACCATACCATAACCCTGCTCTGACCAACTTATTTACAACAGGTCCTCCTGTGACCCTGCTTCCTGCTGCCAACAGCTTTCTTACCTTTGAGTGACAGCGCTACATGCTTGGCTGATACAGTCTTAAGGCGTGCTTGATGGATGAGCCGACATCCAAAAGATGTGTTTGCCTTGTTGCTTTGAAAGGCCTAGCGTGACCTGCCGGCATGGATCAAGATGTGAGCTTCTCTCCGGCCACACCGGAATACTAACAGGTTGTGACCTCTGACAACAAGATCCAACATCATGTGGAGACTGCACATCAGTAAACACTTTGAAATTGCACCGCCAGCCAAAACAGCCATCCAACAAAGCCTCGCTGTCAAACAAAGACAACACAATTGGAAAACAGGAATGCATGACTTGAGAAAAGGAAGGGTTGGGTGTGAGTGAGGGGTGAATTTGAGGTGGGAGGATGGAGTTTGAGAAACAAATCATTTGATGCAGAAGTTAAGGAGCTGCCATGTGACTGGTTGGAAGACTATATGGACTGTGTTTTCAGGGCCTGTTTGCTCTAAAGTGATACAAATTTTGTAAAGGTCCTCTGAAGTGAACTGGAAGTTTCTGTTTTTTAGCCCCTGTGAGGTGCAGGAATCTAGCCAGGGCCCCGAGACACTTATATCACTGGGCCGTGACAGCTACACACATACACGAGCACACAAACAGACAGAGTGGTGGCTCCAAGCCTTTTGTTGCTGGGTCCTGGTCCACTGAACTCTCTCGTTGCTGTAGGACAATAAGAGGGCAGCCAGTCAAACAGGCAGTCAGTCAGCTTCTGTCTGCTACCCAATAACATAGCAGGCAGTCGCATGGGCAGAACTAATCTTGGAATGTCTCTCCAATTCTTTTCCAAAAAACTCATCTTCGATGAGGAAAATGTGGACCTCTAACTTAAATCCTTCTCCTCTTATGACAGAAGTATAACTATTGGAACTTAGTTAAACCAATAGTCTACTACACAACCTTGACAACTAGGTAGTTGATTCAAAACCTTTCACCAGAGTAAAGTGTAGTATAGTTTAGACATGTTTCAGTAAAATGTCAAGTTTCAGAATGAGGCCCTAATATGCAAATAGCATTTTATAATTACAGTTGGTCCCACTTGCAAATCTAATTTTATTATTCCGTCGCATTAATAAATTAAGCTGAAGCAGGGATTGCTTTTATTTAAACTTTCTTTATTTTTATTTCAAGTAAAAAGTTAGTCAACACACAAACCAGATTCACAAAATGACTTTAGTGTGGTAAAAAGAATAAATAAAAAAGTATATATTTGTGAGGACACAATTTAAAGGCAAATTTTCAGAGACTGTGCCTTAAGACGAGACTTCGGTAACTTTGTGATATCACAACAGTCATCGCTCCCCCAATATTTTGTTTCTGTGTTTACCTGAGATCTAATTTTTTTTTTTTTTATCAAATTCTATTAAGGACTCTTATAAGTGTTTTCTTCATCTTCTTCAAGCATCTTACGTTATTCTTCAACAAAGCATTGGAAAACTATTTTTTTTATTAAGTGCTACTGTTTTATGAGTTACACTAAAAACCAGTCATTATTTTATGCCTGTGTGTGGACTGTAAACTTGAAAGTCACAGCTAAGAGATGATATTCACCAACTGGGGTAAGAGCTCTGTAAAAAGGATAGGCCACTTTGCCGCTTTGTCTACATTGCTTTGGTCTTATCAAAACATATTTTTTATATAATAAAAATGATTTATTATTGCAGCTTTAAGATTATTGGGAAGCTAGATCTATGTGTGTGCAGTGAAGCATCTGAATGAAGCTTCACTGTTGTTGGCCCCACTCTGACACTTCTAATTGCTGATAATGTACAATACAAATCAAGAACACAGGACTAACCTTTAAAGCAAAATTTTAACAAATAAGAAGACTTTATCAACAGATGTTTAACAAATACCAAGGTGTAATCAGAGTAAAACCAGTTTAAGAATAAATCGCTGTCCCTTTTACTTCCCCTCTCCCCCTCTACATCAATCTGAGGGCTCCTATATGGGATGTCCTTCTTCATTTGATGTGGGAGCAATTAGCAGGGGGACTTTTGTCCCTTTGGGCAGACAGGCGGTCCACTCCAATGATCCCCGTCTGTACGGGCTGAATGGAAAAAACTGAAGATAGCACGGCATGGGGATCAAACAGATCTGCCTCGCCACCGTTATGGCCCCTCGGCTCTCTGTTCTTTATTGGAGAAGAGGGAAAAGGGGGAGAAGAAGGGAGAGAGGGAGCAAAAAAGGAGTGAGGTGTTATTTTTCCCATGAGAAAGCTCACTGGGGGGCAAGACTTTTTCAGGGAATTTGTTAAATAAAGCTGCTTTCAGACATGCACTGAACTCCGCAGATAGTCTGTATTTTCTCGGAGGACGTGCATGTGTGAACACAATTGTCCAAATGAGAGGCTCAGCAGTTTCTGCGGACTTTCTCTACCTGGCCTCCTAGTATAAAGTCTGTAGAAATTCAGGAGAATTCTATGGGAGAACAGAGCGGGAGATCAGCTTGTAAAAAATGCTGCAGCACGTGTCCTGACAAGAACCAGGAAAAGAGACCACATTTCTCCTGTATTAGCTTCACTACACCGACTTCCTGTTAAATTTAATATAGAATTTAAAATTCTCCTCCTCACCTTCAAGGCCCTTAATATTATGGCACCATCATACCTTAAAGAGCTGATAGTACCATATCAACCCACTAGAGCACTGCGCTCCCAGAATTCAGGCTTACTTGTCGTCCCTAAAGTCTCTAAAAGTAGAGTAGGAGCCAGAGCTTTCAGCTATCAAGCTCCTCTCCTCTGGAATCATCTCCCACTTTCAGTTCAGGAGGCAGACACCATCTGTACGTTTAAGAGTAGACTTAAAACCTTCCTTTTTGATAAAGCTTATAGTTAGAGCTGGTACAGGCTTGTCTTAGACCTGCTCTTAGTTATGCTGCTATTGGTCTAGAATGTCGGGGGACACATGACACATGGAGCTTCTCTTTCCTTTTCTCCTTCTTTATCATATTAAAGAAATCAATGTCTTATCAATACATGTTATTGACTTGATTTCCCCGGAGTCCTTGTGCTTTATCGTCTGCAGATCCAGGGCCGCAGCTCGTGGTTCATGATGGTGGATCGTGAATCAGAGATCATGATGGCAGATCTTAATGGCGGCAGTGGATCATGACGATGGATTGTGGAATTATAGTGGCATCTGATTGTGGTGGTGGATCCTGATCGAGGAGTATTCGATTAATTTAGTTTCCATTATCTTACAAACTGTTTCTTCGAATCAATGTTATAAATACTGTTATTTTGCTGATGTCTGGCAGTGGTTTACACATGTCATCTATTGCACTTCTGTCCGTCCTGGGAGAGAGATCCCTCAGACACAAAAATTCAAAAAACTAAAAGAAAACAAACATCTCAAGGTGAAAAAGTGGTGACACACAGATAAAAGACACCGACAAAGATGTTAAGAGTTTGAGGTGATAAGAGCTGATGCTGTCTGTTTGTTGTAAAGAAAATCACATGATCTCTGCAGCAGAGTTAATACATTGCTTCCTGTCTCTGTCTGCTGGATCCGGCTGCAACAGCTCTCGCTTGAATAATGCGGAGGATTTGCTGCTGTTGTGAATGTGTCTGTGAACCCCCCGCTGTATTATGCATGTGTGAAAGGTAAACTGTGGGTAAACTCTGTAGCCGATTCTCCGGATTTTACCCGCAGGTCATGTCTGAAAACGGCTTAAGAAATATAGCTAACTTTAACCTCATGATAAATTGTTAGATCCACAGATATTATTACACTGAACCTTTATACGCTACTTCTGCACAATATTCTCATCCTGTTTTCGCATGCAGTAAAATATGATGATAAGCATTACCAACATATCAGACAGATTTGAAGACAGACATATAGGTTAATTTGTGGTAACCAGACGATGTGGAGAAGCTCACTAGCACTGGTGATATCTTAGCTACTGTCATTGGTCATGAAACCGTTGTCTTCACTTTACAGTTTATTTATTTTCTTTGCTGTTTATGAACTTGAGATTATATGTGAACATATTTTTAAGATGCTAACTAGACTAGATGCACTAACTAGATGCTGACATGTAAACCTGTTCAACCACCTGATCTAATCACAGCCCAGGTGTATTTTTACACATGCATTCATATGCATTTTATGTGCTTTTCATCTTGGAAAGTTGTCTCGATATGGCACAACTCTGTCACAAATGATTATATTCTGTCACCAATAATTATATTTACATAAAACTAAATTGTATATTGCTAAATTTGTATAATACTTAATTGTTTCTTCAGTTTAATGTTCAGATGTTATATTATTTTTATGAGTTAATCCCTACATGGAGTTGAGGTAGATGGTGGGTGTACAAAGTGCAGGACAGTGACACTACAGATATTGGACTGGGTACACATGTCCCATGTTAGGTTAAGGCAACAGCAACACTTCAGGTTAGGGAAAACTGTAATGTTGTAGTTGTTACGAGTTGATATTGTACTGAAAGAGTAATATGACATATAAACATTTTAACACTACTTTTGAGATATTAGATAGTTAGAAATTAACAATCACTATGATTAATTCCAGATCCCAAATGATCAGCCAGTACATGTCATAATTTCAGAGAAGACAACATGATCCCTCACCAACACCTGTGATGTTTGATGCTGCAGTAAATCTTATTCCTTCTAATCCTTCTGCTGTCAGATCAGTCTTTGTACAATTATGCTGTTTAAAAACCAAAACTAGAAAAATCCCCTGTTCTAAAAAACATTTTCTATTAGATACCCACTTTATAATTTTTACGCAAAAAAATTATCTAAATGACATTTTCATATCAAAGGAAATGCCAAAATTTATAGTTTGTGGTATTTGAACAAAAATGGAAAACATTTATACTTAAATGATTATGTGCTGAATATTTCTGAAAACTCCCCCAAATCAAATGTCAACAATAAAACCCACATACTGAAATTCAAGCAAATCAGGAATGTTTCACCATTTAGTTGACACATCTTAATCCACTTTTGAGGCCAATATTGATCATGTTCCTGCTGTGAGACATAATTGAATATAATATAATAGTGATAACCTGCCTCTTGATTAGCTTGATGTTTTTAAAATAAAATTCCCACAGTTTCTTGGACCAAGAACAAATATTATACTATCTAAAACTGAAACATTTTATTAAACCTAGTAACAAAAAACTAATTTCAATGTCCATATTGTTTTCTTCTCCATTTGTTGCATCATGTATTACTACATATCAATGCTTTGTGGCAAAAGCAGATGTGGAACTCATGATTAAAAACTTCATACCAGCCCTTTGATCTTCTGTGGCCGATGGCGGGGATACACCTTGATGTTGGTTGCCACCTGCCAATAAACCGAACAAAGAAGAAGAAGAACAAATGGTGAAGCTACTGTGAAAACAGTGAAGAGCAATTCTTTCAAGTGCTGAAGGGAAATGACAAGTCAGTGAAAACCACTGCTGTCTCATCAGTAAAGAGTGTGGAACAGGAACATTGTTGTTTTACAGTTGGCAGGGGGTTGAGGAGAGCCCTGAGAGGAGCTGTGTGTGTGTGTGTGTGTGTCTGTGTGTCTGTGTGTGTGTGTGTGTGTGTGTGTGTGTGTGTGTGTCTCAGGATGTCAGTGGGGGGCCTCTCCATCAAGATTTAAGACAGTAATTTGCCACCTCATTACCAACATTCAGCCCACAGGGAGTGAGAGACACCCTCAGGGTTCAAGAGAGAGAAAGAGGGGTTAAGATGTGAATCCCTTCACAAAGTAATGAAATCCCATGTGCTGATTGAGGGTTAGACAGGTTAAAGGTGAGATCACCAATCCTCTGGCTGCTGCGCAGTAGGTCCTCAGGTCTTAGGCTACATCAATACTACTAAGTTTTTGTTTGAAAACTGTATTTTCAAACTAAACTGATCTCTGCCTGCACAAGTGTTTTGGCTCCTTATCAGTTTCAATCCTCAGCGGTACTAACACGCCAGAAAATGCATACCACATGACCACTCACAAACACTGGGCAAACACGTGCCGATGTTAACAGGTATGCATGCATGTCCCAATGGATACTGGAATTGTTGCAGATTACTTGAATAATAGTTTGTCTCCTATACATGTAAGCAGTACTATAAAATTACAAATTTAACTCACAACAGCTGCAAAAACAACAGGGTCAGCAATGCTTGTAATTGATTGTTGGTAGACAATGCTGGTGCCAGTAAATATTGACCGAAAAGACACATTCAGCCAGCGGTTATGAGAGTCTATAGCCATTTTCAGACATGACCTGCGGCTAAAATCCGGAGAATTGGCTACAGAGTTTACATGCAGCCTACCTTTCACACATGCAAAACACAGTGGGAGGTTTCCTGCACAGACGCGTTCACAACAGCAACCAATCCTCTGCATTATTCAGGCGAGTGGCGCAGCAGGCAGCGGCAGGAAGTAACATATTAACTCCGCTGTGGCGATCATGTCATTTTCTTGACAACACACAGACACAGACAGTGTTGGCTCTCACCATAATGACCTTGTGTCATTGTTTCCGAATATCTCAGTTTTTGCTTGTCCAGACTAAAATGCTGATGTATCAATCTATCAGGACCTGTTAAGAAAATACTGTAAATATTGGTTTCATTCAATAATTCAACAATATTTTGATGTGTATTTGAGTGGCATTAAGCAACAGATTCATCTGATATAGATACAATTCCTTGTGACATAAAAAAATATATATTTTTCAAACTGACAGTAATTCTTTTTTCATAAAATCATCATAAAATCATGAGAAAATAAATTAATACTGGCTCTTAGGGGAGATGAGAGCCAAATTTTTGAGAAGTTTCAGAATGAAAAAATAATGAGAACAAATAAACACCAATCAATCAAAGAACCATCTGATGCTGTCTCAAGAAATGCTCTGTGATATATCAATGTCTGTACTTGTTCTTCTTCCTTTGCTTCTATATAGAGGAGATATGTGGAAGACAAAACAAAGACAAACTGTTCAAACTGTTTTGTTCAAATATCTGATAGTTTGTATTTGTTGTCCTGTCTGTCTTCTATGTTGATGTCACTGTGATCCTGTCACTGCAATGTGACTGTAAATTTAGTTTTTCAATAAAAGGAGAATAATGTTATATTTATCACTATGCTGCTGCATTTAGCCACTTTCCTCATGAGAGTCACTGTAGTCTGATATTATCATTGAAATGAACTGATCTCTGCAGCTCTCTAACACAGGATATTGAGATATTTGAGAGCGAGATGTGAACCTTTTTACTCATTGACTCCCTCTATAATTTTTTCACATAATCCCAGAGTCCTAGTGTGTGTGTGTGTGTGTGTGTGTGTGTGAGAGAGAGGGGCGGGGGGGAGAGAGACAGAGAGAGGGAGGACAAAAGACAGAAAACCTTGCATCCAGTTACAGGTGGTGGCATCTCAATAGGCCCAAAGAGGAAAGAGCTGCCTTTGAATGCCACATGAAAGGACAGGGAGGGATGGGATATCTGGGGATACCTTCATTTCTCTGACAGCAGTCGTGCATACAAATGGGAAGCTATGTAAGGAATCTCCTATTCCTTGCTCTCTCTCTCTCATGCCTTTGTGTAGCCTCTCTGTCTCAGTGAAGCGAGGAGGGCTGTTCTTCTGTGGTTTGATGCGCTCACTCTCCCATGCCACTGGGGTGTTAGAAGTCTTGTAGGACAAGAGTGATGACACCAACAGGGGCAGTGCAGTGTGTGTGTTTGTGTGCGTGTGTGTGTGTGCACGTCTCAAGGGTTAGAGGTGTACCGTGCCCAATCTATTCATCATTTGTCAATGCCATCTGCTGATCAATTAGGGAGAACAAGAGAGCCACTGACTCTATGTTTTCATGATATAATCTCAATAATCTCAATTTCATATAGTCAACCCCATGAATTCAGATAAATCAATAGACAGGTCACTAATTACTTTTTGTTGTGTCCTTGTGCAATGCCCCCGCTAAATATGCTTGTTTGGAAGTAGTTGTTTGTGATGTGATACTCTGGAGCTACTGAAAATAATTATTCCTTGTCATTAATGAGTGCTCCTCAATATACTGTAACTTTTTTATTTGTTTGTATGCTGAATGTTTTGTGCAGAGCTTTTTATTAACAGTCCGTCTGGTGCAGAGTGAAGTTTAAAACTGCGTTCATCCTCCTTAGTTTATCTACAGTTAAGATTTTATAGTCTATAGTATTTTATAGTCTATAGTCCCATATGTTTTTTACGACATGAATCTGAATTTTATTTATTACTGTTAAGCAATCGACACAATCATCAGACACAAGTTCACAACTTTTGAAAAATAAAGGCACTAAGAAATTCAGCTTAATAAAAAGCATTACAGAAACAAAACTAACTGTGCTTTTACTTTGCAGACAATTTGCAACAGGGGAAGTATTTCTATGAATGTTGTTGCCATGTCTGTGTCAGTCCGATATGGTGAAATATGATAAGTGACTCATTTTGGAATCTCAACAAACCTTACGATGGAGTCCTGAACTAAGATAAACTCTGGTTCCCCGTCAGCACAGCCACCACTGTAGACAGCAAGATTTGCAGGATTTGCAGGGGCAATATTTAGGCTCTGGAAAGTATTCTCCAAAACAGCTGTGAGTCGATTACCAGCAGTGCAGATGGCATCCAGGGTTAATTTCTGTGACTTGCCCCGAAAGGCGAGGGCGCTTGCCCTGCGGTGAAGAAGAACAGGAGCTGGTCGGGTTGGCGCTGGATGCTGAGCATTTGCTGATTCTCGGTGCAACCCTCCAGTCATGCACTGCAGGTCGGGCTCAGCCAGAAGTGCAACTGAATTGAGTAGGGGGAAATACCTCTCTTGAACATCCTCAAGTAAAATGAGAGATTTTAGCTGCTCATTTCATTTCTGAACATTGTACTTCCTGAAGGCCACGTCAAGTGTTAAAAATTTTGCATAGGTGTCCTGCGTTGGCTTATCACTCTCTACACAATCGGCAGTTCCTGGGGGTGCTTTAGAACTTGGCGGAAGCCTGCATGTTGGAGCAACTCCTCGCCCGGTCGGCGGCCACTCTTTTTGCCCACTGCCCGCTCCCCATTAGCTGGCATCACACTCCATTAGATTAAAGGCAGTGGATGATCCACAATCCTTTGTGGAAATGTTTGAGACAAAGGCAGAGGTGTATGGCTGGCCGGTGGAGGAGTGGGCGGTGCGTCCTCTACCCCTGCTTTGGGAGAGGCTCACACAGTGGCGCTGGGTCTTCCGCTGTGAGCAATAGGGGAATACCCACATGTGAAGAGGGCTAACCTGGACCAACTGGGTCTGTCGCCTGGTGATCATCGCAATAGATTCCGTGAAACCCGGCTGGGCCAACGGTCTGAGGTGCTCCGCTGCGGAGGGCAAGATGCTTAAAAAGGTGGTGTTGGAGAAGTTTGTGGAGGGACTCCTGGACAGGACCTCAGCTTGGGTATGCTACCATAGACCCGGAAGATCATATTGCCGTCCATCCCGGTGGCCAGGGAGGTTGGCAGCCAATTGTCAACATCGATCCACCCGACTCCAGCCACTCGCAGGAGGACCCTCCCTACGGCAACGCTCCAGCACCACATCCTGGTTCGGCACTCACCATCTCCCCCGCCTAACAACAGTAGCTTAGTGGTCTGTATATTGTACAACATTTGTATAGTGCTTGTTTCTTACTTTACCTGCAGGGATAAGAAAATAATGTTAGATACACTGAATATTATTTTACCTTTTCCGCCACTACCTGCATTCCAAATATTGTTGGGTGTGTGGCTTAGGTGCCCTAAACAGCTTTGTATTTTCTAGTAAGTCATTTATTCGTATTCATGTACAAAAGTGAATATTTTGTCAAATGTTTTAACCTCTGAATAAACACACCAGCGGTTAAATTGTGTCTCAAGGTCACGCACAAATTCAACATGAGTGTCTTGTTTCCTAAACCTCCCAAAGCGCTGCCTGTAGGCTTCAGGTACCAACTCATATGCTCTAAACACTTCTGCCTTGACTACCTCATAGTCTTTACTGTCTGACTTTGATAGTGAAGCATCAGCCTCTTGGGCCTTACCCACCAAGACGCACTGGAGCAGGAGGGTACAATCTTCATCTGGCCAACATCTGGACTCTGCCACTCTCTTAATCAAAGAGAAAAATAGGTCTGGATTTTCTCTGTGAATTTAGGAACAAAGTTAGATGCCACATCAAATTCATATTTACTTTGAACAGCCCCCTCACCCACCTGTTTTCCTTCTTTTTTTTAATCAAATTTAGTCTATACTGCTGTAGTTCTACTTTAGCTAGTTCAGTTTTCTGTTTCATGACTTCCACTTCCAATTATTTTGCTGTTTAATTGTGTCATGTTCCAGCTGTAAGACTAGAAGTTATCTCTGTTGTTCAAATGTTAAAGCCACAGAAGTGACTACTGGTGAACTTACAGATTTCCTTTTCACATCCTACTTATCAATATTTCTGTGAAATTTGTTTTTCACAGCAATTTTCACATATTCTTTCAACCTTTTGTCAGGGATATCAATGCCAAAATGCTGAGCAATCTTTACCAGCTGATCCTTAGTACACTGTTCAAACAGCTCCTGTGAGGGAGACTTTATGAAATCTTCAACTAAGGAGGACATATTTCACAATACAGTGACCAAAACAGCGCAAATTACTTACCCAAGGCAAAGGTAAACCACTTACCAAACACCCAATTACAAAGGTCCAGTTATACAAACAACCAATAGCCACAACAATGGAGTCAAACCCACCACTAACTAAGACTATTACAAACCACTACCTACCTAACTCAACCCTAGTCCTCAGACAGCTAATTGTGGGGGGTACTTACACACTCAATCGCAGCGGGTTGAAGAGAAACTGATAAATCAGCGGCCCTCCAAAAGCCACTGCACATGTTCCGGAGAAGATTGCTACTACCCACGTTCGCCACCACACTAAGAATTACTACCATGGATTCCCTAAAAAAAAACATGGACTCCAACCAAAGGCCAAACAGTTTGACCACAACGCATTAGATTTAAACTGAGCCCAAGATTGACAAAAGCTCCTTCTAAAACCACAGATGCCAACCAACCAGTGGATTGTTCTCCAACTACCACAATGACTAAATTTTGTTTTCTCCCCAACCCAGAGAGCGGATGTCACCATGTTGCAGTAGCATTTTGCTGATGTGTTCTCCCCCTGCCCGGATGCACAAATCTCATACAACATCATGTTGAGACTTTCCCGGGTGGTGACGGTGCGTTCACAACCCCATCGGCTTCCTGATCACAAACGAAAAGTGGTTCAGAAAGAGTTTACAGCTATGCTAGAGATGGGTTGTAATAGAAGAGTCCAACAGTGACTGGTGTAGTCCCATCGTTCTTTTATCCTTGTAGAAGGATGGATCTATACAGCTCTGTAAGGATTATCACAAGGTGAATGACATTTCACAGTTTGACAGGCAGCTCCCCCTCTCCCCTTTCCCTCAACTCTTTAAATTTAAGGTGATCCATAGGCTGGGAACGCAGTTGGCTGTGACTGACTTCCTTTCCCGTTCAGAGAGGGGGGAGAAGGTTAAGCCGGACAGCTCCCCAGCCTAAGTCGGGTGGTAGGGGTATGTGGTAGTGGGGTGTGGACAGTGTCAGCTGCAAAAGTGAGAGTTTGGGGATGTGGTCTGGGGAACAGTGCCAAGGAGGCAGTCTGATTGAGCACAGGTGTTCTGCGTTGGCTAATCACTATCTCCCCTTTATCTGCAGTAGCGTGCTGGGGCAGCAGGGCCGCTCGCTCACCCACCCAGAGACTCTCCCAAACCATTGGGCAAAAGATGGCCATAGTACGGACAGGAGGAGGAATAGTGTGTTTTTGTATGTCTGAAAACACAACAAATAAAAACATTCTTGAGCAACTCACGAGTACCGGGAGATCACTGGCGAGGGAACCCACAGGTAGCAGTGATATCTATTACAGACACCTTTTACCTAATTAACTGCTCTGATTAGGAAAAATGTTACAGTAATTTAAAATCATAACAAATAAAAACGAACTAACATTTTAGTAAATACCCTGATTACTTTACTAAGAAAACTGCAAAGGACCGTACTGAGTATGTGTGTGTGTCTGTGTGCGTGCATGTGCAAGTGTGTGTGTGTGTGTGTGTGTGTTTGCAATATAATCAAAGTCCTTTCAGCCCCAAACTCACATATGCATTTGTTGTGACGCTCCACACCCTTCTGTGGTTTGGAATCAGGCCCAGCCCTCCAATTTCCTTACAGTGGGATCAACGGCAGGTGGAAGAGCTTTGAACTTTGCAGCAGGTGGACCATCTTTGAACCTCCACACTGTGTCACCCATTCAAGTGCATATCTATGATATGGACTCACATGTCTGAAGTTCTGAAATAAATACTTACAAATATATCATCCCAGTTCATACAACACAAACTTTAGCCTTCCAGGGACATTATTCATTACATTCCTTTCCTTAAGGATGATTCTACCTTTAATCTTAAAGATGCAACACATAAGGTGTCACATTATGTTTTAGAGTTTCTAATTATTTGTCTGCAAGTAAAACCAGAGATATTTTCTTTTCTAAATGGATGAGTAAAAGCAAAAGAGCCTGACGACGCGTTCTATCTGTAATATAATGGTGTAAAAACCAACTAAGCAAAATGAAAATCTTCTCCAGCACACCATGCTTTGTCCAGCAAATGATTTCAGTTATCTTTTCTTCATCAGTGTGTTTCCTTTTATTCTATATAATACATTGATTTGCCATGTAATGAATTAATTAATAAAAATGTATTTGTATAGCCTATATTCACAAGATGCAACATCCTCTGCCCTTAACCCTCAACAAGAGTAAGAAAAAGCTACAAAAAAATATATATTAACAGGGGGAAAAAATGTAGAAACCTCAGAGAGAGCCACATGTGAGGCTCTCCCAGGACTGACAGAAGTGCAATAGATGCCTAAACACATCAACAAAATAACAGTATTTACAACATTGATTAAAAGAAAATGTTTTAAGCATAATGGAAAGGTCAATGTTTAAAGTATTTATACATAGTACTAGATTACTAGATTTACAGTTGTTAATTTCATTTCAATTCAATTCAATTTCATTTGTATAGCGCCAAATCATAATATACATTATCTCAAGGTAAAGACATTTAAAACATTTTTTTGCAGAAACCCAACAGTTCCCACAATGAGCAAGCACTTTGGCGACTGTGGAGGAAAGTTCTCAAAGGAATCCTGCTCAATCTTTTCTTAAGATAGCACTTGTTAATATTCAAGCAGTACATCAACATTTAATTCGAGTTGTATGGTTTCATTGGTTGAAGTTATGAAAGTGTTTATTAATGTACATTATTTGTTACAACTTCTCCTGTGAAGTTTATCATAGCAGCAATTTTTTTAATTATCTACATTACGTTACATTTCATTTAGCTGACGCTTTTATCCAAAGCGACTTACAATAAGTGCATTCAACCATGAGGGTACAAACCCAGAACAACAAGAATCAAGCAAGTACAATTTTCTTCAAGAAAGCCAAACTACAAAGTGCTATAAGTAAGTGCCATTTAAGTGCTAATAAAGTGATACTTTATTTTTTTTTATTTTATCCAAGGTATAGTCGGTGGAGATGTGTCTTTAGTCTGCGGCAGAAGATGTGTAGACTTTCTGCTGTCCTGATGTCATTGGGGAGCTCGTTCCAACATTTAGGAGCCAGGACAGCAAAGAGACAGCAACCTAAACTGTTTCTATCTACAGGAGGAGGAGTTCGCAAATTTATTTATTTATTCATATATTCTGTTTAAAACCAGATTAAAGTCTTCGTCTAGTTTAAATCATGTATTGCATGTCTATCTGATTTCCGATGAAATGTTAAAGGAGTACAATATTATCCAAAACAACAGAAATGGCTTTTGGTCTTTAATTGTACAGTTTACCAATCAAAATTTGTCTTTCCTCGCTGGCTGGTTTATGACAGTATATTCACATGAAAAAACTGCTCTTAGATGTTGGAAGCACATCACTGACCTATCATCACATTTTACAGTAATACCATTAATGTGCTACACTCTTTCAGTTTGGGACAAACTTAAAGACAACAAAGCTGAAAGCAAAAAAGACCGGACTAACAGAGAATGCCAACTAATGTGTATTTCTACTAAAATAAACATTGCTTGGAATGTGTCTTTAAAGCAGCATAAGTTACATTAGTGCTGAAAGGCCAAAGAGGGAAGGAAACAGTTCAGAATGTGGATGGAGAGACATGTAAGACTGTAAAGGGATGTAGGGCTTATAGAACTTTGTAAATCAAAGCAAACATCAGGTAACTCCCCTCTGGTCATCAGTTGTGGATAGGGTGAATTTGGGTAATCTGGGATATTTTTTGCAATTTAGATTTCTATGACTTATTCGAATATCTGTTTTACACATTAGATCAACATAGTATACTTTACTGTAATCCTTAAGACGACATGGTACAGCTCTTAGTGTTCTTTGTGCTAACCTGGGACAGGTAACTTTGTAATTTGAGACACTTGTATTAAAATAAAAAAATAAAACCAAATCACCTTGCTTTATAAATGCCAAGCTCAATATTACCAATATTAAAAAAGCATTATTAAAATATCACTAAGAAAATGAATAAGAAATGCATATTATTCATAGAAATGTCATCGATTCATATTGACATGTAAAAGTTATAAAAAAATATTTTCATAAAGAACCCTAGCCTAGATAAAGAAACTATAAAATTAATTTAGAACATTAAAGTTGTATTACATTATCAATCATATTTGATAAAGTGGGACAACTGAAAAAATGTTTGAAAAAAATAACATTTCAACAACAGCTCAAAGCATATTTTGTTGCTTGAATACATCACAAATATAATTTGATAACATTGTCTTATTTATTACATATTTATATCCTTAAAATGTATCTTGTCAAAATCCTATGCTATTGACCTTGTCATGCAATTCCAAGGGGGAGCTTCTGACTGATACTTGACCAGCCTCTTTCTGTGACATCACCCCCATTAAGTCATGTGATTTGTACACTATTTTTCGGGATGCATTATAGGAAACAATGAGTGCACTATATAAGGTATACAAAACTTCACAGCCCTGTTGACTAGATTTAGTTAGAACAGGAAATAAACCGATTGGAGTTTAGTTGACCCACATTACCCAGTGCCCCGGTTACCCAAATTCTCCCTATCAAACATAAAAAAATATCTGTGTGAGAAGAGCTGACTGTGACTGGGGACTCAAGATTAGACTATTTACATATCACAGACTATGATTTTATCAGCTGACAGTTAGAAACAACTAACCCAGGCTGGAACAAACCCAGTCCAGTAGACACCGATTGGAACATGTATATAGAGTACAAACACCATTTAAATATATTCATTTATAACTATATACTAAACTATTTATTGAGGGTCTTGGACCAAAGGGCACTCAGTAGTGCTTTTTAGTGCCTTTTAAAAAGAAAATTAAGATCAATGCATTATTCCCTGGGCAATTGGTGAAAATGTCAAAAAAGCTCTAGCTCATATTGTTAATGTTCATGTTGTTTTTGTGTAATGCTAAGGTGTTTAAGAAAGGAGGGAAAGTATCTAAATTGTTCCTTTATAAAACTGTGTTTTTCAGAAAGGCTACAGTAACCAAGATAACCAGTGGTTGCCAAACTGGTTTCATGAACCTCACATTGAGTTCTTTGAACTTCACCTCCACCAGATGAGAATTCAGTAGAATCTTTGGGATGTGGCAGAACAGGAGATTGACAGCATGAATGTGTAGATGGCAAATCTGCACGAATGACATGATGCTGTCATGTCAACATGGTGCAGAATATAAGGGGAATGCTTCCATTGTTTCATGTTTTAGTGAATCCATGATACAAAGAACTGAGGCTAATTGAAAGCAAGGAGAGGAACTACCCAGCATTAATGTTCGATTAATATTAGATTCCTAAATGCTCAATGAGTGTATGAAGTAATAATATAGTAAACATTATTATGAAACAGGCCATTCTGAAAAACAAGTACTTTCATAAATTTGGTGCTGTCTATTGCTAATACTACTTCTTTCACCAATGTGAGTCTTATTGTTAAGTAACAGGGCAATGCAATGTATAGTCAAGGCCTAGACATAGCAACGTAAAGAGATGAGAGCATCAATGAGGAGAGACAGTAGAGGGACATAAAGGCACAGGGAGAGGGGTTGTCTGTGTTTCTCACAGATGAAAGACAGTCAGCAACAAGGAGGAGGAGAAGTCTTTTCTTTTGCGGATGAAAACAAAAATCAGCGGGCTAAAGCTAAAGAGGGTGTTCGTGTGCCGGCGGGCTATGTTCAAAGGACACACCTGTTGTTTGGCCTGTCAGAGTCATCAGTCTGTCCGTCTGTCTGTCTCACCACACACAGATGCAAGAAGCAAGCCCTTCAAACAAGCCACCACACCCACACCCACACACACACACAAACACACACACACACACAAACACTAAAGAAATATTCCATCTAACATATTAAAATCACCTTTAGGCCTGTAACCTGGCCTTCCTTTTATTAGCTTTTCCTTTGCAGAGGCAGTGTGACACAGTATAAAGGCCACAGTGAACATGAGTGAAGTTAAAATGTTTTCTGTATTCAGTTTTAATATTTAAAATAGTTTAATACTCAACAGTTCAAACAGACAATGGTTTTCTTTCGTAGTCACTAGCTTTATCACAAGGCAACAACAAAGGAATCTATACCACAATGTGCATGTTTTATATGCTACTATAGTTTCTAGTATATATTTAGAATAACACACACACACATGCACACACACGCAATAGCTGGTGACA
This sequence comes from Hippoglossus stenolepis, assembly GCF_022539355.2. Lineage (NCBI taxonomy): Eukaryota > Metazoa > Chordata > Actinopteri > Pleuronectiformes > Pleuronectidae > Hippoglossus > Hippoglossus stenolepis. Next base: position 31,976,409 of record NC_061483.1, on the reverse strand, counting down.
AGGACTTAGTTTCAGTATACCTACAACTCCCTCCTTTCACATTTGAGGGAGGGCTGTCTGTATCATGGATTGATAAAGATCTATCAGCAAACAACAAACTAGTAGAATTAATAGTTATTAGATGAGGAGCCTACAATCAAAATGATGCAGTTACTGTGGCAGGACACTACAGGCAAAAACATTGTTCTTTCATGTACTGGTCAAGTTTGAGATTCTGGTCTATTTTGGTTCCATGTCTTCTTTCACTCTTAAAAAAAAGAAAACTTTCAAATATACACATTTAAATGGCGTTTATTCTAATGCCCTCTGTCTGTCTGCATCTGTAGATTTCCCCAAACAAGCTAATCTGCATATTTAAACATAACATTTCAGGGCAAAATACTGTCTTGTTGTAAGTCATTAACTGGAGAGGTTCTGTGGTGATGTTTTAGTAAAAGTTTGTTATCCTATGCACCTGCATCCTATGCATCCTATGCACCTGCAGTGCCAATTGGTGCATTTTAATTAGTTAATGCCTAAATTGCATATCAAAGTGGCCTTTGTGATGACATCATTAGATACAAATTTGAATATATACACCTGTTGTGTCTCCCCTTAAGTGCAGTACATTATCCTGTATGCCCTAACTTATTACTTGTGTGTACATTAGCAAGACACATTAGCAAGACACAAATTAACTATATTTGTTTTTGTCGTTTGGCAAATTAGCTTTTAACTTGAGGCACTGGTGGCTTAGTCTTTGTTCATCACCACTCAGCTCAGTGACTGTGATGACTGTGTGCTCAGTAGAGGTGTGCATCATCACTAGCCTCACGATTTGATTACGATTTAGCAGTCAACGATTCAAATGCACCAAGATGCATCTTGGTAAATTCGAGGTGCGTCTGTGGCTGAGGGGTAGAGCGGTCGTCCTCCAACCTGAAGGTCGGCAGTTCGATCCCCAGTCTTCCCCATCTGCATGCCGACGTGTCCTTGGGCAAGATGCTGAACCCCGAATTGCCCCTCATAGAACAACAAAGTGCTGCTAATAGATGCACTGTATGAATGTGTGTGTGAATGGGTGAATGTAAAACTGTACTGTAAAGAGCTTTGAGTGGTCATCAAGACTAGAAAAGCGCTATATAAATACAAAACCATCTTGATGCTTTTCAATATATCACATCCACAATTTCCTATATTACTGCACATAGCTGCATTTTCATCAGTTAATACAATCAGTCAGACAAATACGAACTCCGTTTTTATTTAGAAAGTGCTTTACGTATTATAGACGTTGTATGTAAGTGTGCTGTAATTTAAAAATAAGGTTTTCATCACATTTCACCCCTTCTCCCTACCCCTTAGCCCTTCCCCTCCATTTTGCGCATTCACATAGAGGGCCTATTGTTTGGGCTGTACAGCCCTTGAAACGTTCATTGATCTCAATGATTCACCTGCATTAGAATAGATGTTATTAGGATATTATAGGTTTGTCACTTTAGTAACTGTAAGCAATAGCATTGGTTTATTTAAAGGGGACATAGCATGCCCATTTTACCACAAGTTGATATGGTTCCTTGGGGTCTTAATGAAATGTCTGTAACATACTTTGGTCAAAATACCACAAGGATCATATAAAACAGCACCCTTTTTACCCTGTATAAAACAGCCCTCCACAGAGTGACCTGTTTTGAGTGCCTGTTCCTTTAAATGCTAATGAGCCAGCTCCCCCCTCCCCCCATGATTTTAAACGATATAAATTACATATTTTATATGATATAAATTATCAAATATGCATCCCATACTTTGTATTCCCTTGTTGTCCTGGGTTTTAATTTTCCCAATCACATAATTAAATGTCCCCTCTGCCCATCCACTACAAGCACACAAGCAGACAGACAGAGAGAGAAAGAGAGGTGGGGCCATGAAGACCATCATTTACCCCACGAACCCCGACACATCAACGGGTACAACAACAAGCGGAGAAAGCAGAATCGCGGGCTGACCTTATATATACAGTCTATGGGGCTGACCAGCGGAGAAATGCTCGTCCCGTGTGAACAGCCAGGCGGCTGCGCGCCGCTGCCGCAGCGCGTTCCGCGGTGTACCCCGGCGGAACTACTGTAACCCGGCGGAACTACTGTAACCCGGCGGAACTACTGTAACCCGGCGGAACTACTGTAACCCGGCATACAGTAGAGCTGAACACTGCGGAAGTCTTCCACACAGCTGGCAGTGTGGAAGACCGCTGCGAGGCAGCGCAGCGCCGTTCTCAAGCGCGCAGCCGCCTGGCTGTTCACACGGGACGAGCATTTCTCCGCGCTGGTCAGCCCCATAGACTGTACATATAAGGTCAGCCCGCGATTCTGCTTTCTCCGCTTGTTGTTGTACCCGTTGAATGTCGGGGTTCGGGGGTTACAGTAGCGCTGAACACTGCGGAAGTCCTCCACACTGTTGGCTGTGTGGCGCTGACACAAATTCCAGCTCACGCACGGGAGAGCGAGCGGTCGCTCCCGAGCAGCTGCTGCAGCCTCCCAGTCCCAACGATCCAGACAAATGCCACATGTGAGTGAATCGCGGGCTGACCAGCGGAGAAATGCTCGTCCCGTGTGAACAGCCCGGCTGCGTGCTTGGGAACGGCGCTGCGCTGCCTCGCAGCCTCGCAGCCTCCGGTGTAAACCCGGAAGTAACGAGTGTGGGGGGACGGGGGGGGGCGGGCCAAGACCATGTAGGGAGACTTCCAGTTCCTTGTTACGACACAATACCCAGGAAGCGCAATCGAGTCGCTCAAGCATGACGTTTCTGACTTAGAGGAACTATAACAAAACGCGCGAGTGTTTTTTCCCCAGAGTTTTTGGGTTGGTAGACATGCCAGATACCCACATTAACCTGTAGAAGCACTAACAAAGTGGAATTTGCATGCTATGTCCCCTTTAAGATCTCAACATTGTTATTACAATGACATCCCTGACAAACCTTTGTGCTGCATCTGTTTATATTGACGACTACTGTGATGACAGTGGTCAGTGCTCTCCACACTGAATTGACATTCATTCAGTTTAGACTTGTGTGCTGCAGCTAAGGCTTAAAAGAACAAACTATGATTATAGCCTTTACTGTATTAAAAGGGCCCCGCCTTGGCAGCTCCACTGCACTGAGGGGCATTACGGTTGTTTGTTGTTTTCTAATCACTCACACTTGGAGCTGATCTCTATAAAAACCGACTGAATTCATATTTATGTTCCTGGATAAACGGGGCGTCGCTTCTTCTGCAACAATTATTTCTACAGGAGTGTGTGTGTGTGTGTGTGTCTGTCTGCTCATCTCTGTTACTCTTCACACATGAACTGATAATCACATGGGATATTCACCATCTAGTTCTATATTCTAAAATAGTTATTAATGGGTGATGTTGGATCATGACTCCAGATCGTTCAGGTCACTTTAACCCTGATGTCCTGGCTGTGCGCGTCATCTTACGTCTTACATTACATAACATATCATTTAGCTGACACTTTTATACAAAGCAACTTACAATAAGTGCATTCAACCATAAGGGAACAAACCCAGAACAGCAAGAATCAAGTAAGTACAATTTGCTTTAAAAAAAAAAAAACTACAAGTGCTACATGTAAGTGCAATATATAAGTGCAACTAACTTTTTCAAATTTTGTATACATAAACACCTGAGTTGACGATGGTTATTATTATCTTCTTAACCAAGGTGTAGTCGGAAGAGATGTGTCTTTAGCCTGCAGCGGAAGATGTGATGACTTACTGCTGTCCTGATGTCAATGTGGAACTCGTTCAACCATTTGGTTGGACAGCAAACAGTTTTGATTTTGTTCTTCTTTCTGATGTTCTCCATTACACGTGGCATCTATTGCACTTATGTCTGTCCCGGGAGAGGGATCCCTCACATGTGGCTCTCTCTGAGGTTTCTACGTTCTTTTTACTGTGTTAAAAAAAATGTGGATAGTTTTTCCTTACTCTTGTTGAGGGTTAAGGACAGAGGATGTCACACCTTGTTAAAGCCCTATGGGACAAATTGTGATATGTGAATATGGGCTATACAAATAAAATTTGATTGATTCATTGATTGATTGATTTTGTTGAGTGGCTAGCCTGCAGTGAGGGAGCAGCAGGCCGATTGGCCGATGCAGAGCGGAGTGGACGGGCTGGGGTTTAAGGTTTGACCATGTCCTGGATGTAGACTGGGCCTGATCCGTTCACACCACGGTACGCAATTACTAGTGTCTTGAAACAGATATGGGCAGCCAGTGGTAACCAGGAGGAGCGGTGTAGTGTGAGTGAACTAAGGTCGGTTGAAAACCATTTGAGCTGTTGCATTCCTGATGAGCTGCAGAGGTCGGATGGCACTAGCAGGTAGACCTGCCAGGAGGGAGTTGCAGTAGTCTAGGCGTGAGATGACCAGAGCCTGGACCAGAACCTGCGCCACCTTCTGAGTGAGAATGGGACGTCTTCGCCTGATGTTGTGCAGCATGAATCTACAGGAGCGGGTTGTTGCAGTAATGTTGGCAGTAAGGGAGAGTTGACTGTTGAGTGTCACACCCAGGTTCCTAGCAGTCTGGGTGGGGGCTACCACAGAGTTGTCAATGGTAATAGTAAGGTCATGGATGGGAGAGCCTTTCCCTGGAAGGAAAAGTAGTTCGGTCTTGTCAAGGTTAATTTTCAGGTGGTGTGCAGACATCAACTGAGAGATGTCAGTCAGACAGGCAGAGATTCGTGCTGCTACCTGTGTTTCAGATTGGGGAAAAGAGAGGATTAGTTGGGTGTCATCTGCTTAGCTGTGGTAGGAAAAGCCATGTTAGTGAATGACAGAGCTGAGAGAGTTGGTGTACAGAGAGAAGAGGAGGGGACCCAGGACGGAACCTTGAGGGACCCCAGTAGTGAGACGACAAGGTTCTGACACAGATCCTCTCCATGTTACCGGTAAGTGCGGTCGTTGAGGTACGATGAGAGCAGGGAGAGTGCAGAGCCTGAGACACCCAGGTCCTGAAGGGAGGAAATAAGGATCTGGTGGTTCACTGTGTCAAATGCAGCATAAAAGTCTAGAAGGATGAGGACAGAGGAGAGAGGGGCAGCTCTAGCAGTGTGAAGTTGCTCAGAGACAGCAAGGTGGGCCGTCTCAGTTGAGTGGCCTGCCTTGAAACCAGACTGGTGAGGATCAAGAAGGTTATTATGGTGGAGATAGGAGGAGAGTTGATTAAAGATAGCATGCTTGAGTGCTTTGGAAAGAAAGGGAAGAAGAGAGACAGGTCTGTAGTTGTTGAATTTTCTTCAGGAGAGGGTTTACTCTTGCCTCCTTAAGATAGTTAGGGAAACAGCCAGTTGACAGGGAAGTGTTAATGAGATGGGTGAGAAAAGGAAGAACGTGGAAGGAGGAGGGGGGGGTTGGAAAAGTTGGAGATGAGTTATTTGGGGTTGTAAAAAGAGGATTCTATTTAAGTTTGATAAAAGGAGCTTTTGGCTGCAGAAATAGAGGCAGAGAAGTAGGAGAGAAGAGATTGATAAGTGAGTAGGTCATCATGGTGTTTACATTTTCGCCATTTCCTTTCTGATGGCAACACTGTTGTGAGGAGAATGGACTTTGCTTGAGATTTTCAAATAGTCCAACTTCTTGGTCCCTCCCCACTCCTCTTGAGAGTAGGCTGTCATGAAAATGCAGGCTGGTAACCACAGCAACTAAATTAATTGATTGATAAAAGGGAAACAGGAGCTGGAAATAACATATTTTCCAGTGACTACTGCTAGATGTATGTGCCTTTAGAATTAAACAGTGTTTCTGAAAAGTACAGTTAAATTAGCGTCACCTTGACCTGTCCCTCTAGGGACCTTAGTGTTAAGGCCAGTACACATGTGGAAAATTACGGAGGATTGCATATGAACAAGCTATAGTGGTAACAGTGCATCTAAATGCATCTGGCCACCTCTCTTCGGAACTGTACTCCTCTCAGTCCACCAGGTACTGGAGGCCTCTTTCTCAGAAGCGAAGCAGGCGACAAACCGTGTAGGTGAGTCTCCCATCGATGAACCAAGGAGGTGGTGGGGGCATAGCAGCAGGTACCAAGGTGCTGTCCCAAAGTGGTTTCACTCGGGACACATGGAATGTGGGACAGATGTGCATGGACTGGGGAAGCTTAAGTCTCAGAGCCGCTGGGTTGATAGCCTTCTGGATTTTGAAGGGAGTGATGAACTTGGTTGCCAGTTTCCTGGAGTCTACCCTAAGAGGCTGGTCCCTGGTGTAGAGCTACAACTTCTGCTCAGCCTGGTAGGTGGGAGCTTCGGAGAGGTGATGGTTGGCAGAGGCAGAATAGCGGTCAGCAAAGCGCAGCAGTGGAAGATGAAGGGCTGGTCGGATGGACAAGGGACCTCCTTATCTAGTGCCCAAAAGAGCGGAGGCTGAGACCAAAGGCACACTCGAATGGGGTCAGTCCGGTCGCAGAACTGGTCAAGGAGTTTTGGGCAGACTCCACCCACAAGAGATGCTTGGACCATGTATCGCAGGGCTGTCTCCAGCTCTTAGTTCCCAGGTTCAGTCTGGCCATTGGACTGTGGCTGGAACCCAGGAGATGGCCCCAATCAATATGCAGATCCCCCTCCAGAACGTTGACGTGAACTTTGGTCCTTTGGAACGTGAGTTCTGCCATCTCCTTGGCAAAGGGAAGACTAGGCAGGGCCACTGTGGAGGTGGGTTTGGTTCGGGCACTCAGCTGTGGAAGAGGGAGTGTGCGGAGCTAGCTCAGCTGGAGCAGTAACAGGTGAGTTGATTGGCACAGGTGCGCCTGCTTCTGTTGTTGTCGGGGGAAGCTCAGACAGGGGCGCTTGGTCTGCCGTCCTCCTCCCGGGGGAAAATTCGGGGACATGAAAAGAGCTGTCCTGGTTCGGCTTGTTTGCTCCCAGGAGGATCAGTCTGGATCAGGTTCCAGTCCGTGAAGCTAGGACTGACTGACCATCTTTTCGTCTACCTGGGACGCCGCGTGCTGGTGGCTACAGCCGGGGGAGTCTGCGGGCGAGGGATGGATCATGGAGCAGGTGGTGATGGAACAGTTTATGGAGGGACTGCCAATGGGACGAGTGGCTGCGCGACCAACTCCAGCGCCACGCAGGAAGCTCCCGCCTCAATCCGCACACACAAACCAGGCTCCAGCTACCTCCTCCCCTCAATCCTGCACTAACCCTCTGTCTGTTTTTTCTCTGCCTCAGTTTTGAGCCGCTGCTGGTGCTGCTCCTGACCCACATGGGGTTCCTCAGACGCTAGGGCAAGAGTGTTGGAGGTGTGGCCAACTCGATCACTTCCACAGGGATTGTCCACTAATGGAGGTCGGGCAAGTGATCTGGGTTGCAGGCTCACCAACACCCTCCCCCGGTCCAGGAGGAACATAAAGAGTTCCGGTTAGGATCTAGGGGGGTATACATCAGGCAATGGTGAGTTCTGGCTGTACGCAGTCCATCATCCACCAAAACCTGTTTCGTCCTGGGGCTTTGGTGGAGGCAGCATGGGTGGATATTAAGTGTGTGCATGGGGATGTTCACAGATAATCTATTGGGCCGGTGGAAATTAGATATAGGGGCAAAAAGGTGTGTTAAGGCAGCGGTTAGTATGGAAGATTTTCCACTTGAGCAGTCTCAAGATGATACTCTACGCCCTGCCTTTGATCAGGTGATAATTATTGATGGTCGGCATTTGTGCTCTGATGCAGTACAGACATATCCCCATTTTTTATGGATAAGATATTTAGAGATAGATTGAGTCGTGACACTCAGACAGGGGAGGAATTTACCCGATGGCCGGTCACATGGGTTACGACAAGACACTTAACCGGAAATGGCCCGATTCTATTGGCCAGACATTCAGGGAGATGTACAGCGTCGGTGTGCATCTTGTCCTGAATGCCAGTTGGTGAACCAACCGGCCAATCCTAAAGCGCTATAGCGCCCACTACCACTACCACTACCAGGTTACATTTGAGCGTATTGGCATGGACCTCATCGGGCCATTTCACCGGAGCACATGTGAATATTGCTTTGTGTAAGTGTTGGTGGACTACGCAACGCGATATCCTGAAGCAGTGCTGCTGCGAACAATATTAGCTAAAAGTATAGCACAGGCACTGTTTCAGGTCATCTCCGGAGTGTGGATCTAGAAAGAGAACCTAACAGACCAGGGCACCTCGTTTATGTCACGTACACTCAGGTAACTTTATGGGTTACTTGGCACTAAGTCTATTCGGACCAGTGTGTACCATCCTCAGACCGACGGTTTGGTTGAGCGTCTGAATAAGACTTTGAAGTCCATGAATCGTAAGTTTGTGCACGAGGATGACCGTAATTGGGATAGTTGGCTAGAACCTCTGTTGTTTGCAGTGCAGGAGGTCCCCCAGGCCTCCACGACATTTTCTGCCTTTGAAATGCTGTTTGGCAGGAAACCACGAGGGGTGTTGGACCTTCTTAAATAAAACTGGGAGGATGGTCCAAGCCCAACAAAAATGAGGTTCAATACGTCCTCGACTGTTTAAATGTAATTTTTTTGAAGTAAAACTCATTGAGTAGAGTATGTTTTTACTTAATACTTCTTAATACTGCATGTGTTGTGTTTATTGATTCACTGAAGTTTATTAACTGTTTATAAAAAACATGTTCTGAATAGTTCTCTTACTCTTGTGATCAAAAACATTGATCTGAAGCTGAATTATAAGGCTGTTCTGTAGGGTTAGGGTTAGATCCCTCTCCCAGGATGGACAGAAGTGCAATAGATGTCACGTGTAATGGAGAACATCAGCAAGATAAGGGTATTTACAGCATTGATTCGAATAAACATTTTGAAGCATAACTGAAGGTCAATGAATTGATGGATGGTAATGGTCGAGTATCTGAGGAGAAATATTATATATCAAGCAGTCTTGTTGTAATCATAGTCTATGGTCAGCAGCCACCACGATCATGATCCACCATCAAGATCGGATGCCACTATAGTCCACAATCATGATCCACTGCCGCCTTCAGGATCCACCATTAGCTGCCACCTCGATCGTGGTCCACCACCATTATCAGATGCCAACACGATACAGGATCCGCCATTATTATCACGATCAGCCAGCACGATACAGAATCTGCCATACTGGATCCACCATTACGATCACGATCTCTGATACGCGATCCACAGATCATAATCCACGATGTGGCCACAGCTGCGGCCCTGGATCTGCGGACAATAAGGCAAAGGGACTCCGGGAAGAAGTGAAGTCAGTAACATGTATTGATGAGATATTCATTTCTTTGATGTGAAGGATTGAGAAGAGGAAGGAGAAGCTGGGAAGAGAAGCTCCGTGTGTCATGTGTCCCCCGACATTGTAGACCTATAGCAGCATAACTAAGAGCAGGTCTAAGACAAGCCTGGACCAGCTCTAACTATAAGCTTTATCGTAAAGGAAGGTTTTAAGCCTACTCTTAAACGTACAGATGGTGTCTGCCTCCCGAACTGAAAGTGGGAGATGATTCCAGAGGAGAGGGGCTTGATAGCTGAAAGCTCTGGCTCCTCCTCTACTTTTAGAGACTGTAGGGACGACAAGTAAGCCTGAATTCTGGGAGCGCAGTGCTCTAGTGGGTTGATAATGTACTATCAGCACTTTGAGGTATAATGGTGCCATATTATTAAGGGCCATGAAGGTGAGGAGGAGAATTTTAAATTCTATTCTAGATTTAACCGGAAGCCAGTGTAGCGAAACAGCAGTGACCTCTAACAAGCTGGCACTCGACTCAACTCCATTCATTCACACTTTTGAGGGCCCGTAATAAGCTTGGGTGGAATGATGCCTGAGACGGAACCCCCACTCTAAGTCTCCCTCAGTCACCAGCGCATCCTCCCAGAGCAGCCCACGAGATGCATCTTCACCTCAACCCCTTCACTCAATGTCCATTTGTTGCTCCTCAAAATCCAACATATCAACACATCAATATCCATTCAAACCTATCAATCACAAATAGTTGGGGCATGGTCCTTGCTAGTGAAACTTACTTCTCTAAAGCTGACATTTATTTTTACCTTGCATTTAATTATTTTCAAGCAAAAATTTACATCAGTAAATGTCCAACAACTATATGTCCACGTTTTTGCTCCAAGAACCATTTATTTTTAAGAACTACTAAAAAACATTTAAAAGAGGTTCTGTATTGAACCAGTTGGATATAGGTTCTTTGGAGGACATTTTATGGTGCCTCAAAGAACCATATGGGGGGTCTTGAAAGAACTTCTTGCTGAGAGGTTCTCTGTGGAAATAAACATTGTTCTTCTATGGCATCAATCCAAACAATATATTTTCTTATATATTTATTTTTCTGTGTGCAGTGGACAACTATCCTGTAGCAAATAAAAGTAGATAGTTTGAGGATGGTGAGTGAGGTGCAAGAGAACATCACTGTGTAATCTTACCAATTATTTAGACAGCTTCTCTCTGATCAGCCTCGATCAGCTGACCAAAATAATCTTATCTTCTAAACCAACAACTTGTATCTCAGACCCCATTCCTACAAAATTACTTAAAGAAATTCTGCCCCTAATTGACAGTTCATTACTGAACACAATACATGTCATTATCATCAGGATATGTACCACAGTCTTTTAAAATAGCTGTAATCAAACCCCTCCTCAAAAAACCCACCTTAGACCCAGAGGTTTTAGCCAATTATCGTCCGATATCTAATCTCCCCTTCCTGTCTAAAATCCTAGAAAAAGTTGTAGCCAATCAGCTGTGTGAGTTTCTCCAGGAAAATAATATATATGAAGACTTTCAGTCAGGGTTTAGAGCCAATCACAGCACAGAGACAGCCTTGGCAAAAGTCACTAATGATCTTCTAATAGCTTCAGATCAGGGATTTGTGTCTGTCCTCGTTCTGTTAGATCTTAGTGCAGCATTTGACACAATTGACCATAATATTTTATTACAGAGACTAGAACAGTTAATTAGCATTAAAGGAACCGCCAAAATGGTTTAAATCCTATTTTCAGACCGCTCCCAATTCAGGCAAATTAATGATGAGTCATCTGTGCGCACCAAAGTTAACCATGGTGTTCCACAAGGCTCTGTGCTCGGCCCAATTTTATTCTCATTATATATGCTTCCACTTGGAAACATTATCAGGACACACTCGGTAAATTTCCACTGCTATGCGGATGACACCCAGTTATACTTGTCAATAAAACCTGAACAAAGTAATCAAATAACTAAACTCCAAGCATGTCTCAAGGACATAAAAACCTGGATGACCCGCAATTTTCTCTTATTAAACTCAGATAAAACAGAGGTTCTAATACTTGGCCCTAAACACCTTAGAGATACATTGTTCACGATATAGCTGCGCTAGACGACATTGCCCTTGCTTCCAATGAAACAGTCAGGAACTTGGGAGTGATCTTCGATCCTGATTTATCCTTTAATTCTCACTTAAAACAAATTTCTAGGACAGCCTTTTTCACTTGCGTAATATCTCAAAATCAGACATGTCCTTTCTCAAAAGGATGCAGAAAAACTAATCCACGCCTTTGTTACATCCAGACTGGATTATTGTAATTCCTTATTATCAGGCTCCAGCAGGAAGTCGTTAAAGACTCTGCAGCTTGTCCAAAATGCCGCAGCACGTGTCCTGACAAGAACCAAGAAAAGAGAGCACATTTCTCCAGTATTAGCTTCTACACACTGGCTTCCGGTTAAATCTAGAATAGAATTTAAAATTCTCCTCCTCACCTTCAAGGCCCTTAACAATATGGCACCATTATATCTTAAAGAGCTGTTAGTACCTTACCAACCCACTAGAGCACTGCGCTCCCAGAATTCAGGCTTACTTGTCGTCCCTAAAGTCTCTAAAAGTAGAGTAGGAGCCAGAGCTTTCAGCTATCAAGCTCCTCTCCTGTGGAATCATCTCCCACTTTCAGTTCGGGAGGCAGACACCATCTGTACGTTTAAGAGTAGGCTTAAAACCTTCCTTTTGATAACGCTTATAGTTAGAGCTGGTCCAGGCTTGTCCTAGACCTGCTCTTAGTTAGGCTGCTATAGGTTTAGAAGGTCGGGGACACATGACACACGGAGCTTCTCTTTCCAGCTTCTCCTTCCTCTTCTCAATCTTTATCACATCAAAGTAATTCATATCCCATCAATACATGTTACTGACTTGACTTCTTCCCGAGTCCCTTTGCCTTATTGTCCGCAGACCCAGGGCCGCGGCTGTGGCCAAATCATGGATTAGGATCTGTGGATCACGTATCAGAGGTCGTAATGGTGGATCCAGTATGGCGGACTCTGCATCGTGCTGGCTGACCGTGATAACAAAGGCAGATCCTTTATCGTGTTGGCATCAGATACTGGTAGTGGACCACGACCGAGGTGGCAGCTGATGGTGGATCCTAATGGCGGCAGTGGACAATAACTGTGGACTATAGTGGCATCCGATCTTGATGGTGGATCATGATCTTGCTGGCTGCTGACCATGGACTATGATTGCAGCAGGACTGCTCGATACATAGTATTTCTCCTCAGACACTTGACCATTAATGACATTAATCCACCAATTCACTGACCTTCAGTTATACTTCAAAATGTTTACCCTAATCAATGCTGCTAAAACCTTTATCTTGATGTTCTCCTTACACTTGACATCCATTGCACTTCTGTCCGTCCTGGGAGAGGGATCCCTCACATGTGGCTCTCTCTGAGGTTTCTACGTTCTTTTTCCCTGTTAAAAGGGTTTTTAAGTAGTTTTCCTTACTCTTGTTGAGGGTTAAGGGCAGAGGATGTCACACCATGTTAAAGCCCTATGAGACAAATTGTGATTTGTGAATATGGGCTATACAAATAAAATTTGATTGATTGATTGATAAACCAAAATAAAATATCTCCCTCGCATCCCAATGGTATGGCATGTCTTCCTCAAGCTCGGGTCCTCTACCAGAGGCTCAGGACTTTGAGGGCTCTGCGCAGTATCTTAGCTGTTCCTAGGACTGCGCTCTTCTGGACAGAGGCTTCAGATGTTTTACCTGGGATCTGCCATTCTCCTACTCTGGTTGTCTTTAATACATCAGTGATTTGTTGTTTGGCAGGTTAGATCACGGAGAGCAACAGTTTTCTGATCGCGCACATGATTGGATCTTTTGATTTCACTTGAAAGTCAACCCGAATATATAATTTAATAAATATAACTTTAGTCTCTGAATCTGTATATCTCCTTTTGTGCTTTCCAAGTGTGTGTCGGTTACTCCATCTAACCTCTGGTGGTTAGAATAAGTTTCAATTGATTAGCCATTATAACCACATTCACTGCTATGGGCCATCGGGATTACGGTACCTCTAATCTATACTTGGCACAGATGTTCTTGTACACTATCCCAGACACTTGGTTATGCCTCTCAGTGAACTCTGTCCCAGCCTGCATCTTACACGCTGCTACTATGTGCTGCTCTATCTCAGGGGCATCTTTGCAGAGCCTGCACCTTGGGTCTTGTATGCTGTGGTAGACCCTAGCCTCTACGTATCTTGTGCTTATTGTGCTGCCATGATTAGTGCCTCTGTGCTTTCTCTCAGACCAGCCTTTGCCAGCCACTGGTAGGATTTCTTGATATCAGCCACTTCCTTTATCTGCCTGTGGTACACGCCGTGCAGGGGCTTGTCCTTCCATGATAGTTCCTCCTCATCATCATTGGGTTTCTGCTGTCTGAGGCATTCATTTAGAAGCTCGTCACTTGGGGCCAATCTTCCTGATGTAGACCTGGATTTTTGCTCACTGGTCCTCGTCCTCTCTCCTTTCACTCAGTGTACAGCCTCAGGGGGCTGGACTTGGGGAGAAATGCCAGGCTATTACACTAACTGGGTATCTGACGACTGTTTGTGTCGATGACTCAGAATTGCCTTACTTTTTGTAGGTATTTGGCTGTGCCTGAATTCCTTGCAGCCTCCTCATGGTTTCCATTTGTAGCTGTCCTGAATATCTGTTGTATTTGTTCAATCCCCTCAGTTCTGTTTACCTTGCCTCTCTTTGATACCATCTGACCACACTTGTCAGAATTACATTCCAATGTCTTTGCTGATTGTGGTGGTGTGGATCAGTGAGTCAATGTCTCGCTCACTCCTGGCATACAGCTTGATGTCATACATTTAGAGGAGGTGGCTGATCTTTGGTCCACTTTGAAATCGGTGAGTGTGGGGACAAAGCTCCTTGGTACATTCTGCACTTGTGTATTGGGCTTTGAGTTGGCCTCTAGAGTAGTTTTCCACAGCCTCATTTAGTTCTTGATGAAGAATTTGTAGATTTTAGTCAATCCAGGCGGTGAACAGACCGACTCTCTGATCTTGCAGTCTCAAGCGACTGTTGTGCTGACCGGTAGCTGGTGCTTGGCTCTATTGAGCCATGTGCCGCTATGAAGCCTGACAGGAGCTTCCATGTTGTGCAGAGACAGGTTATGGTTCCAGAATACACTTTGGATGGTTCCAGAGTATACTTGGGATGGTTTGGTGGAGAACATCCTGTTCTTTCTCCTGGCTTCTGCTTCTTTGGTTTTTATTCTCCTGGCCACGGGGGTTCCAGGTTTCCAGCTTAGTTAAGATCTGAAATATAAGGTCAGCTGCCTTGTATTAAGGTTCTACTGGGGCTTGGTACCCAAGTGTGGTGATGATGATATCTTCCCCTTGCCTTAGAAACATTAACACTGAGCTAACAGCTTTTTCTTTGTTAGCTTGGATGTTTGGTTTCAAAGCATCCATTGATTCTGCATGCTCTGCAAAAATCCCCTTTCACTGGGATTTCTTTCTTACTATATATATATTATGAATCACATAAATACTCAATGGCTCTTATTTAGCCATCAGCTTTTAAATTTAGCTTGAGGTTGTTCGCGGCAGGTGATGACTGAAAATAAAGACAATAAACATCGATACTTCATTAAAAAATGTCTTTTAATAAACTTTGCTGCATATTAGGCTACTAGTGATACAAAAACAAAGAGAAATCAAGTTTTTGTCCATTTAAAACCAAGGACAGGCAAAGTGCTAATATAAAAAAATAGAATTTAAATTCAAGTTTGTCTTTTTCCTGTGAACCAAGAACAGGCAAAGTGCCGATACTTAAAATAAATTAAAAATCAAGTATATTCATTTTTTTCTGTAAACAAAAGGACAGGGAATGTAGCAGCAATAAAAACAAACAACAAACAAAACTACACTTTCCCTTGACAAAAGGAAAATAAAAGTGCATTTTGTGTGTGGCATTCTGTGGTCTACAAAGTCTGTTGAAAGTTGCAACTAGATGAGGATACATGTCCATCACAGTTTATTCAAACTGAGGATTTGGAAAAGTTAGCATCTCAACATGGTCTCGTGTGAGGCTTGCTCTCTTCTGAGAGCAGTTATTCATTATTCATTCAGGATAACATTACGCTTTTAAACTCATTAAAAAAAAGTTTTAAAAATCTACATTCAAACCATATTTTTGCAATAGATTCTAGAATCCTGCATACTTTTGACTTTCTGGTACGCGATGGTGTTTAGTTCAGCTGCACATCACGAAAAACATGCGCTATGACGTAACCAACGAATCATCGACTATTAAATTCGTCTGCAACTATTTTTGTCATCGATTTTTGTCGACTACGTCGATTAATCGTTGCACCCCTAGGTAGAGGAGCCTGCAGGCTCTTTAGCTCAGGCTGGTGCTGGAGAAAGGTCCTGCTTGTCTAAAGCAAGGTGTACAGCAGTAATGAAATCTTAAAACTTGACCCATATCACATCCTTCCACTACTTTTTGTGTAATGTAGCTAACAATCAAACAAACAAATGCTCATGAAAAGGTATTGATGATGCACAGATGATAGTTTTATTATTAAGTAAGTCAAACAAACTTTACCAAAAGTAAAATATTATGATATGTGCAACATGTAGATATCTTTATATCTAATGAAATGATCACATATTATTAAAGCCTGCTCCTTGGTCCTTTCAAATCTGTTTCGAAGAGGCAGAAAACCAACAGAAACCAACTCTCAAGGAAAAAGACTCAGATGTTCTGAAAATGGAACAGTGTATCGTCAAGAAAGACGTGCACATCCACACAAACCAATGTCACGTACACACTCAAATTTAGACACATATGCACGATAGACACACAAACACATTTTTACATTCATAGCACCACCAGTGTGGAGATGAGGAGGAAGGTCAAACATCAGAATCATTCTAACAGAATATGTAGGAGCAACCATATCACACACACACACACACAAACACAAAGCCAGGGTAACAAGCGAGTGAATACCTTTATGCTGGTTCCTCATCAACTTAGATCAACTTGAGATCAAAGAACATTTATGGATTCATTTTAAGTCTCTGATTGAAGCTGTATTTAAAAATCAGCTAAAGCTTTGTTAAACACTCAATGAAAGGCAGAGTATTTGAAGAACAGATTGGATACATTTTACAGTCCTTTAAAGGAGACATAGGTTTCATTCAGAAAACGCTTTAGTTTCTTTATTCTGTAAACTCTGATTAGCTCTGATTGGCCAGCAGGTCCAGGCTCTTGTGATTGGCCAACTGCTTTCAGCGCATATTGGAAGTGTTGCGCC
The DNA here is from genome assembly GCF_022539355.2 of Hippoglossus stenolepis. Taxonomy (NCBI): domain Eukaryota; kingdom Metazoa; phylum Chordata; class Actinopteri; order Pleuronectiformes; family Pleuronectidae; genus Hippoglossus; species Hippoglossus stenolepis. The sequence goes on along the minus strand of NC_061483.1, from coordinate 31,959,806 downwards.
CATTAAGAATTAGCTGAAGTTGGTTACAGGCTGGTAGCCAGCTGAGCTGCCGAGCCACAAAAAACACACTTTGATAACAATGGCGAATTTCGAACTATAGTTTTACACCAAGTCCAACAGCGACAGAGAGGAGCATGGGTCCCGAAATACAACCAAAACTGGAGCAGGATGTTTCCAAGTGGTAAATAACTAACTACTACAAAGATGTATAATGTATTTATGCATTAGTATCAGGAGATATTGAAATAAACGTATTATACTGTCATAAGTATATAGGCAGGCTCTCTCTCTCTCTCTCACTATATATATATATATATCTTTACATAGTAACAGCTGTTCTGTTTGTTATATTTACGTGGTTGTGTCCAGGCTTGTGTCTCTTTAAATGTTGCTGCCACAAAGAATTGTGGGAAGGCATTTTCTCCTTTCCTTTTGTAAAGTGCACCCCAATGTTTCCTATGCTAAAGGAGATAAGTTAGGAAGCATTGAAAGTCATTGGGTGCCCTAGGCGTATTTGCTTTTTTTCACCCCACCCCACAAAACAGAAACAATTATGAAATAAAAAGAAAACAACAAAATGTGTATCAATATTTATTTATATAAATATTTGTATTAGTAAGAAAAAAATGAATTGTTCAATTAGTCACACACAAAAAACTGAAGAAATGTCACAAAACTTTGCAAAGACAGTTTGTATTACACACAAGTATTTGAAATAATTAATGTTGCTATTGTTGTAAATACAAATAAGAAGTATTTTTAAATGCAACCTTCTTCAATAAAACAAATCAAATAATTATATTCTAATTATAAATTTTGCTACTGTTGTTAAACTTTAATAAATATAAATACAAATAAGAAAAACAGAACTATACAATTAGTCACACAAAACACAGGAATAGTTATAAAACTTAATAAACTCTGCGGAAGACAGTATAGATTAAATAACAGAACAAGAATTTTCAGCAGTTGTGGGAAGCTCTACAGACACACACATCTACATTTCATTCCAGGGCAGGGATCCAGGGGACACTTCACAGCTCCACTGCCACAGCAGGTGTCCGCACAGCCCGGCCTCTGCACCACCAAGCCCAGGAGGAAAGTACCCAGGCCCTGTCAGAGCATTGCCACGGGCAGTGTCGGTTGTCAAGCAACATCCAAGCAACATTGTGACACCCGGGCCACACGGGCATGTTGCGGTTGTTCACAGGGAGATTATCTAGGTCCGGTTAACCGAACTTCTACCGATTCTAACGATGTACAGCATGGTCATACTGACCAAACTTTCTTTCGTATGTTACCTTGTCGTTGTATGTAAACCTGGTAGCTGCAGTAGCTAGCTTAATAGCAGAGGCCTACTTGAATTACGGACGACAGTAACATTACTGTATATACAACCAAACATCCACCTCCAGACTTTACCACTGCTCAATGTTTTGAGATCGGTCAGGTACTCTGACGAGCTATCATGCACAAACTAAATGCATGATAGCTAGGGATGAGCGAGTACACCATTATCTGTATCTGTATCTGTTCAACCAACTAAATGATCTGTAGCCATACTCAGAAGTGGGCGGGACTTGTATTGGAAGTGGGCGGGGCCTAATCTGAAGTTGGTATTTTAAGCCTAACATGGATATGGGTTGATCAGAAGTTGCTAGATTTATTGTTTGTAAGAAAATGATTTACAGAACAGCCTTAGAATTGAGCTTCAGATCCGATTTCTTGGTGATCTGATCACCAAGATACACCCCAAACTTTGCTGTTCTACTTATGGAATTATCTTCTCCTTTCACTTTAAACTATATACTTGAAATTAATTACTTTTCTTTCTTTTGAATATAAAAAAAGCATGGTCAGTTAGGGCCAGTTATGTTTTCTTACAAAGACATTATTATTTGTCATCCACAGAATTTCAAGTAAAAAGGTTATAGAATAAGAGATGACTTGAGATGTCTTGTTTCTGTCAAGAACCTTTTACTTATTGGTTCAAATAACCTAATTGGGTTATTTAAAGGACAAACATTTAAGGTTCCACAAAGAACCGTTTGCTTATGGTTCCCTGAAGAACCAGTTCAATTGGCTGCTTTAGAAAACCAAAAGAGAACTTAACTAACTAAACCAAATTTACCTCGGGATCAATAAAGTATCTATCTATCCATCCATCCATCCATCCATCCATCCATACATACATAAATAATCAGGAAGTTAGATGGAACTCAGCAAGAGTTTGTGGAAAATCTACAATTTTATTTAGTTGAAAACTAAAACTCGTTATTTTTAAATCTACCTGCTTAAACCAAATTCTTGTTCTTCCCTCATAAATACAACAGCACATAAGTGATGAAATGAAAATTATTTGAACAAATGAAATTGAAAAAGCTATTCAGTCCACTGTTAGTCGGCTGGCCCCACTGCCAAATAGATCCTAGAGGAAACAAGTGGACTCTGTCTAAATTAATGTGTTAAGTTTTTTAAGCATCATGAGGTCCTCAAAAATAATTTTCCACAGTAAAGTAATCTCCACAAAAAAAATACGTCTCCTGCACCTTGAGTGCTATGGACCATTCAAGCCTCAGCACCATTTGTGCTCAGGCCCTAATGACTCTACATGATATGTAGTATAAAATAGCATTAACTTTAAGGATTCCCAGTCTGTTTTTTTTTGTGCAATTTCACCTGTCTTATTTATTTGGCAAAAAGCAAAATGTTTTTAAGGAAGGACAACAAACCTTTCCCAACAGTAAGGCGAGGGGGCTGGGGAAAAATTCATAAATACAAAAAAAACTTGTTGTTGTTCCTGACCAATAGACCAGAGGATTGATCAGATTCTGATGAATTAGAAAACACAAGTATTGTTAAGCACATCATCTATAGCTTTTATAACATGAATTTGAAACCTCAAAGTAGAATAAATGTTATGTTTGAATAAGTCGTACTACAAACACAAAACTCAAAATTCTCAATAACACATGAAATGGAACATGTTGAAGTTCAAAATTCAAATTTAAATTCATTAATATATATCTAATTTTGTTTTTCAAATGATTACTTATCTACACAGGTTAACTGATGCAGCTGTGCAGACTGCAGATCAAACAGCAGCGCAAAGATTCACGCTCCTTCATGGTCTGCAGTGGTAGTTTCAACGTCACGACTAGTTCATTACACAGTTTGAGCAAATCTGGCAAGAAATCACACTGATAATTACTATAAACAATATAATTGTTAAAAATAACATTAGAATTGATCTAATTATAAAACAATATGCATTTGCTGTTCTCCCACATAAGTTTAAATCTGCCCAAACACTAAATATATAGTAAATAGTATCACAAATACTATCAGTTATTGTGTTAAATGAATCGTACACTTAGCCTTAAACATGGAGAAAGCAACTAATTCAGCATACTTTAATGTTTTTTTGAATTGTGAGTTGATCATGGGCTTGACTTTAACAGTCTCAAGAATGGTGGCTAGTGGGTAATGTTAGCTAACACAGCGAACACTATATTTGGTAATGCTAACACAGCTAACACTAACTAGCAAGCTAATGCATTGTGAGCTCTTTAATTACAATGAGGTAAAGGTGTGATTCTGTGTGAAATTATATCACAGTTAAGTGAGACTCCACCACAGATAAATGATTTTATCACATTGTTTGACTGAATTTACCGTGACTGTAGATTTCCAGCTCCAGACCAGAGGGCCGGAAACAGACAAAATGGCGACGTTACATTCTTCTTCTCTCCAAAAGAGATGATATAACATGAAAAAGTTACATGTGTTTTGAAGACCTCTTTTTTTTAATTCAGTTCTCCAAAGAACCATTAACAGCAAAAAAAAGGTTCTGTAGTGAGAAAAGTTTTCCCAGAGCACTCAAAGTTCCCCAGAGCACTTGTGAAGAATCAGTTTTTCTTAGAGTGTAGTGTAAAAAAAATATTTTTTGTTTGAAAAACTCCACAGAAAATAGTAAAAACTGACCTGAATACCAGAATATTGTCTTCATTTTGCTTTTCTGGTTAAACCAACAGTCCAAAACCCTAATTATAGCATTGGGTCCAAGAAGGCAAAGAAAATTTGGACTGCAGGGGGAGACAATGAAGGGTTGCACACAATCAATCAATCAATCCAATATTGTCTTCATTTTGCTTTTCTGGTTAAACCAACAGTCCAAAACCCAATGATATTTCATTTGCAATGGCATACAAACAAAGAAACCCAACACTACACTGTTGTTATGGCCTATAGGGCTTGTGATTTGATGTCACATCCAGTGTTGCCAACTCCTCAGTAAGGAAAGTAGCTATTGGCTGTCCTAAAAGTCGCTAGAAGTCGCTAAATGACGTCATCGCCTAATTTGCATAATTGTAATGGACGCTGTAAGAGAGAGGAATAACGTCGTGGGAGAGACAAAAAGTGAGAAAAAACACCCTAAATATGTGTAGAACTACAAATGAGCTTTCTTCAGTTGATTCTTGTTTTTTTATCTTGCCATTGAAATAGGCCATCACGTCTCAAAATAACTTCATGACTTTAATGCTGTGTCTAGACCCACATTACATGAATCAATTTGGTCCTGTATTGTTAAATGTTAGAATATCAAATTTAATCAAAAGGCTGTTATGTAGGGTGGAATTGCTAGCTCTACGTCCAACCCTCCTCCTTTATCTGGGCTTGGGACCGGCAAAGTGACCCAAAAGAGACACTCTGGCAGAGTTACTTAGGTTTTTTTGGGGGGGTTTTCTTAAGTTTGGTTTAGTTTCTAACCTTATGCTCCAACTAGGAGCCTACAACAAGTCACAGTAAAACATAACATGTTATATAACATTCGTTTTGTAAAGACGGTTATAACTTGACAACATTAACGTGAGTCAAATGCAGTGATTTATTTTAGTGTGACAGTGAAGAAACATTGACAATTACATCCCGCTCTGTAAGCCAGGGCGGGATCAGCGGCGGCTTTGCGCACGCGCAATTCATTTGCAGTCTGGAGGACGCGGAGCGTGGGTCTCCTCTCTGCTCTGACTGCAGCTAGGACTGCTGCGCAAAGGCTACTGTGAGACTGACCGCCTGTGAGTGCTTTGGGACGGCGGAGGGGCTCACGGCAGCACCCGCTGCACGATGAGGGCAGTAACTGCAGAACGATACGTGCTTTCACGTCAGAGTCTCCAAAACACCAGGAAAGTCTCCAATAACACCAGAAAAAGTCACTAGATTTGTTGCTAGTCGCTTTTGACAAAAAAAGTCGCCAGATTTAGCGAGAAAGTCGCCAAGTTGGCAACACTGGTCACATCCCACTGCATTTGAGGGTAATTATTAGGGATGCACGATATGGATTTTTCTGCCCGATACCGATAATTACAAGCTTCACATGGTCGATTCTGATAATTTCCCGTTTCTTATAAGAAGTTCATAGCATGTAGTTTATGCACACCTGAGGGTAAAATAGCAAAATATAGTAAGCAACTATGGATGAATTATTATTCCATTATAACACAACAAAAACAGTTCTGACTCAGTTCTGAGTTTTCATTTAGTTTTTTAGTGAAGTACATCAGAAAACTTCAAACAACTTAAGGTGGAGGAGGAACATTTCTCCTTCAAAAGAATTTAAATATAAATACTTTGACATCTCAAATAAGACATGTCAATGTATTAAAATAGTAATTCAGATAAAATACTGAGCTGCAAAGCTAGTCGCCAGCTTTAGAGTTTAGAGTTTGTATGTTTATGTTTTCACCTGGTTAATTTAATAAAGATGATGAAAAGCACCAGTACTGTCTCTGGCTTTGTGTGAGAGACCCCTGTGGCATGGTCTATTGCCACACTGGCGCCAAATTTGGGACTCCACGCAGCCAGAGACGCGGACCCGTGGGGGCAGATGGTGCTGGTATGGTTGGTGGAGGACTTTGCTGTCGCGTACCGGGAGCAGGCAGCGGAGAGCAGACGGTGGCTGGAGGCTCTCCAGAGGCAGGAGGAGAGGAAGACGGCGCTGATGGAGTGTCTGCTGGCTCGGTCCGGGCCTGCTCCAGCCTGCCTCACCGAGCTGAAGCCGGCCACTGACACTCGGTATGAATGACCTGGTCTGATCTGACCAGGTCTGCCATGGTTCCGGCCAGTAATTGCTTTGATTCCCACCCCTGAGTACACAGCCTGGACACAGTCCATATCTGGAACAAGGCCGTAAAACAGCTGGACTGTAACACGGATCTGCAGGTCTGGAGGCTGATCCGGTCCAGAGTCAGCTGCTATCTGGGTAGGCACTGTGCAGGGGAGGAGCTCTGTGTGTGGCTGGCCTATCAAGGAATGATGTGGACACAGCTATCCAATGAGGATGTTCATTCATCAGGAGTACAGATATTGACACATTTGTGTTCTTAAAAGTACATTATCCATACCGGATACTCCTTTCATCCGAGTATTCGGCTCAACCCTAATTATAGCATTGGGTCCAAGAAGGCAAAGAAAATTTGGACTGCAGGGGGAGACAATGAAGGGTTGCACACAATCAATCAATCAATCCAATCCAATTTTCTTTGTATAGCCATATTCAGAAATCACAATTTGTCTCAGGGCTTTACGATATGCAACATGCTCTTTCCTTACCCCTCTACAAGAACAAGGAAAAACTACCCAAAAATATCTAACAGGGGAAAAAATGTAGAAACCTCAGAGAGAGCCACATGTGAGAGATCCCTCTCCCAGGATGGACAGAAGTGCAATAGATGCCACGTGTAACTGAACACATTAGAAGAAACAGATTTTAGCCTAATGGAAAGGTGTGTCAATGTTTAAAGTATTTATACATAAGAAATTGTCTGGGACCGAGCAGGAAGACCAGAGAGCCACAGATAGTTTTCCTTGAAAAATAGTATTTTAATTTGGTTTTCATTAACAAAAAAGGAAGAGGTCAAACTTCACAAATCTGGGCCAGCGAAAGGTCAACCAACCAAACTAGCCTCCCGTACCCAGTGAAGCCAAGTTAACATCACTACAAAAAACTCCCCCTCAACTTACACAGGGGAACATATATAGTGGCTGATCAAGCCACTCAAAACACAAAAGGGGGGTAGAATTAGACATAATAATATTGAAAACAAACTACAGCCACAACATAACACCCCAGTATAAGGCCGTATAATATTAACTTAGGAACAATAATTAAACATAAATATCAAAAAGTAATCAAAGTTTAATAAATGAAGTATGTTGTATTAAACCAAAATCTATGTGTCCAGTTCTTTATCTGTGATGTGGTTGCGTGTGCAAAGAGAAACAAACTAAGCAAATTAGGAATTAAGAAAGGTTACCACCATGTTACTGAGTTTCAGTGTGTGTGGTTGCTGGTGCGGCAATTACAGAGATGAAGGGAGCAGCAATGACAATTGAAATGGAGGATTTATTGCCGGTAATGGTAAAATATGTGAGTAGGCATATTGTTTATCAAGCAGTCTTGTAATTTTAGTCCATGATCCGCCGCCACCACGATCACAATCCATCATCATGATCAACAATCCACCATTACGATCTATGGTCAGCTGCCACACATGCACACGCACACATACACAAACAAACAAACAAACAAACCAACCAAGCAATTAAGTTCACACACACTCAAGGCATTTTAGGTTCTTTCTGGTCAGTCTAGTCACTCAAAGAGGAAGTAGGAAGATCTGGTGCATATAACTGCTCTGTGAGAGCAACGATTGGCCAAACACCTATACACGAACATTAGTAGCATGACAATGCCTTTGACCTGGTTCCCTGTATTTAGAGCCTTTGATTTTCTGACTCCACTTATTGTTCTGGTCCCAACCATATCAACCATTCATGTCCCACCCAAAGCCTGCTTTACACCCTTACTCTCTCTCTCTTTTTCAACCAGAGTAACTGCACAGAACGAGCATGCTAAGAGTATGAATGACATGCCAAAGGGGGGCTGGGGTGTTGGATTGTGCTGCATTGACACATAAAACCTGTGTTTCTCAGTTTTCAGATGCCTCATTGAAGGCTCTGTCCGCTTTGATATTTTAAGTAGATATCACAACAAAAGGGCCAACAAATGGCAGAAGCGGGGCTGGAGGACTATTTCAGCAACAAGTGGAGGAGCTAGTGTGTGGGCAAGGGTGGAGGAGAGCTCCCTCCTTAGGGACAGGTAGGGTTACCTGGGGAAAGATACTCATGTATTCCCCTCCTCCTCCTGTTCCTGCCAGATCATTGGAAAAACTATATCTGTAGTCCAGATGAGGTGAAGGTGCTGGACTGTAATGTCAGTCTTTCAGAGCCCATAGAAAATGAATAATAATGGAAGCACAGAAGGCTTTTACAAAAACATACAGAATATAATTTCTCATCCAGGATATGTATTCTAGAAGTACATTCTACTAATAATACTTTCAACCGAGTAACCTGTAATATGACAGCAGCTCTTGCTGTTCCCTGATGGTAAGACTGGAAAAAGGAAGTGCCTTGTGTACAATAAACATTTCAGTGTCACACCTCCTCACTTAGGTATGCAGCTCATTGAGTACCCCCCCCCCCACCACCACACACACAGGTCTGGTTTTAATTAAGCAGCCCACCATGTTGGACCACATGTAGATCTCGTTAACACAAGTGTGGGTTTTCTCTGCCAACAAATTCATGATCATCCAAAACACACAAACACACACCTTGTGAAGTCCTACACCTCAATGAATGACTAAAAGCACCCACACATATACTTGGAACTAAAACCCTTGTAAACCTTTCCAATAGAGATTGCACCATTAATCTCACTCTCTGGTTTCGACCGCAAACTCACAAGTAGCACATTTGATTTTACAATAATAATTACATTATTTTTATATATAATAATGTATATTTGGACAAGCTCCTCTCCTTTAGAACAACCGCATTGGTCATTTATGTTCATTTGCACCATTGGAAGTAGCATTGTATTGTTAAACCACTGTCGAACACTGTTGATCACAGAAGGTGATTGGATTAGCCTGCCTACATTTGACTGTATGTGCACAAATGTTTGTGTGTTTTTGTTCTACCATAATTAGCCAAAAAGCATGTAGAGCAGGGGTCATTAATAGATGGACCATGCTCCAGATCCAGACCCAAGCGCTGTCTTATCTGAACCGGGACCTATAATCAATAGATCATTGAGAACTGTTATATTTTGACAGAGCTCTTCTATTTTAATCACAGCTTTTCTAGCTTTTACAGCACTGGTTTAGCGGCCCAGGAAACTCACAGGACAAAAGATTTCTGTCACTGTTACAAATTGCAATAGATACACACAAAATGTTAAGTACTCTGTGTTGTAGGCTGTGCTCTGATACTTTTAATAAAATGTCCTGTCCGAAATAGCACACGTCTTTAGAAAAGATGTTTTCAGTTGATACAGAGGAATTGAAAATAAATAGGACTGAAATGTTGAAATTAATGTAATAAAATGAAATTAAAGAATATTGTGAGGAATATATATAGAGAAAACTTTATATAAATAGCAAAAAATTGTATTGTGTCTAGTGGTGCACCGATGTATTATATTCGCCTCGTTTACTGCCATCGGCGTATCGGTAATAAACTTGACTTTCACCGATAACATTGGCCGATGTTCATTGGTATGTTTTCTGCAGCCTGCCAATCTGGCATCCAGATTATGGTACACTGACGCCGGGTTTACACCGGGCGCTGAAGCGCCGCGCCGCGCAGCGCAGCGCCAAGGAAAGCCAGGCGCCTCCCATCCACCCCCCTGTTAAACCTTTGTGCGGTTCACATGGGCTGCGATGCGCCGCGCCAGCGCCCTTCACCGATGGTTTCGGCGTGCGAGCGAGCGTATCGCGCCAGGAAACAGACTGAAAAATGATTTTAAACGATATAAATGACATATTTTATATGATATAAATGATCAAATATGCATCCCATACTTTGTATTCCCCTTCTGTTGTCCTGGAGTTTTAATTTTCCCAATTTTCCCAATCACATAATTAAATGTCCCCCTCTGCCCATCCACTACAGCCACACAAGCAGTCATATAGATAAAAAGAGAGGGGGCTAAAGGCTTGCTTGGAGAATACGTCATTTACCCCCGACACCCGACATTGAACGGGTTACATACAACAACAAGCGGAGAATCGCGGGCTGACCGGCGCGGAGAAATGCGGGTCCGGTGTGAACAGCCAGGCGGCTGCGCGCTTGACAATGACGCTGCGCGGCGCGGGGCAAGCATCTGTTTACAGTTGAGATGATGTCTTGAGTAGGCCTGGTGATACTGTTAAATGTTTGGCTGAATAGGTGTCTATGTCCATCCATGGCATCTAAAGTTACACTTGTCACTTTTTCTGTTTTTCATATTATTCAATTAATAAGCAAATATCGGTATCGGCTATCGGCTAGATTGTTGTTTTAAATATCGGTATCGGCCAAGAATTTCCATATCGGTGCATCCCTAATTGTGTCCATTCCACAATCAGGGGATTGAAATGACTTTCATATTTGTATTTAGTTGTGATGATATTGTGAACTATAATTTCAATCAGCTTGTTGTTGACTTGACAGATTTGACAGAAGAAATCAGGAGCTCAGACAAATGTGAGGATTTACATCAGTTCTGTGTTTTATATTCAGGTGGGTGTGTCCACATGTAACTTTGATGTGTAACTTTAAATGTTGTTGTTGCATAGAATTATGGGGCAGCATTTTCTCTTCCCCTTTCATATAGGATGGTCCAATGTTTTCTATGCTGAAGGAGATAAGTTATGAAGCAATGAAGCTCGTTTCCTTATCATTTAGAGAATTTGAACAGCTCTCATTATGATCGCCGCTGAAATACTTCCAGGTCCATTCACTAAGTTAGGAAGGTTCCTAAACAAAATGGACTATTAAAACCCAATAACACATGTGATGCCATTCAGCCAATCAAATCTCTGAATTTAGAAGAGCAGTGAGTGAGTTACACAAGGCTAAAGCTCTGATACAGGATCTGGGACTGGAGAGTACAGATGGAAAACCAGAAACAGGTCTCAGGCAGATGGCCATGAGAAGATGAGGAGCAGGGGTCCAACGGGTTGCAGACCAGAGGCAAGGGGGAGGAACTGGAGTAGAAGTCGGACGAATCGCTGCCTGGGGACCAGGAACAGACGTTGGCTGAACCACCGACTGATGACCAGGGGCAGGAACTAGGGCAGGGGTTGACTGGGCAGCCAACTTGAGATCAGGAACAAGCTTAGGACAGTCCAACATTGAAGTTACAGAGACATCAGCCGAGACCCCCGACATCGGAACAGCATAGACGGCAGCTGGGACCCCTAACACCAGAACAGCAGAGAGATTAGCTTCTCCAAGGCCAGTGGGGTACCGAGGTACGGGTTCACTTAGGATGTGGACTCTGGACTGGTTGGTGGGCGGCTAGCAGGCCATGGAGCAGACTGAAACTGAGACTAACAATAAGGTGAAACTTCACTGGGTCCATGTCTTGGTCAGTTCATACTGTCATAGCATGGAGAGCAGCAGGACCCAACAAGGAGTGTCTTTTAATGCAGGCCGATTTCAAAACAAAGGAAAATCTGTGCAAAAGAAAAGCGGGGTCCATAAATCTAAATCTAAATCATCTAAACACGGAGAAACACTTGGAAAACCAAAAGAGCTGTAACACACAATAAGGATCCAGATGAACAAGGTGAACAAGATGAACCAGGGAAACAAGACAAATTGACAAGACAAAGGGAAGGGGCTCAGTTTCATGGCAGGTGGGATATAAGTGGAAAAGAAAGGAAGAGAAAATCAGGTGTTAAAGACATATCAAAATTTCTTTCATAACTTTAAGTCAGGATTATCTGTACATAATGTACCAAATTGTGAGAATTGGATCCTCAGCCTAGTAAGGGCTCAAGCACTGATAACACCCCCTAACAATTTTAAATATCAAAGGCCCCTGATTTAATTTTACCCCAAGACTAGAAAAAATAAATACAGACCATCTTACAGAGGAGTCAAGAGCCTGACACAAGTCTCAAGGAAAAGACTGGGTGATCAAGTGGTCACTGAATCCTGCATGGTGCATGCCACATTATCACCTGGCCTCCGTTATTGGTCTTCTTCTGCCTACTTATCTTCACGGGGCCTTCTCCTCCCATTCAGTTGACTAGGGCTGCTCACATCATCTTTCAGTTTAGCATAGTCAAAAGCAGTACAAGAAATAATCCATCGATCGAATGAAAGTTCCTGTTTTGACCAAATTCAAATAGGATTCACCCTGCAGCTGCATTAAATCATGGAACTTTTGCCTGTAGGCTTCCGGTACAGTGCCAAAAGCTTTTAAAACAGCTTTCCACAGAGCATCATATTCAAGGCCTACATGACTGTCCAAGGCTGCCACTGCTCTTTGGGCTTTCCCAGTAGGCACACTCTGCACCAACAATGAGCACTTTTCCTCAGGCCAATCACTTTCCTCAGCCACCTTTTCAAACATTTCAAAGAATATGTCAACTGCACTCTCTTCAAAACGTGGCATGAGACTGTGTGCTAGATTGTCATTTAGATGGACTTCCATCTCTCTTGGGACACTGACTTGTAACTTTTCCAGTAGCAGTAGGTCTTTCAGTTTAGCATAGTCAAAAGCACTAAAAGAAATAACCGAGCGCTGGCTGTGGTGGCTGTGGTGATGTCACTGAGAAGATGGCTGCTTGAGAGATGGGCTCCGGCGTCATTGCTAATTATTATGCCTTTTTCTGTTGACATCTGAGACATTTCACTGTATTTAACATAGCATCAGACTTAGCATTCATTCCACCTCCAATTAAAATGCTGAATCTCTGAAAACACTATGGTAATACAACTCAGCAACAACTGAGCTTCAAGGCTAACATGAAAGCTTCGGTACATGCCTCTCTAATGCCTTCCCAGCCAGGGAAATCGAGGATGTGTGCTGGCAGGGTAATAGAATAAGCTTCTACCGAGATTTTTCAAAGGCTTCTCAGGATCGATGGCACTCATTCCTACAGTTGTTTCACGTGGCCAAGATTTTGTTCGGAATCGGACTCCCTGCTCTTTTACGGATTCAGGAGGTGCTAAACACCGCTTTGATGACCCAAAGAAGGCCTTGCAGTGCATCAAAAACAAATGCTGCTCCGGATAGTACACTTTTACGGTAGCGTACCTTGCTTTGCCCCTCTCCCTGTAAACCACTGAAATGGACAATCTGAGTTATTTGAGCAGCCTTTTTTATTTAACTACGAGACTGTTGGCCGGTGAACTTTCATACTTTCAAAGTAAATATTTTATCCTTCTCTGCCACTGTGAGGTTGACTCAGATTTTTTTAGATCTGCTCATTCACCAAGCTCAACACTTTTCAGTTTTGTTTTTGTTTTGTTGTTCTTTTTTATCGGTGATGACCTGAACTTTGAACTCATTATTTTTAAGTGTGAACTGGCTCAATACTGCTCGTCAGTTTGTGTATATGCCCTGAATCACTTCCGTGGACACGCACATGGAATAGTCCATTGTAGTGGGGGGAGGGAGGTTGCTGAGACACTAGTTACTCATAAATTATAGGCATTCTGATGCTATTTTAGTGTATCAATTTTTAGAATGAAATGATTAATTAATGAAGAGTAAAAATAAAAAAATCTTAACCATAAGTTTATTAGGTGTTTTATGTGGCCCCTGGTAGTTCGGGGGCCTAAGGCAATTGGCGACCTTTGCCAATGGTTAAGTCCGCCTCTGGCTGCAGCGTGTTGGCTGAAGGATAAAAGCGATCAGATCTCTATCTCAAGTTCCTTCAAGACAGGGGTCTATCATCAAGTCAACTAGCAGCCTTACTCTCATAGGGAGACTGCAAGAAACCTTTAAAGTAAACCCAGTAAAAAAGCAGTGATTGAGTCTTGCTGTTTGCAAGCATAAGCAGTTGGTTTAAAAATGAACCTATTGTGCTGGAACTTATCCATTAACATTCCCATGGACGAGTAAATTTCCATCAATTTAAGAACTTGGTAAAAACAATTTTTACTTTCACTTTTACTTTACTTTCACTTCCTCAGCCTGCAGCTTTTTCAAGCAGCAACCCCAGTGCAGCAGCCAGGGTTTGTCCCCATTGGTCCAGTATTACGAAGAAGGATATCACAATGCTTATACAGGCCTCATCTCAATCACTACAGACCTCTATGGAAGCGCTGCAAGGGGACGTGAGTTCATTCAACAAGCGCCTTACGGAAACAATAGTGGGAGAAAATTTCGAGCGGCTCACTTCGGCTGAAGCGACCATAAAAACCATGCAGTCACAGAACAAACTTCTCCAAGACCGTTTGGAGGACCTGGAAAACAGGTCTCGACGAACCAACCTCCGCATCGTGAACGTACCAAAGGGCAGCAAGACGGGCAGGGAACTGAAGCAGTTTATAGCAGACTTACTGATGGCGACACTGGGGCCGGAGCTGTTCACTTCACCTCCGCTGATTGACCACGCACATCGCACCGGACCGCTACCAGAATGAGGATCCACCAAGTCCAGGTCTTTTATTGTGTGCTTTCACAACTACTCAGATAAGGAAAAAATATTAAGATGGGCCATGAAACATGAATTAAAGTACCACAACGTGACCTTGAGAGTTTAACAGGACATGAGTGTCACACTTGCCAGAAAGAGAGCGGCTTTCAATGACATTAAACTGTACAGAAAGGGGGTCTGCTTCGGACTGTTACACCCGGCCCGCCTGCGCGTCACCTTGGAAGGAGAATCCGTCTACTTTGACACCCCTGTAGAAGCTGAAGCCTTCTACGACCAATGGATAATCGGTTAAAGAAATCACGGCATCAAAAGAAGGTCCCAGAAGCAGGCGCACATAGGCGTGCATGCATGTACACTACCCATTTGATATGCGGACGTTTTTTCTTTTCTTTTCTTTTTTTTGGGGGGGGTAAAATGGTTACTGTCAGCCCGCCACTATCATTGTAAAGGTGGGAGCTACTCTTTTCTTTTCCCCTAAAAAAAAAAAAAAATACTGTTACCCTTTGTAGTACAAGTTCAAGTTTTGATAACTTTCAACATATACTTGTTGTCCGCAATTATACTTTACTTTATTAATCTCTATTGCGGTGCCACAAAGCTGGTCTTAAACTCTCATTTGATGTGTTGGGAGAACCTCCTAGTTAGAAGTAACTAAGGAAGGCTTAACTGGAAGTCCAAGTTAAAGTTAAAGGAGTCCTGCGGCTAGCCGCTGTTAGGGAGACCAGCATAGGAATGTTATTTTATGTTCAAGAAGTCTTATTTTTAAGGGTATTATATAGTTCAGGGTTGTTCAGGATATACACTGCCTCTATGGGAAAAGAAAAAAATCCTAACTTTAAGTACAAAGCAGACCTATGTTAAATGGAATAAATACAGGAGATGGTATTACAAGATTATTCACTTGGAATGTCAAGGGACTAAATGGCCCCATTAAAAGAGCTAGAGTCTTCGCTCACTTGAAAATACTAAAGGTTGAAATAATTTTCCTACAAGAAACCCATCTATCCACAGGAAACCAAGTGAGATTACGAAAACCTTGGGTAGGTCAAATCTTTCACTCTACTTTTAATAGTAAATCAAGGGGGGTGGCCATTCTTCTTCATAAAAAAGTACAATTTACTGCAGCAGACATTATCTCAGATCCAAATGGGCGTTATATTATAATTTCAGGTTCACTTTCTCACACACCAGTGATACTTGTTAATGTTTATGCCCCTAACTGAGATGATAACTTTTATAAAGAAAATGATCTCCAATATTCCTACCCTAAACTCTCATAATTTAATATTTGGAGGAGATCTGAATTGCTTAATTAATCCCAGTCTGGATAGATCCAACCCTACTTTAAAACCGCCTTTGAAAATGGCGAAGACCCTGTCGGCTTTTATGGATCAGGTTGGATGTATTGATCCCTGGAGGTTTAAGAACCCCACTGATAGGATTTTTTCTTTCTATTCACATGCCCACCAGACCTACTCTCGAATAGATTATTTTTTTATTGATAAAACTCTCCTTCCTTCAGTGGCTAACATAGAATACTCTGCAATAGTAGAATCTGACCATGCCCCAGTAATTTTAGATCTATCATTTAATCTCTTACAAAAACCCCATCCCCTATGGAGGTTGGTTCCCTTCTGCTTGGGGATAAAAGCTTTTGTGATGTGATAAATACAGTTATTGATGAGTTACCAAAAAGATAATGTATCCCCTTCTCTTCTTTGGGAGACTCTTAAAGCTGTCATTAGGGGGGAAATTATAGCTTTTTCTTCTTTGCAAAATAAATTACGTAAAGAGAAACAAGATCAACTCATTAAATCAATCAGAGATTTAGATTTACAAAACTCAACGATACCGTCCCCTGAACTTCAAAAACAAAGATTAAATCTGCAAAAGGAGTATGATCTACTGTCGCCAGGCAAAGTTGAAAAGCAACTATTAAAAGCTCAGGGTAGTCATTATGAATATGGTGAGAAAGCAGGAAGGTTATTAGCTCATCAACTTAAAGTTAAATCTGCCTCTCAGCAAATATCACAAATTAAAAACATATCAAATGATGTGACAGTAATTCCAATCCGAAATTAATGACATCTTCAAAGAGTATTATTCTAACTTATATCAATCAGAAAACCCGCCAAACAACACAGACATGGAAAAGTTCCTTGAGGGCCTTATATTCCCAAATATTGATAACGACCAAGAAAGGAAACTCGACCTACCATTGAGCATGGGCGAGATACTGGGATCAATTAAAGCTATACAAAGCGGCAGAGCACCTGGGCCTGACGGCTTCCCCATTGAATTTTTAAAGAGATTTTCAGATAAACTACTGCCACTCTTGCTTAACATGTTTAATGACTCGCTATCCAGAGGCACTCTGCCACAAACCCTGACAAATGCATTAATTACTCTTTTGTTAAAACCTGGAAAAGATGCAAATGAATGCGGATCCTATCGAACAATATCTCTCCTGAATGCAGATTATAAAATGTTGGCGAAGGTCCTAGCTGTACGTCTGGAAACAGTTATTCACCAGGTTATCTCTGAAGACCAAACTGGTTTCATAAGGAATCGCCACTCTTTCAGCAATATCCGCCACCTGTTGAATGTTATTCACTCCCCTGTGACTGGAGAAAACCCAGAGATGGTTATCTCTCTAGGTGTAGAAAAGGCATTTGATAGGGTTGAATGGCCATATCTATTCAGGATTTTGGAAAAGTTTGGTTTTGTCCTAAATTTGTGGCATGGGTAAAACTCCTCTACTCCTCACCTAGAGCCTCTGTTGTCACCGATAGATCAAATTCAGAATATTTCAAGTTATACAGAGGTACCCTTTAAGTCCCTTATTATTTGCCTGAGCTATCGAACCGCTATCTGTTGCTCTTAAAGCATCCCCGAACATCAAAGGAATTCACAGATGGAGCACCGAGCATTAGAGTCTCGCTATATGCTGATGATTTATTAGTTTATATCTCTAACCCAGTAGAATCTGTTCCTGCGTTAGTTGGTATCCTTAAACAATTTGGGACCTTCTCAGGATATAAGTACAATTTTTCCAAAAGCGAATGCTTTCCTTGAAACAATTTAGCAATAAGGACTCCAGAAATACAACTACCGTTTTGTATATGTAACTCTGAATTCAAATATCTGGGCATCTATATCACTCGAAAATTCGAAAGCTTGTATGATAGGAATTTCTCTCCATTAATCAATAAGATGAAGACAGACTTTGATAGATGGAAAACCATCTATATTTCACTCACAGGCAGAGTTAATTCTGTTAAGATGTATGTTTACCACGCTTCTTATATTTATTTCAATGTCTGCCTGTGTTTTTGCCTAAGCTCTTTTTTACTACCTTAGATAAGCATATTACAGGTTTCTTATGGAATGATAAGCAACCAAGGATAAGTAAAGTGATGCTACAAAGACATCAATCTCAAGGTGGACTCTCTCTTCCTAATTTCAGATATTACTACTGGGCAGCAAATATACAGAAAATAACATACTGGATCAAGCATCCTCAAGTAAGCTGGTGTCTAAATGAAGCTAAATCGTGTACATATTCCTCTCTTTTAGCATTGGTAACCTCTAGACTACCCTTCTCCCCAAGAAAATACTCGACCAACCCTATAGTAATTGCAACATTGAACATTCTTGCACAATTCCGTAAAAACTTTGGCTTCACAGATTTATCCACTCTTACTTCTATTCATGATAATCACCTCTTTCCCCCACAAAGACTAGACTGTGCATTCTCTGTATGGCTAAAAAATGGCATTTCCAACATTGGTCAATTATACATCACTGGGGTGTTTGGAAGTTCCGGAGATATATTTGAAAGATACAATATCCCTCAATCCCATCTTTTTCGCTATTTCCAAGTGCGACATTTTGCCAGATCTTACAACTCCAATTTCCCTAATTCACCTCTAGACTCAGTGTATGAGAAAATTCTGAACACCCAACAGAAGGTAAAAGGATTTATATCCCAAATATATCAAACCATCAACTCAATTACTGAGACTAATATTGGGAAAATCAAACCGGATTGGGAAAAAGAACTTGGCATGAGCATTCCCAATTCATTTTGGAACCAGGCCCTTATAAGGGTCAATAAAAGCTCATCGTGTGCACGGTTAAATTTACTACAATTCAAGGTACTGTATCGCCTGCACTACTCTAACTCCAAACTTTCAAAAATGTACTCTAATGTGGTGGATAGCTGCAATAGATGTCATAATTCACCAGCAGATCTTCCTCACATGTTTTGGATCTGTCCACAACTCACAACTTACTGGGACAAAGTATTCAAAGTAATATCAGACTCCCTCAGTCTTACTCTCATACCCAATGTGCATCTTTGGTGTTCAGGGTGAAGGAGACAAAACTTTAATAAATAAACACAAAAACATAATTGCTTTCTCAACCCTTTGGCACGAAGGAGAATCTTAATGGATTGGAAGTCACATCATCCCCCAAATTGTTCTATGTGGTTGAGGGATTTGGTGTTCTTCTTAAAATTGGAGAAAATAAAATTCTCGCTGCGGGGTCATCCTGAGACATTCAAATCCACTTGGGGTCCAATCATACAATACTTTGACAAATTGAAGACTCTCTCCTTAGATTCATAAACCTTTTCGGTTTCCCTTGGACTTTCCTTTTCCTTTTTGTCTTTTTTTATTAATTATTATTATTGTGTGTGTAAGTTTTCTCTTTTTTATTATTATTATGTTGTATTTATTTTTTTCCTTTTTTTTTTTTAATTTTAAAAATACCATCCTGTAATTTCTTAACTTATTTTGCTTAGACTCCTTGAGTTATTAATATGGCAATGTACTTTCTGCATCGAGGCAGTGTGATCTGTTTTGGGGTGGGGGAATTGAAAAATTACATGTACATTGTATTATTACATTCTTTGTGCTTTTGAGAATAAAAATTATATAAAATTTTTTTTTTTTAAAAAGGTGCATTGGTCTGAACAGTAGAAGAACAATTCAATTAATATGCTGCATATGAATCATGGAAACTTTGAGATTGTTAGATTGTTGTATATCATTTTTATTTAACTGCTATTCTAATAGTCAACACCACAACTAAACAATTGTTTGCCAGTGATTGTCCTACACTAACATTCTGCTACTACTGCTGTGTGTTTGTGTTTTTGATATATGATTAATATATGAAATTTAATTTGTTTTTTTAAGAGCATGTGTAGATGGAGTGTATGTCTGCTTATGTATGTTTTATAAATGAGTGTACATAAGTGAGCATTGCTTGTATGCAAATCGTTTTTTATATATTTTCAAAGGTTCCTTTGTGTGTGTGTGTGTGTGTGTGTGTGTGTCACAGCCATTGATGGCCTCTAGAGTTTCATCCTTCCACAATCATTTGCCTGTTGGAAGGTGCAGCCGTTCCGCAGGCATCTGAGACCTGCAGCTAACAATCAAAGAGCTGTAGAAGTATAGGACAGATGTATCTGGTTACAGAAGGCGAGCAAGTGAATGAGAGACAAAGAGTGACACTGCGAGAATGATAGAGAGTGTAATGAGAAAGAGAAAGCATGGAAGAAAGAGAAAGGGAGAAAAACATTAAGACAGCTGTTATTTGCATTCATCCTCTCTTGGGATATATCATTTCCTTTTACAGAAGTAAGAAAGTTGATGTGGCCATCTCTTTAGCCATGTTTAAGCTCTTTCAGCATTTGTCTGTTCACTCATATTTCCTTTATGCATTCGAACCAAATTATACCAAAATGAAAACAGGTGATACATAGACAAGCCCCTCCATTTGTCTTTTGCTAATATAAAGGTCTATATCAGACATGTCAAACTCAAGGCCTGCAGGCCGGAAGTGGCAGACAATTATATCCAGCCCGTGATAAAATATCATATGTCTATCTTAACTGGCCCGCCGGTAAATAGGACTTTATGTGAAAAAAAAGCTCCATAGGCCGTACCACGGTGCGCAATGCCCGGCTAGACGCACACGGAGCGAGCGAGTGCTCCTCCCGCCTCCACTCACCCGCCGATTATTTGATGATATTAAATTATTTGTCCAGCGTTCCACAGATCCCAGTGCCTGCCCCGTCAAGTTCACCGTGTCTCTCAGGTATATCTCTTTCTCTTTTTCTGTCTTTTTCAGAGAGCCAGGCGGAATGCACGGGCTCCACTGACTGACCCACGGTGCGCAATGCCCAGCTAGACGCACATGGAGCGAGCGCCCTACCTCACATGCCGAGTATTTGGTGTTATTCAATTATTTTTCCAGCGTTCCAGAGATCCCAGTACCTGCCCCGTCAAGTTCACCCACACGCTTTTCTCTGTGATGAAGTGGGCTCACTGATGCACACCCTGACTCCATCTTGAGGGTTTCCACAGCACAGAACCTAACCCCAAACATTAATGAACTGGCAGCTACGAAAAGATGCCAAACATCTGGCTCTGTTACATTTACATAAAAGAAGAATTTAAATATGTTTTGTTTTTGCACTTTATCCAATATCCTGTCTATCCTGTTTAATAAATGTTGACCCTGTTTGGCCCTCGACGTAGTCCCAGTTATTAATTTTGACCCTCTCTGTGATTGAGTTTGACACCACTGGTCTATATATACACAATGCCTATAAAAAGTATTCACCCCCCTTGGATGTTTCACCCTTTTGTTGCTTTTATACATGAAATCATGATCAATACAATTTGGCTTTTTTGACAAGAATTTAAAAAAAAAAAAACTCTTTAATATCAAAGTGAAAACAGATTTTTACAAAATAATGTCAATTAATTAAAAATATATAAGGTAAAGTAAATGATTGCATACATATTCACCCCCTTCAGGTCAGTATTTGGTAGATGCACCTGTGTGGATATGTCTCAATTAGGCTGGCACATCTGGACACTGCAATTTTTCTCCATTCTTCCTTGCAAAACAGCTCAAGCTCTGTCAGGTTGCTCGGGGATCGGGCGTGAACAGCTCTTTTCAATTCCAGCCACAAATTCTCGATTGGATTGAGATCTTGGCTTTGACTTGGCCACTCCAGAACATTCACCTTGTTGTCTTTGAACCATTTCTGTGTAGCTTTTGCTGTATGCTTGGGGTCGTTGTCTTGCTGGAAAATAAATCTTCTCCCAAGTCGTAGTTCTCTTGCAGACTGAGTCAGATTATCCTCCAGGATTTGGCGATATTTTTCTGCATTCATGTTCCCCTCTACCTTTACAAGCCTTCCAGGGCCTGCTGCTGAGAAGTATCCCCAGAGCATGATGCTGCCACCACCATGCTTCACGGTGGAGATGGTGTGTTTGTGGTGATGTGCAGTGTTTGGTGTTCGCCAAACATAGCATCTAGTCTGATGGCCAAAAAGCTAAATTTTTGTCTCATCAGACCAAAGAACCTTCTTCCAATTGACCTTGGAGTCTCCCACATGCCTTTGGGCGAATTCCAGGCGAGATTTCATATGAGCTTTTTTCAACAGTGGCTTTCTCTTTGCCACTCTCCCATACAGCTTCGACTGGTGAAGAACCCGGGCAACAGTTGTTGTATGTACAGTCTCTCCCATCTGAGCCACTGAAGCTTTTAACTCCTTCAGAGTGGTCGTAGGTGTCTTGGTGGCCTCCCTCAGCAGTCTTCTTCTTGCCCGGTCACTCAGTTTGTGAGGATGGACAGCTCTAGGCAGATTTAAACAAGTGCCATACTCCTTCCATTTCTTCCATTAAGTGCAAACACTTATTTTACACTATATATTTTTAATTAATTGACATTAGTTTGTAAAAATCTGTTTTCACTTTGACATGAAAGAAGCTTTTTTTGCAAATTCTTGTCAAAAAAGCCAAATTATATTGACCATGATTTCATGTATAAAAGCAACAAAAGGGTGAAACATCCAAGGGGGGTGAATACTTTTTATAGGCATTGTATATAAGTCATTTTGATGGTATGGCTTTGATATACCGTGTGCATGTAATACAAAAATAAAATCTGTGTTGCTTGTTCAAACACAACTTATCCACTTCAAAATGTTAACTACCACATCACCCCTTGACTAGGTATTGATAAAATCAACAATTTATCGGCAAGATAGTTTTTTAATCAGTTTATCTATTACATTGTGAAAGTTGGAGGCTCAGAGAAGCTTTGACCAAAAATATTATAGTTGGACCTGGTATTAACATGCAACCTGTATATGGATTTCTTATCACGATGAGTACAATTTGTAAGACAGACAGCAATGTAATTGTGATGTGATTTTTGGGCTGCACCATGATTCTGCTCAACCAGGTGTGAAAAACATCTGCACAGTGTGAGCATGTTCACAAGAAATCAACACATAGAGTGTACAGACTCTGTACCCAGGAGGCACTACGTGATGCTACCCCACTGCCCCCTGCATGACCAGGGGTACCTACATGATGCTCACCTGCTCCTATTCTCTCGACAAGTCTTGTTAATGCTAGTCTAATGCTAAGTAACGTTAACAATGTTGGCCTGGCTCCAAAGCGGCACAAAGAGAAGGCATGAGTCAGACAACACAACAGAGATTCAACCAGAACCAGTACTAAATGCAACCAGGGAGCATCAAGCTAACGTAAGGCCCACTCCCAACGTTAGCAAGGAGCCTGTTGATCTCACGTTACCAACTCCAGCTACCACTACCACAGCCAACTACGATGTTAACAATAACGTCAGTAAAGTCGTCTGTTGTTGAAATGATGAAATTGTGTGTTTTTGCTTCCAGAATGTCTCATTGTCAAAGACATGTCCCTAGCATCTTGGGGCTCAGTTGGAATCTTTCCTACTTCCTGCAATTGGCTGCAATGTTCTGCAGTGTATGATGTTTCATTCATGGTCTGGCACAGGGCTTGTCCATGGATCACCAGATCTTTGAGCAACCTGATGTTGGATGTTGCAATGAAAATCCTGTAGCCAACCTCCACAGGGCAAACAATTGATTTCCAACCTCGTTGCTCTGCCTCAAATGCCATCTCTATACAGCAGCCTTTTCCTCTCATTCGCTTCATTAACAGCATCCTCCCAGGGTACTGTCTTCTATGAAGTTGAATTGACATTACTTCATAGTACTGTCATAGTACAGATACCAACAGGGTGTTAGACCAGAGTATCTTGTCTCAGTATGGTAGTTGTTATCGACGTTTTTTGGAAGCTGGTGAAAAGAGAACTCAGGCAGCAGCTGATGTCTTATGCAGAAGATTTTAATGTAGACTTGATGCATCAAGGAGACCAGAAGGTGTAACAATATACAAACGCTAACAGAGTAACATGAGCAAACATCTGAAGATGTCTCCCACAACATCCCCATATATCTCCCTCTACTTGCATCACCCATTCTAACAGCACATCCATGAATGGCTAGAATTGCTGTCACTCTATGTTACATGTAGGTGTTCACATCCTATTGGATAGTTAAGCCTAAAGCATGCATAACAAAATCACATTGTGTCCTTCCGTCTTGCCACTGGTGAAATACGCAAAAGAGTTGAAGTTGGTGAGAGTTGAAATTGGTGCCTCTCTCTCTGGGGCATGTGAGTTAGATATGAAAGTCCCTCAACGTAGACACTGCATTGTACTGTTGGTTGGCCCTTTATCTATAACCTGACCTTGGGTACTGATGGAGAGAAGAGAGTATCTGTGGAATTTAAACCCGTATTATCCGCATCCGTATTATAAAAAATTCTTTAAAATCCCTAGCTCCACTGAGATTGACCATCTTGTCGATAGCTCTGTAAAGTCATTACGATTAACATTAGACTCAATAGCGCCTCTAAAAAAGAAACATGTAAAACATAGTAAATTAGCTCCCTGGTATAATTCCAAGACACATGAATTAAAACAAGCGTCAAAAAAACTAGAAAGGAAGTGGCGCTCCAGCAACCGTGTTGAAAATCTCCTAGCCTGGAAAAATAGTGTTAAAGCATATAAGAAGGCCCTCCACAAAGCAAGAGCTGCCTACTACTCCACATTAATAGAAGAAAATAAAAACAACCCCAGGTTTCTCTTCAGCACTGTAGCCAGGCTGACAGAGAGTCACACCTCCACCAAACCCAGTATTCCTCGATCCCAAAATAACAATATCTTTATGAACTTCTTTAAATTCTAACTATTAGAAATAAAATCAACCAACTCCTGCCTTCAATTGGCACTTATACACCATCAAGAACAGAAATCTCAGAAACTGCTGAGAATCTTAACAATTATTTAGACAGCTTCTCTCTGATCACCCTTGATCAGCTGACCACAGTAATCTCATGTTCTAAACCAACAACTTGTATCTTAGATCCCATCCCTACAAAATTACTTCAAGAAATTCTGCAACCTAATTGATAGTACATTAGTGAACACAATCAATCTGTCATTATCATCAGGATATGTACCACATTCCTTTAAACTAGCTGTAATCACACCTCTTCTCAAAAAACCCACCCTAGACCCGGAGGTTTTAGCCAACTACAGACCGATATCTAACCTCCCCTTCCTGTCTAAAATCCTTGAAAAAGTTGGAGCCAATCACCTGTTTGAGTTTCTCCAGGAAAGTAATGTCTATGAAGACTTTCAGTCGGGGTTTAGAGCTAATCACAGCACGGAGACAGCCTTGGCAAAAGTCACTAATGACCTTCTAATAGCTTCAGATCAGGGATTTGTGTCTGTCCTCGTTCTGTTAGATCTTAGTGCAGCATTCAACACTATTGACCATCAAATTTTATTACAGAGACTAGAACAGTTAATTAGCATTAAAGGAACCGCCCTAAACTGGTTTAAATCATATTTTTCAGATCGATTCCAATTCGTGCAAATTAATGATGTCATCTGTGCGCACCAAAGTTAACCACGGTGTTCCACAGGGCTCTGTGCTCGGCCCAATTTTATTCTCATTATATATGCTTCCACTAGGAAACATTATCAGGACACACTTTCCACTGCTATGCGGATGACACCCAGTTATACTTGTCAATCAAACCTTAACAATGTAATCAATTAACTAAACTCCAGGCATGTCTCAAGGACATAAAAACCTGGATGACCCGCAATTTTCTCTTATTAAACTCAGATAAAACAGAGGTTCTAATACTTGGCCCTAAACACCTTAGAGATACATTATCTAATGATATAGCTGCGCTAGACGACATTGCCCTTGCTTCCAATGAAACAGTCAGGAACTTGGGAGTGATCTACGATCCTGATTTGTCCTTTAATTCTCACTTAAAACTAATTTCTAGGACTGCCTTCTTCCACTTGCATAACATCTCAAATGTCTTATCTCAAAAAGATGCAGAAAAACTAGTCTACGCTTTTGTTACATCCAGACTTGATTATTGTAATTCCTTATTTTCAGGCTCCAACAGTAAGTCGTTAAAGACTCTGCAGCTTGTCCAAAATGCTGCAGCACGTGTCCTGACAAGAACCAAGAAAAGAGACCACATTTCTCCTGTATTAGCTTCACTACACTGGCTTCCGGTTAAATCTAGAATAGAATTTAAAATTCTCTGAAGGCAATCAGAGAGTGAGGTAGGTGGAAGGATGGAGGTAGGTTTGGTTGAAAGGTAGCGCTGGGTGTCATCCGCATAGCAATGGAAATTAATGTGAGATTTACAGAAGATATGGCCAAGAGGAAGTAAGTAGATGATAAACAGAAGGGGCTCCAGGACAGAACCCTGGGGAACACCAGTAGTGATCGGAAATGGCTGGGATTTGAAATAATTGAGTTGGATGAACTGAGTGCGGCCAGGAGGTATGATTTGAACTAGGGTTGAGCCAAATACTCGAGTATCTGGTACAGATAATGTACTTTTACGAGCACGATTACAATCCAAGTAAAATGTGTCGACATCCGTACTCGTGATGAATGAAAATCATCATTGGATAGCTGTGTCCACACCATTCCTTGATAGGCCAGCCACACACAGAGCTCTTCCCCTACACAGAGCCTACAAAAAATCCACTGCTGCTGCGCCACCAGCACCAAACAACACAATCTTGTTGTTGTCACAGCCTCTCTGCCCACAGGGATACTAACGTGTAACATCGTTATCTATGATCATATATTCTCAGCATCAGAGATGGGCAGTATTTCTATTACTTGTATTTGAAATACGTATTTCAATTACTTTTGAGTATTTTGTAATTTGTATTTGATAGGGCCAATAAAAAATCTAACGTAATTTGTAACAAAATACTTTAGAGTGGAGTAATTTTGTATTTAAAATACTCAAAATACTTTAGAGTGGAGTAATTTTGTATTTAAAATACTCAAAATACTTTCTCCACGAATCAAAAAACGTTCAGTCTTCAGATCTTCAAGTTCAACGGATTGTCTGTCAAGGTAAATATTTTATCTGAGTGTGACAGATGTCAACTAGCTTGATGTATAATTTATATCTGGGTCTGTTTTATTTTATTTTATTATTTTATTTAAAAGGCATATTATGAAAGTATTCTTAGTTTTATTATTTCATACATTCTACAGTTAGCCAGGTGGACAACATGTCTCAGCAAGATGATGTTCAAGAAGGACCATCAACAAGCACAGATGGAACCACAGATGGAACCAAGCCTGTGTCTGCAATCTTGGATGGGAAGTTCTTCAGTATTGTCTCTCAAACACCAGATGGGAAGGTCCAGGCGGAGTGTAAACTCTGCACCAAAAAGAAAGCAGTAATATCTGGAACTCTTTTAGCTACATCAACTTTCAAAACTCACCTGAAGAGACTTCACCCTGACAGTCTTGATGATTTTGAAAAGCACAAGACAGAGTGTAGGCCTAATTATAAAAAGACAAACACCCCCTATAGGCAGACCCGCCTTTTTGAACACACAGTAACACAGGGTAAACTTGATTCTCTCATTACTTCGTACATAGTGAAGGGAATGCATCCTTTGTCTACAGTTGAACAAACTGAATTTCTTGAATTGATTCATGGATTAAACCCCAATCTGACAGTGATTTCCAGACGTACACTGCGAAGGAAAATAGAAGTAGATTTCAATGCCAAAAAAAGTGATCTGAAAGAGAAACTGAAGACGGTGCAATATGTTTGCACCACTGCTGACATCTGGTCCACTAGTAAGACTAGCTTCATGGGCGTAACAGCTCACTGGATCAAGCCAGATTCAACTGAACGTGAATCAGTCGTTCTCGCATGCAGACATTTCCCAAGTCCACACAACTACAACCGCATTGCTGAGATATTGGAGGAAATCCACGCAGAATTTGGCCTGTCAAATGAAAACATTGCAACAGTGACTGACAATGGGTCAAATTTTGTAAAGGCCTTTAAGGAGTTCAACATATCTGTTGTTGCAGATGAAGACGAGAATGATGACACAGAAGAGGATGGACTATCCTTTGTAACCATCAATGCTTCAGAAGAAGAAGTGTCTGAAGGTGCAATCATCCTACCACCTCATGTGAGATGTGCCACTCATACACTGAGCTTAGTGTGTACCACTGATGCGAAGCAGGCGATGAAGGACTCTCCCACACTCTCCCGTCTGAACCACACAGCCATGGGAAAGTGCTCAGCTTTGTGGAATGCATGAAAAAGACCCAAGACGGCAGAGCTCCTGTCAGAAGTGACAAAAGAACAGTTGAAAACACCATGCCCAACACGTTGGAATTCTATGTATGACAGTTTGAATCAGCTGGCCACTTTAAGAGAAAAACTTCAGCTCCCTCCATTCAAAGAGGTGGAGCTTGACTACCTGGCAGAGTACTGCAAAATCCTGAGACCTATTGCAGTAGCCATAGATCGGCTACAGGGTCAGATATCCTGCTACTATGGTGAACATATCCCTACCCTTTTTGCTGTGCAATCCAAACTCCATGACCTACAAGCCTCCAACCTAAGGCACACCTCTCCCCTTTTACAAGCCATCTTGGTAGGTTTTGAGAAAAGGTTCAGTAGTTATCTGGAGTTGAAGACGGATGTGAACGAAGCCATCTTGGCAACAGTCACTCACCCATTCTTCAAAATGCGCTGGCTACCACCACGATTGTCAGGAGAAAGGAGGCGAATCCACCAGCTTATGCTTCACTCCTGGCTTGGCCTGGTGGCAGAGAGTGAAACGGCTTCCTCCAACCTCCAAGACGATGAGGAAGATGACTTCTTTGTTTTCTCAGCTGAAGAAACTCAAGTCCAGGAAAGACAGGAGATCACAAGCCTGAGTTAGAGACCCTTCGTTTTCTGGAGGACACCAGAAAAGACCTGCTTTCTCTTCAGCAGTCTCGTTTGCAGGAATAATATTCCATCCGCACAGGAGGCGGTTAACACCAGAAATATTTGAAAAGTTAGTTGTTCTTAAAGGCAACTAAACTGGCTACTCAGTGGTTGGGTCTCAAGAACCAAAATGGAAGGATTATTATGTCATAAAGATGTCAGTGTGAACCTGTATGAGACACTGTAATATAGAACTATGTGGCCTACCATGCCACTGGCCAATGTAAGAGAGAAATAAGTAGGCTACCATGCCACTGGCCAATGTAAGAGAGAAATAAGTAGGCTACCATGCCACTGGCCAATGTAAGAGAGAAATAAGTAGGCTACCATGCCACTGGCCAAGGTACAGTAAAAGAGAAGTAAGTAGGCTACTCACTTGTTAAGTTACCTGTTCACTTTTGTATTGATTTACTATTTACCTTTTATTTTTATTCATTTTTCTGTGCAGAACTTGATGTACAGTAATTTATTTAGGCTCTTTACCTGTGTACAACTGGTTTTAATTCTATATTTTGCTTTTATAGTATACATAGGCCTAATGTTTGATGCTATTCATATGTGATGAATATTTTCTTGTTGATACAAAGCCAAAGTTTATGGGCTGTTAAGTCCCATTAATAAAAATATATATATACATAATCAATCAAGTTGTTGTCTTTTAATAGCTTTGCTTAGTTACACTGACATTCTGTGACTGTTCTTCCTTTTTGTGGGGTTCACCAGAGCTTTGTGTACATTATATAGCCCAAACCTGAATGCTCTGCTATACCAAATTGTGAGAAAACGGAAAATCCAGAAAAAGTATTTCCTATATTTTAAATACAAAATACATGTATTGTATTTTGTTACATTTTCTGGCACCAGTATTTAGTATTTTATTTTAATACATTTATTTGAGGGGTATTTTTTATTTTGTATTTTGTATCAAAATACATTTTGATGTATTTTTGCCCATCTCTGCTCAGCATCCACTGGCAGAGCCGCGGTGTGCAAAGACGCACACAGAACGAGCTCTCCTCGCCACTAGCCGAGTGAGTGCCAGGCGGAGTGCAGGGGCTCCACTGGCCGAGCCGCGGTGCGCAAAGCCCAGCTAGACGCACACGGAGCGAGTGCTCCTCTCAACCAGCCAAGTAAGTGAGCGCTCTTCTCTCTCACTCACTCACACACCGACACCACATAATTAACATTGTGTTTTACTTTGTGTTGAAATAAAAAATACAGCAACCCCCTCAAAAAAAGCTACGACAGGTAGTCAAATAGGCCTTTGATCAGTCACACACAAACATCACACTGTTTTTATGTAATTTTTAAAAAGTAAAAAAGAAAAATCAATAAAAAAAACTGTTGATTATGAAAACTCCTTGAGTTGAGTATGTTGAGTATGAAAACCTGCATTTTACTTATTACTTGTTAATACTTCATGTGTTGTGTTCATTGATTCACTGAAGTTTATTCACTGAAGTTCCTAAAAACTTGTTCTGAATAGTTCTCTTACTCTTGTTATCAAAATTTTTTATCTGAAGCTCAATTGTAAGTCTGTTCTGTAAATAGTTTTCGAATCAATAATAAATAAAGCAACTTCTGATCAACCCATATCAATGTCATGCTTAAAATACCAAGTTCCGGTTTGAGTCCCGTCCACTTCCAGTTTAAGTCTGAGTACAGATACGGATACGGATAATTTAGTTGTTGAACAGATACAGATAATGGTGTACTCGCTCATTCCTAATTTGAACCTATCCAAGGGTGTGTTGGTGATGCCAATGGAGGCTAGTCTGTCGAGGAGAATATGGTGAGAGATGCAGGCGTCAAAGGATGCAGTTAAATCAAGGAGGATGAGAATGGTTAACAGTCCGGAGTCAGCTGCCATGAGGAGGTCATTGGTGATTTTTACCAAGGCTGTTTCTGTACTATGGAGGGGGCGAAAACCAGACTGAAATTGTCCACAGAGGTTATTGTCAGATACGTGAGAATGGAGTTGAGATGCAACAGTTTTTTCCAGGATTTTGGAAAGAAAAGGAAGGTTATCAATAGGACGAAAGTTATGAAATTGTTGGTAAGTATAAGAGTTATTGCAGCTGATTTGAAAGATGAGGGAACAAGACCAGATGTGAGGGAGGAACGTATGATGACAGTTATTAGGGAAGAGAGGGTAGGCAGGCTTTTACAAGGACAGTAGAAAGAGGGTCTAATTGACAGGTAGATGGCTTGGATTTCTGAATGAGGAAATTTAAACAGCAGAGGGAAGATTGAAACTCGAAAGTGAAAGAGAGAGAGGGGCTGAAAAGACCAGAGAGGATGGACTATAGGAGGAGTAACGAGTCAGTTGCTGTTGAATTTTGTCAACTTTGGAAATAAAAAAGGACATGACGGAGTGACAGTAAGAGGTTGAGTACATATGAGATCAAAGAGAGTCCGGTGGTCGTAGTATTTACTCCCGTGTTATTTACCAAGGAGAACAGGGCTCTTTTGTTCCCTCCACTTGAGCTGATTAAACCTGAGTAATTGGTTGATTTTGCTGTAGATAGAGCGTCCTTGTAGTGAAGAATATGATCGTTGTACATTTCTTTGTGCACAACAAGTCCAGTTTTCTTGTAGAGGTTCCAAGCGGTGGCCATTCACTTTGAGTTGGCGGACTGCAGGTGTAAACCATGGGGCAGAATGGGAAAAGGAGACAGACCGGGTTTTTAAAGGTGCCCGAGTGTTTAAAAGACCATGAAGTCATCAAAGGTGGATAAACAGTTTATGCTGGGGAGGCTGTCAATACCACTGGAGAGAGCATTTAAATGAATGTCCTTAACGTTGCGAAATGAGATTACACGTGACAGATTTGTTTTGGATAGTAGTAAGTTTACCTTAAACATATCAACAAATGATCAGAGATGGGGAGATTGACTGTTAGTCAGTCAAGAGGAAAAATAGCAGAACAGCAAATCAAGTCCAGAATATGTCATATATAGAAGAAGAAGAAGCAGAAGAAGAAGAAGAAGAAGAAGAAGAAGAAGAAGAAGAATGAAAGTAAAAACAATACGGTCCTTGCACTGGCCCCAAGACTTTGTCGTGGCTCAGCTCTGTTCTGTCTTGTGTCTCTTCTTGTGGCAGCTAACCTTCTGTCTTTTTAATCCAGGGAGAGTAATTGGACAACTAGACTCAACTGTGCTAAATAACTCTCCCTGGTTCAACTGGAGGTGCTCTGAATATACCTCCGAACTCTTGATGAGGATTAAGGACAGGGGATGTCACACCTTGTTAATGTGACAAAATTAACGAGGAACCAGTAAGCACAACACAGACTCAGGATACTTGGCGACAGTTTAATAATAATTGAATTAGTCACGGAGATGACTCGAGAAGGCGTCGGTTGTGATTCCGGAGACAGAGGACGAGGCAGACTGGAGCATGGAGCAGGAGGGAGATGAGCAGAACTGGGTACTTTAGCACCTGTGTTGACAACATTGTGGCCACCATACAAGTTAGGACATTTCCAAACCATTACAGCTGCATGCTCAATCTCTTGCATTTCGATCAGGAAACGAGATAGAGTACAAAACAGCAAAGTACAGACTGAGGAAAACCATCAAGGAGGCTGATAAGCAGTACAGAGAGAAACTGGACAGCTTCTACTCTACCGCTGATGCCGGGTGGATGTGGCTGGGCCTGCAACACATCAGAGATAATAAGGGCACCACCACAGAGATCACCAACTCCACCATCACCCTGCCTGAACAGCTCAACCAATTCTATGCCCACTTCGAGACCTCCATCAGCAACACAAAGGGGAGGCACTTACACACCCAGATCACACAACCACCCCAAACTCATCGGCCACTGTTCATCTGTGGGCTTGAGGTGGAGAGGGGGAGCAGCTTCAAATTCCTTGGCATCACATCAGGGTTGACCTCACCTGAACACTAAACACCACCCAGCTGGTCAAGAAAACATAACAGCGGCTGTACTTCCTGAGGAGGCTGAGGAAACTCGGCATGTCACCAAAGATCCTCAGCAACTTCTACAGCTGCATCATTGAGAGCATCTTGACCAGCTGTATCACTGTGTGGTATGGGAGAATGACTGCAATGGACCACAAGCACCTGCAGAGAGTGGTAAAGACTGCAGAGAGGATCGCCAGGACATCACTACCCCCTCTGCAGGACATCTACCACCGCAGAGTCCACAGAAGAGCCTTCTCCATTATTAAGGACTTCACTACCCCCAACATAGACTGTTCACACCTCTGCCCTCTGGCAGGAGGTACAGAAGTGTGTAATGCAGGACGTCCAGACAGAGGAACAGCTTTTATCCAATGGACTATCTCAATACACTGATCCTTTACTCTGCACCAGCCCCCCACAACAAGACCATGTTTTACTGTCTATTGCACTACATTACTGTCTATTGCACTGCATTGCACAGATGTTTCATTGTACATATTTATATTATATTTTTCATACTTTGATATTTTTTATAAATGACGATGACAGGGCCGTTTTCTGATCATCTGTCCAATTGAGGTGCTCATCCTCCCCCCCTGTCGGGCTCCCCTGAAGGTATATTTTCTTGGGATTTTCTGTAGCTTGACTATTACCTTTGACAACTCTGTGGTAGCCCCCACCCAGACTGCTAGGAACCTGGGTGTGATACTCAACAGTCAACACTCCCTTACCGCCAACATTGCTGCAACAACCCGCTCATGTAGATACATGCTGCACAACATCAGGAGAATACGTCCTCTTCTCACTCAGGAGGCAGCGCAGGTTCTGGTCCAGGCTCTTGTCATCTCATGCCTAGACTACTGCAACTCCCTCCTGGCAGGTCTGCCTGCTAGTGCCATCCGACCTCTGCAGCTCATCCAGAATGCAGCAGCTCAACTGGTCTTTAACCTACCCAAGTTAACTCACACTACTCTGCTCCTCCACTCCCTTTACTGGTTACCAGTGGCTGCCCGCAACCGTTGGGCATTGACATGGCCAAACCGTACACCCCAGCCCGTCCACTCCGCTCTGCATCTGCCAATCAGCTTGCTGCTCTCTCACTGCGAGCTAGACACTCAACAAAATCACGACTGTTTGCTGTCCTGGCTCCTAAATGGTAGAACGAGCTCCCCATTGACTAAACTTTGGATTAAAAAAAAAAATATATATATAAAAATATGTTGCACTTATATGGAACTTACCTATAGCACTTTGTAGTTTGGCTTTCTTGAAGAAAATTGTACTTCCTTGATTCTTGTTGTTCTGGGTTTGTACCCTCATGGTTAAATGCACTTATTGTAAGTCGCTTGGGTAAAAGCGTCAGCTAAATGAAATGTAATTTAATTTTAACATACAGCTTGATGTCATCTATGTAGAAGAGGTGGCTGATCTTTGCTCCACTTCGAAATCGGCATCCGTAACCACTCTTTTTGCCCATCTGGCTCAGGGGGGTCAGGCCTATGCAGAACAGCAGTGGAGACAGAGCATTTCCATGGTATATGCCCCACTTGATGGTAAAATGTGCAATGGGCTTTGAGTTGGCCTCTAGATTTGTTTTCCACAGCCCCATTGAGTTATTGATGAAGGCTCTTAGTGTCCTGTTGATGTTGTACAGTTCCAAGCATTCCAGTATCAATATGTGCGACATCGAGTTGTAGGCTTTCTTATAGTTATTTTGGGTAAATCTTTCTCCACCATGCCTTTCTACAGTTGTGATAGATGGCTAACTTCTCTCCATAATGCCTTGATCTTGGCCTCTAAGCACCTTCTCCATGGGGGATTTGCTCCTTATGATACATTTTCTAGTTTTGAAGCTGCTTTGTTCAAAATTTGTAGCACTGCTCTGGTCCTAGGCCTTGTGATTTATCACACTCCCAAACAAAATGTTAATTTTCCCCTTTATTTTCGGAACTTTTATCTTTCATTGTTTAAAATTTTCGACATAGCCATCATTGTTGTTGATTTAAATATCCACATTGATAACCCAACCAATGGTTTTGCAGCTGAATACTTAAACATTACAGAATCTTTTAATTTAGTCCAACATGTGACTGGTCCAACTCATAACCGCGCCCACACACGTTTAAACCCTCGGCCTGAGCATCAACTCCTTGACCTAGGAAGAAGTTTTGATCTCTGACCATCTCTGTGTTAAGTTTGACTCCCTGTTCCACTTTGCCCGAAAAAACATCAAAACTACTAAAAACTCACACATCTTAAGTGAACATAGTGCTCTCATCTCACGCTTGACCATAACCCTTACGAATCATCTGATCCTAATGTTTTACTCAATGGCTTTAATAATCTCTGTCAAACCACACTAGATATCATCTTGAAACAAGTCTGAAATCACCTGTTAACACCTCTCCATGGGTTGATGACAAGTTACGGGATCTCAAAAGTCTGTGTCGAAAATCAGAAAGCAAGTGGAAAAAGACTAAATAGCATGTCCACTACTTACAGTTGCAATCAGAAATATTCAACCCCCCAAAGATCTTTAGGATTTATCAATTAAAGTTTTTTCAAAGAGCAAGATTCTGCTTCGGATGACTTCTTTATGAGTTAAGTGATACATAAAATCAACACAGAAAATGCATGATGTAGTATTTGTGTGTAACAGTATGTTTTGTTAAGATAGCCATGTCACAATTATTCATCCCCTATATAATATTGTTGTTTTTAAAGCTGTCTGACGGTTTTTATGGCCTAAAGTGGAATTGAAACATAATTAAGCTTTTGGGAACTCTATAATGATCCTTCAATTGCTTCAGCTGTGATGCATATATAAACCCCACCCATGAAGGTATTCAAGGTGAGTTGCAATCATGGGAAAGACAAAGGAGCTTACACAAAAGCTGAGAGAGGAGATTATTTCTTCACACCTGAAGGGCCTTGGGTATAAGAAGATTTCCAAAAAATGTAATACCCAAGAGACATCATTGGGAGCATTATAAGGAAGTTTAAAACTTATGGAACAGCTGCAAACCTGCCTGGCCGGGGAAGAAAGCCCAACATTTCATCAAGGGCCCTTAGCAACTTAGTCAGAACAACTAACAGAAACCCCTGTGTGACTGCAAGACACCTACAGGATGACCTGATGAAGGCTGGTACAAGTGCTTCAGTGGCAACTATAAGATGTGCACTGAATAAACAAGGACTTCATGGCCGGACTCCAAGACGCACTCCACTCTTGACCACAAGGAACATCAAAAGTCGACTAGAATATGCCAGGAGGAATTTGGATAAGACTACAGAGTTTTGGGTGACAGTTCTATGGACTGATGAAACCAAACTGGAACTGTTTGGAGATATGGACCAGCAGTATATCTGGCGTGCGAAAGGCCAGGCTTATGACCAGAAGAATACCATCCCCACGGTCAAGCATGGAGGTGGGTCATTGATGATGTGTGGCTGTTTTTCTGCGGCAGGAACTGGCAATCTTGATCGTGTAGCCGGCATCATGGATTCCCAGAAATACCAGGCCATTTTAAAGAGGAATGTGATGCCTTCTGTTGACAAATTAAACCTTGGTGATCATTGGACTTTCCAGCAAGACAATGATCCCCAGCACAACCCCTAAGTCAACCAAAGCTTGGTTGAGAAAAAGATCCTGGAACGTCCTGGAGTGGCCTTCTCAGTCACCAGATTTAAATCCAATTGAAAATCTTTGGTGGGATTTAAAGAAGGCAGTTGCAGCAGGGAAGCCATCAAACATCACTGAGCTAGAGGCTTATGCACGTGAAGAATGGGCAAAGATTCTGATTGAGAGGTGTAAGAAGCTTGTCAGCACTTACCGAAAACGTTTGTTAGAAGTTATAAAAGCTAAAGGATGCGCCACAAAGTACTGAAGCTGGGGGTTGAATAATACTGCACATGCACATGTGTTAAAAGAGTTACATTTTTCATTTGAACTTCAAAGTTAAGTCAACTTCTGTTGTCAAAATAACTCAAATATGTTTCAATAAATATTTTTTGTTGTTTAATGAGGCTTTTTGTCATTTATTGTCATTATCTTCCATCCAAATCACTATAATGTCTTTTGAGGTGAGGGGGTTGAATATTTCTGATTGCAACTGTATATATGAAAGACCTCTTAACTTCTTACAATAATAAAAGTAAAGTAGCAAGAGCAAATTATTTCTCAAAACTAATAACCAGCAATCACCATTATCCCAGATTCTTTTTAAAACCACCAATAGACTCATAAACCCAGCTCCTTCCATGACATTATAACTAACATTGTACCAGCTGCCACTGTCATTCTCTTCCTGAACTCATTGACACTGTGTCACACATGCGTTCATCTTCCAACCCTCTTGACAACCTACCCACCTCACTCCTAAAAGAAGTAATCAGTACTATTGGCCCTAGCCTTCTCAGAATTATGAATTGCTCCCTTTCTTCTGGCCATGTCCCTGATTATTTTAAGAAACCCCCCATTCAGCCTTAACAGAAAAAGCCAAAT
Organism: Hippoglossus stenolepis; assembly: GCF_022539355.2. Taxonomy (NCBI): domain Eukaryota; kingdom Metazoa; phylum Chordata; class Actinopteri; order Pleuronectiformes; family Pleuronectidae; genus Hippoglossus; species Hippoglossus stenolepis. Next base: position 31,922,644 of record NC_061483.1, on the reverse strand, counting down.
CTTGACCAATCACTCCCACAGAATTATCGGTCCATTTCAAAGTCCCTGTTCATATCCCAAATCCTTGAAAAGGTGGTTCTAGCCCAACTTTTAGCTGTGTGTGACAATAATATACATTTTGATAAATTCCAGTCTGGATTTCGCAAACAACACAGTACTGAAACCGCTCTCCTTAAAATTACAAATGATTTATTGATGTCTACCGATGCTGGCTCCGTATTACTGCTCCTTGACCTTATTGCCACATTTGACACCATTGATCATAACATTCTCATCAATAGACTAACACAGTGCATCAGCAATTTTGGAATTGCCGTTAAATGGTTCAAGTCTTATCTCTCAGATTGAGAAATTTCCTTTTTTTAGAAATTTCTGTTTGGAAATAACATCTCATCCTTAGCGCGACACTGATGAGCGGAGTGCCACAAGGTTCTATTGTTGGTCCCATTCTTATTTCGCTTTACATGCTCCCATTAGGAAACGTCATCATCCATTGTAATGGGATATCATATCATTCCTATGCCGATTGACACCCAAATCTACCTGTCTTTTAAGCCGGACAACGTCAGCTGCGTTTTTGTCCTAACAGAGTGCCTAACTGCAATAAAGGAATGGATGTCACTTAACTTCCTTCAGTTAAATTCAAACAAATCAGAAATAATTATCTTCGGTCCTGATCAGCTAGCAGGCAAACTCCTATCATCGCTTGCCCCTGTCAACCAATATTAAAACAATAGCTAAATATCTAGGTGTCACATTCGATTCCCAACTGAATTTTAAAACACATGTTAATGAATCATTAAATCCTGCTACTTCCATCTACAAAAATTCAGGATTGACTTAAAGATTCTTTTAATAATTTTCAAAGCTCAACATGGGCTGGCCCCTACTTACATTTCGCAGCTCTTGACTCCCTGCAATCCAAGTCGCAACCTAAGATTGGCCAGCCTGTCCTTGTTAGCTGTCCCTAGATCAAGGCCGGCTACTGTCTCTGTCAAGGCCCAGAGGCTCTGGAACTCCCTGTCTTATGAGATTCGGCTAGCCAGCTCGCTACCTATCTTTAAATCACTGCTCGAATCATATTTTTATAGGAAAGCATTTTTACAACCACATTTTATGTAGTTTCTTAAATAGGACAGCTTTTGACTCTGCTCTCTATTGGGGTAGGTATGTAGTTTAGTTTTTAAAAAGGCATAGCGGTAATGACGTCTCATCTACTGAGCGGGCCACATGGCTTGCATCGTGATGGCACCACTGTTCCTGGTCTCTCTCTCCCCCTATCTCTCTCTCTTCCCTCCCCTCTTTTCCACCCACCTCTCTTCCCCATTTTCTCACCCCAACCAGTCAACGCAGATGGCCGCCTACGCTAAGTCTGGTTCTGCTAGAGGTTTCTATCAGATAATGGGGGAGTTTTTTCTCTATAAATTTGAATGGTCACCTATTGAAATTGACATGATTATTCTTATTCTTATTCTTCAGGCAAATGTATTGGCTTTTTGAGGGCCTAAACATGCTTGAAATCTCACCAAAGTTCAAAAGTGGTGAAAATGTACGTATTCTGCAGTAATTTGAAGTTGGCGTGGCAAAATGGCTCATTAACCCCCCCAAAACGCAGCCCCTTACTTCGCTTTCACCGATCTTCATGGAATTCGGTACACAAGTGACCAAACGCACAAAAAAGTTATGAAAAAAGCAACAGGAAGTTGGCAATATTGGATTTAGTGGCCATTTTGGCCATTTTACACGTGTATTTTAACGAACTCCTCCTAGAGCTTTCGTCAGATCAACTTCAAACATGGAGATTAAAACTACCTCGATTTTTGAGTTTTCGTCACACAGCGTGACTATGGAGTGGTGTCAAAGTTTGATTACACGCCATTAAAACACAAGGTTGTTTTATCTGTATAATGTCACAGTGTCAGTGGTCATAGAGTACTTTGATGTCTTAGACATTGCAAAGGTGAAATATTTATACGATCTGAAGAGAAACAAGAGTGTTTTTGACCTGAACAGATCAATGAGTCTGTTTGTACTGACAATGATAATAATAGGGTGACGTACTGGCAACAGGAAGTAAGCCTCTTTTTACATCTTTGATTCGATTTACATAAAATTTTCACCGTTAGGTCTGCACTAGATGGCGTGGACCAAGATGCATAATTGGTGGGCGTGGTTCGGTGTTGCGTGACGGACACAGAAAGTGAAGTTATCCTTCCTGCGGTGCGCAAAACGCTATACAGCTAAACAATATACAGCTCAAATGAGCTCAGACAAGTCATACGACCATGGTCAGAATTGTGACCTTTCCTCAAACTGTGTAAACATTGAGGTGTGGCAAAGATTGAGTTTTTTAAAATTCCACTATGCATTGTCCAATCGGCACCAAAATCTGTCACATGATCAGAGTCCAGGCCTGAATAGCTCCATATGTCAATATTAACTCAGGGTCATAGTGCCACCTACTGATTCACTGTGAAAAGGAAGTTTTTTTTTAACTCCACTGTGCACTGTCCAATCGGCCCCAAAATTAAAACCTAAGATCAGAGTCCAGGCCTGAACAGCTCTGTGTGTCAATATTATGTCAGGGTCATAACGCCACCTACTGATCAGCGTGACAATGACGTTGTTGTAACTCCACAGTGCATTGTCCAATTGGCCCCAAATTACTCACGCTTCATCAGAGCCCTGACTTGAACAGATCTATTCGTCTGTATGTAGTGATAGTGATAGCGCCACCTACTGGCAACAGAAAGTAAGGTGTTTTACAACTTTAATTCGATTTACACAGGAAGTGAAGCGTTCCTGTGGTGCACAAAACGCACGCAACGCTGGGTCATTTCGCCCGGTCCCCAACCGCCCTCTCCCGCGGCCGCATCAGGTGCCGAGTTCACAAGTGCTCTGGCCCGCTCAGTGCTGCCGTGCAGCCCTAGTTATATTATGATTTGGCCCTTATAATTTTACTGACTTGAATACCTTTTATTTCAGTTCATTCATCATTTTGCCATGGATTTTTTATGTGAAGCACTTTGTAACCTTGTTTAGTTAAGTACTATGCAGATAAAGCTATTATTATTATTATTTTGTATCAGTTGGTCCTTACAGATCTGAGCAAATGGAAATGACGTGGAGTTCCCCAAGGGTTCATTCTTGGTCCAGCTCTGTTCAACATTACATGCTCCCACTAGCTTGCATCTTACAAGACAATAAAATATCCTACCATAGCTACGCAGATGACACACAGATTTATCGAACAATAACACCGGATGATTGTTGACCAATACAATACTAAATAAATGCATTGAACACATTAATCAGTGGATGTGCCAGAATTTTCTCTGGTTAAATAAGGACAGAATGGAAACTATTTTATTTTGGTGCCAAAAAGGAACATTCTAATGTCAGTACTCATCTTGAAACCCTACAACTTCAGACCTCAAACCATGTCAGGAATCTTGTTGTAGTTCTGGACTCTGACCTAAATTACTATATATCCACATCAACAGAATATCTCAGGTTTGTTCTGAACACCCTATCAGCTAGCCATATAGGTGGAGACTGGGAGCTTTGATTTTATCCAAAGCATCCTGCCTGCCATGCTCTACAAGTCTGCACCACAACTTTAACAACATTTCCTCATGAAGTAATGGTTATAATTAACAGCAGGTCACTTAGTGTGGAACATCTTCATGATCCAACTGGTCTTGAACCTCTCACTCCTACATACTACATACTATATACTAACCATTACATTACATGCCATCCTCTTAGCTACAAAGCGACTTACAATTAGTGCATTCTACATCTATGAGGGGCCATTTAGGGGTTCAGTATCTTGCCCAAGAACACTTTGGAATGCAGATGGGCATGCAGGTGGGGAAGACTGAGTATCGAACCGCTGACCTTTTGGTTGGAGGACGACCACTCCTCTAAGGTAAAGGTAGAGGAGTATAATTCTTAGCGTTTTTGCAAAGATGTTTTATTACGTCTGAAAAAAGGAGTTGCCAGTAACTTTAATTGTATTGGATTTGGCTGCAACACTGTTTACCCCTGTGACTCCAAAGTGTTTTGTGGAAACAAACACTTCACCCATACCTCCATCTGCATAGTGGTTAGTAGATAATGAGTGAATTTAAATTTTTCGTAGACTATCCCTTTAAAGACCACTCTATAGAACTTTCAAGGGACTTTCCAAGAACTTATTTTAATAACTATTAATTCTACTAGTTTGTTGTTTGCTGATAGATCTTTATCAATACATGATAAAGAAAGCCCTCCCTCAAATGTGAAACGAGGGAGTTGTAGGTACACTGAATCGAAGTCCTTGTTACCAGTTATAGTGTGTGTGTGTGTGTTATTCTAAATATATACTAGAAACTATAGTAGCATAGAAAACATGCACATTGTGGCATAGTTTCCTTTGTTGTTGCCTGCTCTTGTGATAAGTGAATACTAAAGAAGACCATTGTAGTCTAGCCCCATATTCCTCATCTAAGAAAACCTCAAATCTAAACTTAAGTCATTTAGATTTCTACCCTCTATCTGTATCTGCTGCTGAACCTCTTTGTCACTGAAGTAAAATCCACTTCAAGTGAGAATGATTGTTAATAATATTGTCCAACTGTTTTTGAAGCTTGAAAACATGATTTACCAAACCAGCATGCCACAAATTGAAGTGAGAATAGGGCTGTGCAGAAATGAAAAAGAGGGAGTCAGGATAAAAAAGTTGCCAATTTGTTTGCTGTGTCCTGGAACTGTACTAGACTTTTTTTTAAGCGCCTGACAAGCAGGTGAGATCAAAGTCATTGGGACAAAAGAGGCTCAGCAGCGATTTGTCAGGAGACGAGAGGCAGCGGCTGGGTTCAGCCCTCTGATCACTGCCTCGCCAAAGAAAACTGCCCATGAGAAAAAGTACAGCAGAAAGGGTTCAAAGGTCATTTTGATTTGCTCTGGATTACTGGTACCTCCCTTTTCTCCACTAAAAAAGGGAGGTGGGGGTGCAAGAAAAGGACCTGGCTAATAACCTTTGTATTATTGCAGAAAAGAAACCCTTTTGTGCCAAGAGGGCTTTTTGGGGTTGTTGTGGGGGGCGAATTTTTGGGAGGTCAATTAAAAAAGGAGCCCTGAAATTCTTGCCTTTATTCATGGTCGCAGGAGAGAAAAGGGGAAAGTAAAAATGTATGTTTTGGAGTTCTGTGTCAAGACACTTCATGTGGCTGGGTTTTGATTCATTTGTCAAGTGGATGATGGCAAAAGTAATTGTTAAACATATTTCAGTTAGGTAAATAATTAAAAATTGTCCAAGCATTTCTTTTGAAGAAAAAGTATTGTCTTGTCACTTCTAAACATGGTGTGAATGCACCCAGAATGCATTAAGAATGCACTGGGATCTGATCACTTCTGCTACACATGCAAGTGTGCAGTGTAATGTGAATTCAAATGCATCTTTGATCACATTGAAGGACCCATTTGTCAACTTGATATTACATAGATAGCTGGGCAAAACTCCTAAACACAGTTGATTTGCCTCTGCCAAATAGGACAAGGTTCTGAGGTGTGTATCTGAGCAAAGGAATCAAATCTGCTGCTGCAACCCTCGTCCCTCCAAACTGTGCTCTTAGACAACACTCAAGGAAACAATAAAATATACACCATGACTGCCTCTTTGACATGCTGACCAATGTTGTTTTCTGATTTTGACAGTCTACATTCTTTTTAAATCCCTTTATTGTCATGAAAATAAACTCTCTGTCCGGGAACCCTGTGAGACATAGGCCCACTACACTTACTGAATTTCAATAAAAGGTTTGCTATGCTACTAATGGAGAGGATAGTCATTGAACAGACCAGAAGAAATGACACAAGCTGAAGTGTATATAGCTGTAGATATTGGAAATGTTGACGCCTGTCAAAACCGACTCTGTACAACTGTTTTGTCCGTAGCCTGTGACAATGAAGGAGATGCTATCAACACCCTGAAACACCACCTGCTCTTCAATGGACTTGGACATTTTGCTGCCCACCCCCAGCTTTTCAGTTCTGATGAAAAAATGACATCCATTATTGTGGAAGTGTAGAATCCTCAGTGTGACCACACTTTCCAGGTATAGTTATAGTTTGTGCATTGACTACAAAATTACCATAATTGTATACATTACTAGTACAATGCAGCTGTTTCCTTGCCTGACAGCATGGATAAAAGATGTGTCAATGAAGATCAAACTTGGAGACACCATCTTCCCTTATGGTCATCCCACACATTAGAACTTTGTGAATAATAGCTGCATGAATTGTATCACAAACAAATTGTTCTCGTTTTTTGGTTATATCCTTGTCCTCTTTCTCTGTGAGTTTGACCTTCACAATTTCTCTGATGAATTAGTGAATGCGACTTATACTTACTAGTGGTGGAAGCGCTTTAAGTGGTGGAAAAGACTGGAAGAGCACTATATATATGAATATAGTCCATTAATTATTTACCTAGGCATGCAAATAGTGTCAACAAAGAAAAGAAATTTGCATCTTTTAAGAAGTTAGTCGAGGCTATGGTTTTCTTAGGAAAAACATTTAGAATTTTATTTATGGATATTAAATCAGCTGCATAATATTTTAAAAGTTGGTGAAGAAGCCTGTAAGGGACTTTTAGCCTTATAACTAAATTATTGTTATTTTAACTACTACTTCATAGAAAACAATTAATAGGCTATATTACTGCTCATTTTGACCCTGGCTGCTTGTTAATTAATTGATCATCATGCTGCTACCAGGGGTGCTGTTCTCTCGATGTCAGGATCTATTTATTTCAAAAAAATGATCCCAGGGTCACTTTTGGATTTGGTATTTTTTAATGAAAAATAGGTCCAACATTAAAGACCCATAAAGGTCTCCACCCCAATGTGACCCCACATATATCCTTGTAGCCCGGAAATTGTAAATGCTTTCCTAGGGTATCCACACACTGTTGACACTGTGGTGACTATAAGTTTCAGTAAAGAACAAGCAGAGCAGCAAAGTCTGTGAAATGTAGGATTTAATTGTTGGTCTCAGCCCTGCAGAAATAAGACATCTGTGAGACCATGAAAATACATTTGAAGATGCAACCCACTGCTGAAAATATAGTTTGGACTTTTCTGCTAAGGTTTGTGTTGGGTGCATAATGTGAGTGAATTATAGAGTTTAGTATGGACTGGGGTCTCATGTTCTAATGTGTGTGTGTGTGTGTGTGTGTGTGTGTGTCTACGTGCCTCACAAATTGAGATCGTTTGCCCTGCTTATTGCTGGGATGCTATGTGGGCGGCGTGGAGGGAGCGTAATTAAAATAGTTTCTGAGAGAAACAGCACACCACATCTGAGGTTCCACCCTCTTCCAGCATTTAACCACATCAAGAGTGTCTCACTTAGAAATGGCCACCAGAACAACCTCAGATACACACGACCTGGCTGATGTTTTGGTGTGTTGTCTGACTTACAAGGGGTTTATGAGGCACAATGTGCACACATTTGTAATTAAAAGAGCAGCCTTTTTCTCATAATCGAATTAAATAAACTGACAGAGGCAAAAAGCTGGGTGATGTATGGCAGGGGAAGACAAATTAACCATTGACTCTCTGGGGGATTCTCAGCAGAGGCCTCCATAGCAGCAGTGGAACAGCGCCAAAGGGCAGAGAGATTTGTAGATGATGGTGCTAATTACCAGAATGCAAACCATAATGTGACCAAGATGGAAGCAATTTAGGCAGTAGTCATTTAGCCTGCTGCTCTTCCGCCCACCGGCTGCTGCTTAGCCAGAGCCCTGGCCTTAGGATGGGAAAAGTCTGGGATAATCCATTGCTCGGGTGAAAGATAAAGAATAATGCACAGAAGAGGGGTTCTTTGTCGAGAGGAGCACATGGAGAGAGCACTGAAACTGATCATTTTTTGTATCTATTTTCTTAATCTAACTTCAACAGAAATTAAGTGTAGAACTAGCAGGCAGTGCTTACAGTTCACAGGGAGGAAGGAGTTTGTAAATATTTTAGAAAAAAGATGGCTGTGAAATTTAACTGCTGAGAGAGGAAACTGGGTTGGATTCCCAAGCCAACCTGCAGCCACAGCTTGACAGCAGCTCTTAAGACCTCTGTGCATCTATGTGAGTGTAGGCAAGAAACCCTGATTCAAAGCAAATTACAAATTAAACGTACATGATTTACTGACCTTAGTTTCTGATGTTAGGTTTACTGGGTACCCTTGACAAGCACCTGTTTGATTGGGGTGAAGCTAGGCCTATTTATACATTATCTATTATGTGGACTACCCATAAATTAAAAGTCAAGTCATTTTTTTATGACTTCAGTATGCTCAAATGATCAATACATCTGAATGAGAAAGTTGGGTTTAAGCAGCCAGACTAAACCATCCAGTTGGAGAGAGATTGGGGGAGAGGTGTCAGATTATTAAACATAAAATGTGGGAATCAACAGTGAAATTAAGTTGGTTTAAAAAAAAAAAAAAGATTATTTGTTTGTTTTGGTTATGGTAGATTGATTATGTATTACAACATCAAACACATTATTCCTCACCTGTTGCACAGGCTAACTCAGTCTCAGTCCGGCTGTATAGACTACTTTGGAAAGTCTAATTGCTCTTTCAGCAGAAGCGTTCAAGGGAGAGAGCTGTTCCACACTCAGCCACTGTAATTTTATCCACGCCGCAGTCTCTCGCTTCACACAGGGCTGATACCTTTGCCTCCCCCTTTCCTTTGTATCAATTGGTCGGAGTTCAGCCTATTGTCGCCACAAGCTTCTTTTATATCTGCGCTCTGATTGTGCTGCGACTCTCAGTCAGATCCACAGGAGGGACGTCTAGCAGCAGCAGAGCCTTGGAGCGGATCCCACCGCGGGGACGGCTGTGCTGTCAGCGGTATCTCTTGGACTCGTATGTGCTCAGTGCTGGAGCTCTCCAGCTTTTAGGCCCCGACACTTTAATGGGACCCCGGGAGCCGGGCAGGAGTTCTCCGTTTTTTGCCACAATCGTCTCTCCCCGGCCATGCCACAATGCTGATGATACATCTGCTGGTGTTGCTGAGCCTGTTGGATCCCGTTAGTCCCCGGAGCCGCTGCGACCCTGGCCAGGCTTGCGACCCCCGACAACGGAGGGACGCCGGGGGCCGCGGAGGAGTATATGAACACCTCGGAGGAGCGCCACGAAGAAGGAAACTCTACTGCGCCACTAAATATCATTTACAAATCCATCCTAATGGGAAGATAGATGGCTCACTGGAGGAAACGAATCCATTAAGTGAGTATTGACAAATTTTTCACATACAAGCTGTCATTGATAAACATGAAGTATCTAATTTTATATGACACAAGCTCATGTGTTTTCTAAATAATCAGTGCCTCTGTGAAAATATGGAAGTTGTATGGAAGTTTTTAAATGTAAATTGGTGGCATGAAAAAACAAGTTTCACCTCAGGTACTTGTATGAATATCTTGTAGCATACACTTCTTTAGCCTTTATTAAAATGTACAGTATTCAGCAAATTTTTGTCTCTTAAATTCTAATCTGATTGATTAAAAAATCTTATCGACTTTCACCGTCACTTACTCAGTGATGTGGACCTTTTTTTGACGGGACCAGTAGTCCTCAGAAGAACCTAACCCCAGTTTTAATCATGCAAAACGTAATTTGTGAGTTCTGCGAGGGATAGGTGTGAATTGAGGCTGGGTGAAGTTCAGTTTATGACATTGAGTGCATGGTCACGGTTAACATTAGTAGTGTTTGGCTGTCTGCAATGAATGGAAGTTAATATAGCTGCGCAAACGTGCGTGTGTGACAGCGAGACATCCAGTTTAATCTCTATTGGAAGTATCAGCCTGCATTAACTTCCCGTCGGGATAAATGCGCGCTCCCGACGGATGTTTATCTGATTACAGAGCATTAGAGCTTTTCTCTAAAAGCCATTGTCTAATCAAACACTGATTAAAAAGCCAATAAACCCGCAAATTAGGTGCTAAGAGGTGGCCCATAGAAGCGGGAATTAATCCATTTACTTTCGTAAACGTTCATTTATTTTAGTGATTTCGGCTTTATGTTTAAGACTATAGGCTTTTTGATATATGCTATTTCACCCTCGAAGAAGGATTGCTGAATTTATAGAGATAAATGGAAAGATATTTGATCATAATGACTCTAACACCAAACACACTAAACTGTTGTCTAAGAGTTGTCCGTTTCTTTTTGTTACAGGCATCATGGAAATCACAGCAGTGGATGTGGGAGTTGTGGCCATAAAAGGGCTTTTCTCTGGCAGATATTTGGCCATGAATGATAAAGGGCGACTGTATGCCTCGGTGGGTACAAATTTCATTTCATCATCTCATGTATCACCTTGTCTTCAACACAAACAGCTCCTGGCTTAGAGGGAGAGAAAGATAGGGCAGAAAGATTAACATAGTAGTCCTATGAACTGACTGAATTTCTGCTGGAAATTCTGTTACTTTGTGGATAATTTGCTGTCACACAGAGTCCATACAGAGCTGCGTAGAGTACTCAGTGTCTTTGAGAGTTTGCCCTGTGAATCAAAAACATACTGCAAGCTGCATGACAAATGTGGCTCACTGTTTCTTTCCTTCTCATATCCCCAGGAAGTATTCAACAAAGAGTGTGAGTTTGTGGAGCGGATCCATGAGTTGGGGTACAACACCTATGCATCTCGCCACCACTCAACCGAACAGCCACTGCCAACAGGGGGCATTAGCAACAAGCGACGAGCCAGCGCCAAACGCCAGTGGTATGTTTCTATTAATGGCAAAGGCCGGCCGCGGCGGGGCTTTAAAACGCGAAGCACAGACAAAGCCTCACTATTTCTGCCTCGGGTTCTGGGCAACAAGGACCATGAGATGGTGAGAAGGTTAAGAGACAGTCAGAGCGCACACCACCACACGCATCACCTCAGCAGCCGTGGTGAATGCCGAAGACGCCGGCATCGTGCCAGGAAAGGCCGGGGCTGACTGAGCAGACATTCAGAGGAGGGAGCTGACCCTGTAGTCCTGAGACTGTTCAGAACCATGACCTTGTTACACAGTGTAGCTTGATTTCAATGGAGGATGTGAAAAAACAGTCTTGATGCTGCCTTCTGGATTAGCAGAAGTATTTGTCATTGATGCACAAAGAAAGAAATCCATAGAAGACGAAGAGAAGACCTATAGCCAACTGAAGTGTTGCGACACATTGGTTGAATTGCCCACACATGCACACACGCACACACAAACATACACTTGACTTCATGCATGCACACACACACACACACACACACACACACATACACAAACTGTGTAATCTTCTATTTACTGATGTCTGACTTCTTCAAAAATTCTACTGTCTTACTACTTGTTACTGTAGACAAATGCATTAGTATAGATTAACACTTCAATCTAATTTTATAAAAAGTTCAAATTTAGAACAAGAGACCAATTTATCTTCATCTTTTCACAGAGCTACATACCTTTTGACAGGGATTATTGTAAATGCAGTATACAGGGATTCTGTAGGTTTTCATTTCACTGAAATGATTAACAGAATATAATATTTTGCTACACGAGTGCAAGTGCTAACAAAAATGATGGATATTGAACAGAGTACGTAATAAATCAAAGCACTTTTTGTCAGATTCGCATTAAGACACAAATGTAAAATCAGTATGGGATGTGATATAGTGGAATATTTTTACAATGTGATAGTCTACTGTCTGCAAACTGAAAGAAGTACTTTGTATATTTTACTAATGATATGAATATTTTACTAATGATATGAGTATTTATTTGGTGCCTGTGTTGTAAGTTATTGATAAGACTATTTCTGCATTTTGCCTGTTGCTAATTGTTTCATAGTTATCACTTATCACCTGCTTCCAACATAAATGAATATTGACACAAGAAAACAAGTGGCCAATTTGTACTTTGTTTTTTTTTTATTTTCACTCCTACACATCTTATGGTTTTCCCTTTAAAATGCAAAGTGTTTTGGTTTCCTCAAGGGGTAAATGCAACTGTATGAACCAGATGTGAAGACGGTTAGACAGCTGTGCCTGTATTTGTCTGTAACTTCCTAAGGATCTCCGTACAAATACAAATCACATCATTGATGATTTACAGAGAGTAGTTTTCTGTGCCATAATCCTGCTCTGTAGAGCTGCAGTGGACAGGTATGGGTGGTGTAACAGTAGGTTAGCTAAGTTTATTACAACATGCAGCCCCCCCCCCTATCTACATGTGACATTATCTCTCTCTCTCTCTCTCTCTCTCTCTGCTGCTCATTTGTGAAAGTGCCCACCTGTTGCTGCAATACAGCTGAGCAGAAACTATAAAAACGACCATCAATGCAAAATTCATTACAAGAAGCATTCTTTTGGAAGTTCAGGTTTTGCTTTGCCTCACTCCCATCTATAGGTAGCTGCTATAAAGCCTTGTCATTCTATACCTGCGGGCTGGGGAGGCTTCCTGGCTTGGACAATAGCTCCTCCCAAGGGGGGCCTGGGAAGCAATGCCGCCTGAGACTATTGGGCTTTTTTTTTTTAAACACTGAGCAAAAGCCGCAGAGTCAATAAACAAGACAGGTCCTCTTGTAAGCAGAAACTGTGTCATACAAAATGTAACACCTTGTTATGAATGCAAAACTCTAATATTACTCAACAGGAATGCAGGACTTTAGAGGGGCTAGGGCCTTTTGTTTCCTCTCTGTCTGTTTTATCTAATAACATTTATCATCCCAATCTCTTACTACATGTCCTTTCTATCCATGACATCCCACTGAAGGCTTCATCCAACTAAGACTTGGCAGCTGTGCAATAAATACAACATTCCTCTGCAATATCAATTGTGCTGATGGAATAAGGAACCCTTAAAGAATATTTTCTTGTGAATCATTTCTTTAAAAAGGTTAAGAATGAACAGGGGTTATATTATCAGCTTATAATTTTGATTACACAATATCAATAAGAACATTCTTGTAATTGTGCTACTTGCCAAAGTTCAATGATGGTTAAATAAATCTACGAAATAATGGCTACACAGTTGAACAAAAAGTGTAAACAAATTTACTGAACCAGTTTTCTTTGTATTAGTACTGTGGTGGGCTGACAGAGACATTCAGGAGTAAAACTGAACACTATAAAAGTGGAATGGTATTTTAAACTCTGCCCTCAGCTCATAGCAGGTGACCACAGCACATGACTGTTCACTTGTAAACATTGACCCCTGGAGGCAGATAGCTGTCTCCCTTTCAGACACCTGGTGACTTGTTGCCAGTGTGAATGTGCCTTTTAATTAATTGAGCTCAGTCAAAATCCCTGCCAACAAACACAGTAACAATCCAATCTAATTTCAGCAGTTACAAAAAAGAGTCATGTTTCAGTCCACATTCATAAGTTTGTCATCTTTTCACCAATGGAATGAACATATTTAGTTAAAAAATGAAGTTGAAGAATATCAATAAATCAAATTATTGAGCAAAGTGGTAAACAATGATACAAATTGACAATATTTCATATATATTTACATGAATAGAATATATTGACTGAAAAGACAAATTCACCAGTACAAGTCACTTAGTGAATCCAGTATGGGAGCAGTTCAGTCACAGCTGTCTAGCTGGCCAGCATCCAACTTTACTGTGCCAACAATATCAGAGGAAATATCCCTCCCCTGTTTGGATAAACAGAGCATGACACTTGATATACAAACTCACTAACAGGTAGGACACCTTTTCACATGTTACAGATGGATTGTTTGACACTAAAACAGGTTGATATTTGAACAGAATAATGTTTAACTGTGATGATATTATATGCTAGGTGAGTCTAAATAAAGTCTTCATCAACACAACCCTCTGAAAAAATGTGTTTCTTTTTTTATATTAAAAAACTACAAGATAAAAACGTTACACCCTGTAAAAGGTTACAGGGTGCTGGTTATAATCAGTGATTTTTGATGACAATTATATTTTTTAAGCCCAGTCATTGCCCTCTGGTAACGAATTATAAGAAGATGCATTATGTAAGATTGGAAATGATGAATAAATTGATAAACCAACCAATACTTGTGTTTTATGTTAAAACATTTTAGGCTCAGAATTGCAGCTGTCGCCCAGTGAAATCTAAAACCTCTTTCACTCAGCATAATTCATTGCGAACATGCAACCTAAAACCACCACTTCAGTACAACACAAACAAAATCTAAAGATGAACACAACATAAAAATCTCAGCATAACTGAAGAGACACAACTTTCTATACTTTTTTATTTAAAAGTGGTAAGAGGAGATTACAGAACCATGGACAGCGCCAGCACAGGGCCTGCTGGTCTGTGTGGCTTGCAAATGGTAAATGGTCTGTTTTAAAAAAGTACTTTTTAGTCTTGATGACCATTCAAAGAGCTTTAGGGTACAGTTTTTTGTCATTCACTCATACACACACATTCATACAGTGCATCTATGTTCAGCATTTTCTCTTTGAGAAGAGGCAATTTGGGGTTCAGTATCTTGGCCGGATTCAAAATTGATCAGTTGTCCTGGTGGTCAACCAACTCATCAACTGTCATGCAGGCCTTCATAAAGATGTAAAGGTATGTCAGCAATTTTACTTTTGGAATGTGATTCCTGCCCTGAAGGTCCAGTGGCCAAACGTTGTTGTGAAGATCAAGTTGTCCATCAAATGTTCTGGAGTGGTGTCCTGAGGGTTCCGCAGTCTTGTGTGTTCCTGAGTTAAGCTTTCTATCAGCCCAATGGTTGTTCAGAAGGCAATCAATGCCTTGAGTTTTCCTGAGACTCCATTGATTTAATGATACTTTGATGCTGAACTTTCTGATTCTGGTAGCCTGGTAGACTACTAGTTTCTCTTTTGGTTCATAGATTCTGAGTGTCTTTTGGTCCCCCAGACTGGGTCTTGTTGGTTAGCCGGTATGTCAGACTCAACACCACAGGACTGTCTCTGAGATCTAGCTGCATTCATGTAGCCATTTTGCAGCACACAAAGAAACAATGTTTTTGTACAAGGAGGATCAGCCAAATGTGAACGTGAGAAAACATTTCATGCGTAGTCAGTGAGGAGCAGGACAGAGCCACCCTAGAGATCAAAGGACTCTGTTGCTCGGCTGATAGATAGTGAAGACCCTAAGTCCTCAAACATATATAATGAAATACTTAGCAGAGAGGGTAAATATTAGTCCTCAGCATAGATTTATTGCATGAAGAATAGCAGTAGTAAAATGGTAAAATAAAAGGTGGGTAAGTTGATTAGTTTAATTCATTGGATATCAAATGCAATGCACCACTGCATCTTAAAGACTGTCAAGGATGACACATCAAAGTCCCACTGCCATGACACCAGTAAATTATCATCATTCAACCAAAGCATATCAACAAAAATTCAGAGAAGAAGAAGAAAGTTATGTTGTTTTAAAACACATTTATCACATTGGTTTGATATTGGCCTTACTTTGATGAAGACTAACTAAAGGAGGTATCTGCAATATTATTTAATATTTTGAATATTAAAATATGATTAATAAACAGAAGAGCCACACTTTTAGAACTGAAAGGGGAAACCAAATCAAACAATGAAAATGTTCAAATAAAACAAACTTGTATTGTAATGTGAAGACTTCAAATAAAGCTCCTCCAACTTTTTAAGAAATACCTAAGACTTATTTCTTGTAAACAATAACCTATAAACATGTTCACAAGCCATTACTTATCTATTAATGAACACGGATCCTATGATACATGGCCTATTAACACCTATGACAGTTCACAAACTTAACAAAGTTTTTCAGTCATAGCGTCAGAGCTCTTTAAAGTCTATGCCAAAAATGATAGCATTTTATCATGCTGGAAACTCTCTATTTAGTCTTACCATTGTTTTCTTTAAGGGCCCGGGATATGATTTTCCCTGTGACAGCTTTTTTCATTCGGTTGAATTGGACCTGTGTTTTTTCCTGTTATTGTTCATTTATAGAACTGTCTCCTGTCTCGACATCATGGTCTGTTAACTGGGCCGTTTCCTATTTTACATCCTCCCATACATATAGTATGATATTCTGCTGCTGATAATGAAAACCTCACACAATGAAGTTTTTTTTCACTATAACAACGCCTTCATTCATTTATTTTCTACAAACTTCTGCTTTGCTCTCAGATAAGACCGCTATTATTTGGTTTGAATAAAGCCCCCAGCTCTGTTTGCTGCGCCTGAATGTGAAAATAAAGTTTGTAGGTTTATTCTAAGTGTGGAACTGTGATGTAATGTGTGTGCAGGTATAAATATAGAGGCATGGCTGAACAGCGCTCATGCAGATCAATGTCGCTCCGACGCTGAAGCCAGTGCGCCTGTCGGTCTGGGAATGAGTGCAACTTACACACTATCCTCTCTGCCGCACCGCTTCTTCTTTTTATTCTCGCTTCATTGGAAAGGCAAACGCCGGGCGGCTGTTTTCAGAGCCAGACCCAAGATGGGCTCTTTGTCGGCCCTGCGGACTGTCCTGGTCCTGGGCCTGGTGACCGGACTGGCAGGATGCGCCCCCGGCCTGAACCGAACAGCGGACCGCTGGGAGGCCCTCTACTCCCGGTCTTTGGCACGGATCCCGGGAGAGAAGCGGGAGGAGATCAGCCGGGACAGCGACTACCTCTTGGGCATTAAAAGGTTGCGGCGCCTCTATTGCAACGTGGGGATTGGCTTTCACATTCAGGTGTTACCGGACGGTAGAATAACGGGGATACATAATGAGAATCGTTACAGTAAGTTGTGTCAATTATTTATTGATTAGAAACTGATAATTGGTTTCTCCACCTTTGGCAGTTTTTGGTGTTAGAGTGAAGAAACTCACTGTTACTTGGGCTAGCAAATACCAATTTGATAATTTATTTTTAATGAGTTTTGAAGAAATGAGAAAGAGCTAAATTACTTCATTGACATTGTTCTGATCTGGTTTCCTGTTAGTAACTAAACGCTCAAACTCTCAGAGATCATAGGCTTCTGAAGGAGATGATGCTCATCCTTGTCAGTGAACAGCTCAGTTATTGATCCATGCTTTGGTGTGAACATCTGGAATTCTTCCACAATGCCCCATGAGCACATACTCTGTGTGCCGGTGCTTTCTGCCTTGTATGTAACCAGAGCTCGCTGTGATCCAGGCCAGCGGCCAGCCAGCACCTAAAGTTAGGACACAGCGCATGGACCCATCTGTTAGGATAGATTAACCCCATCGGTCCGGCCCAGGCAAAGTCATCGTCACATGTGCTGACACGAAGAATAACAAACTTGGCTTACATGTCAAATATAATCCCTGTCATGCCCTGTTTGTGAATTGTGGTCCCATCAAAGTGACACAAAGTGAGCTGTGGAACTTAAAACTTGTTTTCTTTTTTTTGCGGCCTCTGTAGGCTACTATTTTGAGACAAGGCATAAAAATTCAGGGAGATACATTACAGAACGTCTCTGTGAGGAATTCACGCCACTGTAAAGCATTTTCACATTAGAGCAGGAACAAAGAATACCTAGCCAAGGCCAAGTGAGAATAGCCTATAGGGTTCAGTAAACAGTCAAATATTTCTGCAATTAATATAACTTAGCTTATATCCACAGAACTACAAAAGTATATAATTGTTATTTGGTCAGTTGATTGAAGATTTAGCTTCTTTGACTTCAAAATCCACAAATGTTAATGTAAAAAAAAGGAATAACAGAACTGTTTTTCATACCTTTTTTTTTTTTAGATTTGATGCCGGCTGGCATAAAATCACTTGATGAAGCCTAGTTTGATCAGGATTTATTTTACTTTAATGTAAAAAATGATCTAGTTTGAGTCAGCACTTTGATAGTTTTTAACACAAGACATCATTTGTTTCACATATGAATTAGCCAATAACTAAAAATGTAAACTGTCATGTTAGTCAGCATCAAATAGTTGACAAACTTTCACATCACCTGACACATATTTAGACAGGTGATTTGTTATTGCCAGAATCTCAGATAAAGAAGGAATTATTTAGCTTTCTGTTGAGCTCCAGACTGTCCAGCTCGTCATCTGCGACACAGAGCAATGTCAGAGTCACTGAGAATCAGATCCAGCTATCAGACCAGCATGTTTCAGTGTGTGGTGTGTTTTTCCTGAAGGTCTTCTGCAGATCTCTCCAGTGGAGAGGGGAGTTGTAACTCTGCGGGGTGTGCGCAGTGAATTCTTTGTGGCCATGAACCGACGAGGAAAGCTCTATGGATCTGTGAGTGTACGAACACTGTCACATCACTGTATCAAACACCCATAAACAAACAAACACACACACAACGTTTTTAGAAGACAAAGACTTTTACTTGCAATTTCACCAATTTTGCTCTGTTTCACAGATCCAACAAAAAGTGTCAGGTGTCTTAATTCTTTAACTATTTTTTTGCTGGTATGTCCCTTGGTAACACTTAAAAACTATGAATAAGAGACTAAATGTGGAGCAGCATCAGAAGCACTAAGCAGGATCCCTGGACCTGAATATCAGTAAGGAGACTCAACACAGGGAAAAATTTACATACATACTGTATATTAAAACACATAAACTGCAGTTCATATACAATACAGCATATAATTACCCCTAAAATAATAAACTAAAATAATAAAGTGCGCACATAAGAGTCCCTTTAATGTCCTTGAGTCCAGTCTTTAAGTGTCAAATTGGTGGATTGATCATTGGAGCCCAATCCGTATTTGTACAGTGTCTGTCCTACCACACCATTGAGTGAAGACGAAAATGGAATGCCTCTCAAAGATCCAAATGTTGGCTTGCCATCCAGTTAACTGGAATCTCGATTTTTTTCGGTGGATATCCTCTCTGGCACCGGTCTGAAGATTCGTCTCTTACCTAAAAACCTGACTGCTGAATAGTTAGAATCCCTGTATCTTCCAACAGGTCAGCAGAGCTAGCTTACTACCATGAAAGATTTCAGGTAACAAAATCTGAGCGAAGCAGGTAGTATAATTGTAGGGTGGGCAGCAAGATGGCAGACAGGTAAAAAAACTCACCACAGAATAAATTGCCCAGGTAGGACGGCTGTGTCCCTCCCCCTTCTGGCTGGGTAATGTCGCAGCAGTTCGCCCAGTTAGCCCAATACAGTGTCATTCAAGGATACAATCTCTCTCTATAGCACTTACACAATATACAATATTGCAGCCTCAAGAATTTATTTTCATTGCTGTTCTAGCATGTATTGGCATACACAGTGTCAAAATTCTAGAACCAATATATAAAACCGTCCCTATTGTTCACACAGTGTTGTTGTCAATAGGAACTATAGTCTTGGTCTTGAGTGACTTCACTTAATATTATTCAAGTCACAATTCATTTCTACTTGAATGTACCATTTTAAATTGCTCTAACAAAACTTTCTCACAATTTTTGAAAATCGAGGTG
The DNA here is from genome assembly GCF_022539355.2 of Hippoglossus stenolepis. Classification (NCBI taxonomy): domain Eukaryota; kingdom Metazoa; phylum Chordata; class Actinopteri; order Pleuronectiformes; family Pleuronectidae; genus Hippoglossus; species Hippoglossus stenolepis. The sequence continues at coordinate 31,903,217 of NC_061483.1, read as the reverse complement.
GGGTTCAAGCCCAGGTTTCAGAAAATTCACTAAATAAATCCAATTACTGATTGGATCAAAATTAAGCAAAGTCAAAGTGTTGTTTAACAATAATGAAAACTGATAAAATGAACTACACAAAATAACCCAACATATTTTAAAAGGCAAAACATAATGCCAGTAATGTTCCATGGAACTGCATGAAAACCACCAACTCTGAAACACACATTTCTCCATGTGTAAATCTAAATGAAAAACAAAGTCATTCCTCTACAAAGTAGTAGTAGTTAAGATTTATAAAAATTGTTTTTTTTACCCTGATACCTGATGTTGCTATTGGTTGCTATCAAGTTATTTACACATTATTTAAGCTTGTACTCCTTCAGACATTTTAGTCATTCTCTAGTTTGAACTTAGGTAGTTGACTCTCAAAGTTGGTTAATAACTAAATTCAGTTGGAAAGGGCCATTAATTGTTAGTCCTCTCAGTGAGAGAAAATAGCACAATCAGAGAGCATGATGTCCGACTGCACTCACATCATTTACCCTTTCGCATACAATCTCTGACAGAAACAACTGCTGTACAATAGTCCTGCAGTGAGAAATAAAGTAATTGTTTGATAATTATCACATTGAACAATACAGACTTAACATTTCCCCCAAAATGTTCCTAGAATCTTTGTCTTCTCTTTGCCTTGAAACAATTAACATTTTAAATAATCCATCTATCTGCCTCTTCCCTCTTCCAGTTACACTACAACAATGAGTGCAAATTCAGAGAGAAGCTCCTCGCCAACAACTACAACGCCTACGAGTCGGTGGCCTACGCAGGGATGTACATCGGCCTGAGTAAGAACGGCAAAACAAAAAGAGGAAACCGAGTGTCCCCCGCCATGACGGTGACACATTTCTTACCAAGAATATAATCATAAATAGACTTCACCTCAATGTGGAGGAAGCAGGAGGGAGGGAACTCCAAACTATGATGCACTTTCACTCCAAGCTTTATGCAAGTGTATGATATTTGATCTTTTTATATGTATATATTCATTTTTCTAATTTATGTTTAACAACAGTTTTGTATTTTTAGGAGGGGTTGTCTTTTTACTGTGGGGGATCCGACTTTTTTGTTTAAATTTTTTAAATTTATCAAATATTTGCTGCTACTGAATGAAATCGTATTTCAGAATTTTGGTTTTCTCTACACTGATGTCAATATGCAACAGTGCACGGGAAACATTTATCACTTAACTATGTTTTTTTTTATTTACAACAAAACAGGACCTGTTGAGTCTCAGCCTTCAAAGAGAATTAAGTTGCAAATCTGGTGTCAATGATTGCCCAATGCAGCAGGTCTTTTGTATGGCACTGGAGCCTAATTGAAACCCTATCATCTTTCTGCCAGAGAGAGAGAGCGATAAAAAGGGAGAGACAGTGTGTGTGTGTGTGTGTGTGTGTGTGTGTATGTATGTATGTATGTATGTATGTATGTATGTATGTGTGTGTGTGTGTGTGTGTGTGTGTGTGTGTTGGGGGTGGTGGGGGTTGTTGAAGAAACCCCACCACCTCCACTAGTCTGTTTATAGCTTTGCCAAGGCTGGTGAACTCTGAACTATTCTGCCGTCAATCTCAGTCAGATCTATAAGACTGCCGATAGAGAGAGGCACCCTCTTTGACATTATATAAGTGGGGAGTTTGGGGATTTTAAAGGCAATGTCAAAGCGCTCAAATGCAACAGAGAAAACATAGCCCTGACTGAGGAATAGGAATATTCTTTATGTCAGGTTATTTCTGATTGTTCCGTAGCGCTGGGAGTGGAAGAAATCTGTCTGCCTGCTATTACTCAGGATATGGTTATGTAGATTGGACAGATATGACCTTTATTGCTGAGTTGTATCATTTATCTAGTAATCTTTGCCTTCACATAAAGTAATATGATGGGAATTTTGACAAAATTGGAAAGTTGAATTCACAATCAATAAAACAGCCCAGACTAAACAAATTATAGCCATTTATAACCTTTCAAATTTTCACATCTGTGCTGCTGTTCTGCAAAAGTTACATAGTCTTTGATTTAAAAACACATAGTCTGGTTGTCAATGTGAGGTGTGAGGGAAAGATACAGTCCAGCAAAAATGGCACAATAGTTCCATAAAGAACTTACAAAACATTTTAACAACAGTAAGTTTAAGATATATTTTTCTTAAATTGTGAACAGAGCCTGGCTATCAGTTGCCCCCTGTCTGAAGTCTGTATGCTAAGCTAGGATAACTGCCACTAGTACATGAGAGTCAAATCTGTTTTCATTGATTAACACAATTATTTCCCAAAATATTGACCGGCCCCTTCATTCATATTAGTACCTTGAGTCATGGTCTTACTTGAGTTTTTAAAGGAATTTCTGAGGCTTAGTGCATTTACCCTCCTCTCATTTCTATGTTCTGTAGTGATAAACAACAACAAACCTAGGATAAAATAAGCTCACATTTATATTGTTGTGAGGATAGAAACTTTGATGCAGTTCCAGTATGACCAATTTCCACTTCCTCCTTGTGCATCTTCTCTTTTAATAAACCATCATTGATTTTCAGGTATTGCTTCAACCTCCTACAGCACAAAATCCTTCCCCTGCACTAGCTCAGTTTACAAATTCCCTAGATCCCCTTTTTCTTGTATTTGTTTCCTTTCTGTCTTTCTGAGTCCCTGCAGTTGACGGCAGCTCAGCTCTGGTGGCCATGTTGTCCTAGTTGCGCCTTGTCACGTTCCAGCTATCTTTACCCTGTGATTTACTTTTAGAAAGGATAATCATGGGAGAAATATTTACGGACAGCTGTTGGACAGTACTATATGCTAGGGCCAGTAACCCTATATTTTTCTTTATATATTTTGTAAATATAACCTCTAAGTAACTGAAGGTGCTGGTATTCCTTTTGGAGCCGGGGGTTGGGTGGTAAGGGGTGACAGTTTTAAATCAACAGAGCTGTGGGAAGGTTCTGTCTCAAAGCATGAAGTGCATTTGATTGGTTCACTTTGGTTCAATCAATGAACAGGTACACCAATCCTCCACAACACAGGTCAAAAAAGGACTGGTGAGAAATAGATGACCATATTTAACCTCTTTCTTCTTTTTTCTTTGCTATGCTCTCCATGTTGTCTTATACAGTCTTTCATCTTAGAGGTTTGAAATCTCAGTTTCAACATTCCACGTACAATTGCATACATTGTAAGTCAGGCCCAACTGTTTGGGACTGATTTATCTTATCTCTGCTGAGAAACAGTGCCTTCAGTAGAACTGATGGCCGGCCCCACTGAACACACATGCTGGGTGTTAGGTTACAAATTGGTAAAGCAAATATCATGCAAACCTTTGCTGTCGTTGCTTCAGGCTATAATTCCTGCAAGAGTATAGATGTAGAGAATGATCTGAACTCTGCGGGTTCAGTAATGTGAAAAAAAATTTAGACTATCAGATCAGGTGCTTAAGCAACTGTCTGCTGGCCCTGTAAAATCTCTTTTTACAATAAATTTAAATCTTTTCTCCAGGATCCCATCTGGTAATATATGCAGGTGTACTGATGTATCTGGTGCTCACAGCTGGGCTCAGAGTTCTCAGGTGTCACTGTTTTGCATGGCAGTCATCATGTTTACAGTAGAATACCTTTCTGGCCTCTGTCACTGACCCAGGGCTAGCCCTCTACTCTGGCTGCTCATTTGTTTATTTAGCTACAAAGCAAGACCAGGGAAGTTCAGAAGTCTGTCACTGGTGTAGCACCCTCATTACTCACTCAAATTATGGACGAAGTGGTAAACAGCAGGTTGACTGTCATAGCTGACCACATGGTCTTTGACAGTCTCACAGAATGTCCATAAAAAGTTTTTGAGGTGTGTTTTTCTGTCATCCATCTGCCATGGAACTTATCATGATTTAATCTGTGCATACAGGCAGCTTAATGGCTCGTGTAACCACTTATGCCATATGCCTATAAACATGACCTGAAGCATTTTACGCTTAGTTTTCTTGGATTTTATGCTAGTAACTACAATTAATTTGTGTTGGCATCTGAGTATGAGGTGTTCAACGATTCAGCCAACTCATGAAACCTTTACCATGTAGGTTCGGTTAAAGTATGTAAAGTATGTAAAGTTTGTCAGCTGTTGCATTTGTTGTGCGCATGCGCCCTGTAAATTCATGTTAACGGCACATTTATATGAAACACCCACCACCAGCACCTTTACATCCCATGAGTTAAATGCCTGTGTCTCCATTCTGAGGTTATGTCAATTGTTGTTATGAGTTCAGAGGTTTGGTCAGATCATGGACATCTTAGACTGGAGATATACTTATAACTTTTTCACACATTTGCACAGATGACCATATATGTTGTATGTTATTGTTCACATACATGCTGTGTACTAAGTGTGTACTACTCATGTTACGGGAGTGTTCCCCTAGAGGGTACACCACAGAACTAAGACTGAATAGAACTTTACATTCTGTGAATTTAATCCACATGGACACTGTAGCTGTGTCTCAATTCAGTGGCTGCATCCTCCGGAGGACCCGGTCTACGCAGCTGACGTCAGCTGCATCCTTCAACTGCTGGGTACACTGTGTCAGGCAAACCGAAAGAGACGGTCTGGTCTTCCTATTCCGTCACCAGCTTGTCCCGCCGTTACAGCCGTTGCCTAGCAACAAAGCTACAGATGAAAACATCATTAAAAATGTTTAACGTTTGTGTACTGTTAGTTGTTCGGTTGAGTACTTGCATTTAAAATAAATTCTCCTGGGGTTCTCGCCTCGCTTTTTGCCACCATTACCTCTTTGAAAAACAGTTTGTCACTGAAGCGCAATGAATCATGGGATATGTTGGGCCAGTAAGGATCCACCCGGTGGAGCCTCCGATGCTTAGGGGTGGAAGGACACATTTGTCGCCCGCATTTGGAGGAGCCTTTGAATTATGACAGTCTAGTCGTGCAGCTGTGATGCAATCGGTCTACAAATGCAGCCGACAAAGAATGTGGCCCCTAAATTGAGACACAGCTTGTAGGTCACATACTGCCTCTATATATTGCCCCTAACATGGATGTGTGTACTGCATCTTGCAGATGCTTAGCGTTCATTTTCGTGGACATGCACAACTCACAACACACCAAATAGATGCAGGATGCGTCGGTGATAATCATGTGACAGCTCATACTGAGTACCTCAGAAACAAGGATGGCCTACAACTCAGTTGTTTGCCTGAACACCTCCTCAACAGACACACACTAACATGCCTTTCACACTACGTCTTCTGTACAGACAGCATGCAACTTAGTTTTGTTATACTGCCCAACATCACAGCAGATTTCCTCCCATATCACTGTTATTTCAGGACATTTTCTCACCTACCTGTTGGTATTAAGTCCCACACAGTTTACATGCACTGACATAAGTAATTCAGCACCAATATTTCCTCTCAGGAACAGTGTCCCGTTATAATCTATTCAACATGTTATTTTGAGTGGAAATACTTTTTACAAAAAATAGAACAATATGGACATTAATAGCAATGTTGATGGAATAACAGATACACCGTTATTACATGTTTCTGTGGAATTATTTTAATGTTAATTTTGTAATACTTTAAGCTCAACATACATGAGGAGGAAGGAGAAATGTCGCAAAAAACCTTACTGTCTGCATGGGTTGATCCATTAGGTGAGAATGTTTTTTGTGACTCTTTAAACTTAAAACCTTTGCAGCACTATTGGGTTTGTATCAGGCAGTATGTACTTTATCATTCTGCTTTCAGGACAAAATAACATCAGCTTATTATTAAAGAAATGGATTCCAGTCAGTTGTTCAAACTGCCCATTACTCATCTACCAACTGTTAAGTCTTGATATATTTCTTTCTATTTCTGCTGCCTCAACGTCTGTGTTTAGGGAAAGGATTTTCTATTGTGAAGTGATGATATGATAATGTACTTGTATATTGTATAGCGTATGATTCTGAGTCCTGTGGTCTTAAGACAATTTTGTATCAACTACTTTTATCAGTTGTCCTGTAGTTTTATACAGGGCCTAATAAAATGTCACTTTGTATGTGCTATGCACATGGCTAAACTCTAAATACAGGGAATAAAATAAGCTCTCCTAAATGTATGGTGTGTCTTGTGTGTCAGTATTTTTGTGATACAATTTTCTTTTATCATACAGTGCTTTTTCAATTTAAAATGTGTCTATGTGACACTGCATTATTTCAATTGTTCATGATAGAAAGCGAACTGTCAGATTTTTGGGCATTATAAATAAACATTGAATTAAACAGCAATGCAAATAAACACATAAACTGTGAGTGTACTCATATTATTTGATCTTACTAAAGCATGTGACCAGTGCTAATCAAGACATGCATATCAACACATACCTGCGTATATAAATGGTAAATGGTCTGTATTTACACTTCGGCATCTGGACTAGGGAAGACTGGGATCAAAATGCTGACCTTCTGGTTAGAGGCACAGCCGCCCTATTTATACACAGATTACTTTATTTTGAATTGAAGATAAGATCCCATATTTTCAAAAGGCACCTAATCTTTTAGGATGAATTTAGGTAGCAATGTGTATCGAAAAATCTCTCCAACCATTCATGATCTATACTGCTTACCTTTTGATGGTCATAATAGCCAATCCTAGCTGACGTGTGTGATACACCCTGGATGTGCAATTTCTCTTAAGTAAACAGTTTTGGTGTCCAATTAATGCAAGCTGCATCTCTTTGGACTGTAAGTACTATTATACTATAATTACTATTAATTTAATAGCAGAGATGTGGAACAGGATATTACAGATTATACAGTATATGATACCATGAAACTAAAGGGTCATTCCACCAAATCTAAACACGAAGAGCAGTCAACTCAGCCTGTGAAACACCCATATAATGTCCTCTGTGTGTCTGGGGGAGAAAGATAAATTCTACGGCATGTAGTTTAAAAGATGAGCACATTTGACATACTGGGGAAGGTATAATTAAAGTCTTAGTTGAGTTGTATTTATTGGGAAAGTATTGTATCTACTCAATCTTCTCCACTCGAAAGCTACTCCAATGTAAAAGTTTGCTACTTGGGAATGAAAAAAGAATACTGTATATCACCCAGTGCTGCATCCAATATGACGATTCTCTGTAGCCATTGAAGCGTCAGGGAAGGCAATGTTGGTCAAGCAGGTGGTCGGTCACTTAACAACACCTAAACAAATTTATGGAACAAGAAAAATAAGAAATATACAGAAGTATATAAGGGCGTTCCAGAGCACGGACGATGTAGGACGTGTTTTACTGTAGCTCCGCGTGAATGTGTTGATATATAACTTTATTAACATCTTATGTCTGTCCACTGTTCATTTCTGTTACGAGTTTGGACTGCTTTTACTATTTTACACTTTGTTGGGGCCAAAGCAAGATAAATGGCGAGTTCTCGGGCAAAAAATTAGTCTGCCAGGCCTGGTCGCAGTAGGCCGCCACGTGAGTCCCCAGATCCTGAGTCCCCGGTTACGCTGCATTAAGGTCATGATGAATGATCTATGGGCCGAGATTGTCACGAAATTCAAATCCATAATATCGGAGACGGTTAAGAAAGAAGTGACAACCGCCCTGAGGAAAACGTTGACGCACAAAGCAGGACTATTTCAGACCTGGAGTGTTCAGCTAACGATCATGACGACCAGCTAACTAGCTTGCAAGCTAATATTACTGTGCTTTCTGCTATGGTAGAGTCTTCTAGCAAGAAATGTGAAGATTTGTCAGCATGCTCCAGATGGAATAACGTTCAACTGGTGGGTCTGCCTGAGGGATCCAAGGCTCCCCGACCTACTGAATTAATGGCCCAACTTTTGCAGGACTTATTGGGCTTCGAGGCCTATCGCACAGTGCGTGCTAAACTGAAAGAGGGTGAGCCACCACGTCCGATGGTCATCAGGGTTACCCTATTACAAGTTAAGAATGACATCTTACACTGCGCTGGAGAGGCTTCCCCCCTGCTATATAATGGAAAAAGGGTTCACGTTTTTCCCGGATTTCACGCCGACTGTGGCCAAGCAGAAGGTGGCCTTCATCAACGTGAAGAAGGAGCTTCATTCGTGTGCTAACGTCAAATTCGGCCTCCGATACCTGGCTACACTGCACATCACCATGTCGAGGGGCCAAACTCATCGGTTTGAGGATCGGGACCAGGCACTTGAGTTCGTGAACAAGAAACTTAAAAGTACTACAGTCCCAGAGGGGGACTGACTCCTGTGCCTGCTGGATCCCGCTAGCCACTAACGCATTCATTTTTTTAACGCATTAACGCATGCGCAGAATGACCTGCTCCATATACCCATACCCACGTGAAGCCGGTAAGTGACTTTGTTAAAGAACATTGGAAAAAAACAGTTACACAGAGTTTCTTTCTCATCCACATCTGCTCAATGATCAGAGCATGCTGCAGTTGGTTTGTACCGAGCCGGACTTTCTGTGTCCTCCTCCACTCTCCTGCTGACCTGACCTGATTTTTATCCTCATCACTAGTTATCAGGACCTGATCAGTACATGAAGTAACTTAGTGTTTGTTTTATTCGCTCCAGAGTTTATGAGGCTGCATTCAAACATCATGAAAATGACTCGTCAACATTTTGTGCTCAGTACAACACGAGACGTGACGCTCACAGTCAGGACTCAGTTTTAAAATGAGCGGAGCGAGACGGATTCATGATCCGACACCATCGATCAATAACTAAACACCTGATTATACATATGTCATCTAAATCATCCCAATAAAAAATGTACTATTACTCATTAATTATTGTCTGAATATTATCTTATTTTGGGAGGAGACTTCAATTGTTGGCTGGATCCTCGTTAATTGAAGCCTTTATGGATGAGTTTAATGTGGTCGATCTTTAGCGCCCTTCTAATCCTGTTAAAAGAGAATATACATTTTTCTTGCAAGTTCACCGCACTTTCACTCGCATCAATTTATTTTTGGTTGACAACAGGCTGCTTATATCCGTCTCTAGTTGTAAATACGATCCAACTGTCTTATCAGACCACGCTTCAGTCTCTATGAATATCTACTTTCAGAAGTTTATAGATACTCGGCCACTGTGGCGTCTTAACACACATTTACTGCTAGAGTAGGATTTTGGCAATTTTTTTTCAAAGCGGCTACAGTTTTTCTTTCGGGTTAATTAAACTCCAGATGTAACAGCTTCTGTGTTGTGGGAAAAATGAAGGCTTTTATACGAGGGGACATTATTTCATATATGGCACATGAAAAGAAACTTAACAGAGAGAATATGATCTTATCGTTTCACAATATACTACTGAACTCTTGCTTCACTCAAGGTCCAAATTTTATGAGCAGGGAGACAAGACAAGTAAATTGATGGCTCATTGGTTGCGGCAAATATCTGCATCTCAGTTAATCCCAAAAATTGAAGGTGTCACATCGGACCCATTAGAGGTTAACAAAACGTTTATGGTTTTTTATAAGTTGTTATATACTTCTGACCACTCCCTTGTGTCAAACTGGGATATTTGCAATAGACATTCCTTTTCTAATCTCAGGAGAGTATATTTAATGTGGTTTATAACCCATCATCTACTAGTCGCTCAGAAGCCTTGATAACCCTGGACACCGAAAAGGTGTTTGATAGGGTGGAATGGGATTATTTGTTTTTCACTTTGTGGAAATTTAGCTTTGGGGCAAAATTCATTTCCCGAATTAAATTATTATATGCGTCTCCGAATGCCACAAATAGTATCAATTCACAATACTTCCGGTTATATCGCTCCACTAGGCAAGGGCTGCCCGTTAAGCCCTCTCTTATTTGCCATAGTAATGGAGCCTTTGTCAATTGCTTAACAGTCCCACCCTTATCTATGTGGCACAGTTAGAAATGGTGTAGAGTTAAAGTAGACCCTTTACGCGGATTATCTTGTTGCTTGTGTCCGATTTATCATACTCCATCCCTGCAGCGCTCTCAGTTCTAGACTAATTTAGTAAGGTTTCCAGATATAAACTTAATCTCAGCAAAAGTGAGATATTTGCTGTTAACAGACATGACAAAGAGTATCCACTCAACAACCAACCTTTCTTCCTCTTTCTTCTTTCCGCAAAGTAGATAGTCTTATAATGGAGTTTGTTGAGAATAAGAAGACTCCAAGATTGCGACGTCAGATTTGACAGAGGCCCAAAGCTCTGGGTAGAATGGCGCTACCTAACATTTTGTTCTATTATTGGTTAACAGATATTACAAACTTGAACTATTGGCTTCGATATGAGGATAGTGAGGCCCCTCCATCATGGTTGGTTATGGAGGCAAACTCCGCTCATCCGGTAACATTGAAAGCCTTATTGCACTCACTCATTCTTTCTTCTATCTCTCGTTACACTAAATATATGATTGTGGCCTCCTGCATTAAAATTTGGGTTAAATTTAGACACCATTTCGGGCTTACAGACGTTCTCTACTAGGGCACCATTTGTGGCAAATCATATCTTTCCCCCATCATTATTGGATAGTGCCTTTTCTATCTGGGCTAGTTTAGGTATACAAACTGTGAGGGACCTATATTTGGATACTGTTTTTGCATCTTTTCAACAACTAGTTGACAAATTTTCTCTCCCTAAAGAACATTTTTCAGGTACCTCCAAATTCGCAATTTTATCTGCAGTTCATTTCCAAATTTCCCTGCAATCCCTAACGTTTCAGCACTTGATATCTTTTTGGAACCTCTCCTGTCACTGGGGGGGCGATCTCTATTATTTATTCAAATATAAACAACCTCTGTTCAGGCTCCTCTAATGTCCTCAAAACTACTTGGGAGACAGATTTGGGTGAGATAATTGTTGTCAGAAATTTAATATAAAATAATCCTAGTGATGTTTTCAGTAGTGTGTTTCATCTAAGCTGTATGAATTGTTGTTTTCTTTACGCTAAAATGGGCCCTTCATATTTAGATACTTTATATTAGAGAGTTTTTACAGTTGTCCAAACTGGACAAGCTACACAACCTTTGAGTTTTAATATCAAATGAAGGCGGCCACAGGTTCTTTTTCATGTTTGGAAGAGGAAGGTGAGCCTAGTTTAAACACCACTAGGCTTATTTTACATTCAATTTCTGCCAATATATAATTTTCACCTAAATCTTACACACTGGGCCTTTAAACCATGTGAGTACAATGGTAGAATCAGTCCATAAAGCAGCTTTTAGAAATTCACTTAACTCCACAGTTCCTACGTTTTTTCCTCTGGAGGAGGTGCAAGTGTGAACACAAATGTCCCAGTGAGACATATAAGGACATCCGTTTGTCATGAAGCGAGCGGTGTGCTGAACAGAGAAGTTGAAATTATAAGAGAGAAAAAGAATTTCACAGCAGAAATTGAAACAATTGTGTCGGAGGTGGAAGCCACAAAAGGAACACTTCTCTGTAGCGTGTCCTCCAGAGCGACCATGTTTTAAAAAATGTAACCAGGGCTGCAATAACTGAGGCAATGAATGCTGTGTCCTGCACAGTGCTGAGCACAAGAGCTGTGGACATTTCTCTTAGATGCATCACGACGCGGACGTGGACTCCGCTGAATAATTATAACACCGCTGCTTCAGGATCAGGACAGACGCACATTAAATGTCCGGTCATCCTGTATCTCTGTCGGAGTCTGTTTCCTCCTCACTCCCCCTCTGACCTGCGGTCACTTTACACTTAAGCAATTATACAACACCATCAATGATCACAAGTTATTAGGACATGCACAGGACTGATGTTTACTTTGTGTTTGTTTGATTCTCTCCAGAGTTTATGAGACACATGTTTAAACCTGCTACACAACACGTGATGTGACACGTTCAGTCAGGACATCAGGGTTAAAGTGACCAGAACGACCCAGAGTCACGATCTGACATCATCGATTAATAACTGAATACATGTGATATTAGTTTGTGTGTGAAGAGGGGAGAGACAAGCGGACACACACACTCCTGCAGACAGAAGATCTTCCTGCAGATTATGACTCAACGCTGTGTTTTAACTTTTTTGTTTCAGAAGGAGCGACGCCCCATTTATCCAGGAACATAAATATGAGGGAGGGGGGCCTCAAGTTTACAGCTAATTAGCCAAAAGACCAAAACAAGTATAGTTAACTTGTGTCTTGCTAATGTACACGCATGAGCTACTAATGTAATAACTTATGGCAAACAGGTTTAGGGGAGACACTACAAGTAAATACAGTCAATTATAGGCCAATAAACAATTTAATGAAAGCCAAAACTGCTACATTTCAATATGAACATTCTTATATACTTTATTGTAAACTAATCATACAATCTCAACTGGTGTAGTTGAAGATTTTAATTATGACAATAAAAGATGAAGATGAAAGGGTGTCAATTTCATGGTTATTTAATACATTTGGTCAATGTGTAACAGGTACCAGGGTTGGTAACACAGCAACAAAGTATATTATGTAAAAATACAGTGTGAATGCAGCAGCAATGAAGACACGGAGCATTCAGTTCATCATCCAGACTGCATCTTATTCAAATTCAACACAATTTCAAAGACAAACATTTCTCTGAGTGTCAGTCTTTGTTTCAGTTTATAACTGTGTTTAAAGTGCATACAACGTTTCTCACACTTCTGGTGTACATCTTGTGTTTTGTTACTTCAATTAAAATCATAGGAAACATTATCACTCATATATAAGTGAACAGGGCTACTATAATGACATAGTGCAGGTTATAGTGATACTTGATACTGAAATCAGAAATTAATTCTGGCTCATGTGGGCGGAAGTCCGGGGTGCAATTGTTCCAGTGCCAAACGTTCCACCTGAGTCTGTCATTTACCGATCTCTCTATAATGCATATGGATTCCATATGCATTATGGAGTGATCGGTATTTGACAAATTATGGAACATAAAATAACGTGACTATCACGTATATTATTAGGAATAATATTAGACCCTGAAAATCTGAGAAATGACTGTTGATGTAATTTAATCAAATACTTTGGGGCATACCACAAATGCGTTAGTAAATTAAATTATTGTTGTCTATTAAATACTTTTTTTTTGTTTTAACATATTATCTAGGACAGCCGGACCCAGTGGAGGTGGTGGGACAGAGGAGGATGATTGCGAAGCTGTCTTCTCTGATGGACAACCAGTCCCACCCCCTGCAGGACACCATCACAGCACTGGGCAGCTCCTTCAGCACAAGACTGATCCACCCTAAGTGTCTGAAGGAGAGGTATCGCAGGTCGTTCCTTCCTGCAGCAGCAAGACTTTACAACCAGCTCTGCTCCAAGTAAAAACTCCATGCACCACCACTATGGACTGCACTTTAACATTTCTCAATTTTGCAATAATCCCTGAATATTCATTTATAAAAAATTAAAATAAAAATGTATTTCTTTACCCTGTATATACCGGTTTGCTGTTGTAACATTGCAAATTTCCCCATTGCAGGACTAATAAAAGATCTTATCTTATTTGTGCGTACACATGGTCTGAGGAAGTTCTAAAATTGTTTGTACTCTGCAAACAAATTTAGGTAAGAACATATTGATGAATCCCAGATTTGTGCATCAAACGTTCGCTGGACTACTGTGAAAAACATGGCGGCCTCTGTAGAGAGGAACTGCTCTGTATGTAAATATAAAGGGAACAACAATTTGTAGAATTTAGATGATTACACACTGGTGAAAACATCACTAGGATTATTTTATATTCAACTACTGCCAATAGATCCATTTCACCTAAATCTTACACACTGAACCTGAAAAAGCATCATATCTAGCCAGATCTACAGACATCATTATTTTTCCTGTTTTGCATAGTTTTAGGCACTTCCTATTTTAATTTTGTACAACAGCCTCCCACCATGATCAGGATCCACCATCACGATCGGATGCAACCATAGTCCACAATCAATCGTCATGATGACCACTCAAAGCGGTTTACAGTATGCCATTCACCCATTCAAACGAGAGGACGGCCGCTCTACTGCTCAACCACAGCTGCCCAGCATGTACTGGGGTACTAACATGTATTGATGAGACATTAATGTCTTTAATGGGTAAAAGAGGGAGAAGAGGAAGGAGAAGCTCCATGTGGCATATGTGTGTCACAGCTCCTCTGTGCCCCCTAGTGTTTTCCTCTTCCCTTGTTTTGTCTTCCCTCCACAGGTGTGCCATCCAGTGGCGGAGCCAGAACATTTTCAGTGGTGTGGCCAGGATAGAACCTGTGATAATTTTGGGGTGGCATAAAAATCACTATTACATGGACATAAAAATGTGTTTGAGTAGAAAATACCGGGCTACATAAAGGAAAAGCTTACAATGTGCACACACACACACACACACACACACACACACACACACACACACACACACACACACACACACACACACGCACACACACACGCAATCAGAAATATTCAACCCCCTCACCTCAAAAGACATTATACTGATGTGGATGAAAGATAATGACAATAAATGACAAAAAACCTCATTAAACAACAACAAATATTTATTGATACATTTGAGTTATTTTGACAACAGAAGTTGACTTAACTTTGAAGTTCAAATGAAAAATGTAACTCTTTTAACACATGTGCATGTGCAGTATTATTCAACCCCCAGCTTCAGTACTTTGTGGCGCATCCTTTAGCTTTTATAACTTCTAACAAATGTTTCGGTAAGTGCTGACAAGCTTCTTACACCTCTTGATCGGAATCTTTGCCCATTCTTCACGTGCATAAGCCTCTAGCTCAGTGATGTTTGATGGCTTCCCTGCTGCAACTGCCTTCTTTAAATCCCACCAAAGATTTTCAATCGGATTTAAATCTGGTGACTGAGAAGGCCACTCCAGGACGTTCCAGGATCTTTTTCTCAACCAAGCTTTGGTTGACTTGGAGGTTGTGCTGGGGATCATTGTCTTGCTGGAAAGTCCAATGATCACCAAGGTTTAATTTGTCAACAGAAGGCATCACATTCCTCTTTAAAATGGCCTGGTATTTCTGGGAATCCATGATGCCGGCTACACGATCAAGATTGCCAGTTCCTGCCGCAGAAAAACAGCCACACATCATCAATGACCCACCTCCATGCTTGACCGTGGGGATGGTATTCTTCTGGTCATAAGCCTGGCCTTTCGCACGCCAGATATACTGCTGGTCCATATCTCCAAACAGTTCCAGTTTGGTTTCATCAGTCCATAGAACTGTCACCCAAAACTCTGTAGTCTTATCCAAATTCCTCCTAGCATATTCTAGTCGACTTTTGATGTTCCTTGTGGTCAAGAGTGGAGTGCGTCTTGGAGTCCGGCCATGAAGTCCTTGTTTATTCAGTACACATCTTATAGTTGCCACTGAAGCACTTGTACCAGCCTTCATCAGGTCATCCTGTAGGTGTCTTGCAGTCACACAGGGGTTTCTGTTAGTTGTTCTGACTAAGTTGCTAAGGGCCCTTGATGAAATGTTGGGCTTTCTTCCCCGGCCAGGCAGGTTTGCAGCTGTTCCATAAGTTTTGAACTTCCTTATAATGCTCCCAATGATGTCTCTTGGAATATTACATTTTTTGGAAATCTTCTTATACCCAAGGCCCTTCAGGTGTGAAGAAATAATCTCCTCTCTCAGCTTTTGTGTAAGCTCCTTTGTCTTTCCCATGATTGCAACTCACCTTGAATACCTTCATGGGTGGGGTTTATATATGCATCACAGCTGAAGCAATTGAAGGATCATTATAGAGTTCCCAAAGGCTTAATTATGTTTCAATAAAAACCGTCAGACAGCTTTAAAGCAACAATATTATATAGGGGATGAATAATTGTGACATGGCTATCTTAACAAAATATACTGTTACACACAAATACTACATCATGCATTTTCTGTGTTGATTTTATGTATCACTTAACTCATAAAGAAGTCATCCGAAGCAGAATCTTGCTCTTCTGTATATATAGATATAAATATAAATATATATACACGAATGTAGTGCAATATACAGACTATCTTCCAATTAACAGATTATTTATTATTCCATTTTCTATATTCAGAATTGTTTTTAAACTTTGTGTGTAGAGTTGCGTTGATTGATTTTTGCTGATGGTTTTATTTATATTTTATGTAGGGCCTGCCACTGTAGAATTGCACTAAATTTCAGCTGTGTGATGATAATAAAGACATTCTTTGGATTCTATAATACAAGTGTCCACAACTACTGACTATTAGGGCTGCACGATATTAGGAAAACATGCAATATGCTATAACATTGCTGAATATCGCAATGACGATATGACTTTCGATCAATAAACATAAATAGTCCCTGGCTACGGTCGCAGAAACCACGGACAGCTCCACAGCCGAGAGAAGGCGCACAGCCCGGCAGCAGCAGCACCGGGTCCGGGGCAGAAACCAGAGAGCCATGCACAGCTCCACTAAGCTCACTTACAGTAATCATTTGGAGTCTTTTCATACATGTTTGGACCATGAAAAGTTATTTTTTTTACAGTTTAAAGCGGCTCTGTCGGTCATTTATCGCTCCTCGCTGTGCGCTGCGACAACCGCGTTGAGCCAAACCGAGCGCGACACCATCTCCTCCAGCTACACATACATTTACTAAGTTTAAATGGTCTGTTATTTTTACTCAGACTAAGTTTATACACGTGTCCGATCACACTGTATATGTGTGTGTGTGTGTGTGTGTGTGTGTGTGTGTGTGTGTGTGTGTGAGAGAGAGAGAGCAAGTAAGAGAGACAGAGAGAGATGAGGGGAAGCGAGCGGGACGGCTGATGAATGCGCTGCTATGAAGAAAGATTTAACTTATTAATAAAAGTATCGATCATTATGTGATGATCAGTGTAGATTTTGTGGTGACAAACAAATCAACTTTTAGACTAACTGTATTGCTAAGTTAGCTATAGCATCAATAAACAACTCTGTGTGTAACCTTAATGTTGTTGTAACGTTAGTTAAAGGGGACATAGCATGCAAATTCCACTTTGTTAGTGCTTCTACACGTTAATGTGGGTATCTGGCATGTCTACCAACCCAAAAACTCTGGGGAAAAAACACTCGCGCGTTTTGTTATAGTTCCTCTAAGTCAGAAACGTCATGCTTGAGCGACTCGATTGCGCTTCCTGGGTATTGTTTCGTAACAAGGAACTGGAAGTCTCCCTACATGGTCTTGGCCCACCCCGTCCCCCACACTCGTTACTTCCGGGTTTACACCGGCATGAGGGGCTGCGAGGCAGCGCAGCGCCGTTCCCAAGCGCGGCCGGGCTGTTCACAGGGACGAGCATTTCTCCGCTGGTCAGCCCGCGATTCACTCACATGTGGCATTTGTCTGGATCGTTGGGACTGGGAGGCTGCAGCAGCTGCTCGGGCGCGACCGCTCGCTCCCATGCGTGAGCTGGAATTTGTGTCAGCGCCACACAGCCGGCAGTGTGGAAGACTTCCGCAGTGTTCAGCGCTACTGTAACCCCGACCCCGACATTCAACGGATACAACAACAAGCGGAGAAAGCAGAATCGTGGGCTGACCTTATATATACAGTCTATGGGGCTGACAAGCGCGGAGAAATGCTCGTCCCGTGTGAACAGCCAGGCGGCTGCGTGCTGGAGAGGCGCTGCGCTGCCTGCAGCGGTCTTCCACACTGCCAGCTGTGTGGAAGACTTCCGGAGTGTTCAGCTCTACTGTAGGCCGGGTACAGTAGTTACGCCGGGTTACAGTAGTTACGCCGGGGTACAGTAGTTACGCCCGGGTTACAGTAGTTACGCCAGGTGGACGCGGCAGCGCAGCGGCGAGGCAGCGCAGCGCCGTTCTCCAACGACGCAGCCGCCTGGCTGTTCACACGGGACGTGCATTTCTCCGCTGGTCAGCCCCATAGACTGTATATATAAGGTCAGCCCGCGATTCTGCTTTCTCTGCTTGTTGTTGTACCCGTTGAATGTCGGGGTTCGGGGGTAAATGATGGTCTTCATAGCCCCCCACCTCTCTTTCTCTCTCTGTCTGTCTGCTTGTGTGCTTGTAGTGGATGGGCAGAGGGGGACATTTAATTATGTGATTGTAATTACATATATCATATAAAATATGTAATTTATATCGTTTAAAATCATGGGGGGAGAGGGGGGAGGGGGGAGCTGGCTCATTAGCATTTAAAGGAACAGGCACTCAAAACAGGTCACTCTGTGGAGGGCTGTTTTATACAGGGTAAAAAGGGTGCTGTTTTATATGATCCTTGTGGTATTTTGACCAAAGTATGTTACAGACATTTCATTAAGACCCCAAGGAACCATATCAACTTGTGGTAAAATGGGCATGCTATGTCCCCTTTAACGTTACATGAGCTAGATAGTTGTATTAGTGTAGTTGCAGATTACTATGAAAATGACAACGAACGTTATCCTCAACTTGCTTTTTTTTCCGTTAGCTATCGCTTTTTTCTGTTAAAAAAGCACCATTTGACAGGGTTAGGGGGGTTAACGATTGATTATATTAATTACAGATGTCACCTAAATGCCTCACATGCAGACGCTAGGCAAAGGGCCAGTGTGACCCACACTAGACGAATTTTCGTCACTGCAAACGCCTGCAAACTCGCCTAATTCCTGGCAGTTAGTGCCCGTTTACAGGAGGCGAATTCCGCGTTCGCCCGTGACACAAACGGGCAGAAACATACCCACGCTTTCGCAGTGGTGGGGGCTGGGGGAGGGGGCGTGCCGCCGTGGAGTCGCGGAGCGAAGGTGTGATCAAATTAGCATATTAATCCAGCGAAATCGCTTGTTAGAACTTATCTCACTTCACCATTGGATGAAACCACAGACCTTTGAATGGAAAAGTCACTTGTGATTGGCTGGTAGATCTGTTGCTATTGGCCACCCTGGGTCATTATAATACACACGTGGGTATATAATAATAATTAATAATAATAATAATAATAATAGTAATGAATATATAGTTATTATTACTAATAATGTATATATTAATATATATATATATATATTACTTATTTATTATTAATTAATATATATTATTAATTATTAGTAAGCCTTTAGCAAAAGCACTGCAGTTACTGAAGACTATACATTTAGTCATGTGATGCTTGATGTTATATGTTGAACATATTGTAGAGGGAAAAAAACATTAACAAGGTACATGTTGAGTCAAAGCTTTATTTACATACAGCACAAATAATGTAAAAACACAACTGGCCTAGGCAGTGAAAAACTAATCAGGTGAAGCTTGAAATGTCTCTTTGCCGCCTCTGGGTCATAAGTTCTTTGTGGGACTCTGTCTCGTGAGTTTCGTGAGACCCTTGTTACAAAAAGCATGGAAGAAGAAGGGGTTCCCCTGCGTGTTTCACCCTGCATTGCTGAAGCCACAGTCCGAGCATGTTTGGCTGGCTGTGGACCCTGAGCAGGCGTGGGTAGCCGCTTAACAAATACATACAATTTGACTTTGTCTTGTCGACATACAAAAACAGCTTATGCATGATGATGGGGTATCCCCAGAGTAGACAGTACACAGTATTATGCCTGTCCTCCAAGGGCAATCTCATGGAGGGGTGTCCCTCCTGGCTTGCATTAACCCTCAACAAGAGGAAAAACTACCAAAAAAACCCACTAATAACAGGGGGGGGGAAACGCAGTAACCATAGAGAGCCACATGTGAGGGATCCCTCACATGTGACAGAAGTGCAATAGAAGCCGACTGCAATTGTTGGTCTTATCACATATGAGGAAGACAGGGAATACAGAGAACTGACGCAGCACTTTGTAGACTCGTGCCAACAGAACTGCCTCCAGATTAACGCTGGGGAAACTAAATAACACAAATGACACTCCCCCCAACAACAGTGAACATACTGGGAATGGACAAAGAGATAGTGACTTCTTATAAGAACCAGGTTGTTCAGCTGAACAATAAACTGGATTGAACTGATCATGCCACTGCATTTCATAAAAAGGACCAAAGCAGACTGTATCAGCTCAAGAGACTGAGGTCATTTGGAGTAAAGGGAGCGCTCTTGAAGACCTTTTTTTGGCGGCATCGGCCATCTTCTTTGGAGTGGTTTTCTGGGGAAGCAGCATTTCAACTGCTGACAGGATGAGATTTGATACACTGATTAGGAGGGCCAGCTCGGTTCTTTGATACCCCCTTCACCCAGTGGGGGTGGTGGGACAGAGGAGGATGATGGAGAAGCTGTCTTCTCTAATGGCCAACCAGTCCCAATCATGCAGGACACCATCACAGCACTGTGCAGCTCTTTCAGCAACAGACTGATCTGACGAGCTACGTCCATACTGGCCCATTGATTTTAGGGTGATTCAGCTATATGATGATGCATTTTGAGTCAACTCATTCATCTATGGGCAAGTAGTTTCTTTTGTAAACCATCAGATGGATCAGTTCATTTGCAACAGACAGTGAAAGCCAGAGTCTGCCACATTTATTATCAGGGGGCAATTTGGAAATATTTCTGTATAAATATTACAGTTTGCAAATATTACAAATATTACCATATAAATTACTTCACTGCATGTTATCATAATTTACAAGGTTATGCCATTAAAAAGTGCTCAACATGGTTGACGTCTTCACTATAAATTATTATACAAGAGGTAGAATCTCTGCCACCATCAGCATCTTCTCGGACAGGGGTGGGGGACGTGGGGACAGAGCGCATACAGGCGTACCGAGGAAATAGCATCACTACCTGAGCTGCTGGCGAGCAGCACAGAGGCAGCAGAACGTCGTCAAACGTTGTCACTATTTGGGAAGGAGGACACAGACTATTACCATTAATACATTAAATTGAACTTCTAATGCTTGCTGCGCCAGGTATTTTATGTCTTAATGAAAATAAAAACATATAACCTTTATATTTATGTTGCATATGTGTATTTTCAATAACACATTTAATGTACATATTTATTTGATTATCTGTGATGCTGCTCTTCTCTTCTCTTGGCTTTTATTTAGAAATATTTACTTTGACTTTTGGGTCATCAACCACACTTTTATACATTTTACTGCATCCTGCCTTAAAAGTAATACTATAAGTTAATTTTGCTGATCTGCTTTTAGGATTTTACAGGACTTATGTCAGTTTTTGTACAAATCTGAAAAGGGTTTTATATTGTAAGATATCCTATATCTTAAAGTAAAACATAAAAATGACAAAAGGTATTGTCTTGCTATAGGGACCTTGTATGTAACTTGGTATCATATTGAAAGAAGATAAGAATCATAGCATAAATAATCAATACATAAATAATCTCAATTAACCAAAAGAGTACCATATACCATATGTATAGTATATCCCAATATGTACATGTTGGTACAAGTGGGCAATGTGTTAAGTAAAAGAATAATTTGGGAATCTGTTTGGAAATATATACTATAGGTTTTTTAAATCTACTATGGGCTTCCTGTTCTAATATTTCATGATGCAAGTTAAACTACCGAGCAATATAGCTGTAAATGATTTGGATCAACTGTGTTGGTTCTGAGAAGAAAATTAATTATGTTGACTTTACTATTAGTGTCCTCTGTGCTTTAAATCCCCCATCATGCTTTGAAACGAGCAATTAATATTCTACGCTGCCATCTAGTGACAGAAGCTGTGGCAACAGATTAGGTAAAGGGAGGTCTTATGGCATCAATTAGCAAAAATAATTAATAAATAAATGCTTGTCAAAAGTGCTTTAACGCTGTAACACCATCTCCCCCTAGAAACCCTCAATTTGCACATTTAAAACCTTTACCAAAAGACAATTCTTCAAAATGTGGGCTTGAGTTGCATTTTGGTGAATAGTGATGTTTGCACTCCATTACAGTTTAACTTGTATGTAAATGCAAGTCAGAGCAGCGGAAGCACAGGCCAGAAAGTGATAAGAGCGGAAAGAAGACTGTCATTTTAGTGTGCAGTGACCCAGTCTCACAGCTCCACTTGGAATCAGACCAATCTGTAGACTTTACCCTATCCACAAATAAAAAACGTGCAATTTGACTGAGTACATTTGGTAGGACTTTATGTAACATAATTATGCAACATGATCATCAATTTGAGACACCGGTAGTCTACAGGCACTGTAGCCCAAACTACGCTTTAATTAACGTACAAAAACCAAAACAATAATACTACTACGGGCTCACCTACTTCTAAAACAACCCCTACCACAAGTCTAACAAGTCGACTACAACTTAAGCTATTACTATGGCTTCCTCTACTGCTACTGCATTGTTTATTTAATGTCATTCTGACAATAATCTATGAATGTGACATTGTTAGCAGACAGTGTGTGAAATACAATATGTCTTATACAATATGTCCCCTACTAATACCACAGTGGTGGAGGAAGTTTCCAGATCATTTTCTTTAGTTAAAGTACCAAAACTATAATATAATGATAAAGCATTACAAATAAAAGTGTTGCATTCAACATGTTATTGTAGTAAAAGTATGTCAATATTATTTTTAGCACTGATGTATTAAATTGTATATATTGTACAACGCAATAGGCACACCATCTGCACAACACGGTAGTGGTTTGAGTTGGGGGTCACCAGACATTAAAGTCAAAGCATTAAAGAAAATCTCAGATGTATGAGAAATACAATGAAAAGCAAATACATTGAAAGCAATGTATCTATCTATATATCTATATATCTATATATATCTATATAGATATATATATATCTATATATATATATATAGCTACTAATATGCTACCAGTACTGAGTCATATTTCTTTAAAGAGTCAGATTTTTGAATGAAGTTTACATGACACATTAGCGACCCCCGTTAGGGCTTGTCTGGGCCCAGTGGAGAGCTATGATTCAGTTGGATGTCATGTAGGGGTGTGTTGTGGTCTGCTTCTGGGAGGGTTATCTGCAACTGATAAGGGCCACGTTTAAAAGGCAGGGTTAGGATTAGACTTCTTTACTTCACTCTGCCAGCTGGAGGGAGCAGTAACAGTGCATACAGAGGATTTGATTAATCATGATTCTGCTCGTGGTCACTGTATCCATTGCCAATGTGTTTCTTGCTGCTGGAGTTGTTTGCTTACCCCTATTGGACCAGGGACCCCACATCAACCAAGGCTGGGACCAGGTGGTACGACTCAGGCACCTTTTCGCTGCCAGGCCAGGACTTCACCTGCTGATCAGTGGGGATGGACAGATCCATGGCTCTGCAGACCAATCTCTGTACAGTAAGTAAGGCAGTTAACACACATACTTAAATAGCTGGAAACTTTTATTATTGGTAAATCATATTGATGATTGCAGTAGAACTGAAGTGGGTTTGGTGTGATTCTTCATTCTGATGAGGATTTGAACTGCAGGTCTGCTGGAGATCCGTCCAGTTGATCCAGGCTGTGTTGCCATCAGAGGAGTAGCAACTGCACGATTTCTCTGCATAGAAGGCAATGGACGACTGTTCTCATCAGTAAGGATTTATATGATAATGTTACAATCTGCTACCAAATTATGTCTACATCTGTTGTTAATTGATAACAGAAGTTCCAAAAAATCGAATTATTCCAAAAGTAATTCACTAATTAATCTATTTCTTTATGTTTAGGTCTAATTAATTAATTCTGTCTCATTACCACTGCCAAACAGAATTTTGGTGGTTGTAAGGTTTGCAACCCTCTTACAAACTTAATGTAACATGTACTGTGTGTAAACAATCAGCTAAACCAATGCCTTCAAATTAAAATAACCTAGTCAATACATTTATAATACATTTAAGTAAAGATTATTATTTTTATTTGAGATTAAACCGTACAGTCTAAACCAATTTCAGTTTGAACAAATTCAATTGAATACATAATCATCTGAGTATATACAGAAAATTATACAAATTTATGATAAACATGTTTTAATACCATGATTAATAATGACTAAATGAATGACTTATGATAAATGTCACTACACTTTCCTTCTGTAATAGTTTTATTGGAGATTGCTTTTATTCAAAAAATGTGCTGATATTTAACTGGGCTTACTTTTTAAATCCACATGCAGAGTTCACTGGGAATTACAGTAAACTACTGATGCTAACTGAAAATCTACAAAATGATCCACCCATGTACAGTCTATGGTTCTAGCTATGGTCTGATTGAGTCAAAAGAATATGTTAGGCTACTTACTGTGGCTGTATAGTCTGAGAACTGTATCTGTTCACTGGAGCAGCTCCCTGGCTATGGATTAAACAATTACATTGGGATTGTTGCACTGCAGGTAACAGGAGCTATTAGGCAAAATTTAGTCTAGAAACCCAATGGGAATCAAAATCACTGACACACACTGAACAAATAACTACCCTGGAAATATAGCCACGCTCAACAGTGCATCTTGAGCCTCATGAGTGCATCCCTATGTGTCCAGATAGGGATGACACATAAATTATTACTTTTCATTGCTCACTCTTCAGCAAATACATTACATCCCCTCAGTGCTTCAGCTGAATCGTCACCTCTTTTCAAAACTTTTCCTTCCTCAGTGTCCTCATTATCACCCAGCGCACACACCTACATTGATATTTCAATTTCATTCAGTGCTTGAAGCTCATAATTCAACTTCTTTTATCACTTAACAGTATGGGAAACATTATTATTAAATGTAATAATTTGATAAAAATGCACCTTTTAAAACATAGCCATGTGCTGAATAATGCTTCTCCCAAATAGGTTTCACACAGTGAAGATAGGTTTTTGTAGACACTGCTGACATGAGTTATTCTGCTGTTGGTAGTCAGCTTCAGTGTTCCGAAAACACTGCATGCCAATCAGTCATTCATTCAAACAGTCGACTGGTTCATCAACCTTTGTCCGGTGTGGTGCAGGGTAAGATGTGTTTGCAAAGTGAAAAACCTGAATGAAAAGCTCCAGCAGCAGCAACAACAACCTTGGCCTCTGGCTGGCTCTCTTTCCCAAAAGTAAACAGCCATCGAAGAACGTGCAGCACCATTTATGTATGTTTTTTCTGTTGCTGTTGATAAAAACAGGTTTCTAAAAACACAATTAATGCAAACTGTGTCCAAAAATACAGGAAAAAAAAACAATAAATATTCTAGCAAGCACTCAAAATTAATAACTTTGCTGAGACCATAGCTAAAATGACTTGCTAGAGGGGCCTGGGGCAAAACTGAGCTCCTGGGCCCCCTTTATAGGGAAATTAGTGAGCAGGACTCCTGTGCTGGAATATAAAATGGCTTTAGTCGTATTGTATTGTAATTCAATTTTACAGCTGCATCTAATGATTGACTGATGAATATGTTCGCTATCTAAAACCAAAATATATATTTGGGAGAAAAAAGTAAAATACGAAGCAGCTTTAATCAAAATAGTTACACATTAATTTTTTATTAAGCAACTAATTGCTTCACAAATGGTCAATGGACTGTATTTATTTGGGCCAAGTGCAGTTGGAGTGCAGAAAGGGAGAGCAGGGGACCGAACCACAAACCTTTAGTTAGTGGATGGCTATCTTCTATGTTTAATGTTGGAATAAATAGAGGGTCACACATCAAGGTGGGGCCACACGGACAGCATTCTAAGAATTTGACTGAAGAATGCTCAGTACCTTTCAAACTTTGCTAACAAGTTAATATTAGCCATACCAGAATAAACTGTAGATTGGTAACTCCTGAATGTACTAAGGTGAGCAAGCAAATATGTGTGTTATTTCCAGTGAGTTAATATGTTTTAGATTATTGTTTTAAGGATTCTTGAAAAAAAGACATGATTTGTTACTCTGCAAAAACAAGGCAAACTAATTTTACTTATGTGTTGATTTTTCAATATCTCCATGGAATGGAGTAATAGGACCAGGCATAAGAAAATGAATAGAAGAGGAAGGTTTAATTCCATTTTGCAATTCTAAATTGAAGTTTAAATGTTGAGGAAAAGAGTTGAAATGTCAAGAATAAAGTCACATTAAATGGAGATGTTTAAATTTTTTGCATATATTGAGAATAAAGACAAAATATTGAGAATAAATTTGAAATTTCAAGATTAAAGTAAAATTTATGAAGAATATATCAAAATACTAACATTAGCATGTATGACTGCCTAAACAAAATAACTTGTTTTAATGAATTGGTGACATTGTACTTCAGCATTAGTTTTAGTAATAAGTAAATTATTTCTCTTTCTCGCATAAACATTATGTGGTAATTGGTATAAGGATAAAGTAGAGATTGTGCTGCTGTTCTGAAGCTCACATCTGTCAGTCACTCAACATTTCAGCTTTCTTCTTAAAGTGCAAAAAATATCTTCCTCTGAACTTTATTCTTAACATTTTGGCTGTATGCTTGACCTTTCAAATTTATTCTCTGCATTCGGACTATATTGATGCAATACAAAAAACTTAGTATTTAGTCTTTACAAAACCTTCCATCTCAATAACTCATCTATTTGTAGGAGGACAACATAAGAATGTATGCCTCTCTGTCTTTTCCAGCACACCTACAGCAGAGACGACTGCACCTTTAGAGAGCAGATCTTACCAGACGGGTACAACGTCTACATCTCTGACAAACACGGAGCTCTGCTCAGTCTAGGAAACCAGCGGCAAAGGCTGCAGGGTCGAGACAGAGGTGTCCCGACATTGGCTCAGTTCCTTCCTAGGATAAGCATTCTGGAACAGGCCTCAGCCCCAGGACGGGACATTCCTGACCAGCAAGGGCTGAGAGCAGCACAAACAGAAGAACATATGGACTCTATGGACTCATTTGGAAAGCTCTCTCAGATCATTCACAGTCCCAGCTTCCACAAGAGATGAGACAGTAGCTCTGAGACATCTGTAAACACATGTGTCCTGGGGTGTTTTGCTTTGTCTGAGGCTGAGCACGCCTCCTGGCATGTTGCTGAACCTGGGATTGACTGCTTGTCCAGCCAGCCTGCACCTGGAAAGGTTGCTGTGAAGTCTTTCCAGCACTGTCCTTTCAAATAAGACCAAGTGCAGTGTCCTACAGAGTGGAGAATATCACAAATATTCAGTATAACATTTCTGCCTGTTATTTTCAGTTAAAACCTTTGTTTTGAAGTTCTCAAACAACACAACAATACAGGAGGTTTTATCACTACCCGCTAACACAACCAATAGGAGCACTGCTTGAATTAGATATCCAACTGTTAAAAATCACTGTTGGGAAATAAATAACCTTTTTATAATATGACAATGCTGTAGTAATTGCTGCAACTTGGATGGGTTTAAGGAAAGATCATGGTTTGGGTCCAAATCATCTTTTTTGTTAAGGTTAGAGGACCTTTGTTGTCAAGGACAGAGGATGTCACACATTGTTAAGCCCTACAAGAAAAATTGTGATATGTGAATATGGGCTATACAAATGAAATCTGATTGATTGATGGTTAAAATTATAGACACATGGTTATGAACAATAGTCATGGTTTAAAAAAACACAAAATGGACTTTTGGTTTGAAATGGTAAAAGAACAGGGGTCTTTTATATTGAAGTTCAGTTTAAGTTTTGAAGATCCTGTTCTTCTTCCATCTGTCACTTTATAATATGACTGGACATCCTCCTTGGCTCCTGTCATAATTACTACACCACTAGAGGTCACTGTCACACAAATGTAAACATGTTTTGGGGCATCTACTGAATAGACTATATATATATATCTGAAATGAGTCACACTGAAGGAAAGTGCTACATAAAGGTGCAACTAAATCTCATCATACATCAAATATTATTTCTGTCATTACACATAGTCTTTCTGGTTAGAACAGTCAAATTTCATTCTTAAAATGTTTTTATGCCACAAGAGTCTCAGCTTCAACTGTCTTAGTGAAGTGTGGCAGGGAATAGTCAGGATGATAGTCAACACCTGACAAAAGTATTGTTTTCTTGTTATGAGTTATATGTATTGTATGTTATAAGTTATTTAAATATACAACAGTATGAATGTTTCATTTTGAATGCACCTGTGGAATTTTTCAAATAAACTACAAAGCATTCAAAGAGGGTCACTGTGGGATATCAATGTTCTCCCTCCAATAAGGTCCTGCCTTTGTCCTTGCCGTCAATCTTTTGCTCCACCCCATTTCGCTTTGCCATCGCCAACGTCATCCAAAATGATTCCGCTTTCATCCCTGCCTTTGCTGAAATCCTCCAGATATAGCATCCTATTAATTTGTTCATTTTGCATTTTCTATTTTTTATTTATCACTAATATTATATTTCCTGCTTACTACTCACTTCTACCTTCTGCCCAATTCCTGTCCATTCCTTCCTGCCGGTAACCCCTTGTACAGTCTCCTCAATTCCATTGTTCTTTGCCAGATTACCATTGTTATCCTGGTGTACATGTTCTCTTGCATTCCTTCTAGTGTTGCTCTCTTGTTTAAAGGGATAGTTAACAGAAAAAGGAAAATTCCCTTATTATCTACTCACCACTATGCCGGTGGAGGGGGTGGGTGAAGAGTTTGAGTCCACAAAACACTTTAGGAGTCTATGGTAAACAGTGTTGCAGCCAAGGTGACCTCTTCTTCAGATGTAATATAACAACAGAAAAAAACACAACATGCCTCCATACTGCTCGTGTGGTGTCATCCAAGTGTCTGCAAACCCCGACATTCATATTTGACTCGAAGCGGTGTCATTTACACCGTGTTTTAAGCCTAAAATGCACTACCAGAAGTAGAGATGGTAGAGACCTCAGAGAGAGCCACATGTGAGGGATCCCTCTCCCAGGACGGAGTATTTAGGCTAAAACATGGTGTAAATTACGCCGTTACGAGTCGAAAAATGAATGTCGGGGTTTGCAGACACTTGGATGACACCACACGAGCAGTATGGAGGCATGTTGTGTTTTTTTCAGTTATTTTTTTATGACTGAAGAAGGGGTCCCATTTACTTCAATTGTATTGGATTTGGCTGCAACCCTGTTTACCCCCGAGACTCCTAAAGTGTTTTGTGGACTCAAACACTTCACCCATCTGGTTTCCTGGCTGTTCTCTCTATCTGAGTCCTTACATGCCATCAGTTCCACAACAGAACCTGTTCATCAGTTTGCCCAACCTCTGGGTACGAGCATAAATATACACAAAGAAAGGCAGTTATGCAATTTTATCTATTCAATGCACAATATTCACATTGATTTACAAGCATCTGTTTAATGCACAATATGTAGCTTCTCAGTTCAACAATATGTTTTGCAGAGGAGCTGCTACTGCAGCACAATGTCTTTACATATAGGCTTTGAGTTGAATATGGCCATAAACATGACTATTTCCTTTTATAAAAGTAGTCCTCTGTAATCAAATAAATACCAGTGCTATTCAGTATGAAGCTGTGCATCTACCACACCTGCAAATATTTCACAATAAAAAACCCTTTATTAAACAAATGAACGGATTCGGTAAACAGAAACGCTGGAGTGCCTATATTTTGAAGTTGATGTTGATTTTGATGTTTGTGACATAAATTCAACAGACACAAATTAAAGGGCACATATTGTGTAAAATACATTTTCTGGGCTTTTACTATCCGTAATAACTTGAAGGGGTCAGTAGGGACCCTCAGAGTATGAAAACAGTCACTCCACGGACTTTTTCACTCAGTCCATTCTAAGAAATATGTTATTGAAACGTCTCGTTTCGTGGTTCCTCCCCGTATGAGTCGTTCGGGATCGCACTCGTCTCTCAGCCCGACCCAGCCGGTACCAGTCCAGCCTCCAAACCCACCAGCCCCGCTCACCGTCACCACGCAGACTTGTTGCTGAGCTAGCAGTTTGTTAGCTACCACAGGCTAAGCACATAACCTGAACAAACACTGAAGAAACACTGCAGCGTGGAGGGAAGCAAGGAAGAGAATGTGTCCGTGCACATTCCTTCTAAGAACGTTACTGTTCGAGACCAGTGGTTACGCTTTATTTCTTCTGACGTGCCGTGTCGCTGTGCTCAGTACGGAGTGGCGTAGACGTTACTCGTTACTCGGGACTGAAACTCCGTACTGTAACTCGGGACGTTACTCCTACATTGGCCGACTGTCCTGCTAAAACTTGAACAAACATGCGGACGGTGTAACTTACCGTTCACAAACAGCCTGTTGTAACCGACTGTAAATATGTGGCTGGTCTTCTACAGCTGTATCCAAACATAACGTGACTTTCAGCTGTGTTTACCAGAGTGAATGCGCCAGAATGAGACCGGTGATAGGCCTGGTGCAGTCAGCCAATCAGAGGAGGGGCTCAAGAGGCTAACCCTAACCCGAAAACAGCCTGTTCTGTCTGCAGCTCCAGAGAGAGGCAGCAGAGAGGACATGGAAATACACATTGGAGCAGTTTTTTCGACTTTAAACCACTGATATATCATATTAGGGGGACCAATACCTCAAATTAAATCCCAGAAAGGTGTAAAATATGGGTCCTTTAAAATAATCTGTCTACGTCAAAAACGTACATATTTCCAACACTTCCCGAAACTGTTTCAAGTAAAAGCATGCCAGCATTTCACTTTCTGAATCCATTAATTTGTTTTACGGGGCTTTGATTGTTATCACAAGACCGGAAGATGCACGTCTTCATATCATACAGTACATAATCCGACCTGTACTCAAGAAAATGCAGTAGATATAGCAGCTGCTCTTCCGCCAGCAGCGGACTTGCACCTGATCTGCGGTGCAACGACAGCCAGTGTTTCCAGAGTTACGGGGATTGACAGTGAAGATTTTCGATCGACGGGTTGGTGACCTCTACTCTAGTGGAAGGTGACAAGACACAGGTGTAGATAGTCAGGGGCTGGGAAAACAATCACAAAGGGGGGAAACTAATGAGGACCGGAAGTGAAATTGTCTGAAACAAGAGGAGAGGTAAGTAACATATTGCAATAAAACAGGAAGTGACAAAAACAAAATAATAACAAAAACATGACCTGACACCGAACAATATGTGATACGGTTCTTTCTTGGCCCATACCTCAATCTTCCACCATGGGTCAATAGGTAGTTTTTGCATAATCCTGCATATATATATATATATATATATATGGAGTGAACACCGCTTACGTTCACTTTCATCATTTGCAAACTGATTCATTCAGTTCAACGTTTAAAACAAATATGAACGCGTTCATTGAAGGAGGCAGCTGCAGGTGCAGCGTGACCCCAACTCTTCTCACATTCTCCAGTCTATTGCTCCCGACCTTCCAGGCTCTTGTCATCTCACGCCTAGACTATTGCAACTCCCTCCTGGCTGGTTTACCTGCTAGTGTCATCCAACCTCTGCAGCTCATCCAGAATGCAGCAGTTCGACTGATCTTCAACCTACTTCACTTACTGTCCTCCATTTTTTCTCTGGTGAATATGTTCCAAATTCATATTTCTTTCTTTTATTTTCTCAGTTATGTTTCTATGTCATGGTTGACAAAGATCACATGCAGTAGATGTCAAATTCACAGAGAAATGTTCTGAGAGCACTTTTATGAGCTGTAGGAGACACTCATGTTTTCCAGTGCTACAGGGTCTCTTGTGTGTTTATGACAGGGGTATGATGACCTGTGGATGAGGCTGAATGTTACAAGAAAATCTGACAAGTTTTTCATTGCTATGCTGAGACCAGCCAGCATTAAATGAGCAAAGGAGCAACCAGTCAACTACAGTGGATCAGAGTCCTTAATTAAGCACAATCGAACACATAGAATAGAACACAACGCAGATTAAAGTGAAGTTAACGGATGTGCACACAGTCAGCCAAAAGACTGTTTAAGACAAGGACACCCGTTACAATGGTGCCTTGACCTTTAAAGGATTGGTCTACAGATCGACGTCAGCTCGTTCGCCGTGGGAGGCTTCTGTCACTCATGGTACTCAGGTATTTTCTATTGGACCGGTCCGGTAATGTGTGGACTGTTAAAACAAAAGACATAAGAAGCTGTATTTTTCTCCACAGACTGAGATAATGAGCAGAAGGTAATAGTGATATTTCATGGACTTTTTTCTTTGAGAGTTTTTTATGAAAAAAGTATTAATGGTTGGTTTGATAACACCAGAGATATTGTTTTACTTATGTGCTGCTGTTTGCTGGTGTGTTTATACACCTCTGTTGTTTGTTGCTCTAATCAGATTTTTAAAAACACTTTTTCAATGTTTTTTTCCCTGTGTGTAACTTGACTGTAAAAGGGCAGAGGCTAAGACATTTTGTCTTGAGTCCGAGAGTGAAGGTAGTGATATTTCCCATGACTCTTTTAAGTACCAGTTTGGTGTGGGGAGGGATGTGTTAAATCAAACCTTAGAACCCAGAACACCAGGGCCTAGAGTCACAGCATTAGGAACTCCACAGTAAACCTCAACTCATTATATTGATCATGCCATGCCAAGCAAAATTTAGCAGAATCCAGATTTAGGTTCACTCATTTCACAGTTAGCTGAGAAGCTGGGTGAGTCTTACAACACACTCCTGATGTCAGGTGAGGATGCTATGTATGGAGTATTGGATTAGGCTCAACAAAGCAGTAGATGTTGCAGATGAATGCCTCAAGAGACAAGTCCGCAGCATACATGACCCAAGCCATGAGGTCAGTATGATGTTTATCAAGCACTGCCCTGACCAGTCTCTCGCTAATTTAAAGTTTTCCAGTTTAAGTCTGCAGAGTAGTGGTCTGCCTTTGAAATCCAAGAGAGACTTGATGCTGCAGCAGCTACGCGGTGAAAAGCAGGTGCACCAGTTCATACAGTCCAATCCCAGTGTCGTGTGCCTATGGTTGACAGTGCACCTGTTCTGAACACTAATGTACCGTCAGCAACGTTTCCAGTCCCCCCATCCACAACAGGTCAATCAATCAATCAAATTTTATTTGTATAGCCCATATTCACAAATCACAATTTTTCTCACAGGTCTTTAACAAGGTGTGACATCCTCTGCCCTTAACCCTCAACAAGAGTAAGGAAAAATGACTGAAAAAAACTTTTAACGGGAAAAAGAACGTTGGAACCTCAGAGAGAGCCACATGTGAGGGATCCCTCTCCCAGGACGGACAGAGGTGCAATAAATTAAATGCCATGTGTAATGGAGAACATCAGAAAGATAAGGGTATTTACAGCATTGGTTAGAATAAACAGTTTGTAGCATAATGGAAGGTAAATGAATTGATGAATTATTGTCAGTAATGGTAGAGTATCTCAGTAGACATATATTATATCAAGCAGTCTTGTTGTAATCATAGTCCACGGTCAGCAGCCACCACGATCAGGATACACCATCACAATCGGATGCCACCATAGTCCACAATCATGATCCACTGCCGCCATCAGGATCCGCCATCAGCTGTCTCCTCGATCGTGATCCACCACCACTATCAGATGCCAACACGATACAGGATCCGCCATTACGATCACGATCTCTGATTCACGATCCACCATCATAATCCACGATGTGGCCGCAGTCGTGGCCCTGGATCTGCGGACGATAAGGCAAAGGGACTCCGGGGGAGAAGTCAAGTCACTAACATGTATTGATGAGACCTTAATTTCTTTGATGTGATAAGGAGGGAGAAAAGGAAAGAGAAGCTGGGAAGAGAAGCTCAGAGTGTCATGTGTCCCCCGACCTTCTAGACCTATAGCATCATAACTAAGAGCAGGTCTAAGACAAAACCGGACCAGCTTTAACTATAAGCTTTATCATAAAGGAAGGTTTTAAGCCTACTCTTAAACATACAGATGGTGTCTGCCTCCCGAACTGAAAGTGGGAGATGATTCCACAGGAGAGGAGCTTGATAGCTGAAAGCTCTGGCTCCTCCTCTACTTTTAGAGACTTTAGGGACGACAAGTAAGCCTGAATTCTGGAAGCGCAGTGCTCTAGTGGGTTGATAAGGTACTATCAGCTCTTTGAGGTATGATGGTGCCATATTATTAAGGGCCTTGAAGGTGAGGAGGAAAATTTTAAATTCTATTCTAGATTTAACAGGAAACCAGTGTAGCGAAGCTAATACTGTAGAAATGTGGTCTCTTTTCCTGGTTCTTGTCAGGACACGTGCTGCAGCATTTTGGACAAGCTGCAGAGTCTTTAACGACTTACTGCTGGAGCCTGATAATAAGGAATTACAATAATCAAGTCTGGATGTAACAAAGGCGTGGACTAGTTTTTCTGCATCTTTTTGAGAAAGGACATGTCTGATTTTTGAGATGTTACGCAAGTGAAAGAAGGCGGTCCTAGAAATTTGTTTTAAGTGAGAATTAAAGGACAAATTGGGATCGAAGATCACTCCCAAGTTCCTGACTGTTTCATTGGAAGCAAGGGCAATGTCGTCTAGCGCAGCTATATCATTAGATAATGTATCTCTAAGGTGTTTAGGGCCAAGTATTAGAACCTCTGTTTTATCTGAGTTTAATAATAGAAAATTGCGGGTCATCCATGTTTTTATGTCCTTGAGTTTAGTTAATTGATTACACTGTTCTGGTTTTATTGACAAGTATAACTGGGTGTCATCCGCATAGCAGTGGAAATTTATAGTGTGTCCTGATAATGTTTCCGAGTGGAAGCATATATAATGAGAATAAAATTGGGCCGAGCACAGAACCCTGTAGTCTCTGTTACAAAATATGATGGTCAATAGTGTTGAATGCTGTACTAAGATCTAACAGAAGGAGGACAGACACAAATCCCTGATCTGAAGCTATTAGAAGGTCATTAGTGACTTTTGCCAAGGCTGTCTCCATGCTATGATTAGCTCTAAACCCCGACTGAAAGTCTTCATATACATTACTTTCCTGGAGAAACTCACACAGCTGATTAGCTACAACCTTTTCAAGGATTTTAGACAGGAAGAGGAGGTTGGATATCGGTCTGTAGTTAGCTAAAACCTCCGGGACCAGGGTGGGTTTTTTGAGAAGGGGTTTGATTACAGCTAGTTTAAAGGACTGTGGTACATATCCTGATGATAATGAGAGATTGATTGTGTTCAGTAATGTACTATCAATTAGGGGCAGAATTTCTGTAGGTAACTTTTTTATAGGAATGGGATCTAAGATACAAGTTGTGGGTTTAGATGATGAGATTACTGTGGTCAGCTGATCAAGGGTGATCAGAGATAAGCTGTCTAAATAATTGGTCAGATTCTCAGCTCTTCCTGAGATTTCTGTGCTTGATAGGGTATTAGTGCAAACTGAAGGCAGGAGATGGTTGATTTTATTTCTAATAGTTAGAATTTTATCATTAAAGAAGGTCATAAAGATATTGCTATTTAGGGATCGAGGAATACTGGGTTCAATGGAGCTGTGACTCTCTGTCAGCCTGGCTACAGTGCTGAAGAGAAACCTGGGGTTGTTTTTATTTGTTTCTATTAATTTGGAGTAGTAGGCAGCTCTTGCTTTGTGGAGGGCCTTCTTATATGCTTTAACACTATTTTTCCAGGCTAGGTGATTTTCAACACGGTTGTTGGAGCGCCACTTCCTTTCTAGTTTTCTTGACGCTTGTTTTAACTCATGTGTGTTGGAATTATACCAGGGAGCTAATTTACTATGTTTTACACGTTTCTTTTTTAGAGGCGCTATTGAGTCTAATGTTAATCGTAATGACTTTACAGAGCTATCGACAAGATGGTCAATCTCAGTGGAGCTAGGGTTTTAAAAAAAATTGTTGGTTATATCGACAGATAATACGGGTTCAAATATAATTGGAATTTTTTCCTTAAATTTAGCTACAGCACTATCAGGTAGACATCTAGAAAAGGAGTTTTTTACAAGTGGCATGTAATCTGATAATGAAAAATCGAAGGTTATTAAATTATGGTCTGATAGAATTGGATTACGCAGAAGTACTATTAGATGTTCAATTTTGACACCCTATGATAGTACAAGGTCAAGTGTGTGGTTACAACAATGAGTGGGATGGTGTACACACTGACTGAAACCAGTCAGTGTGTACACTGAGTCTAGTACTGAAATAAATGCAACACTAAGGCTATCATATTTATTGTCAACATGAATATTAAAGTCACAGACAATAATAACTTTATCTGTTTTTAGGACTAGGCTTGATAAAAACTCATGGAATTCCATAAAAATTCAGAATAAGCCCCCGGAGCACGGTAAACTACAGCAAATATGATTGGCTGTTGGTATTTCTTGGATGGGTGTGGAAGACTAAGAACAAGACTTTCAAATGAGATGTAGCCTCGTTTAGGTTTAGGATTAATTGATAGACTGGAGTTAAAAATAGCAGCAACTCCACTTCCTCGGCCAAAGTCTCAGGGAATGTGTGTATTTACATGACTGGGGGGAGAGTAGATTCATTTAGGCTGACATATTCATCAGGATGCAGCCACGTCTCAGTGAGGGACAATAAATACATTTTGTGATCTAAGACTAGTTCATTTACTAAAATAGCCTTCAATAGCAGTGATCATATGTTTAATAGTCCACATTTAAATGTCTTTGTTTGTTGTGTTGTTGCAGAGGTTGTGTTAATTTGTATTAGTTTTGTGTGTGGAATTCTCCTTCTGTTAATGTTTGATTTTAAAAAATGTATGGGAAGGGGGACAGACAGTCTCTATGGGGTTGTGGTTGTGTGACTGATCCAGATGGAGCGCAGAGAAGTGTGTAGGACTGCAGCTCTGCGTCCTGGTCCCAACTCTAACGCCGGGTTCACACCGGACGCGGAAGCGCCGTCCCGCGCAGGGCCATTCTCTTTCTATCATATATAATATGTAATTTATATCACTTAAAATCGATTTTCAGTGTGTTATCTGGAGCGATATGCTTGCGCCGAACGTAAATAATTGACCAGACGCCGAAACCATCTGTGCGGAGTGCGAGCCGCCCTCTGCGCTGCGAGGCGCATCGCAGCAGTTGTGAACAGCCCAATTGGCGGACAGCTTTTCCTGGCACTGCGTGGCGCGGCGCTACCGCATCCGGTGTGAATCCGGCGTAAGTTTCTTAACGTCGCTCTCAGCCCACCAGCAGTGCTGGTGTACAGGATCAGCAGTTAAACTAGGAAACCCACACCTGGCGAGGGGAGGTGTGGGTAACACAGTTGAATCTCCCTCTGACATCTGCAATTTGGCTGACCTATGTGAACAAAACTGTGCTAAGGTACCAAAGGGGTCTCAAGTAGTCATTCAGGCCACTCAGAAAATCAAAACCTTCAATGAGCTCTACTCTCCTGTTGTTGTCAACCATAATTTGCAGCTCATTGGCATGTAGCATCAGCGAACACGCATGGGGAAACTCAAGTCTTCTGGTGTTTTGCCAGAGAAGCAGCGACCAGAAGAGAACATCATCTTGGTTGGCTGTGGTGGTTTGCAGACACAGCCTGAGGGCTTTTATGACTTGGAGATGCAATTTTATGGTGTTAGCTGCATAGTGTCAACTTTGGTCGTGCCTGGTCAGTGTGACGAACTCATATTGGGCCTGTAGTGGCCGTTTTACTTCGTTCCACATTACCAAAGGCCACTTATATTAAGCCTGCAGAGTGTTTGTTAAGTCTGACTCGTGTCCAACATATATACCTTGCCTTGTTGTGAAAACCCAATGTCGACACACTTCCAGGAGGCAGGTAAATCTTGAAAAGGGTTTATTTTCCAGTTCCAGCACAACTTACAGACACACCTTATATCGATCCTTTACCAAATTGGCTATGCTGTCTTTTCACCCTGTCACGATGTCATGTCGTCACGTTTTCACGATGTCACGTCGTCACGTCTTCACGATGTCATGTTTTCACGATGTCACGTTTTCACGATGTCACGGTCAAAAACTTATTGCGATCCACTCCTCAGACTTCGCACTCACCACGATGTTCATGTGCTCAATAACAACAACACGCACGTGCAATGAACTTCATTACGGCATCCTCACCTGTCGCAAATAACAAGCCGCAAACAGTGCCCAAAACA
This sequence comes from Hippoglossus stenolepis, assembly GCF_022539355.2. Taxonomy (NCBI): domain Eukaryota; kingdom Metazoa; phylum Chordata; class Actinopteri; order Pleuronectiformes; family Pleuronectidae; genus Hippoglossus; species Hippoglossus stenolepis. The sequence continues at coordinate 31,865,345 of NC_061483.1, read as the reverse complement.
GAATATAATTGAATACAGCAGACACACTATACAAAATATATTTTAACTGTATAAAAATAAAACTACAAACCTGGATAATTTAAGAACATATCAAACCAACATTAATATTTATTTACACACACGCAAGCTGCATGGTGGCTCTTACAGGGTCCTAACATTATCAAGCACGTGATTCATGCCCTGAAATGTGATGATAACTATTGGGACATTGCATCCAGACATGTAAATCAGTCTGACCCTGATGTCGAACAAAATTGGTACTTTAAAACTCATCCAGGCAGTGACAAGAGGTCTCAGGGCCTCTTTCGTAAGCTCACACCTGCAGATTGGAAGATGGAATGTGGGAATGCATTTGACCAGTTGAAAACTATGTTGTTGGAGTGTGTCGTGCTTGCCCGTCCCAACTCTGATGAGCCCTGAACTTGTCGGTTGATGCATCATTGGATGGACTTGGTGCGGTATTATCTCAAAGTTTGCATCTCACTCCTTTGACGGTGGCAGACGCTTTGAGTCATGACCCCTTTGCAAAACACAATGGTCAGAGACTGCTGGAGGAGTCATACTCTACTTTAATACAACAGGCCATTCTGCACTCTGTGCAGAATGTTTTCAGGGTCAGCTGCCTGCCTCTATCTGACACACCTGTGTACCACCCAACACCACGGCTACAGAGTCCAGAGCACTTTGTTTGACCCAGCATGTCAAACAGTATATATATAGTGGTCAAAATGTGTTGCCAATGCATTTCTGAGGTTTTTCCCTTTGTTTTTTCTATCAAGAAGCAACCATCTAGGCGAGAAAAACATGGTGCTGACTCAAAGGTTCTCAGGTTGTGTAAACAATGGGACAAATTGGAAGTCCACAATGATGTTTTGTACAGAGTGACAAAAAATCCTGTGTCCAAACTAAAACGATTTCAGTAAATGTTGCCTCAGATTCTGAAGGACAGAGCGTTGTCAGGCATCCATGATCTGGCAGGTCATCAGGGCCAAGACCTTACATTTTTATTGGCCTGATATGGAGAAGGATGTACGGGCATATGTCAAGTGTTGGCAGAGATGTGTGCTAAGTCACCTGAACCAGCTGCTCATGCACCCCTGGAGAGTATCAAGACTTCCGCTCCAATGGAGTTGGTGTGTATGGACCTTTAGTCGAGAGGATGGAAAGCAGCGATCTGTTGATGTCCTAGTGGTCACCAACCATTTCCCTAAGCTCGCTCATGCATTCCCTTGTGCCAACCAGACAGCAAAGCAGGTCACTAAGAGGCTCTGGGATAATGTGTTTACGGGTTCCCCGAAAGAAGTCTTTCTGACCAGGGCACCAATTTTGAGAGCAATTTGATTGATGAGTTGGTGTTAAGAAGTCGCTGTTGGGACCTAGTATTTATGAACTACAGTTAGGCCTACATGTTTAGTCAGACCCTGACCACATGTTTCTTTGTTCTGGAGATGATGGAGAGCCTCCAGAACTCAGTCTCCCAGGGTGCTTCAACTTCACACCGAGGTGTGAAAACTGACCGTGGACACAGCTTTCAGCCACTATTGGTAACTCTGGGCCCCATGACCCATGAGGTAACCAGGCTAATATAAGCCCAGTTCCCGCTCTCCTATTCCTCTTTCTACTCAACTCTCCGAGAGGAGAGGTGTAGCTCTCCAGCTCACCAAGCCAGGGAATCTTCCTCCCTACCCAAGCTCTACCAACCTTCAAGCAGGCCTGCCTGGAGCAGACTGCTAAAACCTTCCAAAGGCAGCGACACGAGAGCCTGCCTAAGAACTTCAGCACAAGAGCTGCATCGCACAGCAGAGCCACAAAAACAGTATGTTTTTTGTATGTGTACAGGTGTCTATGAGGCAAGTTTTCTTTTAGGTCAAGTGTTGTGGGGCGTACAATGCGTCACATTGAGCTAGGGGAATTCAGATACCTGATCAACCTCTTTCTTCCCTGAACCTTGTATGCGAGGTTACTTCTAAGTTGTGAGGACTAGGTCTTTATTTTTCGCTCGGTAAATTTCCACCACTATGCGGATGACATCCAGTTATACTTGTCTGTCAGGGAGCGAGCAGGAAGATCAGAGAGCCACAGATAGTTTCTTTGAAAAAAATGGTATTTTAATTTTGTTTTCATTAACAAAATTGCAAAAAGATAAACTTCACAAATCTTGGGCAAGTAAAAGGTCAATTAACCAAACTAGCCTCCAGTAACAGATGAAGACCAGTTAACAGCACCACAAAAAACTGCCCCTCAACTGACACAGGGGAACACATATGATGGCTGATTAAGCCACTCAAAACACAAAAGGGGGATAGACTTACATACTAACATTGAAAACAAACTACAGCCACAACATAACACCCCAGTATAAGGCCATACAATATTAACTAAGGAAAAATAATAATTTATTTATTTATATCTTTTTTTCTGTGATAATTAATCAAGTTTTCTTTGAGTTACCAGTTCCTGGGGATTACTGCTGGAGTCGTCTGTCCATGCATCAAAAGGAGGCCCAGCTGCAGCAGACAAGCTTAAATGACTTTAAGCACTAATTGGACTGCACTGTGTCCCTTGTTATCATGGGGAGGGACATTGTTTCCTTATTTCGATTTTTAGTTGTTAATCTTTGATTATTGTTTGATATTTGCTGCTATTTTTAACTCCAGTCTATTAATTAATCCTAAACCTAAACTAAGCTACAACTCATTTGAATGTCTTGTTCTTAGTCTTCACCAATCCAAGAAATACCAACAGCCAATCATATTTGCTGTAGTTTACCGTGCTCCTGGGGCTTATTCTGAATTTTTAACGGAATTCCCTGAGTTTTTATCAAACCTAGTCTGATAAAATTATTATTGTTGGTGACTTTAATATTCATGTTGACAATAATAATGATAGCCTTAGTGTAGCATTATTTCAATACTAGACTCAATAAGTTTCAGTCAGTGTGTACACCAACCTACTCATTGTTGTAACCACACACTTGACCTTGTATTATCATACGGTGTCAAAATTTAAAATCTAACAGTACTTCCGCGCAATCCAATCGTATCAGACCATAATTTAATAACCTTCGATTTTTCATTATCAGAATATATGCCACTAATAAAGAACTCATTTTCTAGATGTCTACCTGATAGTGCTGTAGCTAAATTTAAGGAAATAATTTCAATTACATTTAAACCCATATTATCCGTCGATATAACCAACAAATTCTTTAAAATCCCTAGCTCCACTGAGATTGACCATCTTGTCGATAGCTCTGTAAAGTCATTACGATTAACATTAGACTCAATAGCGCCTCTAAAAAAGAAACATGTAAAACATAGTAAATTAGCTCCTTGGTATAATTCCAAGACACATGAGTTAAAACAAGTATCAAGAAAACTAGAAAGGAAGTGGTGCTCCAGCAACTGTGTTGAAAATCACCTAGCCTGGAAGAATAGTGTTAAAGCATATAAGAAGGCCCTCCACAAAGCAAGAGCTGCCTACTACTCCAAATTAATAGAAGAAAATAAAAACAACCCCAGGTTTCTCTTCAGCACTGTAGCCAGGCTGACAGAGAGTCACAGCTCCATTGAACCCAGTATTCCTCGATCCCTAAATAGCAATATCTTTATGACCTTCTTTAATGATAAAATTCTAACTATTAGAAATAAAATCAACCATCTCCTGCCCTCAATTGGCACTAATACCCTACCAAGAACAGAAATCTCAGAAACTGCTGAGAATCCTACCGATTATTTAGACAGCTTCTCTATGATCACCCTTGATCAGCTGACCAAATTAATCTTCTAAATGTTCTAAACCAACAACTTGTATCTTATATCCCATTCCTACAAAATTACTGAAAGAAATTCTGCCCCTAATTAATAGTACATTAGTGAACACAATCAATCTGTCATTATCATCAGGATATGTACCACAGTCCTTTAAAATTGCTGTAATCAAACCCCTTCTCAAAAAACCCACCCTAGACCCTGAGGTTTTAGCCAACTACAGACCAATATCTAATCTCCCCTTCCTGTCTAAAATCCTTGAAAAAGTTATAGCCAATCAGCTGTGCGAGTTTCTCCAGGAAAATAATATATATGAAGACTTTCAGTCGGGGTTTAGAGCTAATCATAGCACAGAGACAGCCTTAGCAAAAGTCACTAATGACCTTCTAATAGCTTCAGATCAAGGGTTTGTGTCTGTCCTCGTTCTGTTAGATCTTAGTGCAGCATTCGACACAATAGACCATCAAATTTTATTACAGAGGCTAGAACAGTTAATTAGCATTAAAGGAACCGCCCTAAACTGGTTTAAATCCTATTTTTCAGATCGATTCCAATTCGTGCAAATTAATGATGAGTCATCTGTGCGCACCAAAGTTAACCACGGTGTTCCACAGGGCTCTGTGCTGGGCCCAATTTTATTCTCATTATATATGCTTCCACTAGGAAACATTATCAGGATACACTCTGTAAATTTCCACTGCTATGCGGATGACACCCAGTTATACTTGTCAATAAAACCTGAACAATGTAATCAATTAACTGAACTCCAAGCATGTCTCAAGGACATAAAAACCTGGATGACCCGCAATTTTCTAGGATAAAACAGAGGTTCTAATACTTGGCCCTAAACACCTTAGAGATACATTATCTAATGATATAGCTGCGCTAGACGACATTGCCCTTGCTTCCAATGAAACAGTCAGGAACTTGGGAGTGATCTTCAATCCTGATTTGTCCTTTAATTCTCACTTAAAACAAATTTCTAGGACCGCCTTTTTCCACTTGCGTAATATCTCAAAAATCAGACATGTCCTTTCTCAAAAAGATGCAGAAACACTAGTCCACGCCTTTGTTACATCCAGACTTGATTATTGTAATTCCTTATTATCAGGCTCCAGCAGTAAGTCGTTAAAGACTCTGCAGCTTATCCAAAATGCTGCAGCACGTGTCCTGACAAGAACCATGAAAAGAGACCACATTTCTACAGTATTAGCTTCACTACACTGGCTTCCGGTTAAATCTAGAATAGAATTTAAAATTCTCCTCCTCACCTTCAAGGCCCTTAATAATATGGCACCATTATACCTCAAAGAGCTGATAGTGCCATATCAACCCACGAGAGCACTGCGCTCCCAGAATTCAGGCTTTCTTGTCGTCCCTAAAGTCTCTAAAAGTAGAGGAGGAGCCAGAGCTTTCAGCTATCAAGCTCCTCTCCTGTGGAATCATCTCCCACTTTCAGTTCGGGAGGCAGACACCATCTGTACGTTTAAGAGTAGGCTTAAAACCTTCCTTTTTGATAAAGCTTATAGTTAGAGCTGGTTCAGGCTTGTCTTAGACCTGCTCTTAGTTATGCTGCTATAGGTCTAGAAGGTCGGGGGACACATGACCCTCGGAGCTTCTCTTTCCAGCTTCTCCTTCCTCTTCTCAATCGTTATCACATCAAAGAAATTCATATCTCATCAATACATGTTACTGACTTCACTTCTTCCCCGGAGTCCCTTTGCCTTATCGTCAGCAGATCCAGGGCCGCGGCTGTGGCCACATCGTGGATTATGATCTGTGGATCGCGTATCAGAGATCGTGATGGTGGATCCAGTATGGCGGATTCTGTATCGTGCTGGCTGACCGTGATAATAATGGCGGATCCTTTATCGTGTTGGCATCTGATAATGGTGGTGGACCACGATCGAGGTGGCAGCTGACCATAGACTATGATTGCAGCAGGACTGCCTGATATATAGTATTTCTCCTCAGATACTCGACCATTACTGACAATAATCCGTCAATTCATTGACCTTCAGTTATGCTTCAAAATGTTTACCCTTATCAATGCTGCTAAAACCTTTATCTTGGTGATGTTCTCCTTTACACTTGACATCTATTGCACTTGTGTCCGTCCTGGGAGAGGGATCCCTCACATGTGGCTCTCTCTGAGGTTTCTACCTTCTTTTTACCCTGTTAAAAGGGTTTTTTAGTAGTTTTTCCTTACTCTTGTTGAGGGTTAAGGGCAGAGGATGTCACACCTTGTTAAAACCCTATGAGACAAACTGTGATTTGTGAATATGGGCTATACAAATAAAATTTGATTGATTGATTGATTGATATTTATTCAATGGCACAATGGATTGTTTTAAGTTTTTTAACAAATCTTCCTGGCCTATGACCAGAACTATTTATGTGTATTAATTGTTAAAATGATTTACAATTTGTTCATATACAATGTGCCTTCCAAACAAGACCATATAAATGCAGACAAATGGATTAATAATCAACATTAGTTATTTCAGATGGCTAATAGCATCAGAGATGGCTTGTGGAAGTTGTCAAAAACACAATTTTGAGATAGCAAAATAATTGAATTTGTTATCAATGTCATTATTTAGGTTTGATAAATATAATTTTGCTTTTGTATCTATCCAATGCAATAGGTTACACATAATTATACATAGTATTCATATTATTATAATTAATAATATTAAAAAGGATTGTATATTAAAGAGTAGGCAAGTTGTAATGGTAATAATAATAATAATGGTAGTAGTATATTGGTATATACTGTCTTCTTACATATACTGTACATGTAGTCACACAACAGTATTACACAATAAAAACTGTGCATATTATGTTGGTGGGTTTGACAGCAGTGCATGTAACAACTAGACATTAACAAAGTGTGTGGGGCTTCTTGAGGATTACAACTGAGACAGATGTCGGCAATGCACCTTGACGTTGGTTGCAACCCGACAATAAACAGTACAAGACAGATGCTACTTGGTGTCTATTCAGATAACACTGACAATATTAGATAAGATGATGTTAGATAATAAATGTGATAACCCCAGTTTTGCATAAACAGCAAGGTATTGTGATCAAAACACATTTCAAAATACATATCGCATCAGGCTGTAAAAACAGGATTAATGATGTATCCCCTACCAGCCTATGCACAAAAGTATATACACATACACAGATAATTACTTCCACTAAGGAGGTTATGTTTTCATCCACGTTTCTTTGTCTGTTAGATGGCAGGATTACGCAAAAACATCTCATGTGCATGACCTTGTCAAACATTTTTTTTACAAGGAAAATCAATGCCATCTAGAAATGCATTCATAAAAATTCCATGCAATAGTTCACAGTGGTTGATGGGAAAAAATAATTAATTAAAAAAACACACTAAACAATGTATTTGCTAGCAAGTGTCTTTAGTCGTAGACTACAACAATAATAATCGTGCCGTGTCCATATTTCGCTGTTTAAGGATACAAACATTGTAGTCTGTAGAAAAGACTACACTGCCCATGACTGGTCTAAAACTCTGTCAAAATGCATATTGGTGGCATCACACTCATAAGCACAAATCCAGTTTGAATTTTTTTTTTTTATCATTTAGTTTCTTTACAATCTGAACCATTTTTTACCCCTGATTTGGACTGACAATGTTATGTATATTGCCTTCACCTCACTCCTATTAGCCTTTACTAATCAGAAATGATGATGTGGTAGCATGCGCTATGTATTTTACTCTCTTAAATAATCAGTAGTCTTTAACAGAAAAAAACTACATAGACCACGCTTTCAATATATAGCACCAAGGCCGTAGTTATGAATTGAACATTTTATATAACTTTATTTATTTATTTTTTATATTTAAAAAAATACAATTACATAAGTATATCAAATTATATCAGATATACAAAAAATATCTTTAAATTAGCATGTATACATTAGACTTAGATACCACTTGCTGGCCAAGCAGACTAATTTCCGATTATATCACGATCGCGAATCAGAGATCGTGATCGTAATGCCTTTTTGTAATAATGGCGGATCCTGTATCGTGTTGGCATCTGATAATGGTGGTGGACCACGATCGAGGTGGCAGCTGATGGTGGATCCTGATGGCGGCAGTGGATCATGACTGTGGACTATGGTGGCATCCGATTGTGATGGTGGATCATGATCGTGGTGGCTGCTGACCATGAACTATGATTACAACAAGACTGCTTGATATAAAATATGTCTCCTCAGATACTCTACCATTACTGACAATAATCCATCAATTCATTTACCTTCCATTATGCTACAAAGTGTTTATCTAATAAATGCTGCAAATACCCTTATCTTTCTGATGATCTCCATTACACGTGGCATCTATTGCACTTCTGTCCGTCCTGGGAGAGGGATCCCTCACATGTGGCTCTCTCTGAGGTTTCTACGTTCTTTTTACCCTGTTAAAAGGGTTTTTTAGTAGTTCTTCCTTACTCTTGTTGAGGGTTAAGGGCAGAGGATGTCACACCTTGTTAAAACCCTATGAGACAAATTGTGATTTGTGAATATGGGCTATACAAATAACATTTGATTGATTGATTGATTGATAAATAAATTAGAAACACATCGGATTTACTTAATTGTAACAAAACAACAGACTGTCCAGCAGTCAAGCAACTGGGCAGAGGGGTGAGAAAGACAATCATGCAGAGAGCACACAACCCTTTTGGGGAACAAGGAAGCCCTTGTTTAACACCTAGAGGTAAAACATTTTTTTTACTTTTGGTGCGATTACATTAATCTAGGTCACTGGAATGTGGATTATGAAATGAATGGAGGAAGTCCCCTCCAATTTTTAACATTATGACATTTGGAACATTTACATTTTGTAATATTTCACTTACAATTTCTGATTATTAAATATTTGAACAATACAGAATTCCACTAATTCCTTTTAACACACAATAATAACTAAAAATACATTTTCTCCACTGTTTTTTACTATATGGCATAATGCATTTTTTCCCCCTTGTCTAAACTTTGTGTAAGTTACTGTAAACTTTTGAAGCTGTGTCTTAACTAATTATACTGGTTAAGAGCTTTGCTGATTTTCTTCCCCATACAGAAACTACCCTTTTTGCCCAGGGGATCAATAACATATATATATATGCACAGTACTACTTACCAGAGACTTGTTGTGTATGCCACTGGATTTGGGGTGACAGGTCTGGCAGGGTCGTGGGAGACAAATAAAGCACACACACAAACAAGATACACTGACACACACAAAAAGAGAGAGAGAGCGATGGACAGATGTTGACTCTTAAAACAGCCTTGGTTTATCTTTATGAAGGACTGGATTGAGTTTGGAATAAAGAGCAAGGGACAGGTTATCTGTAAAACAGTAAAATTAGCTATGAGAGTATGGTCAAAAGAAAGCTTTTTAACGTTAGCATATAAGCCTAGCTATGTTATGTTGTAAACAAGTTTACATGTTACCTTGATAACATTACCAACTTTGCAAAACTTTGATCAGTTAAAATTCTTAAAACAATAACAATTTCGTTGAGACAATTGATAAGTTTAATGGTGAAATAAGTATTTGAATTGGCGATTTAAATAACTTTGAGGGCTTACCAGGGCAGGGGGCGAAGGAGAAGGACTTTAAGGGGACATATTATGAAAATTCCACTTTGTTAGTGCTTCTACAGGTTAATGTGGGTATCTGGCATGTCTACCAACCCAAAAACTCTGGAAAAAAAACACTCGCGCGTTTTGTTATGGTTCCTCTACGTCAGAAACATCATGCTTGAGTGACTCGAATGAGCTTCCTATGAATTGTGTCATCACAATCCAGTGGGAGTCTCCCTACATGGCCTTGGCCCACCCCCCACCTCACCCCCCCCGCCCCCCCACACTCGTTACGCCGGGTTTACACCGGATGCGGAAGCGCCGCGCAGCGCCGTTCTCCAGCACGCAGCCGCCTGGCTGTTCACACGGGACGTGCATTTCTCCGCTGGTCAGCCCCATAGACTGTATATATAAGGTCAGCCCGCGATTCTGCTTTCTCCGCTTGTTGTTGTACCCGTTGAATGTCGGGGTTCGGGGGTAAATGATGGTCTTCATAGCCCCCCCCCACCTCTCTTTCTCTCTCTGTCTGTCTGCTTGTGTGCTTGTAGTGGATGGGCAGAGGGGGACATTTAATTATGTGATTGGGAAAATTAAAACTCCAGGACAACAGAAGGGGAATACAAAGTATGGGATGCATATTTGATAATTTATATCATATAAAATATGTAATTTATATCGTTTAAAATCATGGGGGGAGAGGGGGGAGCTGGCTCATTAGCATTTAAAGGAACAGGCACTCAAAACAGGTCACTCTGTGGAGGGCTGTTTTATACAGGGTAAAAAGGGTGCTGTTTTAAATGATCCTTGTGGTATTTTGACCAAAGTATGTTACAGACATTTCATTAAGACCCCAAGGAACCATATCAACTTGTGGTAAAATGGGCATGCTATGTCCCCTTTAACGTCCGTTTTACAGAGCTTTGCGCAGGCGCACTGGTCGCTCCTCTTACAGAAGTGAAGGAAAAATTACAAAAACTAACGGCATGATATTAAATAATCGACTAGGTTAGGTATAGTTCATCGCTGAAACTGTTATTTATGTTGAGAATAATTATGTTTTTAAAATGTCGGTCAGAAAAGTGCGAGTTAAGTCGAGGAGTCTGAAAAGAAAAAGGAAAGAGAAAGAAAGGAAACGGAGGGCAGGCAACGCTTAACAGATTTCATTACTAGTAATGGCTGTGCCGCATTTGTGTGTCGCAGATTCTCCATTGTCTGATGCTGTCGCCGAGGACTTAATTCGCCGTTACTGACAGCTCATAGTAAAATAAGAATGCGGACTTGAACCGGGACATATCCGTATATTTTGCCACATCTAGTCAAATCCCGCTCAAAAACAACTACTACTTCCGTTGGTGACCCTTCACAATAAAAGTCCCATACAGTTACACGGCTAATGATTACAGGAAAACACAAATTCACTGACCAACAATAATGCAACTAAATGAAATAGCTTTCTTGCTTTCACACCGCGGAGCTACAGCTGAGTTTTTACCGGTTTATACAGAGGGTTTATCTTGAAGATGGACATAATTGTGTGTGTGAGAGAGAGACAGGTCGAGCAAGAGAGAGAGACCGAGCAAGAGAGAGAGACAGGTCGAGAAGGAGAGAGCGAGAGAGAGAGACAGGGCGAGCAAGAGAGAGAGGGAGCGAGCAAGAGCGAGAGAGAGCCTTTTGCCCTTGACCTGAGGTCTTTTACATTAACTTTTAATATAACTACAGCCTTTCTGAGGTTTCTGATGTGATCACTGTATTTCCTTTAAAAAACAACATCTTTTTTGTTGCGATGGATAACATTATCAGTGACTTGAGCACAGGATTCCAGACCATAGCAGCCATATGTGAAACATTTGCACCCATCCTGAAGCCAGCAGATATGACTCAAGAGCAGATAAAAATAGCATGCCAGGCACCTGGGGAATAAACTCCAATATATAGGGTAACATTTAGTGAAACCTGAATTGTCTTGTTCTTGTTCCACACAAGTGGCTAAACCAGCTGGGGGCTACCTCTATTGAAATCTAGTTAGTTAGTTTGGTCATACCGGGTAGGTTGTTCTTCATTTCTGTGTCAGTTTTTTTTATTATTGACAAAATATAACAAAATTAGAGATTCCATTCATTCATAAATGAATACTTTAGATTGTTGATGGGATGAAAGCTGTAAATTAAACATGTGGTTTAAGTTTCTGCAAATTAAAGAGTCTAGTGAAGTCTTTGGTCAGTTGTCTTTTCTTTTGCAGTAAACATTTTCTTGACGTATGTGTTAGAACACTAAGATGGTATTTTTAAGGTTTGTTTGATACTTTATGAAATACCTGAATAAATGTTAAATAATGTTCTTTTTAGCACAATACTCCAAACAAACTTCATTTAACTATAGTAAAGTAACAGTTGGCAAAAGTCTGAGAAAGGAGAATTGAAATGCGGTGAGATTTCATATTTACTTATACAAAATTTGGTATGTACTGTTCATTAGGGACTAACCTAACATACACTACAGATTCATTCGTACAGCTGACTCTGTTATTAGTAAATAAATATTTTAAATATGCATGAGGGACATCATAAATCGAGACTGGAAGGGGGCCCACAAAGACTGCTTGTGTATAGGGCCCATAATCTTGTGCTACGCCCCGGACTATCGCTGTACATTTTCGTCGGAATTCACTCGAACATTTGCATATAACTTTACGTAAGATATCTTACGAACCCTTTCGTGAGACTATCGTGCCATTTATATCAAGTTAGTTATCAGTACCCCATACTTTGCACATTTCCAACTTTGCTACTCGGCAGTTTAATTCACAATTGGTACTGTTCCTTTCAGTATTTTTCTACATATGTGAGAAACTAATAAATTGTCTATCAGGAAAGCCGTCAGCCTCCCGTCCCGTTTATTCTAGACATAGGTGGTGAACTCGATTGGAGTTTAACTGTCATATCAATTTCGACCACTACACCGCATCGGAGCGGCCATACTGAGGGTTTCAGCAAGTATTGAGCAAAGGGAACAAGAGAGAGCTAAGCAGCCAGCACTAAAATGTTCATCAGTCAGTAAAAGCCTCCAAGAAGGCTAACAGAAGTGAGAAGCATGGCGACGGTACACCGTGAAGCTCCAGAAACATGTCCTGCATCGAGTGTCTAATGAAAAGTGAAGCTGAGAGAAGGCTGCAGCTGAGCTGCGTTCAACACAGCAGATATGTCTCAGACGATCGAGTTGTGTGTGTGTGTGTGTGTGTGTGTGTGTGTGTGTGTGTGTGTGGTGTGTGTGTGTGTGTGTGTGTGTGTGTGTGTGTGTGTGTGTATGGCACTATGTTGCTCCTCCTCGGCTGACTTTTCGATTGAAGAGTGTAAAGACACATCAACCGGAAACCAAACTTTTTTCTTCGACTTTTTTTCTCTGAGGCAAAAGAGGAAAAGGAGACGACACTTGTTTTCATGAGGCCCACACAGTTCCTCATTTCGGTCATTTACGTCTGCTGTTGGAAATGTGTCAGCTGTCAGGAGAAGCGACCACTTTCTGCCGAGGGTAAAGCGACGTCGACGGATTTCAGGCCAGTCATAACTCACTAACGGATTTTGGCCCTTTATCATGGAAGATGTGAGTAGTGGCTTCAACCACACTGTGTTACTACGTTGCTTGGTAATGTACGGCAGTTTGCATTATGTCGGTGATGTCAGCTCGTAGTTAAGACATGTTTTACTGAGAGGGACAGCGAGCGTTTCACGGAATGACGTTATAAAGTAAAATACTTTCCAACTCGACAGAGTAAGGCTCGTACATAGGAATGTTTTTGCCGTTAGTTTGGGTTTTTATAGCGGTACCAGGCGGTCTGCTGCAATCATCTAAAGTCAACACGATGTGACAAAAATTGCACCTGCCCACCTGTCAATCCGTTTCATCAGCTTGTTGGTCGAGTTAGATGACAAAAACTGGCCGCGAGGAATAGCGAAAGCTCCTTTTGAAATGTGCCAGTTTATTGTAGCGCAACGCGGGGATATGAACACAACCTTAATCTAATAGTTCATATCTGCTTTTGGGAATGGGTTATCGAATGCGTATCTACATATTCTGTTTGTCAATAATCAATTGAATTGTGACGCAATATTGTCGTTGGTGTAGGCTTATAACAGATACCTCATCACATTACAGGCTATTGCCATGAGATTTGTTTGATTTGTACATCTGTTTACAGAAACACATGGCATTTGATGCCAACATCTTTGTAAAAGACTGTGTACTGACAGAACGTGCACTGATGGAACTTAACTACTAACTACTAAGTTTGACATTTCAAGGAAGTAAACTTATGAGAAAAAGGAAGTGAGAGACCTACTTTGTTACCTACAGTATGCAGGGAACATTTCACACCACTCCCTTCCAGCGTAACACTGGTCAAAAACATTAATTATCTAGCAGCCCTGACTCCAGAACCCAGATCCAGAATCTGTTCATTAATGTAGCATTTATTTATCTTGTATAGAGATCATCTACTTTCTAATGACTAACTGTACATTCCAGACTAAATAGATTTATAAACCCTGCAACAGCCCACATTTTAACTGTAACATGACTTCCCCCTAATTCTAGATAGATAGATAACCTTTATTTAGACAGGGTATAAACCAATTGAGAGCAGAGCTCTCGTTTACAATGGGGCCCTTCATTTACATAAACAAGTACAAATTACAATACAGAGGAGTAAAATGTCTCAAAAAAGGGATAAGATAGCCATATCAAGAAAAACAGGAGCATTCATCAACTAAAACTTCCTTTAACAAAAATTGTAACTGTTCTAAGGTTAAAAAACGATCTAGCCTAATTGAGTCCTGAAGTTTATTCCAACTATTATTACATTACATCTCATTTAGCTGACACTTTTATCCAAAGCGACTTGCAATAAGTGCATTCAACCAAGCCATTCAAAAAGCCTGCTCAACAAAGTGTTTGAAATCCCTCTTTACAATAACACGTGGTGGAATCTTTTCTGCTTAAACTTTCCTTTAATTTTGGTGTGATAAATTTAAATCATACACAAAATGAAAACCTTTAAAACCATCACTTGGGGTTATTTTGTTATTACAATATCACAGTGACTTGAACAGAGACAATGACAATATGAAACAAGTGGCAGTGTTTGAATAAAACTGAAATGATGTTGAGTTTGGCTGGGGATTCCCAGAGTGAGTGAGAAACTATGGCACTGCCTGAAAAGGATGCAATACAAAAGTGTGCAAACACTGCCAACTGGAGTCTGTTAGGCAATGTGTGTTTCATGCATGAAATACAGAAATTCAATTTCATTTAGCAATCAGCATGTACAGTACATGACTGCTATATGAATTGTATTTAGTATTTATTCTGCAAGTTGGGCAAAGACTAAAAATCATTTGTAATATCACTTGCGTTACCAGAGACAAACAGGTGGCATGTAAGCAGGCACATATCCAACTCTGTGTGGGCTTGTTGAAAAAGTCTGTAATGAAGTTTACTTGTTACTTAGGACGACGATGTCCTTCAGTTAAAAGCAACAACAAAAAACATTTTGAAAAAGAGAAATATGTTCACAATAACTGCAGTATGTAGTTTATATTTCCTGATTCAAAAGATGAGTAGAATTCAGAATTTGAAACTACTTAGCTTGTATGGATATTGTACTCTAATTTCTAAAGCCATATTGCTGGGCTGAGGTTCTCCAAACAGCTGTTTATCTCTCTTATGTTCTAATTTGTCCAACTTTTCCTCTTCCAAACCTGCTGCACATTCTTTATCTTTCACCCCAAAGAAATTGTGCTGATCATTTGTCCCTGCTGTATGAGTCATCCTGTTATCCCACTAACCTAGAGTGCATAGTGTGACGTGTCTCCCTGTCCCATTTATCAAAAATGAAACAGACAACCACATTATGTGTCAGGCAGAAAACAATTAACCTTCTCTCATAATCATGCTGCTATCCAGGCCCCTGCCACACAATGAATGTGTGTGTGAGTGAACCCTCTTACTGAGGCACTGCTCAGAATTTCTGGGAACATTCCTTTATGATGAAAAAACAAGTTCTCAATAGTGAATGCATGTATGTGTTGCAGGGACAAAAAGTCTTAAAAAATGGAAAGATGAGGAAAAATGTCTCTGGAAGACGTAACATTTTTGTTCTTACTACACAAGGGCTTTATTTGGAATGAAATAGAAATCGTGAAGTAACACATTTGTTTGCTTCCATCTTTGATACCTCTTTATATTTCCACTCTTTATCATTCTTTATACTAGGACATGTCGCCATCTGTGTCTCACTCATCCTTGGGGTTCTCTCTTACACCTGATACAAAGACACGCCAAGTACGACACAAGTGTCCCACATACGAGTGAACATTAGTGTGTTGGTCTTAAAAGTAGGTGTGGTCAGCTGCAATCTTGGTGCATTGCTGTCTTGAGGCAGTGGAAAGCAATAGTCTGACTTCTGTGAGATCAGTGGTGCAGTTCTTCAATGTTATTTTTGGTCTCATCAAGATAGAAACATGCACCTCAAGATTCAAGATTCTATTTACTGTCATTTACTGGGGGGTGGGGGAGTAGATCAGGCTGGATGGCTCCCTGGCCTGAATTTAACTGTGGGGGTATGCGCAGGTAGCTGGGAGAGCACCTTCACCTACACCGGAGGATCAATCAACGCAGGTGAACGCTGTTAGCTGATTGATCCTCAGGTTTAAAAGCCAGCAGCGGAGCTGTCTCGGGAGACACACTCTCCAGACACTCAGGGCCGAGCACACGGGAGAACAAAGGAGAGACACTAGTGCTGAGCCAGTCCCTTTAAGTTGGTTTATTTATGTTTGTTTGTGTGTGTGGTCTTTAAATAAAGATGGTAAAACCTGAATGGTTCGTCTCTGGCTGCTGTGACGAGAGCCCTGTGGCATGGTCTACTGCCACAGTAATGGTTTTGGATGTGGTGGCAACAGAAAATTGCTCCTATTCCTTCCTGATTGATTCATCTCTAGTTTTTTGTCCTTGTCACTACTGGTAGAATGAGGCGGTACCTGCAGCTCAGGTTGCACAGGTAGTCCGGCTCCTCCAGGATAGCACATCCATATGTGGGGTCACAAAAAGGTTTGCTGTGTCTCCCAGCACAATCTCAAGGGCATGGAGGAGATACCAGGACACCAGCTGTTACACAAGGAGAGCTGGACAGGGCTGTAGAAGGGCATCAACTCAGCAGCAGGACCACTATCTGCTCATTTATGCAAGGAGGAACAGGAGGAGTACTGCCAGAGCCCTACAAAACGACAAAACAGCTTCGTGCAGCTCGATTGGCATTTGCCGGAGAACACAAGACATAACAGGTCTGCCACTGGCCCCCCGTTTTCTTCACATATGAGAGCAAGTTCACACAGAGCACATGTGACATGCGTGAAAGAGTCTGGGGATGCTGTGGTGAACGTTGTATGCCTGTCACATCATCCAGCATGACCAGTTTGGGGGTGGGTCAGTGATGGTCTGGAGAGGCAATGGTACCCTGACTGCTGTTGGTTACCGGGATGAAATCCTCAGAGTGATTGTCAGACCTTACCCTGATGCAGTGGGCCCTGGGTTCCTCCTAGGGCAGGACAATGCTGGCTTTATGTGGCCTGAATGTTTAGGCAGTTCCTGGATGATGAAGGTATTGAATCCATTGACTTGCCCTCAGGTTCCCCTGACCTAAATCACATTGAGCACACATGGGATGTTATGTATCGGTGCATCAACGCCGCCAAATACAGGAGCTCACTGATGCCCTGATCCAGGTTTATGAGGAGATCCCCCAGGACACCATACACCGCCTCATCAGGAGCATGCTCAGACGTTGTCGGGAGTGCATACAGGCACGCAGGGGTTGCAATTTAAACCAGCCTGCAATTTAAATTTATTATTTAGATTTTCTGTGTGGTTTTGAATCCAGCCCTCAAAGGGTTTTTCCTGCGTAGAGAATAGCGAGCCGCTTCAGTCAAATTTCGTGTCACCTCCGCCTCCCGACATAATACTAGTACCGTGGAAACGGCTAGTGATCACATTTGTCCCGGTCCACAGTGATGTCTACAAGCGATTGATTACTATAAATGAATTGTATAGCTTCTTTATTATAGTCCCAGAACCTGAGGGAAAGGTTTTTTGTAAACTGAGACAATGTATGGAGAGCCAGAGGAAATAGCGGGGGTTGGCAGTGCGCAGCCAAATGATAGCGAGACAGAGATCAGTAAATTACTGAAATTATTAAGAAAAAAACCCCAAATGATCAGTTTTGATCAGGAGCTGTGCATGGCTCCCTAGGTGTCTGTCCCGGACTTAGTGGCGCTGTTGCCGGGATGTGCGCCCTCTCCCTTGGGCTGTGGAGCTGTCGGTGGTCCCTGTGTCCATAGCCAGGTGTAATTTTTTTCAATAAAACCACGTTGTTGGAACGGAAGTAATGCAGTGGTTGAAATCTCCCCCTACGATTTGGGACAGCGCTTCAACAAGCCATTACATAATCAGTAGTCGTCGTGAAAACCCAACACGTCATCAGTAGTCGTCGATGTTTGCCGGGAATGTCAATGTAATAACATTGTTGAGATCTTAAATAAACCATTGCTATTACTCGCAGTTACTAAAGTGACAAACCTATAATATCCTAATACCATCTATGCTAATGCAGGTGAATCAATGACATTTGCCATTCATCCAATGGAAATTGAAAAGCTTGGATGCTCGATTATTTCATGTATTAATGAAAAGCTCAAAGCTTAAGGTGGTCTGTAGACAACCCTGCCAGGATGCATTGTTATTAGACTAGCAGTTAAGTTCAGTAACCTCGCTGCTATATGCTGGTTAAATCAAGTGCATTGTGTATCTTCAAAGAGGGGGGATGCAACATGAAATGATCGCTTTTTTAGTAAAAAAAATTCCATAATACATTGAAATGATATTAAACTGAGATATTACAATCATTATCATAAATTCTCATCGACCTCGGTTTGAGGTGTGGTCTGAAAAATCGCAGTTTCGAGGGCTGTACAGCCCGAACACTTTGTGTCCCAACAAGTATCAGGACACACTACACCTACACGCGAACGCGCAAAACGTAGGGGCAGGGCTAAGGGTTAGGGTTTTCGATACATTTTCGGTTAATTGCCCAGCTCTACTCCATCAGAAAGGTTAGACAGCCAGCACATGATTGTGCTGGCTGTCTTCACTATCCTATGAAGCTGGTTCTTCATAGGCCTTGCAGCAACTTAACCAGGAGGTCATGTTGTAGGATGGGATGCTTTCATTGGTGCCCTTGTAGAAGGTGGGGAGGTGTGGAGTGGGGAGACCTGCCTTTCTGAGTCTCCGGAGGGGGTGGAGCCGCTGCTGGGCTTTTTTGACGGTGGCTTTTGTGTTGACGTTGGAGGTATACTCATCCAATAGATGTACCCGTAGGAACCTTAATGTTACTGTCCTTCTTCACAGCAACACAATCAATGGTCATCAGTGTGTGATGTGGCTTGTCAGCCCTCTTAAAGTCAATCACCATCTTCTTTGTTTTGTTCAAATTGAGGAACTTATTGTGAGATCTGCTCCATGCTGTTAACTGCTCCACCTCACTTCTGTATGCTGACTTATCATTGGCAATACAGTCGTGGGTGTGCAGGCTGAACAATAGGGGCCTCAAGACACAGCCTTGGGGTGAGCCTGTGCTCACTGAGATGGGTCTTGATGTGCGGCTGCTAACCCTGACTGTCTTCTGTCTAGGGCTGCAACTAACGTCTATTCTGATAGTCGATATTCTGATTATTGAAACGATTAATCGACACACATTATGAATCACACAAATTCTCAATTGCTCTTATTTAGCCATCAACTTTTAAATTTAGCTTGAGGTTGCATGTGATGACTGAAAATAAAGACAATAAAGATCGATACTTCATTCAAAAATGTCTTTTAATAAACGCATATTAGGCTACTAGTGATACAAAAACAAAGAAAAATCTAGTTTTTGTCCATTTAAAAACAAGGACAGGCAAAGTGCTAATATAATTTTTTTAATTTAAATTCAAGTTTCCCTTCTACCTGTGAAACCAAGAACAGGCCAAGTGCCGATACTAAAAATAAATTAAAAATCAAGTATCCATTTTTTCTGTAAACAAAAGGACAGGGAAAGTAGCAGCAATAAAAACATCAACAAACAAAACTACAGTCTTCTTCTGACTGCATAATTGTGATTTAAAAAGACGTTAGGATAACATTACGCTTTTAAACAAGTTAAAAAAAGTTTTAAAAAATCTACATTCAAACCATATTTTTGTAATGGATTCTAGAATCCTGCACACAGGTATTGAGGGAGTTGCCAAGACAACTCCGTTTATATAGCAAGCTAGATAACAGGCTATCTTATCGAGGCGAGTCTGCATCGTCTACGTTACGATGTCAAACGTGCTTCCTCTTCAAATGCGCGTTTCCTGCTTCTCTAGAAAGCAAGGTCCGCCTTACAAATATTGCAGGTAGTTTTTTTTTTCGGGGCTATGTTAAGGGAGAAATTCTCCCATACTTTTGACTTGCTATGCGATGGTGTTGCAACAGACACCGCCATTGGTCTATGTTTTGTCGCTATTGCACATGCGCGACTTTCAGAGATAGGAAGGGAGCGAGATGGCTCACTCCTCAGCTAATTCCATCAGCACCTCCGGTAAAACGACGTTTAGTTCAGCTGCACGGCACGAAAAACGCGTGCTATGACGTAACCAACGAATCATCGACTATTAAATTCGTCTGCGACTATTTTTATCATCGATTTTTGTCGACTACGTCGACTAATCGTTGCACCCCTACTGCTGTCACTGTGTCAAGAAGTTGAGGACTCAGTTGCACTCAGTTGCCTTTTGATCCCCTTTTAAAATGTATTTTAGATGTTAATGCCTGGATGACACAAAAGTGTTGTTTTTTATTCAGAGCTGACCTTTAAAGTTTATATGGGGTATGTCACCAAATCTGCTTTTATCATCTGAAAAATAAGTGTGACCATTTCTCTCTCTGACAATGTCAGAACAAAAATTTGAAAGAGTCCAATACGCTTTGAGACTATTAAGAGTTTTATAGAATCTATTTGGTTGTAGTTGAGATGAGGCTCTTAGAATTTTCTCTCATGAATGCTTTTTATTTTTTCTAGATATTTGTAAAGTAGAGAATTTTGTTGGGGGGTGAATTCCACAATCGGGGGATTGAAACAACAATTATGCTCAAGCGTTCAGAATGTATCCAGTTTTCACTGTAAGTGGAATCCTTTTCATGTCTCAAGGCCTTTGCACGATATTTTGCATGTTATTAATATTTTTCAAACCTGTATGAGGTCAATGCAAGCTTTCAAATTAGCAGAAGAATTTAATTTTTTGGACCTAGGTAGATGTTCCATCATGTAAACATTGAATCAATTAGAATGCATGCTGTTGACAATGTCACATTTTGAAGCAGTAGTAGTAGTAGAGCTTCCTCCTTTATCCAGTTTATCCGTTGATCTATTTAATAACTTTGTCTTCAGCTATTGCTCACAGATATTATATTTTAATTATTTATGTATTTCTTATAAATGATATGGTATAGTCAATTTGAAGCTAGGATCAAGCAACAGGTGACCCAGCTCCTGTCAAAGAATATGCACAGCTGGGACTGTTTACACCAAACTGGTCCTTCCTTAAAATTGTTAGTAAAGAAAAAAACATGATCTTGGTTTCAGGTGTTGCAGCAGTTCTTCAAACCATACAGTTTCCTCTTGGGTGTTCCAATGTAGTTCATCTTTTTTGCTTTTTATTAAGTAAAAGCAGCACCAGATCATCATTGCATCGATTTTGATCACATCTTCCTTTCCCCAAGGCACAATGTTTTTTATCCTGATAATTTATTCACAAAATATGATGTGCCTAATGTAAATAGCTGGGTACGTTGAAATTCACCTCCAAATGATTTGCTATTTTGTGCCGTTTATTTGCATTGCCGTTGATGTGCAAAGGCTTTCATTATGAGAGTCTTCATGCTGACAGATTGTCCTGGTATTAAAATAAAGCACTTAATTCTTGTCAGTTTCTTTACCCTATTGTTAGCAGACACATCAGAGCTTTCAGTTCCGCTTGTGATGTGTGATGTGATATGTAGAACTGAGGCCATTCTGTCTCAGGTTTATACAAGTAAGCAGGATGGTTTCAATGTAAAGCATGGGGCTGGATTGAGAAGGCTCACATGGTGTATAATGATTCACTTCCTCAGGAATCTCAATGCACCGGCGTCTAATGAATAAGCCTTTATATTTCGGATTGCACAGTGTGGAACACCTTTATCATATCAGCAGCACATTTGTCAGTCACTGGCAGCAACACAAAAATGGCAGCATATTCTCACATCTTTGAATTTGACCATTTTTTTAGGTTAGAAATTCATCATTACAACTTTATTTCTTTTTCATCCTGGGTTTAAACACGTTTTCAGCAAAATTATGTAGTGGTCCAGTCCCACTGTTTTCTCTCAGCTCAAGTAGTAAGGAGTGAGTGTGGATGAAGTGTGAGCTCCAGTGAGGCTTGTGCTGAGTTCAAGCTGGGCAGGTCAGCGTGAAAATCAATGAATGCCAGATGCTCAATGACCTAAAACTTAATCAGAAACACATGTCTGCAGAGGTGTGTCTCTGTGCTGTTTCTTGTCCTCTTCACACCCAGATTGCACTTTGTAATGTTATAACTTTTTCAGTTTGTCTTTGCAAAACATTATAATCTAAGAATTCTTTAGATTGCTTGTACATTTTTGGACAAAGTTGGGTTAAAGGTTGGGTTGAGTTTACGCTTCAGTACAGAGCAAACTTCCTGTGTGAGTTTAAAATTGGATCCTCTTAACTTACTACATGATATCACAGTGCTGAGCTATAGTAGTCAGCTGAGCCTTCAGTAAAGGAAACCCACTGCTGCTCTGTTCAAGCGTGTGGTCATCACTGCTCTGTACCGAAGTCTTTCACCAAGCCCCATGCATTTTTTCCATGTTCACCCATGTAACAGGCATGCATAGGCCACTCTGTACCTAAGGGTGTTTTTTTGGACTGCACAGTGACGCTGCTTTGTCTTTCGGTGGAGAATTTGGTTTCACTATCAATCTATCATAAAGTAGTTTGTTATTTATATCCGTCTCACTCTCTCTGGAATACCATCCCTCCTTGTTCGGCCTTTCTTTCTTCACAGCTTCACTGCTGTTTTCCAAGTTGAGGCACAATAATTGCAGTTACAGTGAAAGTGGAAAAATAGTTATATGACCTCCCAACCCCAAATAGAAAAAAATTATATCCTGTGGAAGTTTCTCCAGCAGAAACAAAGGCTGTGAATTGTACAGACACCTAGGCTACTTGTCAGTGATTTAGACACAAAAGGAGTATCTAGGTTTACACAGTTCTTGCTTCACAAATCTGCTGAATATATGTGGTATGTGTAGACAAGTCTACATCATGGAGGTTGGCAGCTGTAGTGTTGCCTGTGTAGACTCACAGGTACAGTAGATCACAATTGTGACCCTGTTTCATTATCTATACATATCATGTAGGCAGCTAATGTGCAGAGCAGAGCACAGATAGTGGTCAAGGGTGCTGTAGTGTGAGGTGAGAAGAGATTTGTAAGAGGCAGAAATGAAAATGTCTGATAAGAAGTGAGAGCTGCTGTCGGTAAAAGGCCCCAGCCCAACTTCTCTAACAACTAACTATTTTTGCACTGACACCACAGTTTAAACAAGGTCTTGGAATTTTCTCATTTGCTGCATAGCTTCGATGTGAGTTTGAAGTGATCACATGTTTACATTTGATTTTAGACCTTGACTGAAATTCTTAGCAACTAATGCTTCAAATTTAAGAAATAATTCATCATATGTTGAGCTGCTAATTACTGTCAAATCTGCCTTGGGGATATGACACACATTTATAAAATGTTCAATTTAATTTATTTGCATAGAACTACATCACAACATACGTTACCTCAGGGCACTTTACATAGTAAGGTCAAGTCCTTACAATATTATAGAGAAATAGCAAGCAGTTGGCTACCTAATATGTGGAATCAAAACAGCTCTGACCAGTTCCACATAGTCATTTCACATAGACTTCAAAACAGGAAGAGATCATGATCAGCTGACGTCTTACTAATAAGTAAATTAGAATTTCAATATTGTGCCACACACATACTTACTCACTCAATGACTGATAACGTTACTTGTTGTGCCCTGCAACAACACTGCAACATCGCTAAAATGATAACCCAGTTAAATATAATAAATGCTTGGGCAAGACACTTACACTGGCCCCTGGTGGCTATGCTTGCAGTGTGTGAATAGGATGTATGTTAGAGATTTGCTATTTTCTCTGTGTGTTTGGGATCATTGTCATGTTAAGATTAGATTTCTCTCTGGCCAAGCTTTTGGAGACTGGTTGTTGGTTGTTGGGTTTACAATATCATATTTGGAGTGACATATATAAATGCCATCTCTCCTCTTGCTGCTCACTTACGCTGCTTTCAGACATGCACTGAATTACTATGCAGTTTCTCTAGAATAAATCTATGTGTGAACGCAAATATTAAGAAGGTTGTGCAATCGGGTTTTTATTATTCAAGAAACATAGCCAAGCTTAAATCTTTTATCTCTCACACAGACCTGGACAAAATCATTCTCACCCTCTTCCTTTGTAGTGGTCTTATTCAGAAATCAATCCATTGTATACAATTATTCCAGAATGCTGCCGCTTGGCTTTTTTGACACAATCCCAAAAATGTAACCACATCAACCCTTTTAGCATCCTAGTTTGTTTTAGGATTGATTTTTAAATTCTTCGAATCAGTTTTAAAGCCAGACGTGGGCTGGCCCCTCCCTATATTTCAGATCTTTATCTCCCTACGCACAGTCTGTGATCCTCTGGTAAAGCATTGGTAACCATTCCAATATCTTAGCTGAAAATCAAAGGATACAGAGCCTTTGCCGTGAGGGCCCCTACACTATGGAACAATATGCCAGAAGAGATTAGACTAGCAGAATTGGTTACCTGTTTTATCTCACTTCTTAAGACACATCTCTATAAAAAGCTTTTATGGTATATATGAATTTTATTATTTGTATCTTTATGATTATTATTTCTGTACTCTGAATTTTATATTGTTTGTTGTCAAGCACTTTGTTAGTTGTATTGAATGGTGCTATACAAATAAAGTTATTATTATTATTATTATTATTAATATTAAAACCTTCTAACCACTGCTATTCATTGTGTTACAACTTATGTTTAGTAGTGGACTGATGCTCCTGTACCCTCTCCATCTTTATGAAGTCTCATATTCTTGTTTGTGACTCGTTCAGGCAGTTCATCACCATGTGCATTTGACAAAACTCTAAAAGGTTGAAATTAAGGAAGCTTGTTTAACAGGGTTCATGTAATCAGTTAAAATTTTGGTAAAAGTTGTTGCATGGTCACAAGTAAACTGAACTTTGGTATATTGAGGTTGTACTTTGAGTCCCAAGTCTTTCATATACTCTATCGTACCTATTTGTTTTTATCAAGTACCCTTCACGTCAACTTAAAAATAATACAATTTATGTAATATGATGCAATTTTTATAATTTGAGGCATACAGTGATATCAGTCAATCAGTCATATCAGTCATAATCAGTCAGTGATACCTTTCATCTGTTAAAGAATTTAGATCAAACATAAAAATCATATGTAAAAATCGTACATGGATAAAAATTTTAAAATGTTTTCCTGGTATGTTATAAATGATCAAATCAATATCCTCCATCTAATATACTGTGCAATACCAATCAGTAACAATGATAATAAAACAATGTACACTCTGCTGGTCACTACTTCTGTGTGATTTGCTTTCTCTATGTCATTGTAGGGTGTGAAAGAGCCAAAGTTCCTGGGTCTGGCAGGTTGGGTGAAGAAGGCTCCTGGCAGACTGTTGGCAAGCTATAAGGACCGCTATATTCATTTGGAAAAGACAGAGATTGTAGTGTATGAAAATGAGGTACACTTTTATGTCTGCCGCTCTCACTATTCTGCTGCTTATTTCATGTAACTATTTTACTATCATTTTATATTGTGTTTCAATAAAAACAGAAGCTCTCAAAATATGGGTCAAACTGTCACAATCGCATGCACCCACACTTTGTGTTGCAGGACCTCCAGAAGTGCGTAGAGAGAATTGACCTGGAAAACTATGACAGATGTCATGAACTAAAGAGCCCATTCAAGAAGAGGCACAGACTGATATTGATTCGATCAATCAAGTCTAGAAATAAGGTGAGATGAGAGGTGCTTTAGATGAGAACATAACTTAATGTAAATGTAAAATGTCATGTTATCAGATAGAATTAGGCCATATTTAAATACAATAGCTCAAACACATTAAAAAGAGCAAACATTGTTGGGGTGTTGTTTGAATTTAAGGATTCCAATTCTGATTTAGATTCTGCTTATCGATTCCAAACTTCGATTCCAATATGGTAAAAAAAAAAAAAAAATGGGTGAAATGTTTAGATAGCAAAAACATTGTACTTTTAAGAAGTAAAGACATAATCCCTGCATGAAAAACTGAAGGAGCTGAAAAAAGAAGCTTTCAAATTATGATTTCACCCATGTTGTATTTATTTGAACATAAATGCTACCATTTGATTCTAATTTGGAACTTGGTACTAGTATGGAAACAGAAGCAGACAAAGGTTTAGATAAATGATGGCTCCTTCCTTTCAAAAATAAATATTTTCACCAAAAGATGAGGACAGGCACAACTAGCAAGATGCCAGTGTACATTTGTTACATAACATGCATCAGTTTTGTGTTAGTTTATCTTTTAACATGGTTACACCTATCTCCATCTAATATCCACAAGCTTTGTGGAGAACGTGTGTTGGAAAAGAGTGTTCTCTTTCTCATATATGCAGTGTTTGTGTCCCTCTCCCTTTCATTATAAGCTCTCTCTTGCTATTTGTTTGGTGAACATCTAGATGAAAATGTATCTGCTTGTTGATGTTATTTCACATACTTATGTGTGTATCTACAGAATATGTATAAATATATTTATGTCGTCAGTATGCATACGACATGTTACTTTTATTGGCAGAGTGTTTGCGTATCCATTACAAAGCAAAGTTATAAAAAAGGGTAAATGTTGCAACAAACAACAGTTTTGCGAGTTGAGATACGTTCATTTAACATTTTAATACAGTTCCTGAATCTGATGGTAGTTTGTATCCTTTTGGGGTCATTCAGTGTGAATAAAGTGAGTGTCACAAGGATGCTAAGAGCTACTTGGCAGCCTCTTGGTTTCTCTCGGGTAACCCTGTTTAGCTCTGGCTCTGCATCACTGAATGATGCCAAAAATACAGAAAGACTTTCTTAAAGTACCACAGCAACAGCAGTTATTCCTACAATATGTGGCTGCTTGGCCACAAATGGTTAAAGGTGAATTGAATGTCACTCATTGAATACAATTGAAAGTAAAGTTTAACATGGTCTTACATTTATTTCCATGTAAGATGGTTTTATATATATGAAATTTGAAACATTAAAATAGCAGCAAACAACTATTTTCTATGTAAATATTGGTGGAGTAATCTAAGCAGAGAATGAAGTCACACTCCCCTTGTGTTTGTTGCCACACGTTCATGTTAGAGAGAGCAGCATTGAAAAAGAGATGCAAGAAGAAGAAGAGGTTTCTTTTTTACTGATGGAGGGATAATTAAGATGCAACTGGTGGTCAGTCAGAATAATGTGATTGTCCTGAAGGGGGAAAATGGGGAAATTGTTTCCTACATTCAGCAACTTGACATGGGATGAAGATTGAAATGTTAATGTATTGATGGTCTGCTACATTTTTCTAATTGATCCAGTATCCTTCAGTTCACTGCAAAAACTAAATAAGTAATTCTTAAATTCTATCAAATTCTCCTGTATTAAGCAAAAAAATCTGCCAAGGGGGTTGAGATCCTTTTGTTTGACTAGAATTCTTAAAACTAGTCTAAACTGAAAAGACCTTAAAGGCATAGTTGAAAATGAAATGAAACTTTACTCATTATCTTCCCACCTTAAAGCCGATAGAGGGGTGGATGAAGTGTTTGAGTCCACAAAACACTTTAGGAGTCTCAGGGGTAAATAGTGTTGCAGCCAAATCTAATACAAATGAAGTAAACGAGACCCCTTCTTCGAATGTAATAAAACAACAGAATAAAACATAACATGCCTCCATACTGCTCCTGCGGGGTCATCCAAGTGTCCACAAGCCCCGACATTCATATTCAACTGGAAACAGCGATTTTAGCTGAAGAGAATGTCCTCTGATTCCTCTTCTGGAGCCACGTTGACGTACGCACTTGCACACCGGAAAACCGCACACACTCTCACCCAAGTGCAGAAGAGGTCTAAAGAAGAGGTCGCCTTGGCTGTAAGATGGTTTACCCCTGAAACTCCAAAAGTTTTTTGTGGTATCAAACACTTCACCCACCCCTCCATCAGAGATAAGAATTAAGAAGAAAGGGGACAAACGTCAGGAGCAATCAACAAACAGAATGACTAACATGGAGGAAGAGGTCAAAAATAGTCTTGAAAGTTTGATGCTGACCATAAAAGAAGATATTGCTGCATAAATTATGGATTTCCAATTGGAATTTAAACAACGCTCCATCGAGACTAAAGAAGGCATCTCGAAGTTAAGAGAGAGGACAAATATTGAAGCACTGAGCCAATTGTTGAAAAACTGGAATACTTGGAAAGACAGAATAATATAAGGATCCACCAGGTAAAGGAGGAAGCTGAAGGAGAAGATATGGTGAACTTCCTAAGGGTGCTCATATCCGAAAAACTGGAGATCCCAGCGGAGCAAATTAATATTGTTGCAGCGCATTGATCAAAGCAGAGAAAACCTACACACAGCGGGACATCACCAGGCTCTAATGTCATTCAATTTCTAACTTGGGACGCACGTCAAAAAGTTCTCTGCTGCGCATGGGACAAGAAAGCAATACTGTACAAGGGAAATGGATTTACTTTGACCAAGACTATTCATCTCAATGACAAAAGTAGAGAATTCAATATGCTACAATAGGAAAAGAACTGCGAGAAACGTGTGAAATCCCATTTCATCTACCCAGCAAAGCTACGAGTTATTGGAGACGATTGTACACAGATCTATAATTCAGCCAGGGAGGCAGCCACAGCACTCCGTGCTTAAGGCACCATCAGCGGAGTTCAACACCTGCTGCTGGGTAAAAGACTGCTGCAGACCTACTGAGGGAGCTGGGATGTATAGCTTGATGTATAGCTCCAAAGGTATCTGGGACAGAACCTATCCCAAATGCACACACAAATGCAAACTGTATACACGTACACATACACGCAAACACAAATAGCCTACATTTAGCCGAATCCTTTTCTCTATGAAGTAGCAATAGTTAGTGAGTGAATGAAAAACTACTTTTCAAGACATGATATTTAAAGGGATTTTTTTTACTTACAAACTGTTGAAGATGAAAAGGTGTTAAAAGGATTATGCATTATTTGTTTAAATTTGTTGTGTTTGTTTGTAAGTGTAGAAAAACCTGACAAGTAGGACTGTTAAATCACTATGGTAACAAATAATACATTTTCTGTAAAATGTCTATTTATTTATTTATGTATTTATTTCTAAATTATCTCACAGTAGTATTCTTTTACCTTTGAGGATTTTAAATAAATGGATACACAACTGAGAATGTAGATAGAAAATATAGGTTTGAAGTCAAATTTGACTGGTATATGGCATATATCATGTTTCTTTTTGTCGTTTTTTTTGTCTCTTCTTTTTCTTCTTAAGTAGATGATTATATCTGAATGCTCTCCCAATAATGACACCGCAAGACGGTAATGAATATGAAGGCAAATTTAAATTCTATAAGGAAGACAAATTATGAAAAATAGGTCACCTTAATATTGGCGTGGGTTGTGTACAATTCACAGCAACGTATAATTCAGCTTTTTCCTTTTATAAGAGAAGCTGTTGCTACTATACCAATTGGGGTATAGCCCCAGATTCCTATTTATGATTATGGAATCTGATCAAGATGCTAAAATAATGAGAGGTGCAGCTAAGGAAATAGGGCTGAAGGATGTATGGAGAACCCTCCACCCAAAAGAAAGGGACTATACCTTTTTCTCAAAACCTTACTATAAATACTCAAGACTAGATTTAAGAATCACATATTAAGGGTTACAGAATGCAATATAAATCCAAATACATTATCATATTATGCTTTGATATTCATGAAATTGAACCTTTACGGAATGATAAAAAAAAAACGAGAGTGCAAATGAAAACACTTATAATGGCTAAAGAGCAGGGGGGCTTGCCCTCCCTAATCTTAAACATATTTATTACGCTTCCCAATACACACTTGGTTAAATGACCATTCTGAAGCTAGGTGGAGGCTAATTCAGAAAAAAATGTGTTGTGTCTCAATAAAAACAATACCCTTTTGTAAAGAAAACCAATGAAGGACACAAATAACTGACAATATAGTAACTAAAAATACACTGGAGGCTAGAATTGAATTAGGAGATACTGTGACAGAAGACCCAATAGTATTCAGAGAGATAAAGGAAG
The DNA here is from genome assembly GCF_022539355.2 of Hippoglossus stenolepis. Taxonomy (NCBI): domain Eukaryota; kingdom Metazoa; phylum Chordata; class Actinopteri; order Pleuronectiformes; family Pleuronectidae; genus Hippoglossus; species Hippoglossus stenolepis. The sequence continues at coordinate 31,835,326 of NC_061483.1, read as the reverse complement.
ACCCAGGATTTGAAGCTAATAAACAAGATACAGCTTTTAATACTTGGGCAATAAAGGAACTGACCTTATTTGGGCAATGTATAGATGAAAATGGAATAATGTAATTTGAGCTTTTCAGGCAAAATTACAAATTATTACACTCACACTTCTTCCGCTACCTACAAATGAGAAGGTACATATACAACAGAAAAATAGGAAGGAAGTCCAACAGGGATTTACACCCACAAAAAAAGAACTATAACAATGTTAAAGTATCAGTTTATGTTATCTTAGAAAACTCATGTACAACAAGATACAAGGGCAAAACTAAAATGGGAAGAAGATCTTAATATATACATACATTATTCTAGAATAAAATCAGGGAGGAAATCAATATTACTCTAAAAGGGGTCATCCAACTGAACACAGACCTGGTGCTGCTAGGCAAAATGGAAGACAAAATACAAAACAAACAAAATAAATACTTGCGCATATCAGCACTTAAACAGATAAGAAATTGGCTCCAGAAAATATGTGCCCAAACAGAGACATGGAGAGACCCTGTTCAACAAATATATCAAATGGAATATCTAACTCACAAAATGAGGGGGAACTTAAAACAGTTTGAAAAGAGATGGTCTAAATGGTCTATCTACAGTTAAATGGTTCATAATGAATGGAAAATTGTGGAATGTGATGTTCCATGACAGGCCCTTTGGGGAGCACTACCTTACCTAAAGTAAAACATTGTATATTCTTTTGCTTTCTGTTTTCTGTCTCACTTCATTTTATTCTATTTATTTTATTTCCTACAAATGTGTCTATATGTATAAATATGTATGTCTATATGATTGTTATGATGTACTGTAAAAAAGATTATGTCATCCTAGGTTAAGTGACATGGGTGAGATGAATGTGGTCTTGTGATGACAAATCATCTTAGAAAAAAGAACAAAGAAAACCCACTTTTTTAAAATTAACTTGTTTGAACTGACAAAAATATTTAACTTAATCTGAAATTAATAATTAGCCAAAAAGACTGTTTCTTCTAACCAAACCTTACTTTGTCTTAAATTCAAACTTAGCATTCTTAATTTTAGTTGTTTTTTTTAATTAAAACATAGAGGACTGGGGCGGCGTGTAGCTCACCTGGTAGAGCTGCCGCCCCATTGAGGCTAGGCCTCATCCATAGGGGCCGGGTTTGAGTCCGACCCGCGGCCCTGTGCTGCATGTCTTCCCCTACTCTCTGTCTGACCCCCTTCACAGCTTACCCTCTCTCTCTCCACTCCAAATAAAATAATTAAAACAATAAAAAAAAACATATAGGATCATCTATCAATCAATCAGGACAAGAGCACTTTCAGCACACAGACCATTGTAAATACATTGGCAATATTTTGTATCTTTCACCATTAGAAGCTAAAGGAAAACCTGGAAAAATCACAAAAGAAATCATATTACATACATGAACAAGTAACCAAAGCACAAACTGACTTATTCTTTGAACAAGGAATAAGAAGGAAGTGTTCAAATACATGGATAAGCAGCTTGAATATCTGAGAACACAGTTTGCTGCCTCCCTTGGCTGGAGACTATGACCATTAAACTGACCTGCTAAAGGATCTTATTTCTGTCCTATCCCCAATATCTGGTGCTATAACCTACTTCAGGAGGAGCTGTCGCACTGCAAAAATGCAAACAAAACACTGTCAGAAGAAGTCACCAGAGAAATACAAGTGTTTAACCTAAAGCAAACTTGGGTTATAAAGTCTTATCAATCCCACAAATGCTGTACAATAAAAACAGAACAGAACCATGGTAATTTGTTAAAACAAATATGTGGTATCAAACATACATTTTTACAGTCAAGATCAGATTAAAGTAAGAAAAACACACATTCAGGACCTGAGAGAAGGATTACAATGAATACACATTTAATAATTATATAATTATAATTTTTGATAAGTAGAGGCTCTAATTTGCAGATATATATGTTTTTATTAAGCATTTATTTGAATCCAAGTAAATGTTATTTATTTTTGAAAATGTCCATGTGCTAGTAAAAATACATGCATGCTAAAACAAGGTCAGTGAGCACAAGGGCTCTATCAAATGCAGTGATGTTAATGTTTATTATTCTGTTAACCACCATTTCAATACATTTTACACCCTATCTGGTCTCCATTATTTAAAAGAATCTCTGTAGTTTTCTCTGGATCTCTACCTAATATGACCAGTGATGACATGTTTAGCCATATGTTGTAATTGAACTGCTGGCTGTCGAGGTGGTGTCCTGCAAACGGTATGGGCTTTGTAGACAATTGGAAAACTTATGGGAGAAAACTTGGTCTTAGAGGCGTTCATCCCACTTTGAATGGAGCGGCTCTCTTATCTAGAATATAACTCAGTTTATAAATTCATTTACAACCCAGAGTTCGGACCAGAAGGCAGAGCTGCATATAAATCAACAGAACCTCTGCAGCAACACCACAAAGCAAGATAATTAAACGTGGACGTTAAACGTAAGAGCATTGTCATCAAAGGCGGTTTTAGTAAATTAATTAACCTCAGATCATAATATTGATTTACTGTCTCTCACTGAGACCTGGCTTTATCCTGAATAATATATCAGCCTAAATGAATCTACTCTCGCAGTCATATAAGCACTCACATACCTTAAGCTCTGGCCGAGGAGGTGGAGTTGCAGCTATTTTTAACTCCAGTTTATCAATCAGTCCGAAACCTAAACTAAGCTGCAACTTATTTGAAGTCTTGTTCTTAGTCTGCCACACCCACCCAGGAAAACAGAACAGCCAATCATATTAGCTGTAGTTTACCAAGCTTTAAGAAAACTAGAAAATCACCTTGCCTGGAAAGATAGTCTTAAGGTATATAAGAAGGCCCTCCACAAAGCATTAGCTGCCTATTATTCCACATTAATAGGAGAAAATAAAAATAACCCCAGGTTTCTCTTCATCACTGTAGCCAGGCTAACAGAGAGTCACAGCTCCATTGCGCTTCTACAATGATAAAATTATAACCATTTGAAATAAAATCTACCTGCCCTCAATTATTTTTAATACTTTTAATTATTGAACAGCTTCTCTCTGATCACCCTGGATCAACTGACTTCAATTATCTCATTGTCTAAACCCACAACTTGTATCTTAGATAGATCCCAGCTCATCACAGCCTTGGCAAAAGTCACTAATGACCTTCTAATAACTTCAGATCAGGGATTTGTGTCTGTCCTCGTTCTGTTAGATCTTAGTGCACCATTCAACACTATCGATCATCATATGCTACTACAGATAGACTAGAACAGTTAATTAGCATTAAAGGAACCACCCCAAGCTGGTTTAAATCCTATTTATCAGATTGATTCCAATTTGTGCAAATTAATGATGAGTCATCTGTGTGCACCAAAGTTAACCACGTTGCTCCTCAGGGTTCTGTGCTTGGCCCAATTTTATTCACCTTATATATGTTTCCTCTAGGAAACATTATCTGGACACACTCTGTAAATTTCAACTGCTGTGGATGACACCCAGTTATACCTATCAATAAACCCTGAACAGTGTAATCAATTAACCAAACATTAAGCATGCTTCAAGGATATAAAAACATGTGATGTCCAAGATGTCCAGCCCAGAATGGCCCCTTATAGAAGAAAAAAAAGTGCTGCCCATAGCACTGTATGACTGTGTGTGTGAATGGAAAACTGTACTGTTAAGCGCTTTGAGTGGTCATCAAGACTAGAAAAGCGTTTATAAATACAGACAATTTACCATTTCTTCTATTCAATGTTGTAAATACTGTTATTTTGTTGATGCGTTCAGTTACATGCGCAATCTATTGTACTTCTGTCCGTCATGGGAGATGGAACCCTCACATGTAGCTCTCTCTGAGGTTCTATGTTTTTTTCGTAGTTTTTAGGGTTTCAGGTACTCTTGTCAAGGGTTAATGACAGAGGGTTTCACACCTTGTTAAAGGGATAGTTCACCAAAAAAGGAAAATTCAGGGGTGGGTGAAGTGTTCACAAAAGACTTTTGGAGATTCAGGGCTAAACAGTGTTGCAGCCAAATCAAATACAATTGAAGTAAATGGTGACCAATTCTTCAAATGTAAAAAAATTACAGAATAAAACTAAATGCCTCCATACTGCTCCTGTGGTGTAATCTAAGTGTCCGTAAGCCCCAACATTCAAATTGTACTCGAAATGACATCATTAACGTAATGTTTTTATTCTAAATGTCCTATGATATTCTCCTCTGGAACTGCGTTCTCGCGTTTATACCAGCGGACATTTAGGCTAAAAAGATGCCGTCCATCAGCATATAGTGGTGAGTAGATAATGAGTGAATTTAAATTTTGGGGTCAACTATCCCTTTAAGCCCTTTAAGACAAATTGTGATTTGTGAATATTGGCTACACAAATAAAATTCTATTGATTGAAAGCATGGGACACTTTGAGATAAAGGGAGTGTGTGTGTGTGTGTGTGTGTGTGTGTGTGTGTGTGTGTGTGTGTGTGTGTGTGTGTGTGTGTGTGTGTGTGTGTGTGTGTGTGTGTGTGTGTGTGTGTGTGTGCGAAAATTATATGTTAAATGGAGATTTGGATTTGCACTTATTATACACTTTATTTTTGGGCCTCAACAGGGATTGGATCGTGATCGCCCTTACCTGATATCCTTCCATAGTTCTTTGTACTAATTCTATTTTCCTATGCTACCCAATAATTCTGGGAGCACTGGTTTATAATGTATGTATTAGAGTGTACTTCCAAATTCTAAACTAATTAAAAAAATATACAAGGTTTGGAAAATGAAAGGGGTGTGTGGTAACTACTCCCTAATATCTACTGTGCATTTTACCTTCTGATCATCATCTGTGTTTTTTAGGTGACTATACTCTGTTATGTGTCTGACAGGTCACTGATGTTAAGTTCCAGGCTCAGACAGCAGAAGAGAAGGAAGCTTGGATCAAAGCCTTTTCTGAAGGCATCAATCGAGCAAAGAACAAAGTCTTTGATGAGGTCAGTGTCCATGTAATTCATACAGAGACATAACTGTCTTTTCATTTCATTGACATCCTTCCTTTCTATACACACTTTGCTTTTACCATCTTAATGAATGAGTGTTATGTTTTCACAGGTGAAGGTTGATGAAAGCAGTAATTTAGACCATGTTACTCGAACAAGGCCTAAAGGGAACCGTAACCGGCGGCCACCAACAAGGATACACATGAAAGAGGTTTGTGTGTGTTGTTACAACCAGATTCCCCCTCTCTCAAGATCTTTTCACTCAGACCACATTGGGAGGTCTGGGATGCATGACATCCAGCTGACGTCCCTTGACTCACTACAGTTTAACAATTAATCAAAAATATTTGTGTATACTCTGCTCTGTAAGCCTACCTTGATTTTATCGGCCACTGCCACATTATCAAAACTCACCACTACATAATGATTTCTATCCACACACACACACACACACACACACACACACACACACACACACACACACACACACACACACACAAGTCAACAGACACATTGGTATACTCAGATTGGTTAAAAACAACATAATTTGGTCTTTGTAAACAGAAATGACGTACATCTTTATTCTCATATAGTGGGGAAGTGAGATCCAATCATAAGTGGTTACAAGAGACACACTCAGGACACATTTTAAAGCCTGGTCTGAACAGAAGAACATAGCACTGTCCACTTGTGCTCAGATTTCTTAGGACAGATGTTAATACTAGGTCTGATAGGGGCCACTGATTGTTAAAAAAGTCAAACTGTCAGAGTGTGTGTGTGTGTGTGTGTATGAGAGAGAGAGGGAAAAAGATGGAGATAGTAAGTGCGAGAGAGTGCGAGAGAGAGAGAATCTGCGGGTGGATTTTGTTATTTCTGTATTCTGTGGAATCGATATTTCTGTTTAAAAGAGAAACTCAGTAAACTCACCATGTTTCCTTCCTTGGCCTATATTTGAGAGAATGACAATTTAAGATATATTGGCTTTTATAAATGTCTCGCCTGAATTATCTTTTTGCCCTCTAGGTAGCTGATGTGTCGTCTGATGGTATCCTACGTTTGGATCTTGATCTGGAGGATGCTGTAATGCCTAGTGGGACCCATCATGCCAATACTGATACCCCTAAAGAAGCCATCACAGTCCTAATGCCGTTTTTGAATGTAACTGACGCTGAAGACAAACAGCCCAGGTCAAGTGCTGAGGAGATTAAACCAGAGGATAGTCCCAAGAAAAACATAATCAAGCCTCCAATGCCCCCTACCAAAGAGACTAAACTCATTTCAGTACCCGAGGATGAACCTGATAAGGATGATGCCTCAGAGAAAAGGGTCTGTATCATACTATATTCTACCACTTACCTTACAGTATAGAATATTGTTGTATGTCTTTATGTTTGTATAACTTGGTCTGTAACATAAAATTCATGTTTTAAGGTCCTGAAGCCGCCTATGCCTCCATCTAAAGAGGCAAAGTCCTTTATCACACCTATTGAAGAGGCTACAGAGGAGGGCAATGCTGAGAAGATGTCTGAAAAGAGTCCTGATGCCAGGAAAAAAACAGGTGCACCACCAACCCCACCCAACAAACCCAGTTCCGGAAGCCCCTTTAGCAGCCTCAAAGAACCATCACAATCCAGACTAAACCCCCACCCTCCTACCCCCCCATCAAAAGAGAAGAAACCCTCCCAAGCTGCTCCAGACCAAGAGGTTCAAGGCAAAGCAGATGAGAATAAGAATAAGGATGATGACAATAGGAAGGAGACAACAGGAACAGCAGTAGAAACAGATGAGGATGGTCATTCAATTTTCAAAGAAGCTCTGGAGAACATAAAAGGTGATGTAAGTCCCAGCACAGAAGAACAGGTTTCTGAAGAAGCATCAAGGGAGTATGTAAGCAGTCATTCTCCTCTTATAACCACCAAGAAAAAGCCAGAGGAACCTGCTCAGTCTGACACACAACATTCAGAAGAGAAGTCAACTATAAGTCAGCCAAATGAGAGAGAGGACCATACTGCTTCACTGCAAACAGCCCCAGATAGCTTCGACAGTTCTCTTCAAGCAGAAGAACGCATAAACAAGTATCAAGTCCCCTCAAATGAACCACCCACTGACAGCTTTAACTTGAGTCCACTGCTCTGTCACTTACCTGGGGAGAAGAAAAGGAAGGCAGAGGAAAAATCTGTTGACAGCGGTCAGCACTCAGACAATGACAGTGAAGGCTCTGGGAGTGAAGACACACTGGCGGCTTCCACAGCTTCGTTGCGAGGGAGCCATGCTGGACTGGATGTGTTAGATGCCAGGGAGGATAGCATTCAGATATCTGGACAACATTCATACAACATACAGGATATAACCAAGCCTCAAGTTAAATCAAAGGTCTTTCCCTTTCCACACTCAAAGCCCACAATTCCTCTCAAACCCTCCACCAAGGTCAGGTCAGCTTCCATTGGAGATCTGCTGTCAGACTCTTCAGTCTGTATTCCGGTGAGACCGCATACCATAGCTTTGGCTCAACGTAACTCGTCTCCTACAGATGATGTCATGAAACTTGAGACTGAAGTGGCTCTGGAAATGGAAAAGACGGATGAGCTCCTGAGCAGAATGTCCCAGTTCCAGAACAAAGGTGACAGTGAGGGCAAGCCAGAGAATCTGCTGGCCGAGGCCATGGAGAAATTAAGGAAAGCTGACCATGTCCTCAGGGAGGTTAAAAAGCTGAAACTCGCGAAGAACTCCATCTACAGAAAGAGCTGGTGAATGACAGTCATAGCAGATTGACAGGGAATTGACCATTTGCTAAACCCCTCACCTGGATAGTTATTGTTTCTCTTGTAGCCTAGCAAATTAAAATAGGCACAGCAGCCCTGCTAAGTTTTGAATCTCTTCACCTATAGTTTTTAATCTGGAAAGGCTAAGAAAAACAAACAGAAAAACATGAGATGGGTGCGAGGAACAGATTTAACAGTGTCTGGTCTAATTTTAAGCTTCAATAATCAGCATGTACAGCTAACTAGGTTACTAACGACTGTAGTGGAATGTTACTTCCAAATCCAAGTAGTCTGACATCATTTTGTGTGTTTACAGGTTTAAAAAGGTCCTGTTCATGACTAACTCATTCACTTTGTATTATTTCCCAGGGGTGTGGAGGTTAGTCTGGAGCTCTGTCCCTCAATTTATCAAATTTGGGAAATGTATCACTCCCACATCCCCTGCTAATTTCACCTGAGATAGTATTAAATTTGTCCAAATCCATCCTAAAAGCCTGTCCCTTGTAAGCAACGGAGCCGGCCCTAGCCCCACCGTCTCGGTACCGATCTAATGGCTATGCTTGAGGATAGTGCTTTGGTTGTTACGGCTATAATGAATCCAGAATGACAGCGGCTCTTATCACCACAAACTCTCTTGACGTATTTGTGTGTGTAATCTACCTATATGGCACCGCTTTTTCATCCTGAGATGTTTATTTTCTTTTAGTTTTTTCATTTTTGCGTCTGTTGTGTGTTAGAAGCATCATCAAACCCTCCGACGATCGTGGTCGATCCAGCAGGGGATCTCCTGCTGTGCCCTCACATCGGATTCTGCAGACTTTCTGTGGAATTTATACTTGGGGGCCAGGCAGACAAAGTATATAGAAAGTGGATTCACACATACTGCTCTTCCAGATAAAACGATCTCCGGAGTTCAGTGTATCTGCAAGTTACAGATTCAAAATTGCTCAGGAATTCTAAAAACTAAATTTGACACTGTTATCACTGTAAATTGCATATGTTCTATGTGAGTGGCAAGACTGACTTTAGGAATGTTAGCTAGATGGCTCAGGGCTTAGTAAATGGTTAATTAATGGACTTTTTTTTATGGCTCTTTTAATGGTCATGGCACATGCAACAGTTTGCTCATTATTAACTAAGTGCAATTATTTCTAGCTTAACTTTCTCTGCAGCTGAGTGAAGTGCTTAATTTTCGACTATTGTTTCTTTTTTCTATGTGAAATATCAGACATTTACAATAATACTTACTTGAAAGCTAACATGATAATTTTTAACATAACAGTAACTACATTTAGAACTAAAAAGTACTAAAACATGTTAAAACCAAATTACAAAACTGTTGATACTTAGGGTTAGGGTTATATAGGGAATTTATACTGTACATATTTTCACTACAGCACATGCTGTTTGTTGAGAAAGAAATGTACCAACAAAACCCTATTTTATTTTTTTAATTCTATTTTTCGATGTATCTTTTCATTCTAATGACATGATTACGGCAATGATTTTTATCAAAGCACTGCATTCTACATAGATTACAGTCTCTTTTCATGATTTTTTCATGCTGATATTGTACATAATACAGAACAAAGAGCTTGTAGCAGGCATTTTGCCCATTGATAATCTCTCTTACTATTCAATTTTACAAAAATTTGTTTTGATAAAAATATCTGCTTATCAGATATGTTTCTCACAGCTGAGAAATTTCCCTCTTTTTTGTCCAGTGCTTTGTTAAGACATAATGGTCGTTTTAACCCTTTTTAAAATAATGCCATGCCATTTAGGGCATGTAAGAATATTTTTTAATGTTTGATATCATTTTGTACTCTTGGATAAAAATTTCTGTCTCCTAAATAAAGAAAGGGAAACTATTTGTCAGAGTTTTATGTATTTAATTGCACCTTTAGAAAGCATCCCAAAGATTTGTTGTTGAAAGAAAACATTTGTTCCACTATATTGTCTGTTATGTTTTACTGTGGGTTTGGTATCATTTATGTTTAGATTTGTTGTCTTTAAGAAATATCTATTTTTAAAATGTAAATGAAACATGCTAACTTGTAGGTCAATCATCACCTTCCTGGTCCTACCTTATATAATCATTCAACTTCATTCACTTCATTAGACTCTGAGTGCCATAGAGGAAGGTCACAGTTATAGACCACAGTAGATCTTAAATCCCTAATTGACCAATCAGCAGACATTAGCAGAATGCAACCATGATATGGGCAAAGTCATCCTACAGCTATTTAGCTCAATTCACTCCAATTCATTGAGAACTATCTATTGATTTCCCTATAGATAAATTGCAGACTATTTTTACAAATAGTGGACAGGCTCTTAGCAGATATTGATTGATATAATCTGGCAATTATTTATATATTCATATTACATTAATTTTAAAACTGAAATTTATGTATTAGCTTCCCAAAGAGTGAGATTTCTTAGGTTTTAGAGATGGGGTAGTTAAATTCGATAAAAACTGGGGGTTTGACATTGAGTTTATTGGTAATTGCGATGGGCATTTTTCACATTTTCTAGATTCACTTTTCCCTGTGGGTAAAATACATAGAATACCTGCAATCACCTCAGGTTATTGTGTACCCATGGAAATTATTGGTTGAATAATTGGTTTCAGAACAATGACCCATCAAAAAAAGTTGGTCCTTTAGCACAATTTACCCCAAGGTGGGGGTAAGCTGATTATAGCGATGTGGTAAATTGAGCCCTCTAAGGGTAAAAGGTGCCACCATTAAAAACACAAAATCAAACAACTTTGTTAATGCCATCAATTTAACAAAGGCCACAACATATACTCAAAGTAAAACCATATATTTGTTTACTGTTGTTCAACATGTTACTTAAACATTTTAGGGAAGGGATCTTTGTGTGCTACAGAAAGAATGTATGCGTACATGTACTTTTGTGTATGCACAGCATGTTTATGTGACTTAAACTTACCATTAGTCAACAAGGTATTTATAACATTAACATTGTAACACTTGTAACAGTGATCAAACATGTGGACTACACTTCGTTAATTTGTGGTCACATGATTATTATTTTTTCTTGGTTACCTAGATACAGGGGGTGGCTCATCGTAGCCACTGGCTCGACTTACCCCGTTGTCCCCTACTGTAAAGCGCTTTGAGTGCTCATCAACTAGAAAAGCGCTGTATAAATAGGTAATTTACCATTTTGCTCTTTATGTAGTGGTCAAAAGTTTGGGGTGACAGTTGAATGCCAATCGGGTTCACCACATATATCCAGAATAAACGGGATGGGAGGCTGATGATTCCAGAAATGGACAATTTATTCAAGTCAGACAAATGATTTAAAAAGACTGATCAAACAGCACAGCATCGTGTGCAAAGTAGGGAGTACTGGCCTGTACTTGATATAAATAACAGATTAAAAAGAGAGAAGTTAAAGGCTCAAGACCCAATTTAACAAAGCTAAATTATCATGCATAAAACAAGCACAGCACACTTTAAGAATCCTAACACTGGTGTGATTGCACCAGTGGATTATCACTGCAAGCGATATTATACAATGAAATAACAGAAGAGGGCCTCTAGTTTACAGAGCCAATAACTCACCAATATTCAAGCCATTACACCAGGATTGCACAGTACCCGTCAACCATATTGCACATTGCACATTGCACATTGCCCATAGAACAAAGAACAAAATAAAATAAAACAAAGAAACCAGAAATCAAACAAATGAATCAGAAAGAAAACTAATTCTAAACAAGGCCAAATAATCTAACTGAAATCTTAATGTGGGAAAAAACAGTGACCGTAAATATCCTGCCTCAAGGCAGCCCTATGAAACAAACATGTCATATTAGGTCACACAATTATTAAACAAGTTTATCAAAATGTTTCCAAACATTTCCAAACATAAAACACATCATTATGCCATACCTTCAATTCATTAAAATAAAGCAGAGACCCACGCCGTCCTTATTGTCTTGACAACAAGTACTAAAACAGGAAAAGAGAATTACGCTCAATGTCACATACACAATATTATAGACTCTAAATACATCGTATTACGTCCGGGGCATCACTTACAAGTATCGTTCCCATTAGTTTGTGTGTACACGCTGACTGGAGGAGATTACAGCGTGCATGTATGGCGACGCTGATACCGACACACACACACACACACACACACACACACACACACACACACACACACACACACACACACACACACCTGAACGCCGGGCTCTATGGAAATGCGCTTAATGTTTACGGAACGTTTTCTGCGTTTACTCCATTTTTTACTTTAAAGTGACTTTCTCTGAATAGAACTATCCTGTTTTAGCTAAAGCTTTTATTAAGGATTACCCCCATTACATTTATTTTGAAGGTGATGGCCGGAAGTGTATATTCAGTGTTATTATGTGGGGCTTGATGGTTGTGTATGTAACTGTTCAGCGACTGTACATCACAGCAGCAAGCCAGATGTGAGATAGGAGAGGAGCCCCCGATACACCGAAAACATGGAGGACGACCTGGTGTCTGAGGACGATTTCTGTAAGTAACGATGCCAAAGAGAGCGCGCGCTCTTAAGATGTCCGTGGTGACCACTTCGGGAAAAACGTTATACAAAAGCCATGTATGTGGCCTGTATTCCACTATTGGTTCGCACAGTAGGCTGTATGCCTTGTGTTGTGAATAAAATGCTAGACACCATTTCTGAACAACAATATTATTGTTCTGTTAATCGAACAATAACCAAACACGGTCCCTTCGCATATAAGGGGCATATAAAAGTGAGACAAGAGCGAAGGAACTTTAAGTTTCCTCAGTGCAAGACGAGCTGACTACTACACCAACGCGAGGAACTGCATCAAAAACCAGCAAACATCTTTTATGCACAATATATTTGTGCTTGATTTTTTGGGGAAATCGCCCAATGGAATAGTAGTGTTAACGTGGAAGTAAATGACAATGCACCATGTGAAGGATAATAATAAGAATGATATTATTAATCATAAAATTATTATGATTATTGTTATTATTGTTGTTATTATTATTATAATTTTTTATAAATAATAATAATAAAACTGGGAACAGTTAGGTTTCTCTACACTCTTAAAAAAAAGTTCTAATTAGAACCAAAAGTGGTTCTCCGCTGTGATGCCATAGGGGAACCTTTTAATGATTGGTTCTTCAAAGAACCATTTTTCAATGAGTTCTTTAAAGATCCTAATTGGGTTCTTGAAAGAACTAAAATTTAAGGTTCCACAAAGAACCGTTTGTTTATAGGTTCCCTGAAGAACCAGTTCAATTGGATGCTTTAGAAAACCCAAAGAGAACTAAACTAACTAAACAAAATTTCCCTCTGGATCAATAAAGTATCTATCTATCTATCTATCTATCTATCTATCTATCTATCTATCTATCTATCTATCTATCTATCTATCCATCCATCCATCCATCCATCCACACATACACACATACATACATACATACATACATACATACATACAAACATACATAATCAGGAAGATTGATAGAACTCAGCAAGAGTTTGTTGAAAATCTACAATTGTATTTTTTTGAAAACTAAAACCAGTTATTTTGAAATCTACCTGCTTAAACCAAATTCTTGCTCCTCGGGAAAACCCATCAAGTTTTTCCCTTAGAAAAACAACAGCACATAAGTGATGAAATTAAAATGATTTGAACAAATGAAATTGTAAAAGCAATTCAGTCCAGTATTTTATTTTTAAGAGTAACATTTGAATTAGTAGTTCAACCTCACAATGAAAATAGAGACCTTACCTTGACAACAGCATTTATCCCATTGTGTTGGTGATCAGAATGACAGTTTTAGCTTTTCATTACAAAATATGTAAAAGCAACATCAAGTTAAACATGTATGGTTGAACATCTAAGTAACCATCCAGGACACCAGTGGGCATTGTCTTTCTCAAGTTTGTGGGGTACTCAACATGGAAGATATGATAGAATACAAAGGCAGCAGCCAGGCCAAGGGAGATGTCCACGCTGCCATCATCAAGGAGCATCTAAACGCCATCCATCTTCACAGTGAAAGCCTGCTCTGTAGGAGGGAATTGTTTCATGCAGTCACTCATAACACATGTTGGTGCCAGATATACTGGATTCTGTAAAATACATAATAAAAGAATAGTCTGACACACTGCATTGTCTGAAAATGAGACAAAGTTCAAGCTAGTCAGCCTGCCCCCACTGCTAAATAGATCCTTTTGAAGCATCCTAAGTTCCTCAAAAATACTTTTCCACAGCAAAGTTATCTGCACAAAAACCATTTGTCTCCGGCACCTTGAGTGCTATGGACCGTTCCAGCCCCTGCACCATCGGTGCTCAGGCCCTAATGAATCTACATGAAATGTAGTATAAAATAGCATTAACTTTAAGGATTCACAGTCCATTTTTTTTAAGGAAGCTCAATAGACCTTTCCATACAGTTAGGCAAGGAGGCTGATTGATCAGATTCTGATGAATTAGAAAACAGAAGTATTATTAAGCACATCATCCATGACTTTTAAAACATGAATTTGAAACCCTAAAGTAGAATAAATGTTATGTTTGAATAATTCGAACAACACAAAACTCAAAATAATTACAGAACGCAAGACAGAATATTCAATAAACAGCTGTTGTGCGTCCCCTTTGAAGACTGATGGTAGGAAGAGTACTACAGCATTGACAATCTGGCCTGAAAAAAGCAAAGACATTGTAAAAGACAAAGGTGATATTCTCAATAACACATGCCATGGAACAATACATGTAAATTCATTAATATACATATAATTTTGTTTTTCAAATGATTACTTACCCTTTCTTGTTAACTGATGCAGCTGTGCAGACTGCAGGTCAAACAGCAGCGCAGAGCTTCACGCTCCTTCATGGTCTGCAGTGGTAATAATAACTTCCGGACTAGTTCATTACACAGTTTGAGCAAATCTGGCAAGAAATCACACTGATAATTATTATAAACAATATAATTGTAAAATATAACATTAGAATTGATCTTATTATAGTACAACATGAATTTGCTGTTCTCCCACATAAGTTTAACCTTTAAAATCTGCCCAAACACGAAATATATAGTAAATAGTATCAGTAATACTATCAACTATTGTGGGGAATTAATCATACACTTAGCCTTAAACATGGAGAAAGCAACTAATTCAGCACACTTTATTATTTGTTGAATTGTGTATCGGTCATGGCCTTCACGTCATTCTGTCATTCACGTCTCAGTTAACTAAGACTCCACCACAGATAAATAATGTCATCACATTGATTGACTGAATTTACCTTGACTGTAGATCTCCAGCTCCAGACCAGAGGGCGGGAAACAGACAAAATGGCGACGTTACATTCTTCTTCTCTCCAAAAAAGTGATTTAACATGAAAAGGTTCTTCCAAGAACCAAGGGTGGTTCCATGTGTTTTGAAGAACTCTTCTCTTGAATTCAGATCCACAAAGAACCATAAACAGCAAAAAAAGGTTCTTTAGCGAGAAAAGGTTCCCCAGAGCACTCAAAGGTTCTCCAGAGCACTCAAAAGTTCTCCAGAGCACTTTTGAAGAACCAGTTTTTCTTAGATTGTATAATATTGTAACGACCTAACCTTATGTAAAGTGCCTTGAGATAATATATGTTATGATTATCATGCAACATGCAATGACTTGCACAGCTGTACAATGCTTTCTATATGTATCTTCAAGGTGCAATGTATTAATGTTTAGCGCTTCATATCACTACAGCCCATAATACACAGGTGTAATGTTCAAGTCTTATACATCAAATACAAGGCAAATCAGGTTCTGTTGTGGCTTTTCACTGGCATGCAGAAAAAACTTTGAATGTTTAACCCCCTTTTTGTTTGCCATTCCTCACAGTGCTGTTGTCAGAGAAGGAGTTCCATGATGCCGTAAAGATTAATAACACAGGGAAAATGCAGGAACTGATCAAGAAGGGTGTGGACATCAAGGCCAAAAATAAAGTAAGCTTGCCGACAGACAAACATGTCCACCTTTCTGGGCCTTGCCAGTCATTGCTTTCAAACACAGCATGTGTTTTCACAGCAACCTTGTTATTAGATGAAACTCACAATCAATGCAGACTTCATTCAAGAGCTTCTCATCTTCTTCTCTGTAATTTGTGCATCTTTTAATGTTATTAATTATTGTCCTACTATTAAATGTCACATTACCTGCTGTGAAAAAGGTCTTAGTGCAGAATGACTACTCCAGTACTCAGTACTTGTTGTCTCCTTAGGGGATTTAACTTTTCAATGACTGGTGAACGTCAGCTAAAATGTCATGTTTTGACAGGTCATTCATTTTAAGCCCAATTTACAGCTTTAAATTCAAATTCTCACTCATCTCAGACTCTCTGTTATGCAGTTTCTCAGTTGAGCATCTGAATTCCGATATAGTGTAGTGGATATTTTACTAAGAAGGAAGAATGAGCCGACCCTCTGGAAGTAGTGTAATTTTTCCCCTTTCAGAGAGTCGGACTCAGTCCTCCTTCAATATACAGCCCCATGCATTTTCAAATCCTCCTTCTTAGTGTTTACATTCTCATGATCCTTTGGGTTTTTATTGTCCCTATATGTGTCTCTTTACTGATCCTCTCTGTGTTTCCATGATGCTACACCATTTCAGTAGCTGCTATGTTGTGACTCAAAGTTCACTGGGGATGTTAAAGATGCAAAGAGGGAGAAATTGCATATAAGATATATACCTAACTTGGATGTCTGCTGAGAGGGTGTAGATTAATTCCATCCATAGAGCCATCACTGCCCCTCTAGCTGATGAAATGACTACTACCAGAGGGCCGGATTAAATTCTTCCATTTTATGGCAGTGTATTGTTCAGGAACAGCAGCATCTTGCCATGTCTCAGCCCAAGCATGATATCAGATTTATTAGGCCATCTGAGCCATATTTATATAGATAGTTTCATCATTCAAACTTGAGTTTTACTTTACAAGGTGAAATGTATGATGTTGTAACATTATACATTTAGATGTTGTTATAATGTGAATATTTCATGTAACAACATGAATATATCTTGTTATTACAATATTTCAATATTTCACGTTATAAACTTAATACTGATCTGTTTGTCTTTTTCTGGCGTGGCAGCATTACGCTTCTGTACCTTTTGACAGCAGATACTTTAACTGACATTGCAGAGACAGTACATTAATATGGCAAAATTGGACACAGCTGTTGAAGGTACTGTGGAAGTGCAGTCACTGGTATGACTTATGAGTCCACCCTTAAATGCAATTAGTTACAGCTATTGTGGAACTGCTATTATAGGCAAAGAACAAGCTATATGTAACCAGTGAAAAAGGTCACATGTAAACAGAGGGCTGAGGTGTCACTGAACAGGTGCTGCTACCTGCTAATAGGTGCAGATGATGAGCATAATTTCAAGGCTCATTTTTAAATAGCCAGTATCTGAGGTGTGCATGAACTGTGAAGCCATGTCTGTCTCTCTGTCTATTGGTCTGTCTGTCTGCCTTTGCACAGGTAGACCGTAAAGCACTACATTGGGCGGCAGGAGCTGGGAATGAACAGGCTCTTCGACTCCTTCTGGACCTTGATACTGAAGTCGATGAGAGGGACATTGTACGTACACAAATGTGTGGGGTTATATTTCTGGAAATTCATTCACCCTTTTGATATGGCAGACTTACAGTATATGTAGCTGCCTTACAGATTGACATATTTCTGATGTTTGAGTCTTGTATAATGTATAATGTAATATTTAAAATTTTCTTTGAGTTGTATTTTTTGTTGTCTCAAGATGTGTAAATATTGCTGTTAAGATTTCTTAAAAAAATATTTGCCATTGCTCCTGTGTCTTCCTAATAGCAGTATTTTAAAATAAGTATTTACAGTATTTAAATCAAATGCCTGTTGCTTACCTTTATATTTTTGTTGTGGTAGGTGTATTCATCTTGCTTGTTAGTTTGGCTCAGTATTGGATTCAGAGTCTCCAAATATCTTATGATACTCCATTTCCTTCAGAAATATGTTATTTTAGTCTTCAGAATCTCCACACAAACATTTGAACTGTTATACGAATTTAAACTCTAAATAGACAATAGACAAAATAGGTTTTACACAAGGGATATCTATGCCATAAGATCTGAGAAGGTTTGAAAACCAAGGGTCCAAACTTCAAAGCCATAGGTGTCAACATCATTTGTATGCAATGTAGCAACATGTGATATCCAAGTGGTTGCAGGCTGCTTGGACCCTGATCATTGCCACTTTCAGCTATATTTATTTTTATTAGGGCGCAAGCACAGACGATGACATTAATCATCGCTCATATCATTAAGTACATACTACATATTTTTCAAAAAAAAATTTGCCAGAAAGGAAGCTAGTAATTTTAGGGTCAATTTTCATATTTCAAACACAAATCTGAAGCCTTTAGGATGCACAGAAACTCAGAAAACTTCGCACTAATGTTCAAACTAATAAGTACTTTAATTTGATTTCACTATTGGCCACTATAGGCATGGCGCTACAGTTCCATATAGCCCCTAATATATTTTTGGGCATTTTTGGATGGCTAGGAGCAGGGACGTGCACAGACGTTTTCGGGGGAAGGGGCTCAAGTGAGAAAAAGGGCACTCCTCATAATTATTTATAAATTATTATTTATTTTGTTTATCACAAGAGCAGACAACAACAAAGGAAACAATGATGCATCTTGATGTATTTCAATGTATCACATTCACAATTTCCTATATTTCTGCACATGGCTGCGTTTTTATCAGTTATTATTAGTTAATAAAATTAGTCAAATATGAACTTTTATTTAGAAAGTGCTTTATAAAGTATTATAGACTGTTACTGTTATTACAAGTGTGCTGTAATTTACAAAATAAGGTTTTCAATTCATAAATCAGATTACAACAGTAAGTCTATGACAGTGGTCAGTGCTCTTCACACTGATTTGACATTCATTCAGTTTAGACCTGTGTGCTGCACCTAAGGCTTAAAAGGACAAACTCTGATAACAGTCTTTACTGTATCAATGGTCCCCCGCCGAATTATTCAGCGACGGGACATCACTAAAAACTGCATCGAAGCAGAGTTGTCGACTTCGCGATGCATCTACTGTGCAGGAGACATGGAGGGAGGGAGGGTAGAGACTAAGTCTAATCTCCCGACCTGATATTTTGATTTTATATTTAATCAATATATTTGTTGACAGGGAACCTGTGCACAAACAGTATAATAGTCATTTATTAAAAAACAATTAAATAAAAATAAAAAAGCACCCCAGAAAGAGGGCACCTTCTCTCGAGGAAGAAAAAGGGCAGGGGCTCAAGCCCCCTTTAAAGTCTACGTGTGAATGTGTATGGCTAGGAGTGCTTAAAAACTCTTGAAAATGATACACATCAATAACAAGTGGTGTCTTGGGTAATGGCGTAGCATAATTGCTTGAGGGTGTCCCCTAGAAAATTACAATGAAGTAGCATCTCTTTGAGGTTTCTCCTGCATGTATAAAACCTGGGGCCTGTACTACAAAGCAAGTTGAACGTACCCAGGATATCTTTCCGAGATCCAGCTGGACTTAACCTAACAATCACAGTCAGGCTAAGCGGTCACATGAAGCTGGTTATCAACTCGATAAGTCAATCCAGGTTTTCCTCATCAAGATCTGAGCTTGTGCACATAAAACGGGTGTTGTTTACTGTATATGACCAATCACACACTAGGACAAGTGAACTGGCAGCAGAAACACATATTTAACAGAGAGGATCAAACTGTTATGTAATAAAAATAGTAGGAAAACAAACACATTATCCAGGCTAAAGGAAACACAGTTACAGCTGCTAAAGTTAGGAAGAACAGCTGATTGTGTGAATGTGTATATTACGGAGCCCCCCGATGACATTTGGCGAAAAATATATTACATGACCACGACATAATAATGGGCTTCATTTACTAACAGTGCGTACACACAAATCTGTGCTTAAACCGTGCGTACGCACGTTTGACGCACAAATCTGGGATTCATCAATATGTTCGTACCTAAATTTGTTCGTACTTTGCGAATAAATTTAGAGCTTCCTCAGACCATGCCTATGCACAGATGATGAAGGCCCGGCTGTCCTAGAAAATGTAAACACACACCCTTTTAACTAAATGCATAGTATATTAAAACTCCATTTATTAAAAAAAAAATAGTAGATAGACAGCAATAATTTAATTTATTCATGCATTAACCAAATGTATAAAAAACTATGAAATTGACGCCCTTTCATCCTCATCATCTCTATAAAAACCTGCTGAATTCATATTAATGTTTATGGATAAACGGGGCGTCGCTTCTTCTGCAACAATGCAGTTAAAACACCGCGTTTAGTCGTAATCTGCGGGAGGAACTCTTCTGTCTGCAAGAGTGTGTGTGTGTGAGTGTGTTCGTCTCTGTCCCTATTTGGTTATTAATCGATGATGTCGATTAATGTCTTCGGATCGTTCCGTCACTTTAACCCGTATGTCCTGACTGTGCGCGTCACGTTACGTCTCGTGTTGTGTAGCATGTTTAAACGTAAATGTGTCTCATAAACTCTGGAGTGAATCAAACACAAAGTAAACATCAGTCCTGTACGTGTCCTAATAACTTGTGATCAGTGATGGTGTTTATTGTTAAAGTGTAAAGTGAGCGCAGGGTAGAGGGAGTGAGGAGGAAATAGACAGAGAGACAGAGACACAGGACGACCGGACCTTTAATGTGCGTCTGTCTGATCCTGAAGCAGCGGTGTTATAATTGTAGCCGAGCGTTTCCTTCTCTTATACTGTCAGGCATCAGCCGAAAAAGGACAAGAAAGATGCTTATTGAATCAGGACAACACACCCGTTTATTTTCCTTCACTCGTCAATTCTCTTTTCACAGACCAGAACACACTTCCGTTAGAACCCATTCAAAACAAGAGTCCCAACCTACGCCTGCTTATAACAGGAAATACCCACCAACCTTCCAAAATAAAACCACGAACAGTCCCATCATAATACAGTTTCTGTGTCTCATGAGCACTGGTACTAAACTGCCTGGCGCTGCCAAAAGCAGTTTCCAGCCTCCTTACCAGAGAGGCTACGAAGTCAGCGTGAGACAAAGGCAAGTCCAAATTCACCACCTGAGGAGACACTAACACATCCACCGAGACAAGTAGCTTGGGACCCCCCCATCGGCGCCCGATTCTTAGGGACAGGGTCCCTGCGGGTCTGACAGGGGACGCACTGCTCATACCACTGCCGAACATCCTTAAACATACAGGGCCAGTAACATGATTGCCTCGCTCATTCCCAAACCTGCTCTGCAGAAAAATGTGCTGATGCAGGGTCTCCATGAAGGTGCTGCAGCACATCAGGGATAAACGAGGAGGCCACAACCACCTGCTACTGAGTGCCCCTGTGAGAGAGGAATTCACTGACCGACAGAGCACTCCATTCACCAGAGAAAGATGAGGATATTCAGTCCAAAGTTTACGAAGCCACAGAGAGCTCCCTCTCATCTGCCACGCGGTGGTCGAGACCCTCTCACCATCTGACTTGCTGTCCATTTCCTCATGCTGCCCCCTTGTGGTGGAACTAGGGATCTGGGGGTTTTGCAAGGGTGACTGAGACGGTGAATTGCCTATCCTGGAATCGCTCGACTGCCTGTCCAAGTCCACGACATTCACTTGGCCAGATGTGTCCCTTGTGGTGTTCCTCACGGTGTCATGCTTATGATCCTGAGGTCGACGTGATAGAGCATCCGCATTAGTATGCCGTTGTCCAGCCTTGTGCTGTATGGCCCAGTTGAAAGGGTCCAGCTCCAGTGTCCATCTCGCTCTTTTCCCTGTGGGGTCATGGTCAATTGACATGCCTCGGAGGCCCAACAGAGGCTTATGATCCGTTATGATAGTGAAAGCAGCCGATCCAATGTAGTGTCTGAACTGACGTACGGCCCAAACTACAGCCCACAGCTCCTTGTCAAAAGTGAACCAGCGTCTTTCGGTGGCAGCGACTGACCGGCATACACTACCACTCTCTCCAATCCATCCCTGTCCTGTGCCAATATGGCCCCCACAGCGTCCATGGAGGCATCCGTATACACTTTAAAGGGGCAGTTGAAATCAGGCATGGTGACAACCAGAGCAGATAAGAGCACCCCTTTAAGATACACAAAGGCTGCATCACACTCGACTGTCCATTGGAAAGGTGTGTCTTTACATGTGAGGCTGTGCAGAGGAGCCGCACGCTGGGCAAAGTCCCTAACAAAGTTTCTATAGTAAGAGCAAAGGCCCACAAATGCCCTCACTTCAGTTGGAGTCTGTGGAGTAGATCACGTTCTGACCTTGTCATGTTTTGTGGGTCTGGCTGCAGGCCATGGCGAGACACAACATGCCTCAGGAACACCACATGATCTCGAGCCAGATGGCACTTCTTAGGATTCCTCAAAGGTGGGGCTGTATATCAACACATCATCGAGATACACCATACACATGTGCCATGGGAGCCCTCTAAGCACAAGCTCCATCATGCACTGAAATGTTGCAGGCGAGTTGGTCAGACCCATCGACATCGAACGCCACTGGTAGAGGCCCCACCCTGTTGTAAAGGCAGTTTTCTCCCTGTCATCCTCAGCAACCTCAACTTGCCAGTAGCCATTAGAAAAGTCCAACGTGCTACACCACATGGAGCCTGCTAATGCATCCAATGAGTCATCCACCCTGGGAAGGGGGTGGCAGTCTCTCACTGTTACGCTGTTTAAGCGGTGATAGTCAATACAAAACCTCCACTCTCCATTCTTTTTTTCACCAGAATGATGGGTGAGGCCAAGGGGCTGCAGCTCTCCTCTATCACACCGTCAGCTAACAAGGCCGTAACCTGCCTATCTATCGCCTCCCTCTTTTCTGGTGAGGTGCGATATGCACGCTGTCGCAGGGATGGATGATCACCGGATTTGATGTGATGTTCAATGAGCCTGCATTTGCCAATCACCCCCTTCGTTGTACTAAATATCTCCCTATATTCCTCCAGCAGCTCCATCAACTGTGCCCTCCCCTGCTGATTAGTTGGGGACTCCCTCAGAGACACAAAAGGCACATCCGTGGATGAGATGGTGGAGACCGTCTCCGCTGGGGTCCGAGGGAGTGGTACCAGCTCCAATTCAACGGCCGACAAATGCATGCCTTCTCTTAGCACAATAACTCTGTCTGTAGGGTTTAAGACACGGGTTGCAGTGACCCCATTTTTCACCAGTGTCACAGTGTGAGCCACGACAAACTCACTATTCTGCTGGAGATTGGGTGCTAAATATCCCACAAAGTCTGGTAGCTGGTCAACGGGCCCGGCTGGAGATACACTGACAGGAACTATCATTTCACTGAGGGGGGGTAGGTTCAGGGCAGTGAAGCCAGTAACATTACAGCACTCAGTAACCAGTATCAGGAATAATTGTGTCCCACAACTGCAGTCTGCCACGGGCAAAATCCAACAAGGCGTGGTTAGGAACAAGAAAGTCCAAACCTAGCAGTGCTGCTTGTGTAGATCCCCTAAGCACATAGAAAACCTGCTGCCAGGACTCATTACCCAAGCGTAGAGTGGCAGTTATGGTGCCCAAGGTGACCCCTTATCTCCAACTTAACCTGCTCTGGACAGAACAGGGAGTTTTTATTACTTACATACACATTGTCCCATGGTCTATACTTGATTCACAGCAGCATATTGCATGTATCATGGACGTTCTCCAATGCCACACAGTAGACACAGGAAGTGTCTACTCAGATACATTAAAGGGGACATAGCATGCAAATTCCACTTTGTTAGTGCTTCTACACGTTAATGTGGGTATCTGGCATGTCTACCAACCCCAAAACTCTGGGGAAAAAACACTTGCGCGTTTTGTTATGGTTCCTCTAAGTCAGAAACGTCATGCTTGAGCGACTCGATTGAGCTTCCTGGGTTTTGTGTCGTAACAATGCACTGGAAGTCTCCCTACATGGCCTTGGCCCACCCCCCACCTCACCCCCACACCGCCACACAGCCAGCAGTGTGGAAGACTTCCGCAGTGTTCAGCACTACTGTAACACTGGCACAAACACACAGAGCCCCCCCACTCGTTATGCCGGGTTTACACCGGACGAAGCGCCGCTGCGAGGCAGCGCAGCGCTGTTCTCAAGGGCGCAGGTCAGCCCCATAGACTGTATATATAAGGTCAGCCCGCGATTCTGCTTTCTCCGCTTGTTGTTGTACCCGTTGAATGTCGGGGTTTGGGGGTAAATGATGGTCTTCATAGCCCCCCCCCCACCCCTCTCTTTCTCTCTCTGTCTGTCTGCTTGTGTGCTTGTAGTGGATGGGCAGAGGGGGACATTTAATTATGTGATTGGGAAAATTAAAACTCCAGGACAACAGAAGGGGAATACAAAGTATGGGATGCATATTTGATAATTTATATCATATAAAATATGTAATTTATATATCGTTTAAAATCATGGGGGGAGAGGGGAGCTGGCTCATTAGCATTTAAAGGAACAGGCACTCAAAACAGGTCACTCTGTGGAGGGCTGTTTTATACAAGGTAAAAAGGATGCTGTTTTAAATGATCCTTGTGGTATTTTGACCAAAGTATGTTACAGACATTTCATTAAGACCCCAAGGAACCATATCAACTTGTGGTAAAATGGGCATGCTATGTCCCCTTTAAGATAAACAATGTTAAACAATGTATAAAATGTTATAAATCTTTGTTTACAGTTTGGCATGAATGCACTGCTTCTGGCATCCTGGTTTGGTCACCTAAACATCTTACAGATCCTGGTGTCCTGTGGAGCAAAGCTCAACTGCGAAAACAAAGTAAGATGTACAATTTAATAAAAGTATGAGGTTTCTGTCTCATCGATATCTCACAGTGAGTGTGTGTGTGTGTGTGTGTTGTAGGATGGTCTAAGTATGCTGCACTGTGCTGCTCAGCGAGGCCACATCAGAGTATTGGAGTTTATCATGGAGGACCTTGAAGACATCTGTCTGGATAGAATGGACAAGGTTACTCTGACATGTGTTTCTATTATTTCTTACAGTGCTGCAGGTCTCAATTGGTGTATACACAGGACAGTATACTGCATGTATAGCAGCTACTGTGTATAACCTGTCTCTCTGACCAGTCAGGGAAGACAGCTCTTCATCTGGCTGCTGAACATGGACAACTTGAAGTGGTGGAGTATCTGATTGGAATGGGTTGCTCCCATGGTTTGAAGGACAAGGTACACACACACACGCACACACACACACACAATCAAATCAGTAGTTGTGCTCAAATCAAAAGCAGACACACTGGGCTGATTTAATCACAAGAAAACAGTTGTTTTCTAATAACATATTCATTATTTAATTTTATATTTCAGTCTTTAATCATTAGGCTGCCATGACCCCACCTTGGACAAACATTTCAGAGTGTTTAAATCATACACAAATATCATTAACCAGGATCTACTTCCAGCAACTGACTCAAAAACAAATATTTTTCCACTACTGCTTGGCTAAGGTAAAACAGATATGATAATATCATCACATGATAAAACTGAAATTGCCACTATGCCAGTCAAGATGGGATGTTTCGTTTCATACAAATTGACCTGTAGAGCAGTGATCGTTCAGATCATGACTACACAATGTCATAGTATTACAATACAGTAATACAGTAAATCTCAAATATAATTTTTTTTCCCACAACATGTAAGTCTTGTATTTCCACATTATGCTACTTCATACTTCCACTCTGATATATTTCAGAGGGAATTATTGTATTTTATAGCCCATTTATTCGACAGCTTTAGTTCCTTTTAAAATGAAGATTTCACACAACAGATAATATAACAAGCTAGAGTTAAACAAGTTAAAACACATTGTTTAAGACTAGTTGAACATGACCTCCACCATGTAAACTAAAGTAGCGATCGACAATTGGATCAAATCGCAAGCCAAATTCGTTGCCTGATCATTTTGATCATTTGACTTAATTGAACTGAGACAGAGACATTTACAGGTGCTGAACTTCGTCATGGCAGAAACATTGTATGCCTCATTTATCTATGTGTAGGCAGACTATCTGACGATGGAGGTTATGGGTTACTCACACTTCTCAGCCAAACTTTCAGGTCTCTTCCACCAGCGGGCTTGTGAGCCATGATGCGGTCTTGTGGTTGTCCCCTTCGGCCTCAGCTCAGATGCTGCAGCATGGTTTCAGTTCACAAGTGTTGAGGAAGTGTCCCTGTGCATTGTGAGATGGTGTAGTGAAAGGGAGTCTGTGTTCTGGGTAAGGAAGTTTGTTGGGTGGCCACCTGAGCGCTGCCGTTGAGTCTCTCTGTATATTGCCCAAGGACACTTGGGCATGCATAGTGGGGAAACAATAATATTCAGCATCACTTCTGGTGTGAAAGGCAGAATTGTAAAAATTCTTTTATATTTATCTGTGTTAAATATTCATGAATTCAACTGAATACATTTTGAATAATTAACTGGCACTCAGTAGAGCACATAACTCCACCAAGTCTCTTTGAATTCAATCACGCCACAGAAAATTGCACACATCAGTCACCTAATTATGTCTTATTTGTTTTCATCGAGATTAATGAATTATTCCCTGGGAAAGTGGAGAAAAAAAAAAGTTCCAGCCCAGCTGATTTCAGCTCAACACACTGAGGAGGTTGATGTGTAAAGAAACTGCTCACTTCTCCCTTTGTTTTTAGAAAACAGTAGTAAGGTGTTAACAGCCCATTTCCACATGTTTTGGTAAATACATGCAGAGGAAGTTGTCTCAAGATGGGTGTCTGTTATGTCTGGACTGCAGGAAGAAAACACAGCCATGCATTTAGCAGTGAAGCGTGGGCACACAGAGGTCCTACACAAGATTCTGGAGACTGGAGTTGACGTCGATGAGAGGAATATAGTGAGTGGACTGCAGTAGACTGATGCCAAACTTTCTAACTTAATTATACAGGTTGTGTCTTTTTGTATTTTGTCTATACTACCTGTTTTAATTTTACACAAGCTTCTCTTCAATTGTGCTTGTAACCATGGTATGCTGTTTCCTGTAAGTGATGGTGAACAATGGGCCTCATGCAAGAATCTGTTTGTATTATTATCCTAAATTTCCCTTACATATATTTGTAGAGTGAGTTTGTACAAACATTATACGTTAGATCCAACTGACAAAAAGCAGTGCTGTTAATGTTGTCACCTGTGGATCACACTGTCACTAAAATAAATTAATGTTTCAATATGAAAAGCACTTAAAAAAACAGGGATTTTCAAGGAACTCCTTGCCATAATGGGTGATGTTGCAATGCCATGTTTTCTGCTGGTGCTAGATCAGACAATGGAACACCTTTGTTCATTGCGATATTATTCAATATTCAGCCTACTAAAATAACTTGACATGCCATGTCTGTTGTGTAGAACAACCACCAACTGTGTCGAGGTGCATTTTCTTATCCAAGTATAATCCAGAAGCTTTGAAAAGGCCACATGCGCTGCACGGTTAGATGAAATCCTGCAGTTTCGCGGGGGCTTACATATGTCTCTGTCATAGAGTTCGGCGGGAACTGTGTGTGCCACATATGTCAGAAAGGGTATCAAAGACCCCTACTTAGAAGTCTAACATTGAGCAGGCCCAAAACATATGGCCAAAAGTGCCTAGATCACACTTGATTCTTGGACAATTTTCATCTGTTCCTGGAAAGAGTGTAGCAAGCCGGCTGTTCGAGAGTTGAATTCTATGAATTACCTTAAATTGCAGCAGCCTGTGTCTGATACATGTTGATGATTTATGTACTAACCCAATGTAAGTTATGACAATAATTATGGATCTATGAGACCGACCGATTAGGAGGGTCGGCTCACTGCCCATAAAGGTCCCCAGTGAGCTCCTCCTCTTGCCTGAACGCCTCAGCCCGTTCTGCGCGACGAGAGATGGTGACGGTCATCGTTCGGTCTCATAGATCCATAGTTAAAGTCATAACTTACGATCTATTTTGACCTCACTCAGACCGTCACCACTGTCTTGACCTTGGATGACTAGTACCATCAGTGTCGCGAGGAACTCCAGGAAGACTCCACTGCCTCACATCCTTGCCCAGCAGCTGAGAGCAGTACCGCGGAACCCAATGGTGTGGGGATGCCAGGTTGACTGTAGAACCTGGAGAACATAGCGGGAGCGCTCCATGTTGCTGCTGCACAGATTTCTGAAAGAGGAAGCCCCCTCAAAGCGTCCCAGGAAGTGGCCAAGGTATCTGGGAGGTTCTGTCTAGAGTAGGCCTCAGCGATTGTGTTAACAATCCAATGGGACAAATACTGTTTAGACACATGGAGGCCAACTTTTTTTGCCAACAAAACAGACAAATAACTGAGAGTGTGAGCACCTCAGAGACTCTTACAGACAGAGCATGTAACTCCCTCACTGTCTTGGCAGAAAATATAGCCAGGGGGAAAGCTGCTTTGTGAGATAGAAAGTTAAGGCTGGATTGCTCAATAGGTTCATAAGGAGCCTGCTTGAAGGACCTTAATACCAAGGGGAGTTCCCACGATGGAGCCCTGGCCGGTCGCAGGCGGTATGCTCTTTTAATGAACTGAGACACCAAAGGATGTCTCCCAACTGAAACATCTCCCACTGTCTCATGGAAAAAAGAAATCGCAGTTGTGTGTATACCTTAATGGTTCTGGGTGCCCTGTTCGAGTCCAAAAGTGACTGAAGAAAGCGTGGAGGTGGGCTTGATTTGGGCACTCAGCTGTGGGAGGGGGAATGTGTGGAGCTGGCTCAGCAGGAGCAGTAACAGGTGAGTTGACACAGCTGACACAGCTGCTTGGAATTGTCTAATCATCTTCTCCTTTAAATGCAGTAGCAGCCGGACTAAGAGGGAGCTGCTGACTGACACACACTCACATGGACATTAAGCGTGGGCTTTAAGATGCACAGTGGTGCAAAGTGGTGAGGCGTGTGTGTGCTTCATAATAAATATTTGAAACTTTGCTCTGTGTCCCATGTGCACCACAGACATATCGCCATTCTTCATTGATAAGGGACAGACTGTATAGAGTGAGTCATGACACTCAGATAGCAGAAGAATTTACCCAGCTGTTGGTTCCAAAAAGCCGTCGGGAAATGGTTTTCCAGGTGACTCACTTCAACCCGATGGCCGGTCACATGGGGTACGACAAATCACTTAACCGGATTATGGCCTGATTCTATCTAAGTTTGAACACGAGGACGACCGAAATTGGGATACGTCCTGGACCTGAGAGCAAAGCTTCACACACTGGGTCAGTTACGTGATAATTTGCTCAAGGCCCTGGGACGTCGACAACACCTGTACAACAAAGGAACTAGACTAAAACAATTTGCTCCAGAACGTAATTTCTCGCCAAGTGGCACGGTCCCCTTGTGGTCACACGACGAGTGGGCGAGGTAGACTACGAGGTTGTGCGTTCTGACAGGGGCGGGGCAACACAAATTTACCACCTCAACCTCCTCAAAGCATGGAGAGAGGCGATACCTGTCTATCTAGTGAACTCGGTATTGGAGAGAGATGAGTTAGGACCTGAAGTATCTCACTCCAATAATCCAACCTCACTCCTTGTGGATGACCATCTCTCACCGTCCCAGAGAGCAGATGTTGCCAGGTTGCAGCAGCGCTTTGTGGATGTGTTCTCCCGTCTGCCAGGCCGCACTAACCTCATACAGCACCATGTCAAAACTCACCCGGGCGTGACTGCGTGGTCATGTTCCCTATCGGTTACCTGAACACAAAAGAAAGGTGGTTCAGAAGGAATTGGATGCCATGCTGGAGATGGGGGTAATAGAAGAATCCCACAGTGTCTGTAGTAGCCCCATAGTTCTTGTGCTGAAGAAGGATTGGTCTATTCGGTTCTGTGTGGATTATCGCAAGGTGAATAATGTTTCACGATTTGATGCATACCCAAAGCCCCGGGTCGAGGAACTGCTGGATCAGCTAGGCACCGCTCGTTTTTCACGACACTGGATTTGATCAAGGGCTACTGGCAGATTCCCCATGTCTCCAGAGACCAAGAAAAAGACGGCTTTTTCTACTCCGTATGGTTTGTACCAATTTGTGAGACTCCCATTTGAGTTGTTTGGGGCCCCAGCCACCTTCCAACGTCTCATGGACCAGATGCTGCGTCCTCACACTGCCTATGCTGCCGCCTACTGGATTAGCAGTTACCCGCTCTGGACCCAGAGACATTAAGGCTGCCATCTCCCGCTCAACTGGAGGCATATCCCCCATTCCTGTTTCGGGAGCATACTGGATCTTAGCCAGTCTCCAGCAACCTGCTTTGAACTGAGGTGCGCCACTAGGGATGTTCCATGCCCTCCTGAGCATATGCTCAGGAAGACTCCCCTCAAATTGTGTGGATTTAGGCTGCTCTAGCCCAGCAGCGCCATCAGACTGCTCATAACTTCCAAAAGAGGAATTTTGAGCATAGAGAGAGAGAACATCAGGCTGAACCACATTCTCCACCTGATAGGAGGGTAACATTTCAGGGGAGGATTCCTCTGAGTGCCCATGCACCGGCTGTTGTGGCAGGATACTGGGCAGCTAGGATTTGCATCTGAGTGTCACATTGACGGGACATTGAAAATGTGACAAGCAAGCACACAAACACACACACAAAATCTTAGAGGAAATTCTGGAATACTAACCTAATACAATACAAAGCTAAAAGCTCATCTAAATCATAACCATCCAATCCAGTTATCACAATAATTTCCGGGACAAAATATTGTCCGACAAAACATATTGTCACAGGCCTACCTTAATACCTTTTCAATGATGCATCAAGTAAGAGGTTTCCTTGCACAGTTTCTGAAATCAGTGGTGATACCCAGCCAAGAAATTACCAATATAAATGGGAACTGTAAAGAAAAAGGTATAATAGATATATTATTGCAGCGCCAAAAGGTTAACCTCAATTATATGCTGGTGCACCTGAATAAAAACTTAGGTGCAAGATGTTGGTGACCCAATAACAATGCATGGAATTTGGCATGGCCAGCCCTCCATCCTCCCTCTGCCTTTTGAAGAACTCCTTTATTTTACATGGTATCTTATTCTCCCAAATATACAAACATTTAATTTTATCAAGTTCTCTAAAAAAGACTTGGGACTAAATATTGGAATGGTTAATAGAATTCTAGGCATGGTCGTCATTTTAACTGAATGAATTCTTCCTGCTAGTGACAGGGGAAGAGTCGACCAACACTCCATATCCTGCTTGGCCTTTATAAAGGCTGGTTTAAAATTCAGTTGAAATAAGTCCCCATACATTTTTGTTACAGTCACTCCTAGATAAGTAAATTTGTCTCTACTGATTGTGAATGGGCAAGTAACAAATTAAATATGACTCGCTTTGTCGTTTATTGGAAAAATTCTACTGTCATATTAATTTTATATCGTGATTCTTTTTTGAGCTTTTTCGTTATTGGGGTCTGAAAAAAAGGAGGAGGAGGTTGGCATATAATGAAAGTTTTTGTATTTGTCCAGCTCTAGCAATACCCTTTATGCCAACATCATTTCTTAGGATGCATGCGAGGGGCTCAATGGCGACATCAAAAAGCAGGGGGGATGAGGGCAGCCCTGTCTTGTCCATCTGAATAAAGGGATATATATAGATATATTTAGGCACAGTCTTGTTGGTACGGAATGAGGCCTGTGGGTCTTTATGTTATATACTCGCCTAGGAACAGAAGGAAGGGCCAAAGTCAAAACTATTGAGTGAAAAGCAACGTTTGTGAGGCAAGAGTTTAAGCACAACATCAAAAAGTAAAAAAAAAGGAAAATTGAATCAGTGAATTAACAGTTGACAAGTTACTTAATAATAAGTCATCCATCTCTGTGTTTTACGCTCCCTTGGACATCTTGATATTTAGTAGGTTCATTACTGAATTTAGAATTCTATTATAATTCAAATTATAGAGTCAAACTGAATGATGTCAACATAATGGTATGGTGTACTTTATATATTTATTTACACTTGCTTTAAAGTGATGAAATATACAATCCTTTAGTGAAAACTTGATCTGACTAACAGCGGAATAAGTCTGGACCACTCATAAATAATGTTCGTACCTGTAAGCAAACTCAAATTCTGAGTAAATTGGTGAATGAGGCAAGTTCTCCTAAATCACTCGTAAACACAACTTAAGAAAAAATCAGTTTGAGTTCCTGTGGTACTTGCACAAAGCCCAGTGTTTTCTTCCACCATCAAATATTACAGTTTTTGTCTGTGGAGGAATTAAATTCATCTGAGTATTGTTTAACGTAATAATGTCAACAAAGATGATGACAGTATGAGGTGAATATATGGGAACATCACAAAGCAGTTTTATCCTATTTTATACTACTTTCTTGTATCTCTTGGTTTGTAAAATGACAGAATTCAGTACAAATAATTCATCACATTATTAAAGCCCAATTATATACTTTCAATTTACTTGTTTTGTCCAACCAACCATTCAAAACATGAGCAAATTTGACAGCTTCACAGTTTTTCTCTTCACAGTCGCCCAGTGCTTGCTCTTTGTGGGAACTGTCGGTTTGTCCATAATATTGTAAGGTCTCTACTCTGTAAAGTGCCTTGAGATAATGTACATCGATACAATGCTTGACATTTAACAGCTATGTGTGTGTTTTGTTCACCAAGACCGAGACCTGACAGAAACCAATTATAGGCATGTTTGTTTATTATTTTAAATGATTTATCTTTATCTCATTTATGAATTGCTTTGTGATCCTGATCAAACTATCTTGTGGACCATTTATGGAGGCTAGAGGTTCCTCACCCCTGTTTTAAGACATGCAAAAGGTTTCACTGTATGAATACCATATAAATACTAAAGTAGAAGGCATACTAAACCCTCTGATCTGTAGTTAAGGGGTTAGGCTGTAGTGGTTTGATAGACAGAAGATAGGTGCTGGTCAGTCTTGTTTCATAAATAAATGAAATTAACCTCAAAGCACACTAGTACGTCATGTATCAACAAGATACTTGCATCTCTGTTGAACTTCTTGGTCTACTGTGGCTTGGAATGTACTCAGTGCAGAGTACTGACTGAAATATACTTGTTATATTTTAGGACGGTCTCACAGCATTTCACCTTGCAGCTGATGGAGGTCACTATGAATGTGTCAAACTGCTCTTGGAGTCCAGCTGTAATGTAAATGCACAAACTAATGTACGTTTTTTTCCATTAATGTCATACTTTATATCACGTAGAACAAACTCAAGAGATTATTGAGGAAATGTTTTGATGCTGTGAAAATGTAAACCTTTGTTTCCATCTATCTGCAGAAGAATATGAATGCTCTCCATTACGTAGCTCAGCATGGCTTTGACAGAGAGGCCAGTTTACTTCTGGATGCAGGAATCAATTTCAATGCCATAGACAATGTAAGTAATCTCAACTCTATGGGACTTGTTTCTTTTTAGTTTAAAAAATGGTAAGAATGTGTAAATCTTTGCAGCATTTGTTTTTCAGTTTTAGTTTTATCTAGAGAGCATTCAAAGGCAGAATTGGACAACATGGAGGCGGCAAAGTGGTACAGTGGTTAGCACTGCAATAAGGTTCAAGGTTTGGCTGGGGCCTTTCTATGTGGAGTTTGCATGTTTGCCCTCTGTGTTTGGGTGAGTTTACTCCTTGTACTCTGACTTCCTCCCATTGTCCAAAGACTTGCATATTGGGGTTAGGGTAATTGGAGACTCTAAACAGAACATAGGTGTGAATGTTAGCGAAATGGTTTGATCACATCAAATGCTGCGCAAAATTTGTGTCATTCGCTTCATTCGCATCTATCACTCAAGTTGGAATATTTGTACTCGCTGGACTCAGATCCTGGCGCAGATCCGAGCTAGAGGGTGATCAATCCGGCCACTAGTCAGCCTCAGGTAGTCACCCAGACACAGCTCCTAGAGATGAAAGTGAAATTCCCAGAGCTGTTTGGCTCCAGATGGTCTTGTGAACCCTGCACAACGGGGCTGGCTTTGTTGGCATTTCCAGGTGCCTCTGACTTTTTCCCTTAGTTTTTTGGCATTGTTTTGGATCGATCTCCTCCAGTGCTCATCAGAGTAGATTGTGGGACTCTTCACAGGCTTTACTCATCAAGTCAGATTTGTGTGACAGCTAGCTATTGTCCATCATGGGAGCAACTGTTCTATATCCTGGTATCTACCTTTCTGGTACCTTTTTTTCTTTAGGGTGGGTCTACAATTTACTGGTATCAACAGCCATTCACACCTTGACTCATAGGACCCCAATGACCTGCAAACTGGTGGGGGGTAAACATATACCTGGTTTTCACAAGTCACATTCACAAAATGATTCTCTATCACACATACATCCCATTCACACAGTAATGGCACAGCCATCAGGGGCTATTTATGGTTCAGTATTAGACTGGAGGAATAGGGGATCCAACCACTTAATAGTGGTTGAACTGCTCTTCCTCCATAATCACAGCCTCCATGTAATGGTCCATATTTATTTACTAGTCTTGATGACCACTCAAAGTGCTTCACAGTACAGTTTTGCACTTCACCCATTCACACACACGTTCATACACTTTGGCACACAAAATGAGGGAGACTAGGATGGAACTGCTGACCCTCTGGTTAGTGGACGACCCTCTAATGAGCCACAAGCACCCACAATGTAAAACCTCCATCACAAAATGTCCCATTTAATTATTGTTGACACTTCAGGACTTTGGTTATGTAATGTGTATGCAGAATTATGATTGAATCAATGCTGTAGAGCAGTGATAACGCACCTTTTCGAGCCCAAGATCACTTTTTAATTTGAAATGTAAGCTGAGATCTACCACCGTGATACCAAATTTATGTTTAAGGCTTAATGAAGAGCATACATATACACAACAAAAGGCAGTTATGCAACTTTATCTATTCAATGCACAATATTCACATTAATATCAATTCATATTTACAAAATCTGTTCAATGCACAATATTTAGCTTGTCAGTTCAACAATATGTTCTGCATCCACCAGCTGATTGCGATCACTGCTGTAGAGCATTTGTAAAGATTTTAAATTTGGTTTTAAATGATGGAGCACATACACCGAACCTATAGGTTTAGTTATTTATAATTAAAATGGTTTAGAGTATATAAATTAAAGTGTGTGATAAATATAGGGGATTTGTTCAATAGTGTTACTAGTTAGTGGCAAGATCTGTGTATAACACATTAGTTTTCAAAGTTGCCAGTTTTAGATTTCAAACTGGTGCATGCATACAGTAAATGTATACACTACATGTATATGTCCGTATTGTAAATGATAAAGAGGGGAGTTGATAGTAAAGTGCTACCATTTATCTTTTCCTAAAAAATAACCTTTTTCTTTATCATTGTGTTTTATTCAGCAACAGAACACGCCACTCCACATGGCTGTGTTCAACAATCACACTGAGGTTCTACGGCTGCTGATAGATGCTGATTGTGACCTCGACCTCACTGACAGTGTGAGTACAAGCACCTCCAGCTGCACTGGTTCACACAATAATAATGATAATAGCAAGATAGGAGTAAGAATACAATATAGAATAGAATAGAATACAGTGAATAAAACAATAAAGAATTAATTCTAAAAATATAAACTGAAAATAATAATAACCGAGTAATGCAGTACCAGTGCCTAATGGTAAATATAAATAGGGACGAGAATAAGATAAGCATAAAATAAGAGTAAATAATATGGGATATAGCACATGATATTGAATATTGCACATATTGAAATATGATGTTGAAAAAAACAGTAGTACTGCATGTGAATGGTATTATTGCACATTAGTGGTAATCTTGCTCATGAAAAAAGGAAAAACAACTTCTATTGTAGATGTTGCTGGTGTTATTTCTAAGTGTCCAATTATCCGTGGTAGTCCCTGCAGAAGGGAGACGAGTAGTACAGTTTGATGGACACAGAAAGAAAAGACTTCCTCTGGCGTTCTGCGCTGCTCCTCTGTAGTCTCAGTCTACCTCTGAAGGTGCTGGGGTGTGTCAGCAGTATAGCATGCATGGGATTGAGAGGCATACGGAGTAGTTTCCTCAGCATCCTCCTATCTGTCACTCAACCAGAGACTCAAGTTCAGCCCCCAGGACAGAGGCAGCTTTCCTGATGAGCTTGTTGAGTCGGTTAGTGCCAGCTTCCTTCACCCTGCTTCCCCAGCTTACTGTCTCTATATCCTCCCCATGTGCATTACATAAAACATCCCAGTCATTCACCTCAGCTCAGCCCTGTAGAGTCTGATCAGCTTCATGAGACCTTCCTCCTCGAGTTCTGGTGATCACTAGTTACCGTGGAACTGCAAGAATGTAGAGGAGCTTGAGGTAGACCAGGTTGACATCTGATCTGCCAAGGGGAGGGAGAACTCTGGAGCTGTATGCTTCTTTGATGTTATACATATAGCAAGTCCAGTGTTTTGTTTTCCCTTGTCTTACAGTCCATAAACTGCTTGAAAGTGGGCAGAGATGTTGTCAGGATAACATGGTTAAAAATCCCCAAAGATGGCTACGAAAGGCATTAGGGTGCAGGGTCTAGAGCAGGGGTATTCAACTAAAATTTAAAGAAGTCCAGTTGGAGAAAATTTCTTGAAGCAAAGGTCCGGAAGATCATAATGTCTAACTATTTAGTGTGATATATATTTAAGTAGCCTAGTAGTTGTATCAACATCTGCATGTACTAAATACCTGACTGTCAAATCAAATGAATTCAGTACGATTCAAAAGCTTTGACAATATTTATTGTCACGTAACAAAGAACTGAACATATATGTATGATTGCAGATATGTACAATGTTCTCTCATTAACTAAATAAAAGTAGGGCTGCATTTCAAAATAAGAGAAAATAAATAAAATGTGAAAATTGTGCATGTTCAAATAAAGGGCTTAACTTGAGAAAAATAAAATAAAGGGAGCAAAAGCTTGAATTTCCCTTTTTCTGTTTCACATCTTGACTCAAAAGTCTCAACCAATTTTACAGATAATAAATCTCAACACATCTTTGAACAGATTGAACAGTTTTAGAATCACTTTCTTCCCCTCTTATATCCCACTCCCCCACTTTGTTCGTCTGTTTCTCTCCCTTTCTCCGTCTCACTCCTGTTTCTCAACTTTCTCCGTCTCACTCCTCTGTTTCTCTCCCTTCTCCGTCTCACTCCTCTGTTTCTCTCCTTCCTCCGTCTCCCTCCTGTTTCTCTCCCTTTCTCCGTCTCACTCCTGTTTCTCTCCCTTCCTCCGTCTCACTCCTGTTTCTCTCCCTTTCTCCGTCTCACTTCTGTTTCAACTTTCTCCGTCTCACTCCTGTTTCTCTCCCTTCTCCGGCCTACCTCTCTGTTTCTCTCCCTTCTCCGTCTCACCTCTGTTTCTCTCCCTTCTCCGTCTCACCTCTGTTTCTCCCTTCCTGTCTCACTCCTGTTTCTCCTTTCTCCGTCTCACTCCTCTGTTTCTCTCCTTTCTCCGTCCTACTCCTGTTTCTCAACTTTCTCCGGCTCACTCCTCTGTTTCTCTCCCTTTCTCCGTCTCACTCCTGTTTCTCAACTTTCTCCGGCTCACTCCTCTGTTTCTCTCCCTTTCTCCGTCTCACTCCTCTGTTTCTCTCCCTTCCTCCGTCTCACTCCTGTTTCTCTCCCTTTCTCCGTCTCACTCCTGTTTCTCAACTTTCTCCGTCTCACTCCTGTTTCTCTCCCTTTCTCCGTCTCACTCCTCTGTTTCTCTCCCTTTCTCCGTCTCACTCCTCTGTTTCTCTCCTTTCTCTGTCTCACTCCTCTGTTTCTCTCCTTTCTCCGACTCACTCCTCTGTTTCTCTCCTTTCTCTGTCTCACTCCTCTGTTTCTCTCCCTTTCTCCGTCTCACTCCTCTGTATCTCTCCTTTCTCCGTCTCACTCCTCTGTTTCTCTCCTTTCTCCATCTCACTCCTCTGTTTCTCTCCCTTTCTCCGACTCACTCCTCTGTTTCTCTCCCTTTCTCCGTCTCACTCCTCTGTTTCTCTCCCTTTCTCCGTCTCACTCCTCTGTTTCTCTCCCTTTCTCCGACTCACTCCTGTTTCTCTCCCTTTCCCGTCTCACTCCTGTTTCTCTCCTTTCTCCGTCTCACTCCTCTGTTTCTCTCCCTTTCTCCGTCTCACTCCTCTGTATCTCTCCTTTCTCCATCTCACTCCTCTGTTTCTCCCTTTCTCCGTCTCACTCCTCTGTATCTCTCCTTTCTCCGTCTCACTCCTCTGTTTCTCTCCTTTCTCCATCTCACTCCTCTGTTTCTCTCCTTTCTCCGTCTCACTCCTCTGTATCTCTCCCTTTCTCCGTCTCACTCCTGTTTCTCTCCCTTTCTCCGTCTCACTCCTCTGTATCTCTCCTTTCTCCGTCTCACTCCTGTTTCTCTCCCTTTCTCCGTCTCACTCCTCTGTTTCTCTCCTTTTCCGTCTCACTCCTCTGTTTCTCTCCCTTTCTCCGTCTCACTCCTCTGTATCTCTCCTTTCTCCGTCTCACTCCTCTGTTTCTCTCCCTTTCTCCATCTCACTCCTCTGTTTCTCTCCTTTCCCCGTCTCACTCCTGTTTCTCTCCTTTCCCCGTCTCACTCCTGTTTCTCTCCCTTTTCCATCTCATCCTCTGTTTCTCTCCCTTTCTCCGTCTCACTCCTCTGTATCTCTCCCTTTCTCCGTCTCACTCCTGTTTCTCTCCCTTTCTCCGTCTCACTCCTCTGTATCTCTCCTTTCTCCGTCTCACTCCTGTTTCTCTCCCTTTCTCCGTCTCACTCCTGTTTCTCTCCCTTTCTCCGTCTCACTCCTGTTTCTCTCCCTTCCTCCGTCTCACTCCTGTTTCTCTCCTTTCTCCGTCTCACTCCTGTTTCTCAACTTTCTCCGTCTCACTCCTGTTTCTCTCCTTTCTCCGGCTCCTCCTCTGTTTCTCTCCTTTCTCCGTCTCACTCCTCTGTTTCTCTCCCTTTCTCCGTCTCACTCCTCTGTTTCTCAACTTTTCCTCGTCTCACTCCTGTTTCTCAACTTTCTCCGGCTCACTCCTTGTTTCTCTCCTTTCTCATCTCACTCCTGTTTCTCAACTTTCTCCGGCTCACTCCTCTGTTTCTCTCCCTTTCTCCGTCTCACTCCTCTGTTTCTCTCCCTTCCTCCGTCTCACTCCTGTTTCTCTCCCTTTCTCCGTCTCACTCCTGTTTCTCATTCTCCGTCTCACTCCTGTTTCTCTCCTTTCTCCGATCTCACTCCTCTGTTTCTCTCCCTTTCTCCGTCTCACTCCTCTGTTTATCTCCCTTTCTCTGTCTCACTCCTCTGTTTCTCTCCTTTCTCCGACTCACTCCTCTGTTTCTCTCCATTTCTGTCTCACTCCTCTGTTTCTCTCCTTTTCCGTCTCACTCCTCTGTTTCTCTCCTTTCTCCGTCTCACTCCTCTGTATCTCTCCTTTCTCCGTCTCACTCCTCTGTTTCTCTCCTTTCTCCATCTCACTCCTCTGTTTCTCTCCTTTCTCCGACTCACTCCTCTGTTTCTCTCCTTTCTCCGTCTCACTCCTCTGTTTCTCTCCTTTCTCCGACTCACTCCTGTTTCTCTCCCTTTCCGTCTCACTCCTGTTTCTCTCCTTTCTCCGTCTCACTCCTCTGTTTCTCTCCTTTCTCCGTCTCACTCCTCTGTATCTCTCCTTTCTCCATCTCACTCCTCTGTTTCTCTCCTTTCTCCGTCTCACTCCTCTGTATCTCTCCTTTCTCCGTCTCACTCCTCTGTTTCTCTCCCTTTCTCCGTCTCACTCCTCTGTTTCTCTCCTTTTCCGTCTCACTCCTCTGTTTCTCTCCTTTCTCCGACTCACTCCTCTGTTTCTCTCCTTTCTCCGTCTCACTCTCTGTTTTCTCCTTTCTCCGTCTCACTCCTGTTTCTCTCCTTCCTCCTCTTTTTTCCTTTCTCTCCTTCTCCTCTGTTTCTCTCCTTTCTCCGTCTCACTCCTCTGTTTCTCTCCTTCCTCCGTCTCACTCCTCTGTTTCTCTCCTTTCTCCGTCTCACTCCTGTTTCTCTCCCTTTCTCCGTCTCACTCTTTCTCCTCTGTTTCTCTCCTTTCTCCGGCTCACTCTCTGTTTCTCTCCTTTCTCCGTCTCCTCCTGTTTCTCTTTCTCCGCTCACTCCTCTGTTTCTCTCCCTTTCTCCGTCTCACTCCTCTGTTTCTCTCCCTTCCTCCGTCTCACTCCTGTTTCTCTCCCTTTCTCCGTCTCACTCCTGTTTCTCAACTTTCTCCGTCTCACTCCTGTTTCTCTCTCTCCGTCTCACTCCTCTGTTTCTCTCCCTTTTCTCCGTCTCACTCCTCTGTTTCTCTCCTTTCTCCGTCTCACTCCTCTGTTTCTCTCCTTTCTCCGTCTCACTCCTCTGTATCTCTCCTTTCTCCATCTCACTCCTCTGTTTTCTCCCTTTCTCCGACTCACTCCTCTGTTTCTCTCCTTTCTCCGTCTCCTCCTCTGTTTCTCTCCTTTCTCCGTCTCACTCCTCTGTTCTCTCCTTTCTCCGACTCACTCCTGTTTCTCTCCCTTTCCCGTCTCACTCCTGTTTCTCTCCCTTTCTCCGTCTCACTCCTCTGTTTCTCTCCTTTCTCCGTCTCACTCCTCTGTATCTCTCCTTTCTCCATCTCACTCCTCTGTTTCTCTCCTTTCTCCATTCACTCCTCTGTTTCTCTCCCTTTCTCCGTCTCACTCCTCTGTTTCTCTCCCTTTCTCCGTCTCACTCCTCTGTTTCTCTCCTTTCTCCATTCACTCCTGTTTCTCTCCTTTCCCGTCTCACTCCTGTTTCTCTCCTTTCTCCGTCTCACTCTCTGTTTCTCTCCTTTCTCCGTCTCACTCCTCTGTATCTCTCCCTTTCTCCGTCTCACTCCTCTGTTTCTCTCCTTTCTCCGTCTCACTCCTCTGTATCTCTCCCTTTCTCCGTCTCACTCCTCTGTTTCTCTCCTTCTCCTCTCTTTTTCTCTCCTTTTTCCATCTCACTCCTCTGTTTCTCTCCTTTCTCCGTCTCACTCCTCTGTATCTCTCCTTTCTCCGTCTCCTCCTTGTATCTCTCCTTTCTCCGTCTCACTCTGTTTCTCTCCTTCTCCGTCTCACTCCTCTGTTTCTCTCCTTTTTCCGTCTCACTCCTCTGTTTCTCTCCTTTCTCCATCTCACTCCTCTGTATCTCTCCCTTTCTCCGTCTCACTCCTGTTTCTCTCCTTTCTCCATCTCACTCCTCTGTTTCTCTCCCTTTCTCCGACTCACTCCTCTGTTTCTCTCCCTTTCTCCGTCTCACTCCTCTGTTTCTCTCCTTTCTCCGTCTCACTCCTCTGTTTCTCTCCTTTCTCCGATTACTTGTTTTTCCTTTCCGTCTCACTCTGTTTTCCTTTCGTCTCACTCTGTTTCTTCCTTTCTCCGTCTCACTCCTGTTTCTCTCCTTTCTCCGTCTCACTCCTCTGTTTCTCTCCTTTCTCCATCTCACTCCTCTGTATCTCTCCTTTCTCCGTCTCACTCCTCTGTTTCTCTCCTTTTCCGTCTCACTCTCTGTTTCTCTCCTTTCTCCGTCTCCTCCTCTGTATCTCTCCCTTTCTCCGTCTCACTCCTGTTTCTCTCCTTCTCCGTCTCACTCCTCTGTTTCTCTCCTTTCTCCGTCTCACTCCTCTGTATCTCTCCTTTCTCCGTCTCACTCCTCTGTTTCTCTCCTTTCTCCATCTCACTCCTCTGTTTCTCTCCTTTCTCCATCTCTCTCCTCTGTTTCTCTCCTTTCTCCGACTCACTCCTCTGTTTCTCTCCTTTCTCCGTCTCACTCCTCTGTTTCTCTCCCTTTCTCCGACTCACTCCTCTGTTTCTCTCCCTTTCTCCGTCTCACTCCTCTGTTTCTCTCCCTTTCTCCGTCTCACTCCTCTGTTTCTCTCCCTTCCTCCGTCTCACTCCTGTTTCTCTCCTTTCTCCGTCTCACAAGTTTCTCTGTCTCACTCCTGTTTCTCTCCCTTTCTCCGTCTCACTCCTCTGTTTCTCTCCCTTCCTCCGTCTCACTCCTCTGTTTCTCTCCCTTTCTCCGTCTCACTCCTGTTTCTCTCCCTTTCTCCGTCTCACAAGTTTCTCTGTCTCACTCCTGTTTCTCTCCCTTTCTCCGTCTCACTCCTCTGTTTCTCTCCTTTCTCCTTACTTGTTTTCTTTCTCCGTCTCACAAGTTTCTCCATCTCACTCCTGTTTCTCTCCCTTTCTCCGTCTCACTCCTGTTTCTCTCCCTTTCTCCGTCTCACTCCTCTGTATCTCTATCTTTCTTTTTCTTTCTCCCGTCTTTTCATGTGTAACTTGCCTCTAACTCTCTCATCTGTCTGCACTGTAGAGTCGCAATGTTTACCGCCTGGAATGCACAGACTTGATTGGCTGAGTAGTATCACGTGGGATGGCTTAACTCGCATGCAATTGGTCTGTGCGTTTCCTCATCCGCTAAACCACTACCGTAAAGACTACAAAAGCTGCGCCGGTTACAAATAGAAGCGCCCCATCAGGTTTTAAATCATAACCTTCTGTTTTGGCTGTAGGTCCGGGACCGTACGGGACGGCTTCTGGGTCCGGAACCGGGCCGCGGTCCGCCTGTTAGTGACCTCTGGTCTAGAGTCTTGCAGTCACTGAGTTGATGACGTCAGACGCCAGCAACACATTAGCCATAGGAGGGATGTAAAAAACAAAAACAATGGCCTTAGAAAAATCTCTGGGCAAGTAATATGGACCGAGACACACAGCTAAATATTTGGGCTGCATAGACGTTCTTTCACTGCAATGTGTTCTTCTTGCAGCTGTGGTGAAAATTTGAGCTGGTGAGGCTTCTAAAATAAAGATCCTCATGGAGTAGGCGAGCACAGTGAATTCAGATTTGTGGCTCTGACTTCCCGGATCTTTCGGAGACTAATACGTGTTGCATCTGCTGTGAGGCAGGTCATCAAAGGTCATCTTGGCAATTACACAAGCAGAAATGGTATACATAAACAGAGATAATATATAATATAGTGGTATAATTTTCCATTACACAGCAATGGCTGAAACTCTTTAGCAAAACCACATTGTAATACTGGCAGATCATGTAACTTGCAAATGTGGGTTTGTTCATTTATTTCTGTATTTCTATATTTATTTATTTCAGTATTTCTGTGTTCATATGTTAATTAGGTAGGTAGTCTAAAGCCTGGCACAGTGGTGTGATCATCGGGTCTACTGTCTTGAGTTGGTCGGAAAACAGGTGCTTGACCTTTAGCCAGAGTTGTTAAGGCCACGACTTTGGGCTTCTGTTTTTTTAAGTCGCTTGAAAAGAAGTTGGTCCTTCTTGCCACATCTTAAGAGAAGCCCGTCTCCACCTTACATTATGTTTACATCAGTGATGCTTGGTGCTCAAGTACAGTCACAGTTGATAGAAATTGTTTCCAGACACATGCTACTGTGTTAGTTGGATCTTCTAATGCATTATACTGCTGGGACATATAATTGGAGACAGGATGGCAGTTTGTAGTTCTCAGCTTTATTAAAGTACTCCAGGGAACACACAGAACCTCAGCGTGCTAGCCTAGCTAAGCTATACAAAAGTTGATGATGCTCAGTTATTCGTAAGCCTGTGCAGTTAATGTTATGGAAAGTTTTACGATATTGCAGATTATTTAAAATAATAAGCGACCAAATTTGGCAACAATGCACACACTGGCTATGTCCAGTTTCATTTGGGAACATAATGGACGATTAAGTTCAGTTCAAGAAATTATTACTGCAAAGAGTTAAAGGTTTAAGTGGCTGAGAAGAGCTATGACTCTCTGTCAGCCTGGCTAAAGTTCTAAAGAGGAACCATCAAGGTTGTTTTCTTCTAGTAATGATGAATAATAGGAGGTTTTGGCATTTCAGTCGGCTTTCTTCTATTAAGCTCTCTTTCCAGGCTAGGCAAAAATAATCTTAATTGGTGGAATGCCCCTTCCTTACAACTTATTTGTCTGTTATAAAGCACAGTTTCACTGGTCACAATGTTAATTCTTGATATTAACAATTTGTTTATAAATTATGAAAATGCCCTCAGTCAGTTATCTTTAACTTAATAGATATCTTTAACTTAATTACAACTTATTCCAGTGACTACTACTCAAACTGAATCATAGATGTCTGTACTTAACAACTTCGATGTGTTATAATGCCATATGCATAATGTAATTTTGAGTTTTAGCAATTCTACTTAATGATGGTCAATTCTCACTAGCCAAAATGCAAATTTTAAATGTCAACTTGAAATTCTTACTAGTGGCAAGTTACAGATTTCATTAATGCAATTCTATGTATATACAAAATTAAATGCCTGATGATATTGATAATTAAGAATATAATTTCATATATCTAGAATTGCATTTCTTAAATGTAACTTGTGGAAACTGTATTCATTATATTAAGGATATCTATAACTTATTTCATAACTAGTCAGAATCACAATTCAAACTAAATGAACATGCTAATGAGGGTATCATATCCAAAAGAAATATGCAAATCAGGGAACTTATCCGAAATTTCTTCACATGTCAAAACATTATTTACAATGGGGAAAACCAAGACCCTTACAGACCAGGTATGAACATGCATCCTGAGTTATCCAATCCGAAGTGATCAGCGCTATTCTTTAGCAAGGCTACTTTGGAATGACATTACCTAACAGATCTATCTCATGTGGTTCACAGAGACAGCAGACCGCTTTGCACATAGCAGCAGAACATGGCTGGCAGGACCTGGCTGAGATGATGCTGATTTCAGGGATGAACCTTAATTTGACTGACAAGGTACCACACAACACATAC
Organism: Hippoglossus stenolepis; assembly: GCF_022539355.2. NCBI lineage: Eukaryota > Metazoa > Chordata > Actinopteri > Pleuronectiformes > Pleuronectidae > Hippoglossus > Hippoglossus stenolepis. The sequence continues at coordinate 31,790,646 of NC_061483.1, read as the reverse complement.
ATACAATAAGGACAGAATAAAGCTTTTCAAAGGTCACGATTTACAGTTTTTTCAGTGTGATGGGGTAATGGGTTCTAATAGGTCTAGAAGTTGGACTAATTTCCCCTTCAAAATGTGCCTGTCATTAATTAAAAATGTGATTTCACTGATGATATCGCAGATGATTTGCATCAGTGTTGCATGTAGCATGATCATACAATGATAGGGTGATGCCTTTGTGGCATTGTTACAAAAAATACTTTGATGGGGTACTTTGTTCTATTCAATCAATCAATCAAATTTTATTTGTATAGCCCATATTCACAAATCACAATTTGTCTCACAGGGTTTTAACATGGTGTGACATCCTCTGTCCTTAACCCTCAACAAGAGTAAGGAAAAACTACAAAAAAAAAAACTTTTAACAGGGTAAAAAGAAGGTAGAAACCTCAGAGAGAGCCACATGTGAGGGATCCTGTGCAATAGATGTCAAGTGTAAAGGAGAACATCAGAAAGATAAGGGTATTTACAGCATTGATTAGAATAAACACTTTGTAACATAATGGAAGGTAAATGAATTGATGGAATATTGTCAATAATGGTCGAGTATCTGAGGAGACATATTTTATATCAAGCAGTCTTGTTGTAATCATAGTCCATGGTCAGCAGCCACCACGATCATGATCCACCATCAAGATCGGATGATTCACAGTAACATTCTGTGATGTCACTGGGTTCTCAAAGTTGCTGATGATGTCGAGGGGGGTCAGGATCAGGGTCTCAAGAACTGCTCATGCAAAACATTTCACAGGTGACACCGCACCACCTGGCGAGCCCATGTGAACTGCGTAATATACTTAATAATATACTTTCTGTTTTTACTGTGTTGTTTATACTGCGATAGTGCAGCATATCTCATAAACACATCACTTTTTTGTTATCAGCAACATGGCCTGTAACTACAGCTGTCAGATAAATCTAGTGAAGTAAAAATATGAAAATAATATTTCACTCTGAAATATAGTGAGGTTGAAGTATAATGTAACCTAATGTGAAATCAATAAATTGTACATTGTACAAATATAGTACTTAAGTCAGTGTAGTTCGTTACATTTCATGTGTTTGGGTTTATTACCTGTTACTGTTATTCTTGTAATTACTTTTGACATTTGATACCCCCCAAAACATTTTAAAGTAAGTTATTTGGTAGTTCAGTCCGACAACTCACCTTCAAATGTTTATTGCAACAGTAGAACATGTTAGTGTTTGGTGTCTAGACTCCGACTTAGTCACTCCCCCATATGATTACACAGATATGATGGGAGTGATGAGCAAATACTTATAACCCCCGTTGGAGCCTACAGATGGATGATGGGGTGGTGGAGGGGCTGAAGCAACTGGTAGCAATACTGCGGCAGCAGCGGGGCAAGCAAAGGAGTGATGGGAAGTTTTCTCTGCTTAAATAGACCACCTGATAAGGTGTGGGTGTGTATTATAGATGATTGAGGAGAGTGAGGTATGTCATGTGATGTATGTCACATGATTGGAGCAGCGCAGCTCGAGTTGGCTGTCTGCACTAACTCGCAGGCATTGCTCCATTTGTGGTAGTTATTTCTTGAGACATCCACAGCAGATGTTTGGATCTTTCATCTTACTTTCTAGTTTTTGAATAGTTCATTTTGTATGTCCTTTAATAGGCAGTCAGGAAATAACAAAGACTGCGGTCCTCAATAAAATCACAGCGCACACGCTGCTCATCTCCCTTTTTCCCTTAGCCTCTCTGGGGACAATCTGCACCTTTGAAAACTCTGCCAGCCTCAAGTGTCATAGGATGTCATCTTGAAAGTTTTGCATTAGCCCCTTGCTGCTGGTGGCTGCCCCTGAATCTGATCATCAACAGGTCTAGGGCCAACAGTTTTTTTTCACCTTTTTTCTCTTCCTCTTGTAAATATAATAAGGTTAAGTTGATTGATTCTTTTTTTTATTTTCTTATTTTCTGCCTGAGCTTAGCACAGTTGATTATATGATGATTAATAATGATTATACGCAGCAGGGGAAATCCTGTCTGGAGGTGGCAGCTAGAGGAAACCATGTCATCCTGGTTGACATGATCATCAAAGCCGACCGTTTCTATAAATGGGAGAAGGTGAGTTTATCATCACTGGGTGTGGATTTGCAATGAATCACCTAGAATAACTTAATTAAATAGAACAACACAAAACATAAAATGCTTTCTCTTCTTAGAGCTTTAGTTTTTTTCAAAAAAATTATAGAGTACCAACTGAGTGATGTGAAGCACACTTTTCAGTAAGGACTGCATACAAAACAAAGCCTCTATCAAGATTTAGTTCAGACTGCAGCAGCCCTTTTCATGATGGCTTTGTACCAAAATTGTGATTTGGCTGTGGTATGAGATTTGTTACCTACACATACTACTGTATTAGCTGAAGATTAGGATATGTTTGTGATATTAGGAAGTTGATGGTAAAATTATTTATTTATCCTGCAGTAGGGTTAGGGTTAGGGTATCTGTTTATCTGTTACCTTCACTTCTGTAAATCAAAGGGCATGCTATTCTAAAGCAACCATAACCATTTGGATATGATGTTGTGTGCTGGGATTGTTACTGTTGATAGATTGTAATGTTTGTGTAACTTCAAATGCTTTGTACAGTATGTGTACCACATGTACTGTATACCTATATGCAAATTGGCTTCCACTTCAGGATCACATGGAGAGTGATCAGGATTCCTGGGTGGGGAGGCCTCTGAGCTTCAAGCAGGACCACCAACCAGAGACACAGCACCTCCGCTCTGTCGTGTGGACCTTGGCCACTAAGCACCTCTGCCGCGGGGAATGGAAGATTCTGGCTCAGCAATGGGACTTCAGTGATGCACATATACGAGCTATAGAACAACAGTGGACAGGTGAGCTATGCACATGCAGATGCACTGAGCATCAGTTTTAACAGGTAGATTCTAGATCATTAAAAACCCTTGTGTCGTGTTTGTCCTCAAAAGCCTGTTTCCCAGCAGTGGCTGAGTCTCTTATAATACATGAATCTGGCAGCTGTAAGTTCAAACCAACTCATGTCTGTACTTGATTATGGAGCTTCAGACAGAAGTTGATTCATTTACATGGGAATGCCAGAAGTGGGTGACATTTAACTACTTTATGTCCACCTGCTTCAATTCAATTCAATTTTATTTGACTAGGGCCAGATCATAACATATATAATCTCAAGGCACTTTCCATAGTAAGGCCGAGACCTTAAGAATTATAGACAATATAGAGAGTTGTAGTAATGGAAAACACAATTCATTAAACTAAACACTTTCCCCTTTTTTTACATAGGAAAAGATGGAGAATACGTAATGTACGTTCTGCTACACTAATTAATGCCTACCACCAGTTGATGTAATCAGATGTTAGTGACCACCAGCGGATGTTAGGGACATGTCTTCAGTTGTGTACCTTAGCGTCATCAGGTGTTTCGGCCTTTTAATCACAAGACACCCTCTTCTATCCCGCCCTCTACACGCCCACATTCAACCATAAATGGTCAATGCAAAGCACCTAAGTGTACACTTACTCTCAATCTGACCTCATATAATAATGTTAGAATTGTTGCACAATTTGATAATCAATTGTCAGTGAACATCCTAATACTCCCACCTAAGCTATGCATCCAATCAATCAAATTTTATTTGTATTGCCCATATTCACAAATCACAATTAGTCTCATATGGTTTTAACATGGTGTGACATCCTCTGTCCTTAACCCTCAACAAGAGTAAGGAAAAGCTACTAAAAAACATTTAACAGGGTAAAAAGAAGGTAGAAACCTCAGAGAGCCACATGTGAGGGATCCCTCTCCCAGGACGGACAGAAGTGCAATAGATGTCACATTCAGCACATGCATCATGGAGATCATGGGACCCTACTGCAAACGCTAAGATACTGGGTGTGTCAATCTAGAGCTACAACAACTAATCGATTAACAGTCGACTTCCACTCCAACAACTGGTCAGCTTGTTGGAAGAAATTAACCACTAGATGGAAGCAAACCTGATTTAGCTTTAGAACGGGGAAACAACTGAGATCATGCTTATGGGTTTTAAAGCACAGGCACTAGGGCTGCACAATATATCTAAAATTTACCGTCATCGCGATATCAACATGCACGATATACATAACGCAAAAGACTGCTTGGACTGCGATAAATGGTGTTCAATGTGCCATGTATTCACACTCTGCATGTCAAAATATTTGGCCAATCAGATGGAGCCCTGCTGCCCTAGATAATAAATTAAAGATATTCAGATCATTGGGCCTCATTTACTAATATGTGCGCAGAAATATTCTTGCTCTCCGCAGAAAATAAGTGCGTGCGCAAAATCGCCGCCGGATTCATGACATGTGCGCACCAGCCGATTTGGTTCTCACTACCATGCATATGTTTGTGAATCAGAATCATTCTAAATTGACAGGCGCGATTACGCTCTCTGCAATTTGCATACCGCCAAGCCTCTATTTCTCCATGTAAGGACATACGTTTGTCATGAAGAGAGCGGTGTGCTCAACAGTTGAAGTTATGAGAGACGGCCCCAAAAGGTAAAAAACACAAGAATCTCACAACAGCAGAAATTGAAGGCGTCGGAGGAGGAAGCCACAAAATAAAAAAATGTTGGTAGCGTGCCCTCCGGAGTGACGATGTTTTAAAGACATAGCGCTACTTATGTAAGTTGTATTTACCCAAACTTGGGAAAACACGTCAGTCATTGTGTTCATGTGTCTCGCGGAGCGCTGGAGCGACCCCAGGGACAAATGGGGGCATCGATCGACAGCGAGCCCGTGGGTTCGCCAGTCGCATTCCGACACGTCGGACTTTCTCGGGTGCGAACCGCTTCTCTGTGAGTCTCCCATCTGCTGCTGCGCGGATGGAGATTAATAGTTGGGAAATAACCAGCAACAAAAGATTAATAAAAATTAAGCCTGGGCTGCAATAACTGAGGCCCTGAATGCTGTGCACATGCTGAGCACTAGAGCTGTGGACATTTCTCTTAGATGCATCGCGACTCCGACTTTGGACCAAGTGGAGGCTTTTCAGAGACTTACTGGGACATCCTGATAATAAAGAATTACAGTAATCCAGTCTACAGGTAACAAATGCATGGACTAGTTTCTCAGCATCCTTCTGAGACAGGATGTTCCTAATTTTCCTGATATTGCGCAGGTGGAAGAAAGCTGTCTATAGAGACTTGTTTTAAATGTGTGTCAAATGACATGTCCTGGTCAAACATAACTCCAAGGTTCCTCACAGTGGAGCTAGGGGCCAAGCTAACACCATCCAAGGAGACTATCTGGTCAGACAGTGTTTCTCTGAGATGTTGAGCTCCAATTACAATGACCTCAGTTTAGTCTGAATTTAGAAGTAAGACGTTCTGGGTCATCCAAGCCTTGATGTTCTTGAGACAATCCTGAAGTTGAACTAAGTGATTAGATTCATCAGGCTTCATAGATATGTACAGCTGGGTGTCGTCTGCGTAACAATATCACAGTCTTCCCTTTGATTTTTAACATTGCAGCTCCCTTCACCTAAGCCCCAATGCAGCCCCTAGTGCCTAGTACCTAGTGGGTGCATGTTTTAGGAGGACCAAAAATATGTGCTACTAAGTCACATTATGTGTCTCTTGAGCTCATGGAAATGACCTTCACCTTCCACGTATTGACAATTGTCACCTGAACCATACCGTTGCTTCTGTATTTACTGTGACCTTTAGGAAAACATATACTAGAGGACAATGAAAAAACAATAATACATCTTATTTATATAGAGCTTTTCAAGAAGTTCAAGTACATCATTGAGGGAAATATAATACAAACAATATAAATATATGTAAAAAAAAAATCTGGAGATTTCTTGCTGTGATTTCAGGTTTTAAATTCAAGGAAGACGATTTTCTGAAATATGCAAGCCTACATACCTCAACACCATCAACTGTTCATACCTGGACTATATCTTAACTCCATGTGGTGTGGGACAGCCTCACATTTGGATGTAGACCAATTCATAACATATTTGCTTATACTGGAGATCTTTTAATGTAATGTCACAGAAATGATTTCTGATTAAAAAAAAACTCACTCATTCATTGTATTCAGTGATGGTAACCTCTTTTCTACAGAAATCTTTTCCTGAGTTGATGTCTCAGTTTATTGCCATCTAGAATGTGAAATAAAAAATGTTAGTGTATCCGTACAAGATTACCAATGTAACACCAATAAAATCAAGTCTACTACACAAACATTTTTATGCCTCGGCGGTAGCTAGTGGCCAGAGGCATTATGTGTTCGGGTTGTCCATCTGTCACAATCAGTGGTGTATAAAGTACTTGAAAGCCATACTTGAGTAAAAGTACAGATATCTTACCTGAAAGCGACTCCGGTAAAAGTAAAAGTCACCCGTAAGAAAATGACTTGAGTCAAAGTCTTAAAGTAGCTCATATTAAATGTACTTAAGTATCAAAAGTATCTGGTGTTGAAATGTACTTAAGTATCAAAAGTAAAAGTACAAGTACCAAAATTATAAATGCAAAGTGCTTTTTATAGTCTTTACAGACACAAAACAACCAACAATTGTTCTCTTCAGGGTTTATTTCAACTGACTGAAAAATTATAACAAAAATATAGATATACTGTATAATTTTACAAATTTGGAACCCCAGATACTGAGGTTCAAATAGTAATGGACTAGTGCATCTGAACTTCTAGGGACAACAAAGACCCAACACAACAGAATAAACAAGTGCCTCTTGTGTCTGCCTAAGAACACTGATAGACCACAGTATAACCTGGCGGAGCGCCGAGAAGACGATCAAACTTGACTATCTAGAGGAAGTAAAACTCGTAACAACGCTTCTGAAGGTGAACCTGCGGAAGGATCATTACCGGTACAGCCTGCTCGACCCCGGTCGACCAAGGCAGCCCGACCAACAACCTTCGCTTCAATTGAATTATTCAATCAAGTTAACAATCAAATCAAATAGGTATGATTAATAAACAGACAAAGAACTCATATTGACCAAAATATCCAGTAATCTATAGCAAACAAATTAATTTCCAAATAGGAACAATTAACCGTCCATCAAATAAACATATGGAAGAAGTTTCCATTAAGAGTTCATGGTGAGTATAGTCCGAGTTCAGATGAAGTGTGAGATTGTGTGTGTGGGGAGAGTGTTCAGGAAAAAAACTGTTTGTATATAATATGCCATTAAGTTCATAATTTGATTTGTAAAGAGGGATGTGTGTGTGTGTTTGTCGGAGAGGGGAGTTAGGGTCCAATGAAAAGGTAAAGTGAGGGAAATGTGTGTTCTTTATGGCGGTCCTTTAATCTCCAGGTAGAGGGAAGATGAGGGGTGAAGTTTCTAGAGGCCAGGGGAATTCGGTGAAGCCAGGAGAGTTTCAATAGACTTAGCTTGTTTGGTTCATCCAGGAAAGAGGGAATCACGTTCCAATCCGAGCAGGTTAGATGGGTTTTTTAAATCCACTTCAGGCTCCAGGGATCAGCTTTCTTGCCTCATGGTCCAGGACGATTGTGAAATAAATCCAGCCGGTTCTTGGATCAACTTTCCAGAAACTACTTTATCTTTTTTGTGATCTCCTTCCTACAGTTACTTTCACTTCACATGTTTCCACTCCATGCTGCCTTTGTTTGATTTTCCCTCACCCTCTGGCTCACAGGTGTGTCCAACTTATCATCTCCCTCGCCCCTCCTTTTCCTGTTGAGGAGTAAAGGGCCATTCTTCTTGTTTGTGGATTCTCGTGTTGGCGGCCACTGACCTGTACCACATCGCCCTTTTCTAAAACAAATGAATGCTAACATGATGTTTGATGGGGTCATCATTATACATAACAGAGGAACACTTTGCACATCTATTTCGTAAGACAGGTGCGTAAGAGAAAGATGGCTTAAGGCGTCCTGTATGGACTCACTGAATGACACAACGCATGAACGATGATTCAAACAAGACGTGACTATGCAATTGCAGAGTCAGTAGCAACCACCATAGCAACGATAAGCAACATTGCAGTCCTAATAAAATAAAGTTGAGAATATAGGACGAGGTGTTGAATATCCCTTGTACATTTGAAGGTCTTATGCACAATTTAGGTTATCAACTAGCAGTAGATGTTAGCAGGTGTTAGTGGCCACCAGCGGATGTTAAGAACATAACTGTGCACCTTAGCACCATCAAGTGTTTTGGGCTTGTAATCAATGATACAGGCCGAACTTGAGGGTACGCTGAGGCTAAAGGTAAATCTGACTGGCTACTGGCTTGTATAGCAGCACTATGGAAGCCATGTGGTCGCTCAGTAGATCAGACATCATTACCTCTATGCCTTTTTAAACTAAACACTTTCCCCTTTTTTTTACATAGGAAAAGATGGAGAATACGTAATGTACGTTCTGCTACACTAATTAATGCCTACCACCAGTTGATGTAATCAGATGTTAGTGACCACCAGCGGATGTTAGGGACATGTCTTCAGTTGTGTACCTTAGCGTCATCAGGTGTTTTGGCCTTTTAATCACAAGACACCCTCTTCTAAGGCAGGCCCACCACAGGTTGATCAGATCTCATTCGCTTCATCAACATTATCCTCCCAGGGTACTGACAATTCTACGAAGTAGAGGACGCGCAGGGTGTTGGACCAGAGTATCAGGTCAGGTCTTAGGCTGGTAGTGACAATATGTGATGGGACTGTAAGCCGCTGGCCCACGTCCACCAATATCTCCCAGTCTCAGGCTTCCTCCAACTAACCACTCCTGGTCAGTGGAGGAGGCCCTTTCTGTCCCTGTTCCCCCTCACAGACAAAAGTTGTCCTTTGGACTGCGTTTGGGGTTTTTGATGGCAAGGCATTGGTAGCAGTGCTCTTTGTTTCTATTGTTGCTGCAATGCATCTGGTTGTGTCTCCATGTATACCTTGCTTGGGAGAGACTTATTATAGGCATGAACTGTGCACTCAACGACACAACGAATGGATGATTATTCAAACAACAGGCTACGACGTGGTTTACAGCATGGCAGTGTCTAAAGCAACCACCATAGCAACTTCAGAGGCCAAGTTGTGAGATGCCTACGTTTTGCCCAGTGGACCAACGTAGCTATTACATGTTTTTAGATGAGACTGGGTTGGCACTATAGTACGTACAGCATATCTAGACACATCCCTACTGACGATTAACTCTGCGCATGACTCGGCAGCCTGTTATGACAGATCTATTGAATGATGATTGTTTTATCATTATGACTGACAAGGAGCTGACAGTAGTTACTGTGCTCAGTGACAGTGTTCAGTGACATTGGTGACTCAATGTAACAGGTTCAGTTTAAAGATTTGTTAGTACACATACTGAATGAACACTTTTAACATGCTATGGTGCCATGTTCAAAGCTCAGACCTGAAGCTTGTACAAATAACAAATGTTCCCTGAGTAATCAAATTAAGGTACAAGGAGAAAGTAAACAAGGAGAAATATACTTGAGGACACAATCTCCATACATATGTGTTGTACTGAGTCTACCAACCGAAACAATTTTTTTTTATCTAGTTTGGAAATACTTTATTATGCACTGTTTGTATCTCTTCCTGTGGAAAAGCAACGCAACTAAGTTCAAAGACAACCGAGGCACACCTTGTGATATTTTGGGACATTCAATATGTACAACCTTTTAAATATGCAAATGCAGTAACCTCCCTGATTCTGTCAGATAATTATTCACTTGAATTTTTTTCTTCTAACATAATGGTATGTATTTTAATTCTGATTTAACCTTGTAGGTATGAAAAGCTTTAAAGAGCATGGTCACCGCATGTTGTTAATCTGGCTCCATGGTGTTGGGGTGGCAGGGGAGAACCCAATCAAAGGCCTCTATGAGGGGCTGGTGGAGATCTCTCGCACAGACCTGGCAGGTGAGCCCTTCAAACTGTTTTTGTTCTTCCTGTCCTTTAGTGCATTTAATTATTCATCAATTTTATACAAGTGCCACATACTGTGTGATTTGAACCTACTCCATGCATAGATCAAGAACTATAAAGTTGCATTTTTGACAGTTTTTCTTCTGATCCAGTTCGTGTGTGTTACTGTCTGGGAGGTGGTGGTGGTTGTGGAGTGTGCAGATGCATGATATCCTGTATCCTTTGTTTTAATCTTTCAGAGTGCATCAGACAGAAGGCAAACGCAGAGACCAGCTCTCCTAAAATGTGCTCTGCAATGTGAAGACAACATCTAGCTGATAGAACCCTGAACAGAGCTAAAAAAATCACTTGTATTGAATGATAAATGTTTTGCACTTTTCCAGTCTTGATAACCAGCGCTTTGCAGTACAATTTTTCCATTTACCCATTCACAGACACTGATGAGCATGTGAACTAATGTGCATGTATGTTCAGACTGACCTTTTCAGGCCTTTTTTATCTTGTTTTACTTACAACTTCACCTCTGGTTTAATTATTTGGTTCTGTTGGGAAGTCTGATCAGAGTGACTTAAAAAGAGACCGGAGACGTTTTATTTATATAGTTCAATCCAAAGCATAAATTTCGAAAACATGTAAAGAAAAACAAAATAACTTAATCTATACTTGGCTTAAATGGGGGAAACCTATGGTGAGCGTGAGACATGATCATGGCCATTAAGTGATGTCACACTTGAAACAAACTTGACACAGTGTGTCAACCTTTGAAAGCGGATGTATTGTAGTAAAATGTTTTGGTTCCTCGCTTCAACTTGTCAGAAATCATTTGACCAGTTTTTACAAAGCAAGCTTTATTAAAAACTAGTATCATTTACTACAGGGATCACAGGACCTTCAACAAAAATGTCATTCATGCCGAAACATGAAATGGTGCAGATGTGTTTTCTCCTAAGTGTGGGCTACCTTAAACATATTGGTGTATATTTGTCTCAATTTGTGTCTTTGCAATGACTTCGTAAGCAATGATGGCATCTTTAACATTTGCTTCTCATTCAGTCTGAACATATATGAGGGAGTTGGAGACAGTGGTTGGACAGAAACCATACACAGACCTAGAAACACTGTGGGGCACTAATGCAGAGAAATACATATATAACCCTTTCATCTTACAGAAATCATCTAGAGTGAAAAATACAAATTATTGGGTTCGAGTGGAGTATCTCTGGCATTACAAAAATGTCAGTTTTGATTTGATTCATTTGAAACAGAATCACTTCAGCCTTGAAAGAATCACAACTGGTCCTGAACTCTCTTTCCCCCTCGCTTCGACTTCCTCCTCTCTCTCTTCTCTCCCTCCTTTCCACCCACCTCCCCAATTTTTCTCCACTCACCCCAACCGGTTGAGGCAGATGGCGTCCCATACTGAGTGTGGTTCTGATAAAGGTTTCTCCCCCTTAAAAGGGATTTTTTTCACTCCACAATGGGAACTGTTGAGTTTCTGTAGCATATTTTAAGGTCTTGACCTTACTATGTAAAGTGCGCAATACAAATGAAATTGAATTGAATAGTAAGAATAAATCATATTGATTCTCTGTTTTACTCTTTACCATGGTCAGGATTTCTGCTACATTACAAGAGTGCTGTTTACTAAAGTGGCTCAATGATATTGTTTGTGGTACATGACTTCAAGCTAAAGGATGCTGTTGCACCTTAACAAAAGACATCACTATTAAATAAATTAATATAAATATGTATTTTTATTTATCACCAAGGAGGTAAAGTTTTTGTCAGTTTGCTTGTTTGTTTGTCAGCAGATAGACATCGGCCAAAAAAAGAACACAATCAATTTTTACAATTTGTGTGTTTTGCGTGTGTGGATTTTGGTGTGAATGTAATTAAAGTTTTGTTTCAATCGTGTTACTGGCGACTCTGTGGATTATACATGTTTTGCATGTCTTTGTATGACTTCATTCTCAAGTGAATTGGGTTTAAAATAATTGCATGAAATGTATAAATATTATTTCCTCCAAAGTACTTTGACAAAGGTATTACACAGGTATTTATAATGCTTGACAAATGTAAGGGATTTATGTATTGTGTTAGGCCTATAGTTAGGACATTTAACATGGATGCCCCATACTCCGAATCTACACCATCAAGAACAGAGTGAGCATGTTAACAGTTTGGCTGTCAAACAGCCTGAGTATGTAAAAAGTCTAGCAGGTCCCTCATGAGACCGCTCATGTGATAAGTGATTTTTTTTTCCTAATTCAATGCAATAAGTAGATTATTCTGCACAAACCACAAGAGTGCAAACAATTGTGTAACATTATTGTATGAACTTTAAGTGTAACTGTGTACTTGGCATGAGATAAATAAAAACTCCACTTTGAAAATGTCTCTTGTAAATCTGGACCATCATCTACATGTGCGGGTTCGCACATGTGAGCTTATGCTAACAAAACTTGATGGTCCAAACTTAAGCATACCATCTAATAACTCGTTATATTTAAAAATATATTTTCCCACCCGAGATGGGCCCAGATCCGCCCTGGAGTCACTTTTAATACCGTTATATCTTTCACTAACAATAGCCAATCACCATTCATTTTGCCACATCCTAATCCAATCAGGTGCAGGGATTTATCCACCTCTGGTGTAAAAAAGAAAGCCTATTTGGGGGAATGGGAATGATCAAATGGTTGATGGTGACAGGCTTGCTGTGTCAGACAGAGAAAAAAGGTGTGTATTTGCTGCAGTACATAGTGGGGTACACCTTCATGATATCCACAGACAGCAGAAAGAATGTGTTCTCAGAGAAAATAAGAATGTGAGGGAGAAGAGAGGAGGACCAGACAGCTCTGTACTACATAACAATGTGTGAACTTAAAATAGCTCAAGGTAGTGTATATACAGCTCCAGCAGCTGTGCTATGCAAGGTTCGGGCAGCTAGTGATTAGTTCAGTTATGCCAAAGTGTTGGAAAAAGGCAATCATACTTACATATATGTAAGTTTATTGAGTAATGATCAGTATGGGTATTGTAACAATGTATAACTGGGTTAAGGAATTTTTAACTGATAGGAAAATATGAGTGAAGATTCAAGATTCAAGAGTTTATTGTCATATGCACAACAATTACATTTAACAGTCGCTGGCAATGAAATGCTTGGGTCACAGGCTCTCTTCTAGCAATGCTCAGAAAATTACACAAGCAAAAAAACATCGAATAAAATCAAATAAATATAGAATAGAATATCAAAGCTTGGGGCAGAGGTATCAGGGGACTTAGAAATAGAAAATTGTGTCCCTCGGTGGAGTGCAATCTTGCATCCAAGAACAATGCATCCAATCTGTATTATATGCAGATGATGGGACTATCTGGATGAGGGGAAGAAATGTCTCACATGTATTAGAAATTATAGGAAAAGCAATAAGGAAAGTGGAAAAATGGTCCTAGCTTACATACATCAAGCTATCAACGAGCAGGTCTTGTTACATGATGTTCACTAATAAATGCTGAGAAGCTAACATTATATGGTCAGCTGGAGAGGGTAAATGAGTTTAAGTATCCTGCTTGATAACAAATATACATGGAAAGTATATCAACCATCTAGAGACAAAATGTTAAAAGGTTTTAAACCTGGTACGAGCAGTGGCTGGCTTTGAGTGGGGTGCAGGAAAACAAGCATTAATAAACATCTATAGGGCATGCATGAGGTCTTTAATAAACTACAGCTGCATTGTTTAAGGGGCAGCAGCAAAGTGATATTTACAAAAAGTGGACAGATTGCAGTATAAAGCACATAGGACAAATTACGTAGGAATTGCCGTGTTTATCCCTGAGTTCCAAATATCAATCTCCAAAAGAATATTCAAGCATCTATCTGTATTCACAGCAGAGATAACAGCAGCCATTATTGGGTTACAGTGGGTGTAGGAGGTCAGACCGGACAGGGTGGTATTAGGCACAGACTCAGCGGCTGTTTTAAAAAGTATACAATCTACAAGAGACAATTTGATGAGGACAGAAGGAGAGGGAATTAGAGACACCAGGAGGTACTTGCTACTTTTTTAAGACACTGGGCTGATAGGTAGAATTTGAGAAATTTGTTAAGTAACGTGATGTGATGTTAAACACACTTGTACAGTAGGTGGCGGTATGCACCTTAATTTGTTTGCAATCTGCCAGTAAACCGAGAAAAAGAAGAAGAAGAAGAAGAAGAAGAAGTGTATGTACCATAGACTGTACACACCAGAGAGAACACTGTTGCGTCAAAGAGAACACACACATCCAAGATAACTAAGCAGCTAGTCTGACATCATAGCACCAGGCTTTCCAACAAGCCACGCCCCCAAATATTGACTGTTGCTATAGCAGCGGTAGCTACCTTGGGAAGCCATGGGTTCTTTTGACTTCATGTGACTCTGCACCGCACTGATTTAACGTGATGCATGCTGGTTAGAAATTTTGTCTGACTTTTACCAGCGCTGCAAAACATCACCATGTCACATGACCTTAAAGGGGACATAGCATGCCCATTTTACCACAAGTTGATATGGTTCCTTGGGGTCTTAATGAAATGTCTGTAACATACTTTGGTCAAAATACCACAAGGATCATATAAAACAGCACCCTTTTTACCCTGTATAAAACAGCCTCCACAGAGTGACCTGTTTGACTGCCTGTTCCTTTAAATGCTAATGAGCCAGCTCCCCCTCCCTCTCCCCCATGATTTTAAACGATATAAATTACATATTTTATATGATATAAATTATCAAATATGCATCCCATACTTTGTATTCCCTTGTTGTCCTGGAGTTTTAATTTTCCCAATCACATAATTAAATGTCCCCTCTGCCCATCCACTACAAGCACACAAGCAGACAGAGAGAGAAAGAGAGGTGGGGGGCTATGACCATCATTTACCCCGAACCCCGACATTCAACGGGTACAACAACAGCGGAGAAAGCAGAATCGCGGGCTGACCTTATATATACAGTCTATGGGGCTGACCAGCGGAGAAATGCTCGTCCCGTGTGAACAGCCAGGCGGCTGCGTGCTGGAGAACGGCGCTGCGCTGCTCGCAGCGGCACTTCGTCCGTGTACCCGGCGGAACTACTGTAACCCGGCGGAACTACTGTAACCGGCGGAACTACTGTAACCCGGCATACAGTAGAGCTGAACACTGCGAAGTCTTCCACACAGCTGGCAGTGTGGAAGACCGCAGCAGCGCAGCGCCGCTCTCAAGCGCGCAGCCGCCTGGCTGTTCACACGGGACGAGCATTTCTCCGCCTGGTCAGCCCCATAGACTGTATATATAAGGTCAGCCCGCGATTCTGCTTTCTCCGCTTGTTGTTGTACCCGTTAATGTCGGGGTTCGGGGTTACAGTAGCGCTGAACACTGCGAAGTCTTCCACACTGCTGTGCGCTGTGTGGCGCTGACACAAATTCCAGCTCACGCACGGGAGGCGGCGGTCGCCGAGCAGCTGCTGCAGCCTCCCAGTCCCAACGATCCAGACAAATGCCACATGTGAGTGAATCGCGAGCTGACCAGCGGAGAAATGCTCGTCCCGGTGAACAGCCCGGCTGCGTGCTTGGGAACGGCGCTGCGCTGCCTCCGTGTAAACACGAAGTAACGAGTGTGGGGACGGACGGTGGGGTGGGCCAAGACCATGTAGGAGACTTCCAGTTCCTTGTTACGACACAATACCCAGGAAGCGCAATCGAGTCGCTCAAGCATGACGTTTCTGACTTAGAGGAACTATAACAAAACGCGCGAGTGTTTTTTCCCCAGAGTTTTTGGGTTGGTAGACATGCCAGATACCCACATTAACCTGTAGAAGCACTAACAAAGTGGAATTTGCATGCTATGTCCCCTTTAAAATATTGTGGGAGCGAGTCAGCTGCAATCAGACCGTGCAGTTGTTCTCCTTCAGCTGCAGCACCTGGGTGCATAAAAAAGTACATAAAAAGACGGAAACTATCGTTGTTAAACTTTATTCAACATTCAACGGCCGCAGTAAACACCAGAACATGTGCAAACTGCATCATCATTATAACATCTGTCAAAACCACGCATGTTCACAGTAAGACAAGCTGGAGGGTTTTACTTTACATTTCTTCTTCACCCCTTTAAAAGTCCTCTCATAATTTGTCATTAGGGTACAGATTTTATTGCTGCAGCCGGAGGAACTGTACTGTGATCACTCTGCAAGGACTCGGCAAGGAGCTGCCTTTGGGCAATCAAAAACACACATTCATTTTTTAACATCTGCTGTGGAGAAAGAGTCACTTTGCTGAAAATCTTTGTTCAAAAGCCTTCAAATGTCGCAGGCAACGACAATTAAAATGGAAATGGGAATCTGTGGGGGACTAAAGACTAAAATTTATCCAAGTTACACACTTTCATTCTGGTAATCTGGTAACAAGATTCTTGATTAAAAAGGTTTGGAGAAGGCGTTGCACAGTCTGGAGAAGAACCTGCTGATGGCACTGGATCTTGATGGTGGTGTCACAAGCAGATCTTTGACGACAGAGACAATATATTTGTCCAGTGTTGGGTCTTCCATTTCCAATTCTAACAGCACACTTACAACCCCGTGCCACTTTTTGCAGATTTTTTTGAAAACGGCTTTGTCAAGTTGTTTCATCATTTTTGGGGTGATCTCAAAATCTTCATCCTTGATTTCGACCCATATGTTTTCGAGTAGACGCTCGATGATGGTGTTTGGTGATCTGAGAGTGTTCGACAACTTTGCTTTTGCAAAGATCCTCGAAACCAGCTTCAGAACAATTATCCTGATGGGTAATTTCCTTCCTTCCACTGTTGGTTCTTGCTCTTCTCTGTATTCTTCATTGAATTCAGGAGTGGTCACCTTGCTTTCTGAGCCAGACCCGTTACCAGGTGCCGAAGGCAGACTGGCCCCACCGATCGGGCCCTCTGACACAGCTTTTTCTAAACTATGTGTTATCACCGTGGAAGTGAGAGTTTCTGACTGTGTGTGAAGCCACCACCTCATTACTCCAAGGAAACACCACACAATGGCAAGGATGTCAGCTGATATGATAGCACGTGGCGGACAAACCGTTATGCTTGTGCACCGTGGTTGTGAGGCTTTTGGTCGTGAGGTCATCTTAAATCTCATCCTATCTATGTGATTGCTGAGGATATTATTCAGCTCGTTGGTTAACTCGAGGGTTTCACCACTGAAAATATCATCCATCCATTGAGACCCATTCTGCCCCTGCTGTATCTCACCAACTGCTGTTGGAAGCAGAGCGTCAATATCACTCGTAACAGATTGCATTGACTGCCTACCCAAAACCTTGTCAAAGGCTGGGTTGTAAAGGCTGTCAAAGTACTTGTTATTCAGTCTGCCCACAATACGACAAATGGACGCTTGGGCAAACTGCTTTGCAGCGATTGTCCTAATCCTTTCAGACACTTTCTTCAGAGAGGGTGTGCTCTGGGCTGTTTCTGGATCATCTTTGTTTTGCGACATGATTTCATCCACAATCACCTCAGCAACGTCATCTGCAACATTCTTAATCTCCAGAGTGGAGCCAGATTCCAACTGATCATAATCATAGTCGGATATTTCATCGTTAGTAGATTCTGTGTATTGAGAGACCTCCTCCTTAATGATCTCCTGGACAGTTGTGGATGTTGCAGACAGAAGACTTTCCCTGTCTTCTGAGATTGTCTTCTGGGATGAGGATGATGACTGACTGTCATCTTCATTGACCAGTTGGTAGACCTTCTTTTTGCTCTTAGAAGGTGCACACATACGTTTCAGATTCCTCATGAGTCCCTTGATCATTTTGCCGGCCTGTTGAATCATACCTTGTAGTCTTTTTGGAGGTGTGACACGAGGAGTAGTTGCCTTCAGACTGTCCACGCCCATGGAAAGGACAGAGTTGACACACTCTGCAATCTCTTTAGCAGTCAACTGGGTCAAATTCTCTGAACTTACAAGATTGATTTCATCTGGAACGTCAAGAGCCAGTGCAAAAACCTGAGGAAGTGTGTTGCCCAAAGAGCAAATCACACTCTTCTCAGACACAGGCACAGCTGTGCTCTCAAGATCCTTTAGGATGGATTGTGTCATCAAAATGACAATTTGCAGCAGTTTCTCTCCGAGTATGGTCATTGTGGCCACATCAGGTTTGCCTTTTTTCGAAAGATTCCATTGTTCTGATGTCATGCCTTGGAAAAAGGACGTCACAATGGGCAGAATGCTGTCGATGTCCATCTTCATGTTTCTGATATTGTTTTTCAATACTTCTCTTATTGGCTTAGTTTTTAAAAATCGTACTATTCCTGTCGGAAGTGCTCTCTCTGTTCTCCGTGTACTACCCCTACCATACACTGATCAACTAGGACAAAGGAGATATCAGAAATGAGATTATAGCACACACCAAAGGGAACACACACACCAAAGAGAACTTGGTGCTAAAGCCTGGTGCTATGATGTCAGACTAGCTGCTTAGTTCTCTTTGATGTGTGTGTACACACCATAGACTGTATATATAATGGAGTAGGGTCCGTGACGTCACCCGTTGGTTTCTGAAGAGTGAAAATTAGGCTAGTAGTAGGCGTTCACCCGGCGCCATCTTGCCGGTGCTGACTCCTCCTAGTTCCTGGCTAACCAATAAATGGGCAAAGAGGAGGAGCGCGAGTGAAGACTGACAGCTGAGCCACGCCCGCAGAGCTCAACGTTACCTGGTTAGCTCAGGCTAAGGAGCTAGGCTACATGCTACCCGCGGCTGCTAACCGGCTAGCGCTGCGGTGTTGTTGCTTCAGGATGGTCGCGATGCTACAACGAACTCACTAGAGGTAAGTAACCTTGAAACTACACAACAACAAAACCTATTGCTTTATCTATTATCATAATCATTTGCTTACATGCCTCAAGTGTTTTTTAATATGTAATTGTTATAAAAGGTACCGTTTATTTAACACGTGTAATGAACAGATTGAAGCAAATTAACTACACTACTACAGCCGTGTTTGGTTGTGACTTGATTTTAATAAGTTAATAAGTTAATATGAATACGCTACATGTGTAAGTTGCATGTGATAGTAACTATATGTTTCACAAATGTTGTGATACATGCTGGTATAACCACCATTACTATTGCCACCTTGTTTATTTAGCCTGTTATGGAATTTACAGTGAATTAGACAGTTTAGATATTATAATCTCCACACACCACTGTTGGTTCTCATATTTATTATATAATTATGTTTTCACACAGAGAAGTGGAGAGACTTGATGTGGACTGTTATCAACAGCTCTGTGGGAGATTATCACCTTGAATATTACAGATGAGGTAGAAAGACATTTATCTATTTGTACAATGTTTTATTTCTTTCAGTACATTACATTTCATTTAGCTGATGCTTTATCCAAAGCGA
Organism: Hippoglossus stenolepis; assembly: GCF_022539355.2. Lineage (NCBI taxonomy): Eukaryota > Metazoa > Chordata > Actinopteri > Pleuronectiformes > Pleuronectidae > Hippoglossus > Hippoglossus stenolepis. The sequence goes on along the minus strand of NC_061483.1, from coordinate 31,771,262 downwards.
CTTACAATATGTGCATTTAACCATGAGGGTACAAACCCAGAGCCCAGTACATTGGTTCTGTCTGAAATCTGTGGTGCTTCCACCTGCTGAACACAGAATAAACTGTAAGAACCAGTCTTTGCTGGAACATACACAACATAAAACATCCTTTTATAGTGAGTTTCTTCTTTTCATTAGATGAAGCACTGCAGCACCTGATGTCCTCAGCATCCACTGTGGCAGCAGCAACATGGTGGAGATCGGCAGCTTCAGGCTGGTCAACATGAGGACGACCTGCACCAGCTTCATCTGCACAACACTTCATGTTTTCCTCCCTTAACTAAAGATGGCCTGCAACTGTTTAGAGTTGGCAGTCATTGCTAAGTGTCATGGATAATAGAGTTAATTTCTATATTCATTATGGTTGGTTAAAAAAATGAACACTTATCAGAACAATGTTTATCTTTTACTTTCTGATTTGATACACTTTAGATAAAAACCAGTGTTTTATTTTTTTTCTTTGCCATAAGAGACAGAACACGCAGCACAGCTGTGTCCTTCAGGCTCGTCCGTCACTAATAAAATGACAGGAAACATAAAAGTATGGCATTATTGTAGAGGAAGTGTTACTTATGAACAAAGTTTGTATCCTTATTTTCTGTGGATATTCAACTATGTATTTGAATATGGTTTTGGATTAAACAGTGCACTACCAAGACAATGAATATACAGTATGGAGTTCTTCCACATTAATAGTATTGCATTTATAATTTAATGCATTATGTATTATGTGCAATACTTTGCTTTGATTGTTTGTAAGTTATGAAAACAGGTCTGTACCTGGAGTCAGTGTTGAAGTGATGACCCTCAGTGTTCAGTCTGGTTGGATTCCAGTTGTGTCTCATGTTGGACATCCACAGGTGCAGGCTGTCTGAGTCACCTACAGGAACATTCAACACAAATACACAGATACGTAAAGTCATACATGTGCCAGGTTAACTCCTTAACAGACTTTTACATGGTAAAAATAAAAGTTTATTACTTCAAAGTTCATCAGATCATAATCATTTCAGCTTAGGAAATAGGTGGTGGACATCAGCCTCAGGTTCTCTATGTGACTGTCTATTCTAGTAAAGTTACACTTCCTATAATTTATTTATGTGACAAAAAAATACATTATTCTGCATGTCCACTTATTTAACACAATAATTCAGTAAAGTCTGCCTCAGATTAACGATGTAAAAACTGAATGTAGCCGACAGGTTTAGTTTTCACTAACACGTTACAACACATCAACACCAATACTCTGAATAAAGAGCTTTAGGAGACGTAACGCTACTTTAAACAGCTGCTCTTAAAATGCAGATGTGACTTTAAATACTCACGTTTCAGTTGATCACAGTAAATCTGTTTCTGCAGAATAATAATCTGTGTAACGTAGTCAAGTCAAATGGGTTGGCGAGTGAAACAACTTTACATAACATTAGATATCTTACGTGGTGGAGCTTATTCTCCAAACACACACAGTCGCCTGTCTCGGTTCATGTCGGTAATAACTCCCGTACGGTCCCGTTAGCATCGCGCAGACGTTTGTAAGTTCTCCGTCCGGGGAACAAGCCGAACATCAAATCGTATTATTCATCCGATATGTGAGTGAAACCTCTCCACAGACTCAGGTCCTGTTCGGTGAAGGGGGTTAGCCTGTTAGCCTGTTAGCTCAGGTGAAGCCGAGCAGGCAACAGGCTAGGAGCTGGAGTCGCGAGCTAACGGTGACGTCACCTGTCCATCAAGTGATAATTATTAATAATATCAAACCTCTATATAATTTAAACGAGTGAGTTAGAAAAAAATGCACCCCCCTCAGAGTTGTCATGAAGGAAGAACTAAGTGATTGAGACTAAAACCGTTTTTTGAACCATGCTGTAAACAGGTTTAATTCTGCTCTAAAGTCGGGCTTTTTAACATGGGAGTCAATGGGAATTGACTCCTTCTTGGAGCCAGCCTCAAGTGGCCACCCAGTGAACTGCAGCTTTTTGCACTTCCGTATTGGCCTCATCACTCAGCCCGGGATGTTGCCCCTTGGTATGTACGTGCAGGATTGTGTTCGCAGTGCATTCTGGCTCCTGTAGTCCTTTACTAACCTTCCTCCATCGTCGTCACTTCTGAGCACCTACTCTACGACTGTAATGTCTTCAGGCAGCACAGTGTTGCAGGCATCTGAAAAGGAAAGTGGAGGTTTGTACTTAAGCTCAGATAAAACAGATTCACGGCAAAGTCATCACGCGCTTTCATGCTAACTTAATTAACAACAGAAGCGATGTGACGAAGCTAGCCGGCGAGCGAGTTAGCATGCTAACTACAATGTCAAGTTTTGTCGTGAATTTAATATAATTTGTTATCCTACAGTTGTATTATTAATACACTTACGTGCGACATGTTCAAGTACCGTTCATTTCTTTCAGGGAACAAGAGGACGTCGTGCCCGTATCCCGGCTGTAAGAGAGTGTACACAGACACCGGCACCCTGGACCGTCACATCCAGGACCATGAAATCCCCGCTCAGTCTCTCCCTGGTGAGATTCTCTGTTATGTTGTGGGCAGCGAAAAGACACGCTGGCGTTAAATGAGTATTTATGTCACAGAGGATTATTTCTCTTGCGTTATGAAGTATTTGTCCAGGGCAGGCAGGGGCGGATCTTTCATCTCACTGTGGGAGACGGTAAACAGAAATTTCTCAAGAGCCATTCCTAGAGGGGACATCAAAGGGAACCAGCGAATGTACTTATATATATTTATATATAAATGACATAGTGGTGAGTAGATAATGAGTGAATTAAAATGTTTGGGTGAACTATCCCTTTTAGGGAGATTTGGGCTAACGAAAGTATAGGTCACAGAGAAATTGTTCACCTATTATTTCTGTTCACCAAGTTTTTTTCCAGCTCCATGTGTATCAGTATGATATCCCCTATATAAAAGTAACAGCATTATGAGTGATTATAATGTTAATATTGGAAAATTGGTAAAATTTTCACCTAAGTTAGTTTATAATGGCACAAACGTGATCACTATAAGCGGTATCCATTGTGCTTATGGAGGTGGCTCGAAATTTGCTGCAGGAAAAACCATGGTCGGACATTTTTTTGTTGTACAGAGAGAGTAAAGTTACGAAAAATAGTAGTGTTGGGTAAAGGTACTGAATTCTAGGTACCGGCACCATTATTGGTTCAAATGTGAACGGTACCTAACCCTGATTTTTACTGGCTATAAATTTTGGTCCGGGTGTGAAGAGGAGCTGTAAGATGTGGTGCAACACATGACACTAGGGGAACACTGTGCTCTCTTTAGGGAAGATCTTGCTGTGCTCCACCGTCGGCTGCAGTGGTTCCTTCCCTAACATGCAGAAACTGATGGAACACATGAGACATCATCACAAACCCAACATCTTCTACTTGTGAGTGGGTCTTTTTTTTTACTCGCAGCTGAGATGCATGTACACGTTAGTAAAATATCCTTAGTCATGTAACATTGCCTCCCTTTTATGAAGGTGTGAGAGCTGTCGCACAAAGTTGCGATCCTACCGTGGCCTCCTGACTCACCTGCACACCTGCTCCAAAGTACCACGGGGCAAAACAAAGCCAGCTGAACAGACCCCCCCTCAGCCTGCTACCGTGATCAACCCAAACGTGGCCTCCATTTCCATGGACCAGAAACCCCAGTGGAAGGATTCAATGTCTACACCCCTGCAGCCGTCCTCTCAAATCCCAAACCAAGAGGGTTCCTTCCACATTGCTGTTCCTCAGCCAGACTCTGCTGCTCTCCTAAGTCCCCCTTTCTCATCTCACCCAGAAACCCCCCCTTCTCAACTACTCACAGAGGCAGTTCCCCAGCCTTTGCTCAAACATGTAGCCTGTAATCTGCCTCTATCTCTAAACATGGATGGCCCATCAGCAGCCCCAGACCTCTCTGATGCCCAGGGTCAGAACCAGACACAGAGCAGGTCTCCTGAGCCCGTCCACCATGCTCCTGTATCAACCCCGTACTCTCCTCCTGGGTCCTCAGCAATCTGGAAGAAGAATCAAGGTGAGCCTTCTCCTCACCTACCTTGTTTGGTCAGGACTTAATGATTTTTCAGTTGAGTCCAGACAAAAAAAACAGTTCAAAGGTGGCTTGGACTAGGGCTGCACGATATTAGGAAAACATGCGATATATGATTATAGATAATAGTTGAATAACGCAATGACAATATGACTTGCGATAAATAAATATAAATAGTCCCTGGCTACGGACACAGATATCACAGGACTCCACAGCCTGAAGGAGAAGGCGCACCCAGGTAGGCATGCCCAGCTCCACTAAGTCCACTTACAGTGTTCATTTTGGGTCTTTTCATACATGTTTGGGCCGTGAAGTTATTTTTGATACAGTTTTTAGCAGCTCTGTCAGTAGTTCACTGCTCCTGTCTGTGTCTCCATCATTCATTCCTTTGTTCAGAAATCAATTTGTCCTTTCTTATGCTAGGTATGGTGTGCAACAGACGCATCCTTTGGGAGCACACTAAAGGATGCTACACGTGTGTGCAGTGTGGTCACACATCATTCAACCGCAAGGACATGACTCAACATATCAACGATCAGCACAGCGGAAACAAGCATGCAGAAGATTCTGGAAGCTCAGCCAACACATAATGTATAAACATGAGACTACTCATTTGTCCTCATGAAACTTATGATGGAAGGGACAGGTTTAACCAAACACTGATCATGTTTATGTATAACCCATCATTCTGAGAGGAGAGCCTCCAGCAGTAAGGTGCTCACTGATTGTTGGTTTTCATTATAAACATTGAATTAATTTGTTATATTGCTGCCAGTCACAGAGACTTTCATTTCACAAACTTGGATATACTTCCATTAAACTTAGAGACCATACACAAACATAACATGTAAAATTATAGTGTTCTATTTCAATAAATCTTGATATTTTATATGTTCATATGTTTCATGTATATTATGAACTTGTTTTTTTATTTCCACCCAACAAACATGGTTCAGGTTCCACCCCATTGCCGTGTGTCAAGGTCCCTGCATAATATGGTAAATGGTCTATTTATGTAGGGCTTTTCTAATCTTGATGACCATTCAAAGCACTTGCCATTCACCTATTTACAAACATTCATACAGTGCATCTTTGGACAGAACATTTTTTTCTATGAGGCTATAAAAAAAAGTCTTTGAACAAAAATAAATAAAAGGTATATTTGGTAGTTGATAATTTTACTAGCAGGTATGTGTAGTCAATGCATCATGTAATGAATATAAATCAAATTCAATTTAAAATGTGCTTTTTAAATGTATTTAAAACTATATTGTTCTTTATTCGGAACCTTACACCCCAGCCCGTTCACTCCGCTCTGCCAATCGGCTTGTTGCTCCCTCATCAGGTCAGCAGAAAGTCTACACATCTTCCACCGCAGACTAAAAACACATCTCTTCCGACTATACCTTGAATAAAAACATTAAATAATTTTTTTTAAAGTTCCAATTTAGTAGCACTTAAATGGCACTTACTTATAGAACTTTGTAGTTTCGCTTTCTTGAAGAAAATTGTACTTTCTTGATTCTTGTTCTGGGTTTGTACCCTCATGGTTGAATGCACTTATTGTAAGTCGCTTTGGATTAAAGCGTCAGCTAAATGAAATGTAATAGGGCAACAGCTTCCACAATGTTAATTGATGCCACTCAACAAACAATATCACGACATGACAGGATGTCATTTTATTTTAATGTAAAACTACAGGCAAAAAGCTCATTTGTAACGTGCTTCTTTCTAATGCTACTAAAGTTCACACACACACACACACCACTTACACTTTGACTTAATTATTTTTATTTCCAGCTCAGCCACTGCTTTGATTCTAGTTCATGGATGCATAATTACGCAGTCACATGGAAAGGTTTTAATTCCTGAGGGAACAGTGAAAAACAGAAATGACCCCAAACATACCAATAAGTTGTTTTTCCACTGGTACTGGTCCACACTGGTGTTGAACTGAACACAGGAAACAGCTGCAGGAGGCGGAAGCCAAGCGGGCCAGAATAAACAATCAGATCAGTGGTCCCAGACATGCAGTTATCAGTTTCAAAACCAGTTTGTGATCTGGGGCAGCATAAGCACTGGTTTATCAGGCTAAAATAACAAGGAAGACATGTCAAAAATGAAGGGCTGTGTCTCAGCTGTGTGTATGGCAATACTGTACTATGAACCACTTTGAGTGGTCATCAAGACTAGAAAATCAAAATATATATATAAATAATATAAATAGAGCATTTATTCTGTAGTATAGTGATTAAAGGATGAGGCTGGTGTAACAATGTGTCTCTTATCAACATATCTAACAAAATCATCCAAGTGAAATTGTGACGTGTGAATAAGTGACTGTGTGACTGTGTTCTGTTTCTTACGGTCAACAGAGTTGACCATAAGAAACAGAACCTCCCCAGTCCTTCAGCTCATTGAACATCTGTACCCAAGCAGCTCTCCACATAATACCCTGGTTTTTATAGTCTACATCAAACACCTTTACAAGAGAAGCAAGGTCCAAAAAGCTGTTTTTTTATTTGGGTCAGTCAGGATGAGTTGATACCAGCACTTGAGTGTTCAGTGTCAGATTTTGGTCAGTATAGGCTCTTCTCCATGCCCCTGTACAAGAACACATGCTCCTGGAAAACCTCCACCTCAGAGTTTTTCACCTCCTTTTCATAAGCATTACAAGCCCATCCAGCAATGAGCTTTAGAATAACTAACACAAGAAGACAATACCACATGACAAGAGGTCCCACTTGATCATTAGTGTGAATTTTTAGACATTACCACATGCAGACTGAAGTGCTTTTTTTTTTTTCAACAATCAAATCCCATCACACAGAGGAAGAGGAGTTATTATTGATAGATCACGATAGATATTAAAAACATGGGGGTTACTAACACATTGGTCTGTCATAACAGTATGCAGAATGTATGGGTTGTTTGCAACTACAAGTCATCCTCCCATCATTTTTTACTACATGTGGGTTTCAAAAGAAGAGATCCTGATCCATCTCACTGTATTATGAGCCTGCAGTTTCAATCAGTTAATACATTTCTATTAATAAAACAACCTGCTGGAGGTAACTGGAAACTATATATTTTTTCTTTTATCACATGGTGGCCAGTTTTAGGAAAAAAAAAACCTCAGAGTAAACAAGTGCATACAAAGAATGACGTGCCGACTGTCCAACACGAGTTCAGGCATTGTTGATTTTTTTCTGTTTCATTATCACAGCCATGTTCAGCTTAGTTCTCCTGAGGCTTCAAAAAAATCTCTTCTGTTCAATTGCATACATCTTTCCTGCCGGACGTTTCCGAAAAAATAAACTGTTTCCTCTGCTCATGTTGCCCTGGAATGAAGAGAGGAAACAAGTGTTTAGTGGGGATGATGTTACAGTGTACATGTATACTAAAGGCCAATCAGTTTCAGGTCTGTAAATCATGAAAAAATAACTTGGTGAAGGCATATGAGGAGATCAACGGGCCTTTTAACACCACATTTGGATAACTGAGTGTATCTAATACATAGTTACATTAATGTATCATAAACTTTAAAGTAACTCAGTGGTCTGAATTGTGACTGGTTCCACCATCATTCCATTTGTTGATTTGAGCCTTTTAATCAGACCAGTGCCTTGAAGTTGTACATTTCTGGATAGAATACCCTAGTCCAGAAACCCATCCCTTCGTGGGTGAACTTCACAACTGACCAAGACTTGATTTTCATTATCCTTCTCTGATATCACAGAGTTCACAGTAGTCAGGACTACAGCTGACATGATAACACCATAACTCTATAAATATTCAAACAAATGATGACACACCAAACAGATTAGGTGTGAAAGCACTATCACATAAAAGATCTGGTCTGTACATAAGGGAAATACTATTCAATTTGAATTCCTGGACCACCTGTGGTTATACTGTACTGCATAAAAACACAAGTTCCAAAAACATCATTACAGAAGCTAAATTAACAACTTGTATCTTCTTAGAGTTTGTCTAATGTGATGAGCTTTAATTTAGACTTCTGAACAATAAAATTGTAAAGTGAAAACCATGTACAATGTGAAAAGTACTGAAGATGATAACATGCAGTGATTTATGTGATGGCTACATCTGGAACATCTCTATCCAGCTGTTTGATATATGATGCAGTTACCTCTCTGCTTAGATGTCTCCAGCAGTCCACCCAGGTGGGATATATTGATGCATAGGGAGGCAGGCCTCCAGCAAGCCTGAAGAACAGTGGAAATGTAAGGCCCAATCCCATGTCACCCTTTCTCCCTACCCGTTAGCCCTTCCCCTCCGTTTTGCACGTTCGCATGTAGGGGAAGGCTGTCCCTATTGGGACGGAGGGGGAGGGCCAAGTGTTCGGGCTGAGATTATTCAGACCCACACTTCAAACCGAGGGCTATGAGAATTTCCCAGAATACCTTGTGAATCACCGGCAAGATGGGAGATAGACCCACAAATGTAGTATTTTCTTCATTAATATTAATAAGGATTTAAAAATTACGATAATAATTGTAATATCTTAGTTTAATATCGTTTCAATGTATTATGGTCATTTATTTTCACAACAACCCTATATAATTATTTTTACACGTCGCATCCCCCCCTCTTTGAAGATACACGATGCACTTAATTGAATTAGTGTATAGCAGCGACATTACTGAACTTAACTGCTCCTCTAACAACAAAGCATCCTGGCATGGTTGTCTACAGAGGGGGGGCACTTGTGAAGACCATCATCATTTACCCCAGAACATTGAACGGAGCATACAACAACCAGCGGAGAAAGCAGAATCGCGGGCTGACCGGTGCGGAGAAATGCCGGTCCGGTGTGCACAGCCAGGCGTTACTCTGTTTGATCGGACACTTGTGAGGATTTACAAATAACGTGTACTCACCCGCAGTTATTGACAGCCATGAGGTTTGACACCAAAACAAAAGGGTATGTGAGCATACTGGCAAAGAACTGAAAGAAAGAGCAGAGGAGGAACATGACCAAACAAGCTTCAAACAGATGGACTAAGATCATGCCCGTGTGTCAGACTCACCCCTGTTACAGCCTGGGAGCAGTTCTTAATTTCGCCTGTGTGACTCATCTGAGCAGAGGAACAGATTCACTGTTATATATATTCATGTTGAAAATCATGGATGATGTACATTGGATAATTTTTTATACCAAAATAATGTAATAACAGTCAATGGAAACCAAAATCATCAACCAAATGAGGACTGGATTCAAAACAACACAGAAAATCAAAGTAAAAAACATAAATCACAGGCTGTTCCAACTTGCGTGAATTTCATCACGGCAACTCATAATGTGAGTCAGTAGAGTGTATAGCCAGGGGCACCGCTAGAAAGTTTGGGCCCTATGAAAGAATATAATACTGGAACAAAAAAGTTGAAAAAAAAAGTTTGATAAAAACAAAATGTTTTAAATAACATCATCCTATGATTGCTCAGAGGAATAGCAAAGAGACAGCCAAACTTATTTATGGTGTGGTATGTTTTAGTTTGATTTTATTTTTCAATCTTAACTATCATTTGGATTTGTCATCAATTAAAAAAACAAGATATTAATCACCATTTAGAAATGGTGATTAATAGCTACCCTGTGATTAATCTGACTAAAATGTTGTATCGTTTGATAGCCCTAATATATAGGGCTATATATATTTCATGTAATTATTTGCCAACTATATATTTTTGCAGCCTTAAATCTGTGCATTAATGCCACTTATATTATAAAGCACTTTGAGTGGTTAAGACTGGAAAAGTACTCTAAAAATACAGACCATTTATCATTTACAAAACTATAAGTTTTTATCAACTTTATTGATCTGATATTAATGGAAATTCAACAGGAGAATGTGAGTCATTAAATTAATGGCACAGGTCCTTTGAAATTAAGTTTTGAATTAAGTTTTCTAGTCAATCCTCCAGCACAGAAGGTTACTTTGTTTTATCTCCTGTATTAGTGGGAAGTGTTTCTGTGCATTTACCCTTCACGACAGCCCTATTACTCCAAGTGCTACCTGACAGTTTGATCACAAGGCAATCAAGACCTTAAACCTAACCCCTACAGAATACAGAACCCCTAAATGAACTGTGATATACAAGAAGCAGCATACCGAGTCATCAATGGCGTATGTATTGATGAGGTGTGCCAGTAGGTTGCAAATCCACAGGGACAGCACATCACCGAGCAGGCGAGGGATCAAACCACTAGGGTAAAAAAAAAAAGCAACATAATATCTGATCAAAGAATCTTACATACTGGATACAAGATCACATCAGACAAAGTTTAGGTTATAATTTAGTAAGCCACTGATCCAGTTTCCCTTTCTCAGGCTTTCTGGCCATGTAATGAGACCTGCCAGGTTCATTTATATTCATCCCATCTATCTCATGTGTTCACATTTGGCATTAAAATGTGTCCTGAATGTGACAACTTGAGATCTAATGTGACTTCCCCACTCAATATGCAAATAATAATGTGTGGAATGTTTGTTCGCGAAGACCAAATTAGGTTGTTTTAACCCAGTCTGAGTTTACAGATGTGTCCAATGACATTGTGTGGGTAGCATAGTGTGTGTTGGCGAGAGAAAGAACATTATGCATTGGTCAGTGTTGATATACAAACAACATATGGGCACTGAGAAATACAAAAAATACTGATAATACTTTCTTTTTATTGTGAAACTGTAGCAGGTCAGAGGACATCAGCTGAGTCGGCAGTGCTTCATATGTGGCCCATATGCATTCTCCCGATATTCACATAGGAAAAAGAAAAAGAATGTGGCCACATCCATCCCAGAGCACCTCCGAATGTGGTTTCAGTGATCGGATCAGGACGCACTCAGATGAGTACTTAGCTCGGATCATTTGTGATCAGATCACTCAGGACGGATATTAATACAGGGTCTAAATGGGGTCGAATATAATCTAATACACCTGCAAAAATCTATCGTCATCGCGATATCAATGTGCGTGATATACGTATCGCAAAAGACTGCAATAAATAATGTTCCACGGGCCTGTCAATATATTTGGCCCATCAGATGGAGCCTACTGTCGTAGATAATAAATTAAAGATATTCAGATCATTGACAGGTTTTCCGTCAAGGAATCATTGTCGGAAGAAGAGAATAATTAGACAATAGAGAGAAAATTTCAGAGAATTTCAAAACCGAGATTTGACGCTAAATGTATGTAGAGCTGGAGGAGATGGCGGTGCGCTCAATTTGGTTTGATGCAGTAGACAGTGCACAGCGCGAATGATGGAGACACAGAGAGGAGCAGCACATTACTGACAGAGCTGCTAAAAACTGTATCAAAAATAACTTCACGGTCCAAATATGTATGAAAAGACCCCAAATTAACACTGTAGGTGGACTTAGGCCTAACCCCTGTTGTATTTTCTCCATTAATAAAGATTTCAAAATTACAATAATGATGACTATAATATCTTAGTTTAATATCATTTCAATATTTTATGGTCACTTTTTTCACAACAACCTTAAAAAAAAAAAATAAAAAAAAAGATTGCAAGCACGCTCGTGTTAGCATAGTAGCGATAAAAGAATAGCATTGGTTTCTTTAAGATCTCAACAATGTTATTACAATGACATCTCTGGCAAAACTGTGTCGTCTGTTTACATCGACGACTACTGAAGATGGGGACTTAGTGGAGCTGTGCATGGCTCCCTGCTTGTGTTACTGGAATATAAAAACCAGGTTGATGGGACATACTGAGCTTTTGTACTGACTCACTGGACTCAACTTAAGGTTCACCATTAAAGAAGAGAAAGAGAAATACGAGTGTCAAACTTACGCAAAGAAGCCCAGTACGCCTTCTTCTCTGTAGACTGTGATGATGGAGTCAAACACACCACTGGGAACAGATGGAGAGATGAAAAGATCTTTCAAATTTGGCTCCTCTCATTGTGACATTTGTCTACAATGTCAAAACATTACCTGTATTTTGTTTCTCTCCCAATAAACTGGACCATACACCGCAAAGTAATCACTGTAACACAAGTCAAGGAAAACATACTGACATAAGAAATATCTACCCACACAGATACGTATGCTAACATAAAGAAAGAAAACACCTGAATGTCTCAAGTGAAACCACATCATTGCTTTCATACAACCCTAGACATCTAATGAACACAGTTGAAGTGAGTCAGGTAAAAGCATCTGTTTGAGCTGTTGCACATATTCATGACATACCATGAAAGGGATGTGTGACAATCGTGGCACAGGAACGAGCGATCATTTCTTTAGTTGTCTGTGGAGACAAAATGCATGTCAGTAACACTTAAAACTAAAAATGTTATGTATAATATATCGGAAAATAATTAACTCATATTTAATGTAATAATGAAAGGTTATGTTGTTTTTGCAAAGCCATTTCACATACAAAGGTAAAAGGTGCCCTCTGGAGGTTCCTTATACACAAACAAGTTCTTTTCACATGCAGTATTTCTCACTAAAACACTGTATCCTTGTGATGTGTCATGTGTTTTAAATACCATAAATGGTGTATTATTTACATCCAGGTTTTCTAGCCAGTGGTTTACATCTTATTCACCATTGTGTGACTATGCACATTTGTAGTAGTTATGACTACACACCATATAGATACCATTTTGAACACCATTTATCAAAGGTCAAGCAGTCTTTTGCGATATGTACATCGCACATGTTGATATCGCGATGATACATTTTCGATATATTGTGCAGCCCTAGATTAGACAAGCATCCACTTTCGGGTCAAATTTAGGTTATTATTGACTCCGGCTCCGATTTGCAGTGATGGACAGGTGACACCCAGGTGAACATGCTAATTTGGCAAGACAGCTAGGTGAGACTGGCTTCGGCTTTCGGTGTGTTAAGCACCTGGGGGGAAAAAAAGAAAGGCAAACTCCTCTTTTGGCAAGAAGTCAGTTTGTTTAGCCGTACTTAAAAATATCTGAGTATACCCGTTTATTTAGGTGTAAAATAGGTATAGGTGACATTCATAGTTGTCCCTGTCCCTGGTCCTGTCCAGTTGTAAGGTGAACCTTTAGCCGAGACTGAGGTCCTGTGCACTGTGGACCAGGTTTTCATAAAGGGTAATTCGATCCTTTGCTGCGTTCTGCTTTCCTCAACACTGACCAGTTTCCCTGACCCTAAAACATCCACACAGGGAAGCAAGGAAGATGCATCATGCTGTTGGGATGGTATTGGGCAGGTGATGAGATGTGCTTGGTAACCTCCAGACAGAGGACTGAGTCCAAATAGTTCAATCTTTGTCTTGGTGTGTTTCTTGCCTGCAACATCTCATCATGTCTGTACAAGGATCTTACCTCGTTAACAACATGCTGAAGGGAGCCCTCCACCGCCTTCTGCTGGCTGCCCAGTACCTGGATAGAGACAAACCTTATGATTATCTATCTATCGGTCTGTATTTGATCAAGACGAATCGGCTTTCTCATCTCCTCTGCAGAGTTTACAATCACACACACACACAGGGCCCACCCCCACTCACTCACTCACTCACACACACACAGACAAACGGACAGTGAAGTAGAGATAAGAGAGGAGACTTCGGCAATGTGAACGTGTATATTTCAAACAGTGGTGACAAAAACTGTTTAATACAGGGTTTTCATGACGGACCACCAGAGCAAAACGATTAGTGTTTCAGACCAGAAGCAGCAGTTGGTTTGTACTGTTTCAGAGTGTCTATCTGACTGTCCTACCTCCACACTCCTGTTTCATTTAAACACATTGAAAAAAAGTCCAACAAAGCATAACCATCCCATCCTGTTTACTGAGCTGGTAACATATCCTGTGACAAATGTTTAATATTTATTCCAGGGCAATTTTGTTAACAGAGCGAGGGAGTCCATTGTATTCATTATTTTGGTTGGTTTTGGTTAATTTTGTTCATGTTTTATGTATTAAAGATATCTTAACATTTCTTATTGTAATTTTTCTTTAAGAATTTGCTTTTTGAAAAACTGTACTTGCATGATTTAGCTATAATATCATTATACCAGTGGTATATAATGGTGTTAAAATGATGACAGTAATATAATTTGACGCAATAATTTCTGGAACAAAATATCATCCAACAAAATAGGGTTAGGGTCATGACAATCTAACAATGTACCAAGTTAGAGGTTTACTTGCACCTAGGGGCGGGCGACATCAAATATACTAAATGTATTAGAGCTTTTTCCATGTGCATCCCTTTCACATCAGACAGCTCACTCCCCACACATCACTCCGCTACACAGTGAGATGCGAGGCGTTCAAATGATGAAGAAAAAAACATCTTACCTGAGATGTGCCTTGTTCCTGACATTTCTGTAAGACATAAGCAGTTCACATTTTTAAAACTTGTGAAATAACAGTTGGTGAGTTATATTTAGATACATACATACCCATTCACACTACTAAAATGCATCCTGAATGTTTGCTTAACCAAATAAATCCAGATGTGAAGACACCAAAGACTATCCAGGCTATAGTCAGTAGTTTGTCAGGTGTAAACATCAAGCAACACACATGTGGAATCTAATCTCAAATAGTACACATTACACCCACTTCTATTTGTGTTGCCATATTGCATATTGAGCTGCTTCTTGCACAAAATACACTGAATTTGCCTACAGTTATAATTCATTAAAAGGCCCATCAAACTCATGGTCTGTATTGAGTGACATTCAATAATGTAACAGACTAGCAATCCTAGAAATGAACACAACATATTCAAGCCAAAGCAAAATGTGGTGTTGCAACCCAGCTCATAAGGCCAGCACAAAACGGCAGACACACCAACAAAAGTATATTGATTAATCCAAGTGGCGTGTGAGCCATCAGTAGTGTCGGGTGTGTGTGTGAGTGAACATGATGTGTTGCATGTAAACCAAAGGGTAATAATCCAACTGAAGACAACTAAGGCTGCAACATAACCAACCGGTGCCTGCAGAGAAGGAAATGGGCAAGGAGAGACTGTTAGTGAAGGCCACACTTTATAGACTGTGGACACTGGGTCCAGCTCCTCCCACCAGGAAACCCACGTACACACAGGACAAACTGACAGGGAGGAGCAGGAGTCTTGGAAATTTCTCTCATTCAATTCAGCTTTTCCTGCATAAAATCTAATTTTAATTTCTCAGTGCGTCTCATCTTTTCCATCTCCGTTTCATATTCTTGCCTCATCTTGCATCTTTCAAATGCAATCTGCTTAACTTTCTCACCATCTAGTTTAACAGCAACAGCTCTTTCTGCAGCTCAAAAGTAAGCCAAGTCCCAGCAGTACCAACTAGACCCGACAGAGTGTGTGTAGTAAAGTAAATGGGATTTATTGTTTTGTTTTTTGCCTTGGTATCGAATTGGGTATCGAGAATCATGGAAGTTTCATGGTATTGGTATCAACAACCAAATTTTGGGTATCGTGACATCCCTAATGAGGGTACACAACCTATCCTTGTTACACACACAGACACAGAGATGATCTGTTTCCTCTTTATAGAAGTGTGCTCTCTTACTTCCTGGCAAATCCACCACTATCAGTTTAATCCACCAAGGTGAGCACAAACATTACTTTTAAAATGGAATGGTTAATGCCGGGCTACATCAAAGACGCCAAAGTGTAATTAAGACACTTAATTTAACACTTTTGAACCATGCCTCTAGAGCAAAGACCTTTTTTCCCACAGTTAAACTATAATCCTCAATACACTTGATCCATGAGCTTTAAGTCATTAATGGAGAAAAGAATCTACATAAATCAGTATTAATACAAATATTAAATTAAAAAACAATTAGTTTTCGCCCTCAATCTCATACTTCCTATTAAAAAAAACATGAATTACAATGTTAAGGAGAGAGAAAACTCATGAATATATTAAACATAGATAGGATATCTTTTATTCAGAATTGTTCCAATAGTGAGAGCAGAAGTGTAAACTTATCAATACTATTTTTAATAATTTATCCCTGAGGCCGGTTAATAGCTGGTTTCAGTGGCCATCCTTACTCATGTGTGGCAAAACAGAAGAGTAACACTTTCAGACTGTCAGCATTCAGCAAGACCACTCATTCATGTTGAGTTATAGTGCATGAATCCCTCATTATTGAGATGAGTGCAAATCGGACATTTCAGTGGGTCAGAATCCACTGGCCTAGAGATATGGGAAACAGTGATATAGTCAAATGAGTCCTCTCCACAAGTTGTTAAGTGCATGTGTGACATACACCAGGAGTACAGACCTGAATTACTGAGAATTTTAAAGTTTAAGAAATTGTTTTCAGGCAATACCAGTTGCACTATACAATCATTGAATCCCTGTATTAATCTGAGGAACAAGCTGTGGGTGTAATAACATATATGCATGGAGAACTCAATGTAGTCAGACCTACCTGCAGAACTTTGCTGTGCACAACAGTGCCAATGGTGCCTGCACAGAGCCTTGGACCAAGTCCTTTGAAGAGCCCCACTTTTCCATCAATTTGGATTATGTGTTTTGCTAAAAGATTCAGAAAATAGAAGGATGTAAGAAAGGTAGTTAAAAAACAATGATGACATTTTAGTTAGATAAAAACTGTGACCTAAGATCTGTGCTGTCACTGTAAGAGATATACAACACAAAGTGTTGTATATCTCTATTTCTTGGACTGGTACACAATTTGTGTATCAATGCACTTTAATGCGGTTATGAACAAACTTAAAAATTTAAAGTTAACTGCAATGCTGAGAGTACCTAACAGATACTAGACCACTAGTTTTACACGATCAGCACAGTACCTGTCAGTTACATTTCTTAGAACCATTTTCCAATTGGCTCTCACATCTTTAAGCATGTTGTTTTCTTTCTTCCTGGTCCACTGACATGATAGTACACTATGATAATACTGAGAGCTGAAATTAGCTCAAAATAGCTAACTCGTCATAATGAAGGACACATTTGCACTGATTTAAATTGCAGATTTTCAAGAATGTTAATGACAACATTATCCTGGCATTCTGTGTAGTGTCCTCAAGTGCTCAAGTGAAGGTTTATCAACATTCACAATTCAACACTAACAATGATCAGATGTGCCATAAAAACTTGCCAGCGATTTGAAAGTCAGTTATATAGACTAATAAACTCACATGTGCATTATCATTGGATGATCAGAGGCCTGTACTACCAAACAGTATTTGTGGTTATTGCGGTAACTACAGGTTTACCACTTATCTGGGTAAATTGCCACGGTAAATTACATTGTACTGCAAATTTGCTCAAAAGCAGGTTTAGTTTGAGGACGCAGATCAAAACCTGGCCAATCAGACTCATCATTCTAAAGGGATCCTGACAGGGACAACAGAGTTTCATTAAAGTAAGAAATGATAAATAGCAGCAGATATTTGATCAGTGAGGTGGTTTTAATGTACCAGACTTTCCATGAGTCCATTCTAATTTTAAAACAAACCTCTAATAAACAGAGGGAGAGTTTATCACAATAAATACAACCCCAAATCAGAAAAAGTTGGGACGGTATGTTGCATTTAAAATTAAAACAGAGAACAGTGATTTATAAATGATCTTTGACCTGTATTACAATGAAAACAAAAGCACATTATTTGATGTTTGACCTCATGAATTGTATTCTTTTTTTCAAAATGTATTTAAATTTGGATTCTTGCAACATATTTCAAAAGAAGTTGGGACGGTAAAGCAGTTACCACTTTGTAATGTTGCCATTCCTTTTCACAACACTTAAAAGACGTTTAGGGACTCAGGACACCAAGTGATGAAGCATTTCAGGTGTCATTTTGTCCCATTCTTCCTGCAAACAAGTCTTAAGGTATGCCACATATTCCCTGTTATGGCCAAGTCTGGACTGCACGCAGGCCAGTCCAGCACCCCCGTCCAGCACCCCCACCCTCTTCTTCAGCAGCCATGCCTTTGTAATGTGTGCACAATGTGGTTTTACATTGTCTTGTTGCAATATGCACGGATGTCTCTGGAAAAGATGTCGTCTTGAAGGCAGCAGATGCTGCTCCAAAATCTCTATGTACTTTTCGGCATTAATGGTGTCATCACAGAAGTGTAAGTTACCTTTAACAAGGGCACTGACACAACCCCATACCAGACAGACCCTGGCTTTCTTGCTGATAACAGCCTGGATGGTCCTTTTCATCTTTGGTCTGGAGTACACAGAGTCCATTTCTTCCAAAAAAATACCTGAAATATTGACTCGTCTGACCACAATACACGTTTCCACAGTGTCATGGTCCATCCCAGATGCCTTCGAGCCCAGAGAAGACGACGGCGCTTCTGGACACGGTTAACATAAGGCTTCATTTTGGCACAGTAAAGTTTTAACTGGCATTTGTGGATGTAACTACGTATTGTAGTGCTTGACAAAGGTTTGCCAAAGTAATCCTGAGCCCATGTGGTTATATTGCTTTTAGATAAATGACGGTTCTTGATGCAGTGTCGTCTGAGGGATCGGAGAGCACGGTTAGTCAGCTTAGGCTTGCGCCCTTGCTCTTCATGCACTGAAATTCCTCCAGATTCTTTGAATCTTTTAATGATGTTATGCATCGAGCTTTGAGTGGTCATCAAGACTAGAAAAGCGCTATATAAATACAAAACCATTTACCATGCACCGTAGAGGATGAAATATCCAAATCTCTTCCTATCCTTCTTTGAGGAACAGTGTTTTTAAAGATTGACATAATTTTCTTACACATTTGTTGGCACACTGGCGATCCTCGGCCCATCTTTACTTCCAATGAGCTAGGCCTTTTCCTGGATGCTGCTTTTGTATCAAATCAGGATTACAATCACCTGTTGACATCTCCTATTTCAAATCACTTCATTTTTTTGTCATTCTACCTGATTACTAGCCCTAAATTGGGAGGAATGGATGTATATTTACAAATAAAATGAAGTTGACCAGACAAAACATAAAATATCTTATGTTCATACTGTCTGCAATGAAATACAAGACAAATAAAATTTTGAAATAACTGCTGTCTCTTTTTTTTGCATTTTCCATACCGTCCCAACTTTTTCTGAGTTGGGGTTGTAAATACACAATAACTACAAAACTTATATTGAGTGTTTCCTTTCTATTCTATTCATGTTATCATATGATTTACATTTAACTTTGTTTAAAATCACTTTGTGTGAGACTCTAACTGAACTGAACTGCAGGTATAAGCATTTCTTGTCATTACAAATTAATAATTTATTCATTGTTGGTTAAAATAACGTTGGTTAAAATAAACCACTTAGCTTTTCCACCCAAACAAGACATAGTTTAAAAACAAGACAACCGGCAAACTGCACGTATCTCCGGACAATTCAGGGTGAAACACAGAATTTACACAAATATTTTTTTTAGAGAAAACTCCACGCGGCACCATTTAGGGAAATTACAACTCAAGAGACTTCCATGACCTTTTGTCATTACTGTACAAATATTTACTTATAGGAGCTTCATATTCCTACTGACATCCAGTTACATTCCAACGAAAAAAATTCTTACATGGGGAAGAATGTCTGAAGGTTCTCATTTCTGCACAAACCAACCCAACTAGTTCTGATATGCAGCACATTTCATAAATATGATAGGAATTTCACAAGTTAGCCTTATGGTCAAATTATATTAATCCCACAGAGACTATCAATTAAAGTGTAATTAAAATCCAACTAGTTCACATCTCTAACATTTTCATAACCAAATTGGTACATTTAAAGTAAAGGCTATAGTAGCACAAGATTACATTCCAATAAAATAACAATGGAGGGACATTAAACAGATCTACTACTGCCTTCTTAGAAGAATTGTAAGAAATACAAATACTGATTCCAATTGTGGAAAGGCCTCGAGAGTCAGACTCACCATAAGCAAACAGTCCAGGGAGCTGGTAAACTTGTCTGCCAAACAAGTTCCTGCCCATGGTGGGAGGGAGCGGCTCATGTCCTACCTACCAACACAAACCATAGGAACAAGTGAAAGACATGTACAGTAAGAGATCAGTGTAGCTGCTCTTTGAATGAACCTTCATCACATCTCCGCACACTGTGACTCTCCACTTCCCCCTCTCTGTTTAGTTCACTTTGTAAGTTCATTCCATACGTTTGCTTTAAGATGCTACTGTTAGCTAGTTTAGTGGGCCAAAGGTGAGAGAGGCCTGCAGGTCCCCAAATACAAGGCTCTTAAAGAGAGATTAAAAAAAATGTATCGCTATGTAGGATTAACGGCTAAGATGCATAGAGACAGAAGGCAAACCGCAGACTAATAAGACAACTGTTCATACAAATAAAAGCTAGCGAAGGGAAATGAACTGATCCCGGACCTTTCACTGTGACCCACTGTGAGTGGACAGTACAAATCACATCATAATGTCTTCAAAAGCGGCAGCAGCCACACTGAGGCTGTGAGGTCAGACAGCAAGACGGAGCTGCTAAACTGTCGGCTAACTAGCTCTCATCTCTAGCAACTATTACGCTTTGACTCGCTAGACACAATGAAACCGTTTCCGTGAATATGTCACGGGGCGATTGATTGCTGCTCAACATTGTGCATACACACATTAAAAGACGCAGCACTGCATTTCGGTGTGAACTTCAAGAATGGGTTCAGCCGCGTCGCTTCCGCCCACTACAGAGTGTTTTGGAAACAGAAGGTCATTGGGACAATAGCCGCAGCGATAATGTAGTTAGAATTTGTATCAGAACTTGTACTGCTGCTTTTCACAAAGATGCTGAATTAAACAGTCTGTGATGGTGATGCTCTGCATTGTACGTGCTTTTAACGATAAGCGAGCCAACATTAAACTGCGGTATTTTCGATGGAGTTTGATACTCTCCTCTTGCTAGCTTACTGGCTAGTTGAGTTATATGGGATTTACAATGGCGAGCAAACAGTTATTAAAGTAGCTCCTGGAACGTTTGCACGTTAGCACGAATATTTCCCCTCGTACCTGGATCAGGACTTTGATGTACATCAGAGGCTGGGAGAGGACGGTGAGCCCTGATCCCAGCAATACTTGGCCACACGTGTCCGCCATCTTTGGAGAGCCAGGGGAGACAGGAAACTCTTCTCGTTCTTCTTGCGGCCGAGGAGCCCACAGCGCCTATGTTGCGTCTGATTATAACGGTACTGCCATCTAGCGTTTACAGGCAGAACTCACTCACTGGCAGAACTTAAAATAAACACTCACAATGATAACATAAAGGTTAAATAACGTGAAAGTGACAGTACTACCTCTAAATCAGAACATAGTGGTGAAATGATTCAACCAACCTGAAGACCAGTTATTGTATCTGTGGATCTCTGCCTTGTTTTTTTTACCTGCCTGATTTATTTCCAAAACAGTATTTTTTCAAGATTCTTGCTTTATCCATCAGCCGCCATTCACCCTGCCTCTGCTTATTCAGCCCCAATCAGCCAGCCATTAGAGCAGGGGCATCATAGAAACCAGGGACTATGACATAAAACCACATTCATTCAGTTTTGTCCATTCATCCTGCTTTGTGTTAATAAATATTTTGCTACTCCTGTTTTCCCCACCTGTGTTCGACACATTGAGTCCGACATTCTACCATATTAAAAAGCCTGCATTGAGGAGATGCAGTGGCTGGTGAAGTGGTGTCCTGAAAAAGTCTTAGTGCACAATATGAAAGAGTGAATGGACCATTAAGCTGCAAACACACCCCTCGTCTTCATCAGCAGTCCAGAGACATTTACCGGACATTCAAAGTCTCCAAGGAGGTTCAGCAGCTTTGCATCCAGATCACGCCTATGTCTGAAAAACCTAATCAACCTCTGCACTTCCCACAGCATGCAACCTCATGATGATGATGATGGTTAAAATAATGAATGGTGAAAAAAATAGCCAACAACAACAACAAAAAATCATATGACTGTCTCAATGCACTGATTAATATGGAACAATGTGTGTATTAATGCACTTCATCAAGTTATTCAAATCCTTATCTGTAGGGGTCCCATAAAGCCAATTTATAATTTGAGAGATAATAATATCTTTTTTTTTGGAGAACAACTTGTGGTGTACATTTAGAAACTGGCTACATGAATGACATGAATACATTAATACATGATTGTTACTACATGGTTTATTGTCGTTAATACAACTATACTGAAGGCAGCAAGAAAAAAAAGATTAGTCAGGGAAACATACAACATCTGTGCTATCTATGACTACCAGCACAGACTTTGTGGAAGTGTAAAGATAGTTTGATAATTCCTGCCAAGGGCCAGTCTCAATACTACAGAAACACTTGTACATGTCAATACAATACAATACATGTCCTTGGGCTGTATGCACTATATGAATATGTGTGTGAATAGGTAAATGACAAAACCTGTACTGTAAAGCCCTTTGAGTGGTCATCAAGACTATAAAAGCACAAATAAATACAGATCATTTACATTTACTCTGGCAGTCAAAAAACATGCGGATTGGGTTAATTGGAGACTCTAAGTTGCCCTTACATGTGGATGTGAGTGTGTATGTCTCTGTATGTCAGCCCCGCAATACACTGGCAAGCCTCTTGCCTGATGTCAACCAGGATTTGCTCCAGCCACCCTTAAAGGATAAGCGGTATAGATAATGGATGGATTAATGTAATGTGTTGATTAGATGTGTAATCTATATAATCTTAAAATTCATTTGAACTGAATGTGAATCCTGAATTAATTGTTGTGCATTCTACCACATTGTGAATTGCAACATTGGAACCATGAGAAAGGTTTTTTAAAAGCAGCACCCTCTGAAAGAGAAGTAGAGGATATGTGTTTGAAAACCATTTTATAAACCCTTCGCTGAGATATCATTTTATAGAGTGGAAATTTCTTTAAGCTAAAAAAATGTCTTGGTTATTATGTAAATCAAGTACAGGGAATCACAAAAGCCAATCACATGTAACAAAAACATATTCTGGTCTATGTCAGGGTAAAGTCAGGGTAAAGGATTCACAGGTAGCTGTTATGTGTCATTGTGGCCAAGCATCATGGCCTAAGACAAGACAAGTAGGAGCAGAATGTCCCACCATCTAAAAGAAATGGGGAAATGATAAAGATAAGCCGATGTGGCCGTTTTATTTGGACAACCTTAATTCCTGTGAGAAGAAGTCTTGTTTTCATTTTACAACCCCCTTTGTGTTTTATAGGAACAAATTCTAATATGTTCCTCTGAATTTCATCTATCAACTTGAGATATGATAATGTCAACATTTCATGTGAGATCATGCTAGAAAAGCATCCAGTTGATGTTATGAAAGAATAGATGATTGAATGAATGTGCCTCATTTAGTTAAAGCAAACAAAAAGGATGCTATGAAAGAATGAAACCAGTCTGCCGTGATTCAGTCATAATACATTTATTAGGTGATGATTGAATGTTGTTCTGGTGTCTACAGGTCTACAGAACATCTGGGCAGGCTTCCTGTAAAACAAAAAAGCAGAGGCAGCAAGTGACGTTTTAATTCCGCTGCATAGATCACGTGATATATTTAAAGCACTCCGACACCGTTGTTAGCTCTTATCACCACAAACTCTCTTGACATCACTCGCTTGCGGTGAATCCAGCGGGGATTCCCTGCTGTGTTCTCACATCAACTTCTCCTGGATTTCTATGGACTTTATACTAGGAGGTCAGGTGGAGAAAGGCTGTAGAAACATGTGGAGCATCTCACTCCGACATTTGTGTTCTCACATGCACTTCCTCCGGAGAAAATACGGAGGATCTGCGGAGTCTAGTGCATATCTGAGACGCACAGCCAGGACATTAGTGTTAAAGTGGAATGATCTCAATTCATGATCCAACACCATCGATTATTAAGTAAATAAATGTGGTTATCAGTTTATCAGAGTCTCCCCTTCTTAATAACCAGTGTTCAAAGACTTAGACATATTTTCTTAATCAAAACATTGGTTATTGTAAAAAGGTTTAAGTGATGAATGAACATAAATATATGGGATTCAGTCAATTTTGGCCTAATCTGTAGAATATGCCAACCTTTTCGATACCTCTGAAAAGAGGGTTAGATGTAAAACCCTTAAAAAAACATATCTTTCTGAGCCACTGGGGTGGATTACAGATTAAATCCATAGAATATACAATGAATACAAAATGGTTCTTGATAAATCCCCTGGGTGGATTCCAGATTAAACCTTCTGAATAAAAAGGGGCATCATAGAACCCCATGTTTGGGTTCCACTTGAAATTCTTGATTTAAAAAGGAACCTCAAGCGAGGGTTCTTAGTGGAGCCATGACACCATAGAAAGGTTATCTGTAGAACCTCACATAGGCGGTTCTGGGTTGAACCTTTCATAGACGGTTCTAGGTATAACCTTTTACAATGTGTTCTTGGTAGAAACCTTTGAAAGGGTTCTAGATTGCACCTTTCTCAAAATATTCTACCAGGAACAAAAATGGGTTCTCCTGTGGACAAGTCAAAGAACCCTTTATGGTTCTACTTAGCACTTTTATAAGTAAGAGTGTGCAACATGTTGAAGAGTATTCAACACAAACTGGAGACTGGCAATACACATGTGGACACTCACAGCACTTGTAGAGCGTGTTGAGCCTGGCAATGTCATTGCGGCTCATCTCCCTGGCGTTGCCAAAGGACACATTGGAGTTAGGGATTGGGACCATGGTGGGCTGGTTGTTCTTAGAGAAGGCAGTCCTACAACAAGACAGCAGCAGTTAGGTAGTTAAACAGCATGTGCTGCACACACACACACACACACACACACTGTATGATAAAACATGACAGGGCTGATGTTCAGCCAGTTGTTCTCACCTGTGGTACTGCATGACTGAGTTGTAATCGTAGGGAGTGCCCTGGTTGAGGGTGGCAATCTTCCTGAAGTTGTGCTCCATTCCTAAAAATGAAAAAGGTTGAAGATTATCTTTGTTAGAAACCTGAAGTTAAACAATGAGCATCAGTTTCATGTATGATTAGGATTCTTTGATCTTTGATCTCAAAATGTGTGTTTCTTTGACTGGATTGTACAATACAACAGTGTATACTTGGCAGCATTGTCTGTCATCGGTGTTGCTTACCAGTTATTTATTCATGAAGTGTACATTATATCTGAGTTTATTTGATCTTATCAGTCTGCAGTTTACTTAGTTCCCTCTCTATCTCACCATTGGGGAAAATGAATAACTCCATTACCAGACTGAACATTGTGCAGCAGGACTTTGATGTGGTTGTCCCTGTCAGAGCGGGTTTGTTCATGGTTGAATCCCAGAGCATGGAGCAGCTCATGCTGGACCGTTCCATGGTAAAGGCATCCGCTACGGGCCAGAGACACCACCTGCTTACCACCAGTACGTCCAACAAAGGAGTAGCAGCTGGACAGGATGAGACATAAGTTGAAGATCAATGAAGTTTGACAACAGCTTTCAAGTCAAACTCTTCATTTATATCAATTTCTCACCCATTCTTGGACTCAATGCTTAGCCAGTCACGGTCGCTGCTTCTGCTGGGCCTGAAGATGATGCAGGAGAAGGAGGAGAAGGACTCCAGTCCACGGGTGATGATGGCCTTCTCTCGGGAGGCTGGTAGTATGGTACCACACAGCATTACATTGTTTTAACATCCCACAGCACAGAAAAACAGAGGAACATGGTGGCAGCAATATATATACAGTATAATGCTTTTATAAGCTATGTGGAAATTATGCTCTGCACTAATGGAAGTATTCATGTTTCACTTTAATTCAGGATGGATTTTTTTCTTATACTGGTACAAAATTGTTTCTTTTGAAAGGTTCAGGTGTCTTAACAGTGTCAGATGTATTTTCATTTTAAAAGCACAAACAACAGTTGACAATAACAGTGGCTATGCTAGGGCTAATTCGAATTTGAAATTTAATATATTAACTGTTCTTTAAAGTATAGCTAACTCAATAAATAAGTGCAAAACTCTTAACAAATGATCATAACATAATCACATTCTAAATAAAGCTAACCTGTCTACATTTAGTAGGCTACGTGCTGCCAGAGCCATGCGTGTGCTGTGATGTTTATGTCTTTAAGCAGGGCAACTATTTCAGTACGTAGCTCAGGCACCACAAAGAGGCATGGAAATCTGCTTTATGATTCGGTCCACCACCCAGTAGGTACCGGCTGTGTAGGAATTTCAAAACCCAACCCTACTTATATGTTGAGAAAACGTTGGCTGGGTATCTCATCATCAGGGTGCTCATATTTGGGCTAATAAGGTATATGTGTAAGGTTGTTGAACACAGACCCGTGTTTCAAGGATCTTCTCAAAAGTATACTGAAGAAAGCTGTTTGGACACTTTAAAGTCATTCAAGTCATGACTCCAGAGGACAAGAGTGATGCAGGAGTTTACAGTTGATAATTGGCAGCAAACATGTTTGATGCTGGTAAATGAACTGTTTGATCTATGGTCAATCTCACTCAAACCTTTTGACACTGTAGTTCATCTGATACTCACAGAAGTGATTAGTGATGTAATAAGGAATGTAGACCTTCCCGTCACTCCACTTGCCCCACATGCAGCCTCGGCTGGTGCAGGGGTCAGCATTTTTCTCTGCCTCGCTGCCAATGGCAATGTCTCCTCCAATCAGCATGGGATCATTGTTGGAGCGGACTAAAACACATCATGTAACATTATACAATTTCTTAAAAACCTGTTAAAGTATCACTAATAAATAATGAGTTGAAGAAATTTAAGCATCAACAGTCTACATGAAAATCATCAGCTCACACTCACTCAGATTACTGTTGGCTCTTTCTAGAAGTTCAGAGACAGAAAGCTCCCCTGAGTCCACCTCTGTAATCTCCTCTGCTCAGTGAAATCATCAACAGCAACACAATTTTATTTTGCAGAAAAATACAACAGTCCTAATACAGTGCATATCAATACAATAGGTCTGATTGTACATACCTGCCTGCAAATAGGAAAGAAGAAACAAACATGTTGAGTTATTAGAAAAACAACATGGAATTACAGTCAACAAACTTACTCAGTCAAATAACCAAAAAATGTGTCTTAAAGAGGCACGTTCACATCAAAAGTAATAAAGCAGGAGGTTAAGAGATGCCCACTTTGCATAATAGTACATAAAGTTATTGTACAGTTAAACAACAGTCTAGAGATGTAAAAAAAGCCACTCTGTGTCAAAAAAACATTTTACTTTCATTTATTAGTAAATAAAGGCTTAAGCTTAAATCAGAGAATTAACTAAATGTTTGTGACTGACAGATGAGAGGCTTCTTCTGTGACACAGGAAGCTTATCATGGTTGAGACTGACAGTAAGACATAAGTTTCACAAGCAGTTTAACTCAATGTTAATTATGTCTAAAACATGCAGCTTTTAACGAGTAATAACATCTATACTGTGATAAAATGGGCCTTTGGATGGGCTTACCTCATTGCTGGCCCAACAGCAGGCAGAGAAAAACAGTAGAGTCAGAGCTGAGACCTTGAAAACAGACATGTTAGACCTCCTAGCAGACCTGCAGGAAAAAGAAAGCATTGAGTTTCTCTTGAGTGGAAAAACTGAAGCAAAACCAAACAATCAAACTTTGATTCTGTTGTAGACATTAGCAGCCTAGCTCACCTGTGATCCTCTATGTGGACTTGTGTATCTGTGGTTTGGCTCCAGGTTTTTATAGATGTTCAGGTTTGTTGGTTGGACCAAATATGGATTATCTGAGTACAGTAAAACCTGTAGAGTCAGCAGAACTGGCAGGCTTATCAGTCTCATTACATATAGACAGATATAGAGACAGAAATACCCCCAAAGCATTATCAGTGGGAAAAAGGACGTTTGTTGCATTTGCCATCATAACAGGTGGAGAAATGGCTGAAAGTCACTGATGTCCTCAATGTTTTCTCAGTATTCATGGGTAGCCCTTATTCAACACAGTGTGATGCGTGTTTATTTCTCAGGTGACCTCAGGTATTTTATACTTTATTAATGAAACTGACACTTCAGTTCTACAAAATATCAGCAACATATGTACAGTGTAATGAAATACAGCTTCTTTCCATTTTCCCACCTCTTATAAAGGGACAAAGTAAAAGAAGAACTATATAATCTAAGGCAGTCTGTTACAAGAAAACCTACAAACTGAATTGCTATTTAATACATGGCTCATTCCATTAAGAATGCTGTACTGGATGCTATTTGTAAACATTTACATTTGATTACTTGTGTTTCTTTACCCAGCAGCGACACTCGGTTCTGTTAATGAAGGCCAACAAGGTGAGAATGAAAAAAAAACATGAATTTAGCTGATAACAGGCTATAGTTTACTCTGAATTCCATGTTAAGATGATAGTTAGAGCTGGTTAATGTTTGTCTTGGACCTGCTCTTAGTTATGCTGCTATAGGACTAGAATGTCGGGGGACACATGGACCTTCTCTTTCCTCTTCTCCTTCTTTATCATATTAAAGAAATCAATGTCTCATCAATACATGTTATTGACTTGACTTCTTCCCTGGAGTTCCTGTGCTTTATCGTTTGCAGATCCAGGACCGTAGCTGCGGCCACATCGTGGGTTATGATAGTGGATCGCGAACCAGAGATCGCGATCGTAATGGTGTGGTGGATCTTGTATTGTCCTGGCTGATCGTGATAGTAATGGCGGATCCTGTATCGTGTTGGCATCTGATTGTGGATAGTGGCGGTGGATCCTGATCCTGGTGGCTGCTGATTGTAGACTATGATTACAACAAGACTGCTTGATATACAATATGTCTCCTCAGATACTCGACCATTATGGACGATAATTCATCAATTAATTTACCTTCCATTATGCTACAAACAGTTTATTCTAACTAATGCTGTAAATCCACTTATTTTTCTGATGTTCTCCATTACACGTTGCATCTATTGCACTTCTATCCGACCTTTTTTGTAGTTTTTCATTACTCTTGTTGAGGATAAAGGGCAGAGGATGTCACATCTTGATAAAGCCTATGAGACAAATTGTGATTTGTGAATATGGGCTACACAATTAAATGTAATTGATTGATTGATTGAATATGCCGCTTTAATCAGTTTTAGCATTCGATCAAGTTTTTAATGCAAGTGAAAATATGATGATAGCATTTCTTATAAGGACAGCATAAAAGTCAGGAGAAACAGTAAACAACACACATAATGAACTTATTTTTCACAACATCATCATCCCAACTAAATACAAATATAAATGTTATTGCAACCCCCTGACTGTAGAATGGACATTTATTAGTAGTGAGGTTGATGAAGGGATGGAGGAAGGGTAGGAAGGATGGTATAATTGATGATTTATATTAATGCATCCTCTAGGTTAAGAAGTAATGCTTCAGGCCTTCCTTTGGTCAGGTAAATGCCCCCCTCTATTGTATATCTTCTCTCTGGGTTTGATGCTGCAGCTATTTTTAAGGTGACTGACCTACCCGGCATTGAGGGCAGTAAAATAGTGCACTCTGAGCCATCGTCTAAGATGGCATAGGTATCAAGGGTACGGTACTCATTACTCAGTTTAACTTAAGTAGACCACTTTAAGTAGAACTTTGGGGGACTTACTTTGAGGATTCATATATAGCACTTTAAATGCAGGAGCTTGCTTATTCACATCATGTAAAATTTCCAAATGCTTTCCATTGCATTCTACATAGATTGTAGGAGCAGGCTGTGATGAAGATGCAGGCGGGGTTGGATATACAGGCTGGTATGGGTAAACATGAAGTGGGATTTGGGCAGCGTGGGTTGAAGGTCAAGGAGCTGATTGTAAAGAAGCTAGTGGTGTTTGGAGAGGAGGTAGATGAATATGCTGTGCATGAGTTGTTGGCACTTGACTAGAATGCACATGGGTCAGTGGCATTTGGCTTGGGGTTTCATAGGCTACAGGATGTTTACTAAAATGCACTGTGGTTATAGGCCTGGAAGATGCTTAGACTAAATGGGCTTGGTTAGTAAGCGCAGGAGCTGAAGACAGTTGGTTGGAGTGTGCATAGAAAGGCAGCGTATGACTGAAAGTTGCTTGAGCTGGGGGCACTTGGCTGGCAGGTAGAAGAACTTCGGGCACTTGACTGGCAGATAAAGTTGCTGTAGGAGCTTGACTGGCTGGTAAATTAGATAGATTCTCACTCACTTGAGGTGCAGGTTAGGCTAAGGTTTTCAGAGGTTTGTGGGCTGCGTTCATATCTTCTGCAGTGTCTTGCTGTGGTCGACTCTTATGCTGCCATGGGAGTGTTTGTACTGACTGAGAGATGCTACCACATTCGGTTACATGTACAGACTCTGAAAGTGCAGGCTCTGAATTCGCTGAAGACTAATGTGTAGGGTTGGGTGTTGTTTGGGCTTTTTCTGATACTGGTACGAAATTGTTTCTTTTGAAACGGTTCAGGTGGGTTATGGAAGTTTTCTGGAAGCTGGTGAAAGGAGAACTCAGGCAGCAGCTGATATATTATTGAAACGATTTGAATGTAGACTTGATGCATCAAGGAGACCAGAAGGTGAAACAATATACAAACGCTAAGAGAATAACATGAGCAATTGTCACCCCCAAGTCTGAAGATGTCTCCCACAGCATCCACATATATCTTCCTCAACTTGCGTCACCCATGCTAACAGCACATCCATGAAAGGCTAGAATTGCTGTCACTCTCTATGTTACATGTAGGTGTTCACATCCTATTGGATAGTTAAATCTAAAGTATGCATAACTAAATCCCATTGTGTCCTTACATCTTGCCACTGGTGAAATACGCAAAAGAATTAAAGTTGGTGAGAGTTGAAGTCGGTGTCTCTCTCTCTGGGGCATTTCAGTTAGATATGAAAGTCCATGAGCGTAGACACTACAATGTACTGTTGGTTGGCCCTTTATCTATAGCCTGACCTTGTGTACTGCTTAAAGAGAGAAGGGAGTATCTGTGGAATTAGGCAGGTGCTATTCTCCTGTACGGATTTAATAGACAATATAGATAATATACATAATATATAGTGGCATATACAGTAATGTGTGAGGATGGTCAAAAATTGCTCAACAGTTTGGCTCCAGGTTTTTATAGATGTTCAGGTTTGTTGGTTGGACCAAATATGGATTATCTGAGTACAGTAAAACCTGTAGAGTCAGCAGAACTGGCAGGCTTATCAGTCTCATTACATATAGACAGATATAGAGACAGAAATACCCCCAAAGCATTATCAGTGGGAAAAAGGACGTTTGTTGCATTTGCCATCATAACAGGTGGAGAAATGGCTGAAAGTCACTGATGTCCTCAGTTTGATCTTAGATAACAGGCTATAGTTTACTCTGAATTCCATGTTAAGATGAGTTTTTATCTTGATTTCTGATAATAATAAAAGTTCAAATCCTGTTAAGTTTAATGCTGGTACATCACTTTAATCTTTCCAGGTTAAAATATGTACATGTAGTGGCACACAGAAACAGACTGACAGGGTTAGGTTATGTGAATAACACATTTCTCCTGTATTAGCTTCACGACACTGGCTTCTTGTGAAATCTTGTGAAGGCCCTTAATAATATTGCACTATCACACCTTAAAGAGCTCATAGTACCATATCACCTGTCGTGTTCTTTTGTCCTTAGGTATGAGAAGGGTCGGTCTTAGTTCAAAAAGTATTTATTTAGAAGCAATGAAAAAGGTACAGCATAGCTATGGGCACTCAATGCACAGCCTCAGCTTTTAGTCCGTAGCTCGGGGTGGCCAAGAGTCGCCCCGAACGGATGACAGGTGCAATATTTATAATAGTAGGTTGAAGGCGTGGTCCCAGCATCTTGGAACTGAATCCACCAATGATGAGGAGCCGCTCCCAGGTTCGTCACTCCTTTGATAGTAGCTGGGCAAATCTTCACATTCTGACAGTGTTAAGTTTTGTGTATTAAGAAAAAGCCTTTATCCGGCTGAAGCTTTGTGAGTCTTCAGTAGTTTTGCAGACACAGTGTTTTTGTTCATTGGAGTGTGAAACATTGTGTTTCTGTTTTATCGTCTGTATGTTCTGTGTGTGTAAGCATGCGTATTTATCAGACAAGACAACGCCTTTCCTATCTGCCCTTCAGAAGCTGGGGCAGCTTCTTGATTTCTTTCTAAGGCGTAGGTCACAGTGTCTTAATGAGCACAGTGCATTCATGTATGTGTGATGTTGAATAAAGCTAAAGGAATACTGTAATATATATAAAGGTTTATGTATGAGAACAAGTTTAAGTACAGTGTATTGTATGCCACGGATTACAGTCCAAACACATAACAAAACATTAATTCTTTCTGTTAAGGTACAAACATGGTGCGTGTAAAATCGATCCTTTTCGGGGCTATAGTGTCTAATTATATTATTAAAATCCTAACACACCCCACTAGAGCACTGCGCTCCCAGAATTCAGGCTTACTTGTCGTCCCTAAAGTCTCTAAAAGTAGAGTAGGAGCCAGAGCTTTCAGCTATCAAGCTCCTCTCCTCTGGAATCATCTCCCACTTTCAGTTCAGGAGGCAGACACCATCTGTACGTTTAAGAGTAGGCTTAAAACCTTCCTTTTTGATAAAGCTCATAGTTAGAGCTGGTACAGGCTCGTCTTGGACCTGCTCTTAGTTATGCTGCTATAGGTCTAGAATGTCGGGGGACACATGACACATGGAGCTTCTCTTCCCAGCTGCTCCTTCCTCTTGTCCCGCCTTATCACATCAAAGAAATGAATATCTCATCAATACATGTTACTGACTTGACTTCTTCCCTGGAGTCCCTTTGCCTTATTGTCCGCAGATCCAGGGCCGCGGCTGCGGATTGTGATGGTGGATCCTGATCGTGGGGGCTGCTGATCGTGGACTATGATAACAACAAGACTGCAAAATGTCTACTCAGATACTCTACCATTACAATAATTCATCAATTCATTTGCCTTCCATTATAATACAAACTGTTTATTCTAACCAATGCTGTAAATACTCATGCCATTCTGTTTTAAACAGTAAACTTTATAACTGACAGCACAAAGCCTTTAGCACTGTACATTTTGTATGTATCTTCTTTTATAAATAATGTTGTATTTAAAAAAAGCCAAATGTGAGTCTATCGGATTGTCGCTGCACCTTGGTTCTCCTTTCCTAACTCCTCACAGCTTCTCCTTCTCATCTTTCCTGGACCCTGTCACGTATACCATCATGGTCAAGGACTAGTGGTCAGGAAAGGAGATTATTTGAACAACTAGGTTCCCAGTCATTACAAACTATTGTCACAATCTTTTAAAGAAATTATCTTCTTTTTGTTCTTCATTTCCATTATGATTTTTCTTTTTGTAATTTTCCTGTGTGATTGCTTGCCCTGACCTAATTAGTTCCACATGGGTTCTATCATCTTCCACTCACTAGGGAAGTCTCCTTTTCTCTGCCAAATCACATGTTGATTCAATTTCCTCTGCCTCAGATTCTGTTCATGTTTTGGCTTTTGTTCCATTGAGTTTTCCTTGTGTTCCTAATTGCAGATTGTGTTTTTGCTGTTTGTTTCTGTATTCCAGCACCTAATACTTGTCTGCTTGCAAGCCTGCTTTTTTGTTGTAAACCAGCTCACCTTGACGTCTGCACGTGGGTCCAATTTGTCTTAACCGCAACAACTGTAATGGTGAGAAGTAGGCACAAAAAAGGTTGCCAGTTGTCAGCATCCAGTATTATGTCTAAATTGAAAGTTTACCATTCCTTGGTAGAGTCTGATATTGCAAAATAACGAAACGCAAAAATAATTCTGCATTGCTTTGCTTAAAAAGACTGATGACAAATGTGAACTGGGTGAGGATAATAGTGAAATCCAATAGACTTTTTGTTTGAATCGTAGAGCAGCATGAGGTGTGCACTCTGACAAAAATTAAGGAATTGAATTCAGAAGGACCACTCTGATATAACTTGCGGTTAACAAATTAATTCAAGGTTGACAAACCCTGGTTCAATGACTCTGTGTTAAATGGCATTGCAAAGCTAGTTTAAATGTGTTGAGTCTTTGTTAACTTAATGTTATGTGGCAGTTAAATAGTGGACCCAAGTGCAGGTTTAAATAATGAATAGTGAAACAAATAAACAACAACAAATTAAAAAAAATCATATAACTGTTTCATTGCACTGATTAATATGGAACAATGTGTGTATTAATGCACTTTATCAAGTTATTCAAATCCTTATCTGTAGGGGTCCCATAAAGCCAATTTATAATTTGAGACAAAATAATGTGTTTTTTGGAAAACAACTTGTGGTGTACATTTAAAAACTGGCTACATGAATCACTACATGATTGTTACTACATGGTTTATTTTCGTTAATACAACTATACTGTAGGCAGCAAAAAAAAAGGATTAGTCAAGGAAACATCCAACATCTGTGCTATCTATGACTACCAGCAGAGACTTTGTGATAGTGTAAAGATAGTTTGATAATTCCTGCCAAGGGCCTGTCTCAATACTACAGAAATACTTGTCCTTAAATGTCCTTGGGCTGTATGCACTATATGAATATGTGTGTGAATAGGTAAATGACAAAAACTGTACTGTAAAGCCCTTTGAGTGGTCATCAAGAATAATATGTTTGACACACCTCCTAAGATGAGTGGAGGATTTGTTAGATCTGTGGGGGCTTCAGGAACTACCGTGGTTGAAAAATTCACGACTCCGTTAATATGTAGTGATAGCGTCACAGGAAAATTCAAGTGTTAATATTTGCTATCCTCATGTTGTCCAATTAATTTGATGGGAAGAGATGTAATGTGTCTTGTGGGCATTTCTCTCGTTTCCACCCCATCAGGAGTCGTAGTGGTCCAAACGGCTGATCTGGATCCACCACATATTTAAACATTCATTAAGTATAATGCTGATTCACTGTTCTATGCGTATGAGTGGAAGCTCTGTTAATCTGTTGTCACATCCATTAACACTGATCTAGTGGATAAGGCACATTCAGTCACACTAAGAATATACACCACATATATTCATCCAGAAGATTTACACTGCACTGCACACTCACACGAAGGGAAAGATGCAGGTTTTGAAAAAAAGATGGTTTAGAGAAAGTTGGAAAGAAAGTTGTACCAGTAAATAAGTCACCCTCTCAGTTCCTTCACAGATGTTCAGAGGCTGCTTCCTTTTTTGACGTTCCTGGTTCACACCCACATGTCTCACTGTCAAAGCACAAAAATGAGGAATGGCAAGACTTGGGGCCATGGATACAAAAATGTGTCAATGCTGACATTTGGGAAAAGACATCAGATCCTGTAGTTCAGTATAATCCAAGTGTGTTGTTGTGCAATAATGCATTAAACGTGATACCATAAAATGGTGTGCCTTTCGGCATTCAATAAATTTGGTTATCAAAATAAAATATTGAATATGAATCTTAAAAATATGAATATTAAATAATAACTTGAATTGATTAAAGTTACCTCGGGGCACCACCCTTCAAAGGAAGGGAAAAGATAGCCAATTTATTGATTAAGTCTCATAAAAGTACTAACTACAAATTTGGAATTCTGATTAACAATTACATTAATAACTATTACCAAAATTACCATATAGATAGTTAGCTAAGTTGAAGGATATAGAGTTCTTGACAGTGTAGAGGTTGGCAAAATTCACTTATGCAACACTAATGAAAAAACATTTGTGAAAGAAAAACATTTATTATGAAGGTAATAAAGTATAAAAACACAAATTACTAATGGTGTACTTACTAAACAAAGATGTGTATGTGAGTATATGTGTGTGTGTCTGTGTCTCTGTGTGTCTGTGTGAGTGAGCGTGCTTCCAAAATGGCGGCTGGCCACTCCAAAGATAACGACCCCCCTTTGGAATGTTTACGACATGTATCGGGGGTCAGAGAGATGCGTGTGTCTGTGTTGGTGCCAAATTAGAGAAAGTTACTAGATGCATGCAGGGAAGACTGAAGAGCATAACTAACATTAACTTTCAGATAACTTGTAACCAAAATATCACAGCAACACAAATCAAACTTATAAACATCACAGGGGATCGAATAAACAGTCTTTGCTAATAATTTCCTAATTATTAAGCCCAGTTGTGTTACCCGTCCATGGACAGGGAAAAAAGGTTGCTGTGCTATTCGAAGTTCTGTGAAGTCGTCTTGCTGGTTTTGTGATTCCTGCCTTTGTGGTTCTGTTGTGCGGTGCAGCTCAGTTGCTGTTTGAAGTTCTCCGGCAGGACATCGTGTCACTGCTTGAAGGTTGGTAGAGCTTGGATTGGAGGAGGTTTCCTTGTTGAGGTGAGTGGAAGCTGCACCTTTGAGCTCCTCTCGGAGGGTTGCGTTGAGTTGAGGAATCGAAGAAGAGTGGCGTGCTCCTCTCGGAGAGGTGCATGGAAAGAGACAGAAGAGAGGGGAGACCTGGCCTTATATTGGCTTGGTGACCTCATAGGTCATGGGGCCCAGGGTAGTAGTAGTGGTTGACACTTGTGTCTCCGGTCGGTTTTCACACCGCTGAGTGACGCTGAGTCACCCTGGGAGACTGAGTTCTGGAGGCTCTAGTTTTCTCCAGAACAAAGGACATGCGGCCTTAGGCTTTTGACTACACATGTAGGCCGAACTGTAGTTCACAAATACCAGGTCCCAACAGTATAGAAAACGATTTACATCTGTTGTTCACACATTCAGGACTGTTCAACTGGTACCAGACACACATTCAGACACCCAATATGCACATGCATATTTACATAATACAAAAAAACATTTCAGAAACACACCCAGCTCTAAAAGAGGTGCCTAAAACACTTTGGGCTCAAGGCAATCATGATGTGGGTTTAATTCGAAACATGGAACCTGTGATCATCAAACCAAAATCTGACTACAGACCACATCAATCACAATATCCACTGAAACAGGAAGCCATCGATGGTATTACACCAGATTTCAACTCTCTATTGAAGGCAGGTGTAATTGTTCCTTGCAAGGATTCACCGGTGTGCACTCTTCCGGTCAAGAAAGTTTGTGATGAATCACAACCTGATGATTGGCGATTCGTTCAAGATTTGAAAGCTGTCAATGTTGCAGTACAACAGCGCGCTCTGTCAGTTCCAAATCCTTATACAATCCTTTCACAAGTTCCGCCGGATAGTAAATGGTTCTCTGTTGTTGTTCTGGCAAATTCATTTTTCAGCGTTCAAATTGATAAAGACAGCCAATATTGGTTTGCGTTTGAGTTTAACAGAGACAGTTATACATTCACACGCCTATGTCAGGGCTATTGTGAATCACCGACCATTTACAACCAGGCACTAAAAGAAAGCTTAAGCTCATTAGAGATAACACCAGGAAGTGAACTTTTACAATATGTTGACGATTTAATGATTTGTGCTCCAACTAAAGAACAATGTGAAAAGGATACTGTGGCTCTCTTAAAACATCTAGCTGCAGAAGGCCACAAGGCAAGCCTGAAAATACTGCAGTTTGTAAAAGAACAACTTTCATTTTTAGGGCAAGTGATCACAGCAGAGGGCAAATCCCTCTCCCCTAAGAGAGTAACAGCAATTAAAAATATTTCAAAACCTGTCACAAAGAAACAAGTCATGTCATTCCTGGGAATGTGCTCGTATTGCAGATCATTTATTCCTAACTATGCTGTCCTCGAGGAGCCCCTCAACGCAATCGCACACGGGCAAGGCCTACAAGCATATAGTAAAGTGACATGGACTGATGACGCAGAGAAAGCTTTCGCTAACTTGAAACTGACCTTACAAACGACCCCGACTTTTGGACTACCGAATCCTGACCGACCTTTCACACAGGCAGTTGACTAGAAGGGGGGCTACATGACATCAGTGCTACTCCAAGAACATGGTGGCAAACAGAGACCTGTGGCATTTTTCTCAGCAAAACTTGATCCTGTTGATACAAGCCTCCTTACTTGTCTTAGAGCTGTAGTAGCTACAGAGAAGGCTGTAATGGCATCCAGGGATTTAGTAGGATACTCCCCACTCACACTGCTGGTCCCACATGCTGTGTCTATGATTTTGTTGGAACAAAAGACATCTCATTTGTCTGCTGCACGCTGGCTTCGTTATCATGTTATTCTGTTGGAAATGCCAAACATCACTGTGAAAAGATGTAATGTTCTAAACCCAGCTACTCTTCTTCCAACAGAAGGAGATGGTGAACAACACAACTGTGTAGTAACAATAACTGAAGTTTGTTCCCCCAGACCAGACTTACAGGAAACACCATTGCAGAATCCAGACTTTGAACTGTTTGTGGATGGATCAGCGTCTCGCAATTCAGACACAGGAGCAACTCAAGTTGGTTTCTCTGTGGTAACAGCACTTGATACATTGATTGCACGACCACTCCCTGCTTCTCTGTCTGCACAAGCAGCAGAGCTCACTGCTCTCATTGAAGCATGCAAATTGGCTAAGGGGAAAAGGGTGAAAATCTACACTGACAGTAGATATGCATTTGGTGTAGTACATGATTTTGGCACGATTTGGAAACACAGGCAATTCCTTACATCATCAGACAAACCAATTGCACATCATGCTCTAGTGTCTCAGATGCTTGATGCTATCCTCCTCCCCAAACAGGTTGCAGTATGTAAATGTGATGCTCACACTTCTAATAATGACCCAGTATCACAAGGTAATGCCAGAGCGGATGCAGCAGCAAAAGGAGCCGCTCGCCAGCCACTACCTGTCTCACTCATTCTCTTACAGGTCGACCCAACCACCCCCATGGCTGACTTGCAGGAACTCCAACTTAGAGCCACAGCGGATGAGCGTGCACATACACAGATGGGGTGTGGGTGGGCCCTGATGAGAAACCTTGTCTGCCAAAATATCTGTTTCCCTATTATGCAAAGTTAACGCATGGGATGGATCATGTTTCGAAAGGATCGATGTTAGCTGCAATTTCACAACACTGGTTCACAAAGGGGTTTTCTATCTACTCTCAGAAATTCTGTCACGCATGCATGATTTGTGCTACAAACTACATTGGTAGAGGAATGCAGGCCACACAGGCTGCACATCCTCCACCTGACAAACCATTTGACCATCTACAGATGGATTTTATTGAACTAACACCAAGTGAAGGGAAAAAGTATTGCTTGGTTATAGTTGACATGTTTTCTAAATGGGTTGAAGTTTTCCCCACATCTAAACAAGACACAGGTGCCGTAGCTAAACCGTTGATCACTGAACTTATTCCCAGATGGGGAATCCCAAGTAAAATCAGCAGTGACAACGGAACTCCATTTGTTAGTGAAACCAATAAACCATTAAGTAAATATTTGAGCATTGATTTGAGACAACATTGTGCCTACCACCCAGCCAGTGGTGGAGCGGTGGAAAGAGAAAATGGCACACTAAAAAAGAAGGCAATTTCCCTCAACAACTCTCTGTGATGATTTAATGTTGTGTTATTGTACAAACCTCTCTTCTGCTTTATCTGCCATCCACAAGCATGTTAAAGATGCACTCCCTACCCTACCCACTCCCTGGACCACTCCATGACCTGAAGCCCGGTAACTGGGTGGTAGTGAAAGATCTTAGGAGGAAAAGTTGGCGACATAGACGCTGGACAGGACCGTACCAGACCGTACACAAACAGCAGTAAAGGTCGCTGAAAGGACAACGTGGATTCATGCCAGTCACTGCAAGAGAGTTCCAGAACCAGACCATCAACCCGGTGCACCCACACTGAATAATTAAAACATAGGATCAGTGAAGATGGGGCAGCGTTGACCAGCACAGCTGTTGGTGAGAGCTGCTTCGGGGAATCACATAATACACATACCTCCGGTGGACGACGATGGAACGCCGACCTCCCTGGCATCCCTTCAGTCAGCCGGGCCTGTGTGGCATTAGAGGAACTGTTCTTTTCCTCCTATTGATGACTGTAATATTTGTTTTTCCTATCATTTGGCTCAAGTTCTGTAATCTTGAGAATGGCACGCTCACCACTAATGTTAAGAAAATTGTTTGTAAGTACCCCCTGGGAACCTTGGAGCTGGAATAATGATGACAGCGATCTCCCGCTGACTGATAACTCTTGGTACGGATTTCTTTTTTGGACTGTTCAAGCCAATCTCCCAGGCCAGTCTGTTTTTGTTGGGCTTCAGGCATCCTGTGCAATATGACTTGTTTTTCTTTGTTTTCCCCACACTGCACCTTTACACTCTCACTTTGGTTGACTACTGTAGCCTCCATGGGCTTCATGGGGAATGCCAGCCCTTGGTTTATTCCACCAGATCCACCTTCTTTAACGATAAACCAGTAAATGTATCCGCATACCCGATAACACACCAATCAGATCTACGGTCACGACATTACAAGATGTTTTACTGCCATGTTTCTGCAGGCCAATCCCTAGGAAATGCTTCTTGTGACACTTATTTGTACGATGAAGGTTTCTCCTCAAATTAAAGGATAATCAACGGTAGCGCCGTGCTCACTAATTGTGCATGGCAATGTTGGAAAGGCCTACTATATCCCTATCTGTAATCCGATTCTATCAGACCATCATTTTGTGGGAATCTAGATAACTGGCTCCTGTGACATGGTTCACGTGACGTGGTTCACGTGACATGGCACACGTGACATGGTCACATGACCAGCCGGATAACAGGAAACAATAAAAGTCTACCGGTTGCAGCAGAGAGTCCCTTGACTCTGCTGCATGCGGTGGACATCTCCCTTTAATGCAGGTATGCGAATTGATTGTTGGCAGGATAATGAGCTGGACAACAGAAGAAGGCTCTTGGACTGTTGAGCCCAACTCGTCATGGGGACCAAGAATTGGTGACAGCAACTGACTTCATTGTTTGTTCTTCCTGTGTTTCCGCTTCTAGTTTCTCTCCTTTGTCATAATAGCGGCGTTGTAAATTAAGCTGCTGAAATAAGTGCAGACCAGGATGTGGAGGAACTCTTGGCTCTGCGTGAGGAGGTACAGAGGCTACGAGTGGCCAATGAGCAACTCGTTCAAGGAAGAAGTGCAAGTTCTCATATAGGTGCTACTAGTACCAGTGCTGGTGGATTACCCCCCAGTGGCAATTTAGCTTCACATAATGTGCTTATACCACAAGCTGAACATTTTGTTTACATTCAAAGAGAGAGGAGGTGTCCCCACTTCTCGGGTTCCAAAACCAAATCTGACCTCATAATTTACGATTGGATAGAAACTCTACAGTCATGCTTGAGAGATAGGCATATGACTACCAGAAAGAAAGCCCTCTTCCTTTATGATCATTTGGAGGGAGAAGCAAAAGCTGAGATCATATTTCGTTCATTGGC
The DNA here is from genome assembly GCF_022539355.2 of Hippoglossus stenolepis. Classification (NCBI taxonomy): domain Eukaryota; kingdom Metazoa; phylum Chordata; class Actinopteri; order Pleuronectiformes; family Pleuronectidae; genus Hippoglossus; species Hippoglossus stenolepis. Next base: position 31,729,892 of record NC_061483.1, on the reverse strand, counting down.
AGAGCGGGAGCAATACAATATAATCTTAACCATTTTGAAAGAGCTGTATGTGTAAGGGTTTGGGTTCCATCTCTTTTGGAAGAGGTGTTTTCTGTTTACATCCCTGTGTTTCTTGTTTCACACTCCGGGTTCTGTTTTCTGTTTTATTTTGTAGTCTGGGTTCTTGTGTCTCGTGTCTAGTTTTACTTCCTGTCTGTGATTGTCTGCACCAGTCCTCATGTGTTACACCTGTGTCCCATTGCCCCTGCCTTCCCTGTGTCTGTATTTAAGCCTCTGTGCTTTCCTTTGTCCTTGTTGGATTGTTGTCTATCGTCGTTGTCTAAGTGCCGTGATGTCCTGTCCTCCTGTGTTTCTGTATCCCGTGTCTCCTGAGCTCCAGTCCTGTTCACCTGTGTAAGCCTCCTGTGTTTTCTTTGTGCTTTTGTTTCTTCAGTTTTACACTTTGAGATTCCTGCGTTTATTCTTATTTTTCTGTTAAAGACTGCTTATTAAAAATACTTTAGTTCAAACTCTGCATCTGGGTCCATCTGCCTCACAAATCCTGACAGTATGGTTCTTCCTCGTCCTTTGTTAGCCTACAAAAACAGTTCTTTGATCAAAAACAGAAAGATGGGGAGTCTTTAAAAGAGTTCTCCCATTCCCTGCGGGCACTTACGGAAGATATTCAGCGTGCATATCCGAATAGATCGACAGACCCAGATACTCTGGTTAGAGACAAATTTGTTGAACATGTGCGTGATGTGTCATTGTGACGGGAGAGTATTGTGAGGCAAATTCCCTCAATTACCTTTTTAGCTCTAAGACAGGAAGCCATCCAGTGGGTGGAGGAGAGGTTGAAGAGGGGAGCTGTCATGCAGTGGGGTTCAGGAAGGGGTCAGAACTCTGCATTACAAGAACAATTTAAGCAACAGCAGTTGCAAATTGATAGCATCATACAGAGTATATCTAAAATGGAATCTGTACTTGACCAGCCTGCTTTCCGTCCCCATAAACCCACTTATCAGTTTACTCCAGAAGACTAACCCAGCTGCCTTCGTTGCCGGAAGCCTGGACATGTCCTCCTCCAGTGTCGCCATGGGCCGAGGCCACGAGCATCCAGCGTCCAACCTGAATCAAACCTTGCTCCAGTGTCTGCGGGACCATCAGGTATGGGTTTTGTAGACAACACAAGCAATAATAATGACCCTAGTAGTAATGGCCATCTTGGGCAAGTTCCTCCCCTTTCAAACACGTCACGACCCCTCATAGGTAAATGCCCTGTGGTAGAGGTGGAAATGGGTGGGGTGGTGGTGAAATGTGTGGATACAGGTTCTATGGTTACTGACATTACCGAGTCACTTTTTAAAGAAGTATTCCAGCAGTGGGGTGCCCCCTAAACTTAGATCGTGTAGGTGGCTAGCTTTGAAGGCAGCAAACGGCTTCGATATCCCCTATGTAGGATATCTGGAGTTGGACATTCAGGTGCTTGGTAGAAAGATTTTAGGTCGTGGATTTCTGGTTGTGAAAGATACTCCCTGTGCATCGCAGCAACACAGTCCCATGATTATTGAGGATGAATGTGATAGCAGAATGTTACATGGAGTTATTTGTACAACAAGGGGAAGCCTTGTTTGTCTCTTTGTCAGGCATGCTGGGGGCCAGCTCTCCGCCATTGTCACAGACTGGAAGCCTGCCCATTAGTTCCTGAGGGTCACATCCGTGTCTTTGAAAGGACCGGGGAGTTTATACCAGCTGGGTCCCACACACGCCGCCCACCACTATGCTGTTAGAGCCCGGTGGCTCAGACCTTGCCCCCGGCTTGTTGTTGTCCCCCTCTCTGTGGCTTATGTACCTGTGGTTAATGTGGGAGCCACGGGGGCTACAGTTCACTCCAAACAGGTGTGGGAAACGTTGTATTTAGTTGAGGGGATAGAGGGAGCGCCACTGAGGAATGTAGTAAAGAGGTGGCCCAGGTGACACTTGTCAGCGCACAGGCTGCAGGAGAGCTCTCTGTTACCATCCGTGAAATCATTGCAGCTTTGCGCTGGCCAGGACTTTCACCTGTAGAGGAAAAACAGGCAAGGGAGTTGTTGGAAAAGTATAGTAACGTCTTTTCTAAACACGAGGGAGATCTAGGGTGTACGGATGAGATTGTACATGAGATACCACTTCTTGATGAGGCCCCCGATGAGGCAGCTCCTTGATAGTAAAGTGATTAGGGAGAGCAGCAGTCCTTATGCATCACCTATTGTCCTAGTGCAGAAGAAGACGGGAGAGCTCAGGATGTGTGTGGATTATCGCTACTCAATGCTAAAACTAGGAAGGATGCCTATCCTCTGCCCCTGGCTGGTGCTCAATGGTTTTCAACACTCGACCTGGCAAGTGGCTACAATCAAGTCCCTGTAGCTGAACGAGACAAAGCTAAGACCGCCTTCTGTACGCAATTTGGCCTCTTTGAATTTGAGAGAATGCCTTTCGGCTTATGCAATGCCCCCGGAATCTTTCAGAGGCTCATGGAGAGGATATTCGGTGACCAGAGTTTTCGGTCAGTTCTCCGATATTTGGATGATGTTATTGTCTTTTCTTCTTCATTGGAGCAGCACTTGCAGAGGCTGGAGATGGTTCTCAGCAGATTCCAACAGAAGGGCCTGTAAGCCAAACTCAGTAAATGCCATTTCTTTAGGAAGGAGGTTCAGTACCTTGGACACCGTGTGTCCAGAGAAGGAGTGGCAACTGATCCAGAGAAGATATTTGCAGTGGAAAACTGGAGGCGGCCAAGGGATGTAACAGAGGTCAGATCATTCCTTGGTTTCTGCAGCTATTACCGCAGCTTTGTTAAGGGTTTCGCACAGTTAGCTGCCCCCCTGCAGCAACTTGTGGCTGATGTCATCAAAGTAGCCAAGTGTAGCGTGAGGGAAAGCGGGGAAAATGAGAGATTGCAACAACGCCACCTGGGGAATTTCACCTCCAGGAAATAACTAAACTCTTGTGTGCAACAGCACAGGTTCATTTATATCACGGGGCAAGAGACGTGTTTTACTCGTAGAAAAGAACTTTAATTTAACTCAATAAATGCAATCAACAAAAAGCACAATGAAACAAACAATCAACAGAACAACATATGAAATTAAACACTTTAGACAAGAGCAAAAGGGACAGGGCTGGGACTTACCACGGCGACGAGAACCAAAGGGAAGGATTAATAAACTAACCACCCGTGACACTGCAAACCAACAAAGCGGGTCATGAAGAAAATGCCACCACCAGGGATTGGGTCGCCGCCTCAGGCCCACAGCACCTGACCAACAATAAAAAGATAATTAAAACATGTCACGTGTAAAATCAATACTGGTGAAAACAAACCAAACATACAAAACAAAACATCAAAATAAACCAAATCCAAACCAATATAAACAACAATTTAAATGGGATTAGAATATTAATAAAAGTCAGGCGTCCCTCTGAGGTGGTCACTCCATGCTTCCACTCAAATGAGCGTCGAGAACCACAGTGAAAGAGAGAGAGAACACTTCTTTCAAAGTGGAGCACTTCCTTAACAGCCAGGACAGACTTTTACAGCCAGAACAGTGCCTTATAAGCCAGAACAGCAGGGCCGTCCGAAGCGTGGTGGCCAATGACGGCCGACGAAGGACCAGGGCCTCACCCTGTCAAGCCAAAGTACAGCCACACAGCAACCCGGAGGGTGAGAGTCTCCACAGCCGTAGCTGAATCAAGCTGTAGCACTACATACACAACAATCAGCTGGGATAAAATAGGCCAGAGAGATAGGCAGACAACGTTACCTACCAAGCAGACCCGCAACTGCGCCCAGAAGGTCCCTGGTCGGAGCAATCCCACGCCAGTGGTCAGCCGCACTGTGTATAGGGGATGTCTGAGTTTTGCGCTGGCTGTTGCGCCACGGCAACGAGACGACTTCATCCATGCCAAACCAAAGACTCCGCCACAGGAGACGAGCGGAAACGGAAGGAGGGAGAGCTATGCACAGCCGCTTCCTTAAATAGTTGCATTACATTACAGTTTGCTGACGCTTTTATCCAAAGCGACTTACAATAAGTGCATTCAACCATGAGGGTACAAACCCAGAACAACAAGAATCAAGAAAGTACAATTTCTTCAAGAAAGCCAAACTACAAAGTGCTATAAGTAAGTGTCATTTAAGTGCTACTAAATTGTGCATGGCAATGTTGGAAAGGCCTACTATATCCCTATCTGTAATCCGATTTCTATCAGACCATCATTTTGTGGGAATCTAGATAACTGGCTCCTGTGACATGGTTCACGTGACATGGCGTTAACTTTTAGTCAGAAGAGGTGTGTTTTTAGTTTGCAGTGGAAGATGTGTAGACTTTCTGCTGTCCTGATGTCATTGGGGAGCTCATTCCACCATTTAGGGGCCAGGACAGCAAACAGTCGTGATTTTGTTGAGTGTTTAGCTCGCAGTGAGGGAGCAACAAGCTGATTGGCCTCCGGCTACACAAGCAAAGCAGAACAAGGCCAGCTGCAGTCCTGCCCAAGATGTGGAAGGAGGTGTGTGAGAAAAGCTTCAGTGATTTAAAGAAGATGCTCACAAGTGCACCTATTTTAGCTTTTGCTGACTTCATCAAGCCTCTTGTCTTGGAGGTTGATGCTAGTCATCAGGGGTTGGGGGCTGTCCTTTCACAAGACCAGCAGGGCCAGTTGAAACCAGTGGCCTATGCCAGCCATTCATTGCGAGGTTCCGAGCGCAACATGGAGAATTACAGCTCTATGAAATTAGAATTTCTAGCACTGAAATGGGCAATATCAGAGAAATTCTGAGAATATTTGCTAGGCAGTAAGTCCATGGTGTATACTGACAATAACCCCCTAAGTCACTTTTAAACCCTTAAGCTTGGTGCCACTGAACAACGCTGGATGGCCGAACTTGCAGCTTTGATTTTACAGTGCATTATCGACCAGGAAAAAATAATGGCAATGCTGACTCTCTTTCCCGCCAATACAGTGATCAGACAGAAAAACATGTAGACCCTGGCCATCAGACTGGGAGCACTGCAGAGATTAAACAGGATCCTCAGGGACCGGAGGTGGTATCACAGCATCAAATTGGGGTATTTCCCAGTCGATCCAGGGCTAAACTGAAGACTCTGCAGAACGTGGACCCGATTCTGAAAGTTTTTCTTTCTTTCTGGAGAATAGGAAGGCTACCCAATAAGGAACAGCGCATACAACTCCCAGAGGATGTCCGGCTTCGGAATCATATCCAGGAAAAGGACGGCCTGCTGTATAGGCAGGCCACTACCCCACATGGTGAGTTGTATACTCAACTACTTCTGCCCACATGCCTTCACCAGGAACTTCTAAAAAGCCTTCATGAACAACACAGGCACCAGGGTGTGCCCGTGTAGGTTAATTTATTTTCTTTATTCGTGATTGCCTGTAACAAGTCTGTTCTCCTCCTCTCTGTAGAGGATACTGTAAAAGGCCGGGTCCATATCGACACAATGTCTCCGTCCTGTGGTGAGGCTGCACTGGGGGACAATCTTGTAGTGGTGTGTATTTTCAAACCTCAATACTGCATGAACTTTTTATTATTTATTTTATGGTATAGTGCATGTTGTTGTCGTAGGCTCGCTGTCTCCTCCTTTCTGTCTCCCACAGTTGTCGGGTAGGAAGGTGTGCCCCAGCAGACCCGACCTTATCACAAGGAAGAAGGTAAACTCCAATGAATACAAATGTCTGTTATATTGTTATTTACCTCATGCCTCTGGTATTTTAAATCATTTTGATACTGCTAGAATAAAGTTAATTAATCACAGTTTGCCTAGTTAGCATCATTCCTGTTTGGGGAAGCCACAGAGCATTGCCACATTAACTGATAAGGAGTAAGGGTTTTAAGGCTTCCTCCTGCCCCTTAGCGGGAGATGGCGTTGTCGGGACAGTTTCTGGAGCCCAAGGGCACCACAATTTAATAAACTTAGATTTGTCATTATCAGAATATATGCCACTAATAAAAAACTCATTTTCTAGATGTCTACCTGATAGTGCTGTAGCTAAATTTAAGAAAATGATTCCAATTACATTTAAACCCGTATTATCCGTCGATATAACCAACGAATTCTTTAAAAACCCTAGCTCCACTGAGATTGACCATCTTGTCGATAGCTCTGTAAAGTCATTACGATTAACATTAGACTCAATAGCGCCTCTAAAAAAAAAAGCATGTAAAACATAGTAAATTAGCTCCTTGGTATAATTCCAACACACATGAATTAAAACAAGAATCAAGAAAACTAGAAAGGAAGTGGCGCTCCAACAACTGTGTTGAAAATCACTTAGGCCCTCCACAAAGCAAGAGCTGCCTACTACTCCACATTAATAGAAGAAAATAAAAACAACCCCAGGTTTCTCTTCAGCACTGTAGCCAGGCTGACAGAGAGTCACACCTCCACCAAACCCAGTATTCCTCGAACCCTGAATAGCAATATCTTTATGACCTTCTTTAATGATAAAATTCTAACTATTAGAAATAAAATCAACCATCTCCTGCCCTCAGTTGGCACTAATACCCTATCAAGAATAGAAATCTCAGAAACAGCTGAGAATCTTACCAATTATTTAGACAGCTTCTCTCTTATCACCCTTGATCAGCTGACCAAAATAATATTATCTTCTAAACCCATAAATTCTATCTTAGATCCCATTCCCACATAATTACTTAAAGAAATTCTGCCCCTAATTGATAGTACATTACTGAACACAATCAATCTCTAATGATCATCAGGGTATTTAAACTAGCTGTAATCAAACCCCTTCTCAAAAAACACACCCTAGACCCGGAGGTTTTAGCTAACGACAGACCGATATCTAACCTCCCCTTCCTGTCTAAAATCCTTGTAAAGGTTGTAGCCAATCAGCTGTGTGAGTTTCTCCAGGAAAGTAATGTCTATGAAGACATTCAGTCAGGGTTTAGAGCCAATCACAGCACGGAGACAGCCTTGGCAAAAGTCACTGATGACCTTCTAATAGCTTCAGATCAAGGGTTTGTGTCTGTTCTCGTCCTGTTAGAACTTAGTGCAGCATTCGACAATATTGATCATCAAATATTATTATTATATAAGAGAGACTAGAACAGCTAATTAGCATTAAAGGAACCGCCCTAAGCTGGTTTAAATCGTATTTTTCAGATCGATTCCTTTGTGCAACTAAATGATGAATCATCTGTGCGCACCAAAGTTAACCACGGTGTTCCACAGGGTTTCAGGTCCTGATAACTAGTGATGAGTGTTTATTAGTTCAAGTGAGAGCAGAGTGGAGGAGGACATAGAAACTCGAGCTCGGTACAAACCAACTGCAGCTTCTGCTCTGATCACTGAGCAGCTGTGACCACTGTTTCCACTGCTTCACGTGAACGAGCGCTGATCTCACACACAGACACACACACATTTTCTCTCGCTTCTGGTATTTCACATGATGGCCTGATACGATGATGATTTAAAAAATGAACGTAAACGTTCATCATATGAAAACTGATTCGTTCAGTTCATCGTTCACGAAAAATATGAACGTGCTCATTGAAAGCAACACTGTACAGGGAGCCACTGCAGAGGGGCTGAAGAGCCGCATGCAGCTCTGGAGCAGCGGGTTGCCGACCCCTGGTCTGGACTGCTGGGGGAACTCCCATCATGCACTGAGCACTTCTCACCTACTCTCTGTCTCTCTGCCCCCACATTCATTCATTCATTTATTTTACTACATGTCACTATGTATTTTTCCTCCCATAATATCTCTCTCTCTTCACAGGTATCTCTGCCTCCTGAGTTGCAGGATAACAACTATTATTATTATCAATATTATTATTATCAATATTATTATTATCATCATAATTATTGTTATTATTGTTGTCATTCTTCTTCTTATTAATTCATTATTATATGAATTATTGCTGCTATCATTAATTATCAATAGCGTCTTTACACTGCTGCACAAGTGTTCCTGGTATCTCTCTCCTCTCTCTCCCCCTCACCTCCCCCTCCCCCCATATCTCTCTCTCTTCTCTTCCCTCTTTTCAACCAAAAAATTCAAATATGTTCCTCTGAATTTTATCTATCAACTTGATATATGATAATGTCAACATTTCATGTGAGATCATGCTAGAAAAGCAACCAGTTGGTGTTATGAAAGAATAGATGATTGAATGAATGTGCCTCATTTAGTTAAAGCAAACAAAAAGGATGCTATGAAAGAATGAAACCAGTCTGCCGCGATTCAGTCATAATACATTTATTAGGTGATGATTGAATGTTGTTCTGGTGTCTACAGGTCTACAGAACATCTGGGCAGGCTTCCTGTAAAACAAAAAAGCAGAGGCAGCAAGTGACGTTTTAATTCCGCTGCATAGATCACGTGATATATTTAAAGCACTCCGACACCGTTGTTAGCTCTTATCACCACAAACTCTCTTGACATCACTCGCTTGCGGTGAATCCAGCGGGGATTCCCTGCTGTGTTCTCACATCAACTTCTCCTGGATTTCTATGGACTTTATACTAGGAGGTCAGGTGGAGAAAGGCTGTAGAAACATGTGGAGCATCTCACTCCGACATTTGTGTTCTCACATGCACTTCCTCTGGAGAAAATACGGAGGATCTGCGGAGTCTAGTGCATATCTGAGACGCACAGCCAGGACATCAGTGTTAAAGTGGAACGATCTCAATTCATGATTCAACACCATCGATTATTAAGTAAATAAATGTGGTTATCAGTTTATCAGAGTCTCCCCTTCTTAATAACCAGTGTTCAAAGACTTAGACATATTTTCTTAATCAAAACATTGGTTATTGTAAAAAGGTTTAAGTGATGAATGACCATAAATATATGGGATTCAGTCAATTTTGGCCTAATCTGTAGAATATGCCAACCTTTTCGATACCTCTGAAAAGAGGGTTAGATGTAAAACCCTTAAAAAAACATATCTTTCTGAGCCACTGGGGTGGATTACAGATTAAATCCATAGAATATACAATGAACACAAAATGGTTCTTGATAAATCCCCTGGGTGGATTCCAGATTAAACCTTCTGAATAAAAAGGGGCATCATAGAACCCCATGTTTGGGTTCCACCTGAAATTCTTGATTTAAAAAGGAACCTCAAGCGAGGGTTCTTAGTGGAGCCATGACACCATAGAAAGGTTATCTGTAGAACCTCACATAAACGGTTCTGGGTTGAACCTTTCATAGACGGTTCTAGGTATAACCTTTTACAATGTGTTCTTGGTAGAAACCTTTGAAAGGGTTCTAGATTGCACCTTTCTCAAAATATTCTACCAGGAACAAAAATGGGTTCTCCTGTGGACAAGTCAAAGAACCCTTTATGGTTCTACTTAGCACTTTTATAAGTAAGAGTGTGCAACATGTTGAAGAGTATTCAACACAAACTGGAGACTGGCAATACACATGTGGACACTCACAGCACTTGTAGAGCGTGTTGAGCCTGGCAATGTCATTGCGGCTCATCTCCCTGGCGTTGCCAAAGGACACATTGGGGTTAGGGATTGGGACCATGGTGGGCTGGTTGTTCTTAGAGAAGGCAGTCCTACAACAAGACAGCAGCAGTTAGGTAGTTAAACAGCATGTGCTGCACACACACACACACACACATGTATGATAAAACATGACAGGGCTGATGTTCAGCCAGTTGTTCTCACCTGTGGTACTGCATGACTGAGTTGTAATCGTAGGGAGTGCCCTGGTTGAGGGTGGCAATCTTCCTGAAGTTGTGCTCCATTCCTAAAAATGAAAAAGGTTGAAGATTATCTTTGTTAGAAACCTGAAGTTAAACAATGAGCATCAGTTTCATGTATGATTAGGATTCTTTGATCTTTGATCTCAAAATGTGTTTCTTTGACTGGATTGTACAATACAACAGTGTATACTTGGCAGCATTGTCTATCATCGGTGTTGCTTACCAGTTATTTATTCATGAAGTGTACATTATATCTGAGTTTATTTGATCTTATCAGTCTGCAGTTTACTTAGTTCCCTCTCTATCTCACCATTGGAGAAAATGAATAACTCCATTACCAGACTGAACATTGTGCAGCAGGACTTTGATGTGGTTGTCCCTGTCAGAGCGGGTTTGTTCATGGTTGAATCCCAGAGCATGGAGCAGCTCATGCTGGACCGTTCCATGGTAAAGGCATCCGCTACGGGCCAGAGACACCACCTGCTTACCACCAGTACGTCCAACAAAGGAGTAGCAGCTGGACAGGATGAGACATAAGTTGAAGATCAGTGAAGTTTGACAACAGCTTTCAAGTCAAACCCTTCATTTATATCAATTTCTTACCCATTCTTGGACTCAATGCTTAGCCAGTCACGGTCGCTGCTTCTGCTGGGCCTGAAGTTGATGCAGGAGAAGGAGGAGAAGGACTCCAGTCCACGGGTGATGATGGCCTTCTCTCGGGAGGCTGGTAGTATGGTACCACACAGCATTACATTGTTTTAACATCCCACAGCACAGAAAAACAGAGGAACATGGTGGCAGCAATATATATACAGTATAATGCTTTTATAAGTTATGTGGAAATTATACTCTGCACTAATGGAAGTATTCATGTTTCACTTTAATTCAGGATGGATTTTTTTCTTATACTGGTACAAAATTGTTTCTTTTGAAAGGTTCAGGTGTCTTAACAGTGTCAGATGTATTTTCATTTTAAAAGCACAAAGAACAGTTGACAATAACAGTGGCTATGCTAGGGCTAATTGGAAGTTGAAATTTAATATATTAACTGTTCTTTAAAGTATAGCTAACTAAATAAATAAGTGCAAAACTCTTAACAAATGATCATAACATAATCACATTCTAAATAAAGCTAACCTGTCTACATTTAGTAGGCTACGTGCTGCCAGAGCCATGCGTGTGCTGTGATGTTTATGTCTTTAAGCAGGGCAACTATTTCAGTACGTAGCTCAGGCACCACAAAGAGGCATGGAAATCTGCTTTATGATTCGGTCCACCACCCAGTAGGTACCGGCTGTGTAGGAATTTCAAAACTCAACCCTACTTATATGTTGAGAAAACGTTGGCTGGGTATCTCATCATCAGGGTGCTCATATTTGGGCTAATAAGGTATATGTGTAAGGTTGTTGAACACAGACCCGTGTTTCAAGGATCTTCTCAAAAGTATACTGAAGAAAGCTGTTTGGACACTTTAAAGTCATTCAAGTCATGACTCCAGAGGACAAGAGTGATGCAGGAGTTTACAGTTGATAATTGGCAGCAAACATGTTTGATGCTGGTAAATGAACTGTTTGATCTATGGTCAATCTCACTCAAACCTTTTGACACTGTAGTTCATCTGATACTCACAGAAGTGATTAGTGATGTAATAAGGAATGTAGACCTTCCCGTCACTCCACTTGCCCCACATGCAGCCTCGGCTGGTGCAGGGGTCAGCATTTTTCTCTGCCTCGCTGCCAATGGCAATGTCTCCTCCAATCAGCATGGGATCATTGTTGGAGCGGACTAAAACACATCATGTAACATTATACAATTTCTTAAAAACCTGTTAAAGTATCACTAATAAATAATGAGTTGAAGAAATTTAAGCATCAACAGTCTACATGAAAATCATCAGCTCACACTCACTCAGATTACTGTTGGCTCTTTCTAGAAGTTCAGAGACAGAAAGCTCCCCTGAGTCCACCTCTGTAATCTCCTCTGCTCAGTGAAATCATCAACAGCAACACAATTTTATTTTGCAGAAAAATACAACAGTCCTAATACAGTGCATATCAGTACAATAGGTCTGATTGTACATACCTGCCTGCAAATAGGAAAGAAGAAACAAACATGTTGAGTTATTAGAAAAACAACATGGAATTACAGTCAACAAACTTACTCAGTCAAATAACCAAAAAATGTGTCTTAAAGAGGCACGTTCACATCAAAAGTAATAAAGCAGGAGGTTAAGAGATGCCCACTTTGCATAATAGTACATAAAGTTATTGTACAGTTAAACAACAGTCTAGAGATGTAAAAAAAGCCACTCTGTGTCAAAAAAACATTTTACTTTCATTTATTAGTAAATAAAGGCTTAAGCTTAAATCAGAGAATTAACTAAATGTTTGTGACTGACAGATGAGAGGCTTCTTCTGTGACACAGGAAGCTTATCATGGTTGAGACTGACAGTAAGACATAAGTTTCACAAGCAGTTTAACTCAATGTTAATTATGTCTAAAACATGCAGCTTTTAACGAGTAATAACATCTATACTGTGATAAAATGGGCCTTTGGATGGGCTTACCTCATTGCTGGCCCAACAGCAGGCAGAGAAAAACAGTAGAGTCAGAGCTGAGACCTTGAAAACAGACATGTTAGACCTCCTAGCAGACCTGCAGGAAAAAGAAAGCATTGAGTTTCTCTTGAGTGGAAAAACTGAATCAAAACCAAACAATCAAACTTTGACTCTGTTGTAGACATTAGCAGCCTAGCTCACCTGTGATCCTCTATGTGGACTTGTGTATCTGTGGTTTGGCTCCAGGTTTTTATAGATGTTCAGGTTTGTTGGTTGGACCAAATATGGATTATCTGAGTACAGTAAAACCTGTAGAGTCAGCAGAACTGGCAGGCTTATCAGTCTCATTACATATAGACAGATATAGAGACAGAAATACCCCCAAAGCATTATCAGTGGGAAAAAGGACGTTTGTTGCATTTGCCATCATAACAGGTGGAGAAATGGCTGAAAGTCACTGATGTCCTCAATGTTTTCTCAGTATTCATGGGTAGCCCTTATTCAACACAGTGTGATGCGTGTTTATTTCTCAGGTGACCTCAGGTATTTTATACTTTATTAATGAAACTGACACTTCAGTTCTACAAAATATCAGCAACATATGTACAGTGTAATGAAATACAGCTTCTTTCCATTTCCCCACCTCTTATAAAGGGACAAAGTAAAAGAAGAACTATATAATCTAAGGCAGTCTGTTCCAAGAAAACCTACAAACTGAATTGCTATTTAATACATGGCTCATTCCATTAAGAATGCTGTACTGGATACTATTTGTAAATTCAATATATTTACAGGATTAAAAAGTGACTTGTTCTTACAGGTGTGTTTGTTTATGTGGCCAGAAAAAGGCTTATCAACCACAGTGCTACATTTGATTACTTGTGTTTATTTACCCAGCAGCCACAGTCGGTTAATGAAAGCCAACAAGCTAAGAATGATAGAAAACGTGGATTTAGCTGATAACAGGCTATAGTTTAGTCTGAATTCCATGTTAAGATGAATTGTTATCTTGTTTTCTGATAATAATAATAAAAAAGTTCAAATCCTTAGTCAGTTAAAGCATTCGATCAAGCTTGCTAGATGTTTTTAATGCAAGTGAAAATATGATGATAGCATTTCTTATAAGCACAGCATAAAAGTCAGGAGTCACAATAAACAACAAACATAATGAACTTATAGTTCACAACATCATCATGTGTTCAAATGTTCTCCACTTAAATATAAGGTTTTCTCCTTGTATATTCCTCACATTATTAGATTATTTCAACATTTGAGTCCTGTATATTTTATTTTATTATTTTAAATTAAATCTGTTTAATGTTATTTCCTGAAAGTAAGTGACGATTAAATGTTTCCTCTGTATAAACTGAAAACATCTTTTCTCCGGACGTGTCATTCTTTATAACTGACAGCACACAGCATATAGCACTGTACATTTTGTGCTTATCTTCTTTTATAAATAAGGTTGTATTTAAAAAAAGCCAAATGTAAGTGTATCAGATTGTCTCTGCACCTTGGTTCTCCTTTTCTAACTCCTCACAGCTTCTCCTTTTCATCTTTCCTGGACCCTGTGAGGTATAACATCAGGGTCAAGGAATAAAGGTCGGGAAAGGAGATTATTTTGACTTTCCGAATGCAGCCATTGTCTTCCCTGCTCCTGACTGTTTCCACCTCTGTCTTGTTAGTCACTTCCATGCTCCCTTGTCTCTATAAGCTAGTTGCCAATTCATCTTTGGTACAGTACCCCTGTGTCCTGTGTGCTGACTATGTTTTGTATTAAAAGGTCTTTGATTTTACTGATCACCCTCTGAGCCGTGCATTTGAGTCCAACCAGAGTCCCCGACTCCTGCACACCTGTGGAAAATCACTCACTCAAGCAGAGAGAGAGAGAGAGAGAGAGAGAGAGAGATAGAAAGAGAGAGAGAGAGAGATAGAAAGAGAGAGAGAGAGAGAGAGAGAGAGAGAGAGAGAGAGAGAGAGAGAGAGAGACTCAAGGAACGTCAGACTAGGGAGGCCCTGAGGCAGAAGTTACAGGACAAAATGTGACACTTAATCAGAATATGTGAGTGTGCATGTCAGCATGACTAAACAGGGGATGTTTGTGTTTGTATTTATACATAAGAAAATGTCTGATAGAGATGAAGGTAGCAGCAACAACAATTGAAAGAGTAATTGCCAGTAATGGTAGAAAATGTGAGTAGGTATATTGCATATCAAGCAATCTGCAAGATCGATTGATTGATTAATGTAAGTGCACGTAAAATAGGCCAAAGCTACACTTGAATTATAGTCTACACATGCACTCAATTTCTGATTACTCACTGATAATGAATTTAGAGATTCTCCCCAAAGCACTTGGTCATTAGATTGTCTGTGTATGATGCTGTTCAATTATATTAGAATTAGTGTATGTAAGATATTGAGTGTAAGCAAATCAAGATGAAATATAAAAACATATCAAGTGATCTGCATTAATACTTTCCATCATTACAGTTTTTCTAAATGCATTCACAATTTATGTAACTGGATCCACTTGATCATCATCACAGCATTTTTCTCTTTTTCATTGGGTTTACACATTCTTAGACAGATCTCATACAAAGACCCAAAGCTCTATTGATTTAAATGTGCTAAACCAAAGGAAAACATCTAAGTTGCACATTGTATAATTCATGATTCATTCAGTATGAATATCTGAACCACCTGTGTGAAGCTCCTTATTCAGGTATCACTGTGTCTTTATCCACCTATAAAAAGTTTCATCTCTGTGTTGATCTTTGCAAATATGGATCAAAGAGGTCCAGAGTTATATAAGAACAAATTAATAACTAAATTCACAAATGCAGAACAAAAACTCTAAAGGCTGCGTGAAGGTCCCAGATGCAGCACACAGCACAGTATAAACAGCTGGTCCTGTTCTGCAATACTAATGTAGTTTAGGCACAGGAAAATGCAGGCAGGAGATCAGACGGTTCAGTTCCGGGGCAGATATCTCTAAAGGTTCAGACTCGACCCAGGGATTCAGGTTGAGTGAGCAGAACTGGGAAGCAGCGGCTGTACACACAAAGGATGAAAGGGGAGTGGCACTCCACCCACAGGGGGAAGGTCTCTGGTGGAGAGCCACACCCTCTGACCAGCCTATTAGGTGGAAGCTTAAATGTGGCCATGGTTGACTGAGGTAGAGTAGCGGTTGGCAAAGCAGAGCAAGGAAGCTCGTGTTTGGGCCTAGGCAGGACTGGCGCCTGCACTTCTGCCGCTCAAGGCGAAAAATAATTATACCGCCCCTGTATTTGCAACGTACCATTCCAGCAACCGTCTTGTTTCGTTGTACTGCGAAGGTAGTTTTTACTTTCACCGACGGTGGTTCATCATCCTTGCTAACACTCTCAGGATCATTGTTGTGCCAGTTCACACTTAAAATGAACTAGTTCACTTTCATAGTTAATTAAAAAAATGTTGAACGAAGTTCACAGTTCTAAAAATAAACTAATTCAAGTTCATTTGTCCCATGATTTAGGTGACAAAGCTAAGATCATGTATTTAGTTGTGACTGCTTTGGTCACCTTAAT
This sequence comes from Hippoglossus stenolepis, assembly GCF_022539355.2. Taxonomy (NCBI): domain Eukaryota; kingdom Metazoa; phylum Chordata; class Actinopteri; order Pleuronectiformes; family Pleuronectidae; genus Hippoglossus; species Hippoglossus stenolepis. Next base: position 31,714,044 of record NC_061483.1, on the reverse strand, counting down.
ACTGAGTCCTGACTGTGTGCGTCACGTCTCATGCAGCCTTACACTCCAACTCTGGAGCGAATCAAACAAACACTAAGTTACTTCATGTACTTATCATGTCCTAAAAACTTGTGTTTACTAGTTAAAATGAGAGCAGGTCAGCAGGAGTGTGGAGAGAGGACACAGGAAACTCAAGCATGGTACAAACCAACCTTCTGATCATTGAGCAGCTGTGGACTGTTGGGGAAACTCTGTAATTTCCATCTGATCTTCAACAAAGTCCTTTTCTGGCTGCTTCATGTTGACACTCCTCTCATCTCACTATGTGTGTCACTCAGAGCGAGTGAGTGGGGGCAGAGCCCCGGTGCCTGTGTGTGTATGTGGAACATTTTCGCCGCTAATGTTTACGTTCATCATATGTAAACTGATTTGTTCAGTTCAGCATTCACAAAACATATCAACGTGTTCATGCGCAACACTGCACGAGATCAATATATTTTAACAATGAACCCCTCTGTTTTTGTAATGCTTGCTCCTTCAATAGTCGCCTCCTTTTATATTCACAGCCAGATAATTTCGGTTGTGTAGACACGCTGCAGTAACTTCTCAATGGTCTGAAATAAGGTTAAATAAAGTTAAATTGAATTGACCACTGGCTCTTGAGAGCTGGGGGTGGGAGGCGTTGACACGCGGGGGATGAAGGCCTGACCGAAATGAGATCTCCTTTTCCAGAGCCAGAAAGAGTGGAGGTTGGAACCCATTTGTGCACTGGAATGGGGAGAGTCCGGTGGTGGAACTGGTCAGGTAGTTGTGGGCATACTCCACAGGAAATGCCTGAACCAGGATGAGGAAGTCTGGAAGACCATGCACCACAGGGCCGTCTGCAACTCCTGGTTGACTCGTTCCGTCTGACCATTATATTGGGGTTGGAACCCAGAGGAAAGACTGACTGTGGCCCTCATAAGGGCCCAGAGCGCCAAGAACTCCCTCCAGAACGTGGATGTGAACTGGGGTCCCTGGTCAGAGGCCATGTAGACTAGGAGGCCGTGGAGATGGAAGACATGCGGCAACATGAAATCAGCCATCTCTTTGGTTGAGGGAAGCTTGGGCAGAGTCACGAAGTGTCCATAGGGTGGTGGCGGATCGGTAACAAACTCTGTTTTACTGTATTTCAACAGAGCATCTAAAACAGTAAAACGTGCAGGAGTGAAAAATAGAGTTCATGCGGTGATGTCTGTTTGCCTTTTCTGGCACAAACTATTTATTTTGTAGTTTGATATAATTTATGAAGGTCACATGTCTGTCTTATAGTTCAGGGGGAAACTGAGTTTTTGACAAAAAACAAACATCTCATGAGTAGTTGCAATAAATATTAAGATAAAGATAAGAAAACATTTTAGAACATAATAAAATCACTGTGTCAGTAAAAATACGATCCGATCAAATACCTGAACATTGATGCTGTTAAATGTCTGATGATGATCACATACGTAACGTCCTTCTTGTTCTCATGTGGCGCTTTAACGGCACCGATCCTGGAGAAAAAAATATGCATTAAATGTAGGTCTGCTACTACACATATTAAAGTATTTCTATATTGCTGATGACCTGCATCACATAAAACCCTTCTTTGATCTGTAACAGTTTCAGAGTTTTCGATCAGAATGATATTGTTCTGATATGTTGAGCATCACCGATGGAACACATTGAGTGTTCCGTGGCAAAATAGCGAGACACAGTTTGACAGTGAGGACATTACTCTGGTGAGTGGCATTAGAGACGTCTGGTCCTAGCAGTTGACAAAGAAACTGAATTCACTCAGATGAGAATGTATTTGTTTCATATAGAACATTATTGAATCTATATATTTAATGTAGAAGATGATTAAATCTTTGTTTCATATAGAACATGATTAAGGGGAGACCAGTGGATCTTTAAATAGCCTATCCTGCAGATTGAGCCTCACAATCCTCCAATACCAACTAAGTTTTAAGATTGTGTAAGAATGGCGGTGCCTACATACAGTATAGTAAGACAAGACTAGTTAACCACAAACAATGCAGCGTAAATTGACATGGCAGCATACCTCGGGTTATACCTAACCTCCTTGCATAGTACCAGTAAACCATGAAGATACTCCTGACGTCACAAAGCTACCCTGATGAGCCAGTAACATTGCTTCGTAGTTAAGGCCAGGAAAACAAAACAAACAATTTGGTGAATGAGAGTAACATGCTAACATCTAGAGCTAGCAAAGGCAGACAAGTGAATGGTTGTAAAGGGACTAACTAAGTAATGGTTACATCTGGGTGATTATGCTGGGGAGACATTAGAGGTTAGGCAGCTCAAAAAGTCATATGAAGCACAGGTCTAATACACTTTGGAGATAATAAATAATAAAGACCCTTGAGCTGAACTTAATTTGTCTGTGTTGATTCTGTTACACCTGAGAAACCTGAACAACATAAAAAAATGGCTTCTCCCTTTCCCATCTCCCAAGGATGTTCAGTATTCAGGGTAATCACAGCCGAAACAACAATCAAAACGATATGTTATCAATCCCCACTAACTTACCTAAGAGAAAACTAAAAGAAAATCGAGTTGATCATACTTGCTTTGTACAATTATTTACAGAAACAGAACAGGATACTCAGATCCACTAAATCCACTAAAAAAGCTATCAAACAACAAGACATGGTCAGTGGCAGTTCGGGAGAAAGAGAAGCAAGAAAGAGAGAGCTGACATTTTTTTAAGTTGGCGCCATCAATTTCTAGTCCAATCTCCAGCCGCTAAAGCCTGGAAGAGAGCAGAGGACAGGTAAACAGCACAATTTATATACAGCTTACACATGGGGTCAGAAGTGAACGAACAAGACGTGGATCATGGCGAAGTGTAACCTTCTTGTAGTGATAAATAATTGATATGACAGTTAAATTCCAATCTGCTTCACCATATATGTCCAGAATAAACGGGACGGCTCCATAAATAGACAATTTATTAATTTCTCACAAATGGTAAAAAATACTGAAAGAAACCGTACCAATTGTGAATTAAAGCTACAAAGTAGCAAGGTTGGAAAAGTGCAAAGTATGGGGCACTGTGTGAATGATGTTTTTTATTAAAAGCGTTGCATATAAAAGTGTTGTATGAATGTTTGTGTGAATGGGTGAATATGACTTGAACTGTAAAGCCCTTTAAGTAGTAGCTCAACAAACCAGTCCATTTACAGACACAGATTTCTTGATTTTTGTAGCAGGATGTTCTCATATATTTTGCCTATTTATGAATCTGATGCTATTAATCCTATATTCATATCTATAACACATAAAAAAAATTTCATTCAAAAGTATTATGGTTCACCTGAGTAAAAAGGAAAGAGTAGGCCTTTGAATCAAAACAGAACATAAGATGCAGTACTGGGGCAAGGTCTCAGTAGTTCTTACATCAATAGACATGTCACAACACAAAACCACAGTGTCTCTATTTAGTAATTTCTTGGTCTCATCTTGAAATATGATGAAAATATGTTGCAGCAAGCTCACACGAGTGTGGTCTATAATACAAGGCAATGACATAAAACATTACCCATGAATCCTGAAATTAAAATGTATTATCAAGTCAGATTTATTTGTGTAGTGCCAAATCACAACATATTATTATATAGTAAATATTTAAGACCTATTTTAAAACGTATATAATTACTCTTTTTTATTACTTTTTATTCACATAAAAATTATGTTACATTCCTTTCGATTTATTTTATATGTAGTTCATAGTTGTTTCGTAAGCTAATTTACTTAATATTAATTAATTTTATAAATATGTGATATAGTACCTATTTTGTTTGTTTCTAGGTATCTACTTACAATTGCACATAGGGATTATTGCCATCACATACTTCAATAGATAACAGCAGATACATATTTAATGTCTTTGCAGTACATTTTAAGTGTTCGTTAGTCTTCATGTCGAGGAGTCTGTCAGAGTAAAGCAGGAAAAGACAGATTCTTATAATAGTTTTTGATGTTCATACTTATTAGCTTGTGTTTTCATTGTTCCTTTTTTTGCAAGACTTTGCAAAACTGTGTGTATACCTACCACATAAGGCAACTGTGTGCAGTTTGGAGAAGTTGTAACACACAAAATAAGCTTTTGCAACTCTTAACGTCTGCTTTTATTCACACTGGGTTTGTGTAAATGTGCAAATCTTATTGTACAACAAACATGAATGGAAATGGAAATAATTTAATTTAATTCATGTTGTAGCCTGTACCTGTAGATGTTTTGTGTATCTCAGTTCAGTTGTGCGCTACATGAAATTAAGGCTTTATATTTTTACAGGTCAGGTGTAATGTTCAATATGTGCTTTAATGATATTGACAAGTAAATCATTTTATTGTTGAATGCCTAAACTTTTCTGAGCTTTCATTGGTAGTAAATCAGAGGAGGTTAGCTCCATGATATACCCTAATTCACAAAGCCACATCACGGATATTGGAAAGGATGTGGCGTTCCACCAATCTTGATTCCTGGAAAGATAGTCTGATAACTTACAAGAAAGCCTTCCAAGATGCTATATTCATCATTAAAATAAGAAAATGATAACAACCCCAGGTTCCTCTTTAGCACTGTAGCCAGGCTGACAGAGAGTTAGAAAAATTCCCCATGTCCCCCCAAGAAGAGCACAGCTACACTGTCCATTGCATAATAATAATAATAATATTACATTTTATTTATAGAGCACAGTACTCAAATACACTTTACAAACGTTAAAATTAACATAAAAAGCTACATACTAAAAACATAGAGCACACAACATACATCACACATTAAAAGCAGTTGTGAAAAGGTGAGTTTTGATTTGTGATTTGAACATTGTGAGATTGGTGCAGTCTCGGATGTGTTTGGGATGAGAGTTCCAGAGGGAGGGGGCAGCTACGGAGAAGGCTCTGTCGCCCCAGGTCCGGTGCTTGGTCCTGAGTGGATGAGGCAGGAGGTTAGCATCAGAGGAGCGGAGCCGACGGGATGGAGTGTGGAGGTGGAGCAGGTCGGTGAGGTAGGAGGGTCCTCATTATGGAGGGCTTTATGAGTGAGGAGAAGGACTTTGTACTGGATGTGTTGTGGGACGGGGAGCCAGTGGAGATAAACCTTGGAACTAACTGTAGCACCAGATTCATATTTAGACAAAATTTCTACAATATATCTTTCTGAGCTGACTTAATTAGTCCTTTCATCTAAACAATCCAAGAAGTTTTTCTTTTAATCATCAGTTCTACTGTATATTAAATCAGATTAACTATCTATGTACCACAGGCTTTTAAGGTAGCAGTAATTAAACCGCTGCTTAAGATGCCCACTCTTGACCCAGATGTTTTAGCTAAATATAAACATATATCAAACCTTCCCTTCATTTCTAAAATCCTTGAATAATCTGCAGCTAACTTGTGATTACTTTCACTAAAAATGGTCTGCTTGATAACTTTCAATCAGGATTTAGTATCCATCACAGTAAAGAAACAGCCTTATTATAAGTTACCAATAATTCTTTCATGGCCCCAGTCAATGAACGTGTCTCTATACTTATATCCAGGAGGACATATTTCTTAGTGCTGCATTTGACACCATAGGTCACAAGATTCTGTTAGAGACTCAAACAACATGTAGGGAGTAAACACTAGGCTGGTTTAAATTGCATGTATCAGGTAGATTACAATTTGTTAATGTTAACAATGACTCCTCCATGCACACAGCAGTTAGTAATGGAGTTCCAAAATTCTGCATTAGCTTGGCCTCCAGGTCTACCTCGGAGCTTTTTTTTACTAGGACATTTGACTCACACAAAACTGTCTCTAGGACAGCCTTCTTCCACTTGCAAAATATAATGAAAATTAAAAACATTCTGAGAAATCAGCCCATGCTTTTGTTCTCTTGACTAGATTATTGTAATTCTTTGGTCCAAAATGCCAAAATGCAGATGGCAGCCCATAACAGGTCTGGTTCTGCCAGAGGTTTTTTCCCTCAACAGTCACCAAACGTGCTGCTCATTGTTGGAACAAATTAGCAATTTATTAGATGTGAGATTTTAATGCTGTAATGAATGGTGTTATTCATTAAGAAATCATTTTTTAATTCAATTTCATTGCACCGATTATTTGTGATAGTATGAAAAACGTATTAATGAGTTACAGTTTCCGATAAGCATAAGTAATCTGCATGTATAATTTATATGATAAGTATTTAAGGTCGTTTGTTTTAGAAAGTGAGATGTTGTGATTTACTATAAAGCATCTCTGGGTGCTATATAAAAATTGTGAAAGTGCTCAATCAATTGAGAGATGCACACAAAATGTGCAGACCCAGACCAGTTCATGGCCAGGGGGGTATGTTGGAGCTCAGGTGTGTTTCTGCCCTTCACATACCATATCGTATCAAAATTAGATTGAGGATGATACCATACTGGTATTTTAAAAACGTGCTAAAAAAAAGTTTGCAAGTTGTTGATGCAAAACTATTTGTCAGTGTGTAGGCTACAGTACAACATACACTTCCAATATCATCAAAACAAAAAAGAGACTCAAAATCTTCTTTGCCTTTTGAACTTTCCTCGTCTGAGTCTTGCAATTGAGTCCTGTTTTGTTGAGTAAACAAGCTACCCCATATGGTATGTTTATAATGTTAATAATGAATAAACATACATATACATCATACATAATCATAATAATATACAATCCCTCTCTTTGTAGTATCCTTATCTTTTATCCTTCACCAACTGAAACCAGAACCACTCATTATGTCCCAGGTGGTGTTATCGTCCACTTGTCCTATAAAGTAAATAAATAACTGAAAAAAGAAAAGCAAACAAGAGAAAACCAACACAAATCTCTAAGTTGGTATTAGTAAATGTAGTAGTCATGTTTTGTCTGTAGTGCTTATAATAGTATATATTATACAGTACTAAATACTGAGGAGACTTCAAATTTCTTTCTAATGGTTATTGTCTTTTTCATCTTTAAATAATAACATTTCTTTTATCCTGTGTAGTAGTGTGTAATGGTATTTGAACTGATTTGCAATATATCTTAAAATATTAAATTGAAATGTCCATGTGCAAAACACTGAACTCCCAAATTGCCCGTGATGGATCTGGCGTCCCTTTGTGAATGATCTGTGGTAGAAAAAAATGCTGCATGTAGAAGCACTGTATGAATGTATGTGTGAATGGGTAAATGTGACCGTCTATCCAAATCCCAGCTGACATTGAGTAAGTGAATGTGACTTAGTAGTGTAATGTAAAGTGCTAAATCACTGCAGTCCATTTACCATTAACTGACCATAATATTGCTTGTTAAATTTCATTACCTCCAGGTTAAATCAAGTGAATGAGTAGGACAGGCAGATTCATCCATTTATTCAAGTCAAATTTGATATTATTGTGTCAGGATTGAAATTTCTTTAAACATCGTTAATTTACTGTCACAGTCATGTTTTTGTGTTTCCATTTTACTTTTCCCCATCTGACTTTGATAACCTTAATCACTGAATATTCAAGAAATATTGTTAAACAAAGGAGGTAAAAAGCAGCATTTAGCTTATTAATTGTTGAATTTGAGCTTTTAATATCAGTGAATGCTGTTCACAAAGACAAACAGCAGAAGATAACGTCCACGTCTTACACAAACCAAAGTCTGTCTTAAGTAATAACTGCCGCTTCCAGTTGAGGTAAATTTGTCAATATGTCTGTTGAGCAGTTGACTGGTCTTCCCACCTATATATGTTTGAACACTCCTTCCAATGAGCATTTTCTTGGTGCGCAGCTGCTGTCTACAACCAGCCATGATACTCCAGACTGCTGTTCTCAGTGTGTTCCTCTGCTCTGTCTACAGCTTCACTATACAGGTAAGCATTATAAATGTGTCCCTATGAATATGGACAGATCAAGAGTTTATCTTTTCATCAGAATTCAATTTAAAGTGATGTGCAATCCTTGTAATATCTTGCCAAATTCAGGTTTCGTTAAAGGTTCAGTGCGTCAAATTTTGTAGAGAGGAGTATTTAAATATGAAGGGCCCATTCTAGGATAAAGAAAACAACAATTTGTACAATTTACATGATTACACACTAGTGAAAACATCACTAGGATTATTTTATATTCCATTTCTGCCAGTAGATCCCTTTCAGCTAAATTATACATACTGGACCTAATTATGTATATACACTACATATATTTATGTAGTATGTATATAGCTCAAATAATAAGCTGACTTATCTCTTAGCTGTAAGGAAATTGACTTTGAAAAAATAAATGACATTTTATTTTATACCTATTTGCAGAGTTCATTACAATCTATTCCGATGCCAGAGTGTAAACAATAGAAAGGAGAAAAACATTCACACCATGCCCCGTGTTCCTTGCACATTATGTATACAGGACCTGCACTTCCCATATGATTTTGAAATTCGATTTCTGTGGAAACTTAACTGTCTGAACCTATTTCTGATAATATCACCTTGGTTCCTCCGTCACTAATCCATATCTAACAAATGTTTACACTGCCTTGTTATAGGCTTCACTTGAAAAGACAGATGAATACTCTGGTAAGACTTGGCTACTTTTCATAACTAAAGTACTAGTTTTGTGTAATGCAACTGATACACAAACAAACTGTTTTTTTCCACAGGCAACACCATTACAGATGATGACTTCAGCGTTTCCACACTGTTAGAGAAGGCCAATTCTAATATTGGTATGTTCGTGTCCACTGCATGTCAACCGGCATACTGTATGTACTGTATGTATATTGAGAACCTGACAAAAACAATCAAACCATAAAAAATAGTACAAAATATTCATTAAGAGTAGCATAATGCTGGTATTACACACTTTGAAGTATACAGTAGAGATACTTTCAAATAGAACCCTCTGTGTGGAGCTTGTTTCAGACCCAGATATGATCTGCCCTTAACACATCACAGATGTCAAGACAATGAAATATAGAACACAAAAAAAGATCATCCTTTTGTGGTTTTGCAGGAAAGAACTTGGATGAGCCTCTGGTGATGTTTGGAGACATAGCAGTGCCGACAGGTCTAGAAAATGCTGATCCCTGCACAGCACGCGGCTGCCTGTGGCCTAAATCCTCTGATGGCAAAGTCTATGTACCATACCGCATCTCAAGACAATACTGTAAGTTTCTGTAAATATGAAGGACTTTTCTTTTGTTTCTGTAGCAGTGAATACAACTGACTAATATTAAAGAATCACATAATAATAGCAGTACTATTAAGGTTGTGGTAGCAGTAAATATCTGGCTAGTAGCAGTCGCTGTAGCAGCTATATTGTAAAAGTATTAGTTGTAATGCTAGTGATGGTAGTACTTACTTCATATTATTACTGGTAGTAATAGTTGTAGTAGGCTAGTATTAGTTGCAATAACATTATTAACAGCAATATAAATAGTGACTACAGTAGTAGTTGTAGCAATAGTGCTGTTGCAAGGCAGCAGAAGCAGCAATAGAAATAGTAGCAATGGTAGCAGTGGTATAGTGGTTATAATGCAATAATAGCAGTTAGTATTAGTACTATGTATTCTAGAAGTGATGGTATTTTACTGCTAAACACATTGTATTTATTATGATGATAGAATGAATGCAAGTCACTAAACTTATTTTTTTACTCTTTAGCCCAAGGAGAGAGAGATACCATTATTGGTGCTCTGAACTCATTTGCTCAGTCTACCTGCATCCGATTCACTCGCTTCCAGAGGCAGAGGGACTTTGTGGACATCAAGTCTCTGTCAGGGTATTGACCACACAGTACACTTACCACATATGCATACATGACTGCACTTATAGACCCTATTAACACCCAGAGCTGACAGGTGGCTCAGGTCAAAGGACACAGTGTGGGATGTTCTCAAAGGGTCCTCTTTTTATTTACTGTTCACACTCAGGTGTTACTCATATATTGGGCGTCGTGGTCGTGGCCAGCCGGTGTCTTTGAGTCGCCGGGGCTGTGTCTACCGCTCAGTTGTCCAACATGAGCTGCTTCATGCCCTGGGCTTCAACCATGAGCAGACCCGTTCTGACAGGGATGACCACGTTCGCATCCAGTTGCAGAACGTAATTCGAGGTGGGTCATGTTCATCAACTATTTGAAATTGTTTTTCATTATGCAGAGTACAACGCATACAATATATAAATACAACTATCATGCTTCATACTTATTTCAGCAGGTAAATGTATATGTGAAATATCTGTAGAATTACTGTAGCAAGCATGGACAGAAATGATGACATACCTAATTTCCTGCAGATTTAAGTCACAGGTCTGACAAACTATAATGAAAACAGAGATGTATTATGATTGTCCTTCGGATCCCCTGCAGGAATGGAGCACAATTTCAGGAAGATCCAAACAAGGAACCTTGGTACTCCCTATGACTACAACTCTATCATGCACTATTCAAGGTAACATCTTAGTTCTCCCTCTGAACCTACTAATAATATACATAATACAATGCAATTATGAAATCATGTGATATATACAGTATAGCACAACTAAACATTATATAGTCTCTTAAGATAGCACTAAAAGCACTTTTATAGTTCAGTTTTGCCATTTACCCATTAGGACACATTCATGCATTGCATCTATTTGCAGCACTTTCTCTGTCACAGATAACTTTGGGGTTTGCCCAAAGACACTTTGGCATGTGGAATGGGGAAGATGGTGATCTAACTTTCTAATCTTCTGTTTAGTGGACAACACACTCTCCCCCGAGCCACCGCTGCCCATTGAACACGATGCTAGATCCCTAAGTCCAGTAACAGTTTCACTGTAAATACGACAAAGGTTACATTCATTCAATTTAATTCACAACATAAATTATCTCAGGGCACTAAACACAGTAAGGTCAAGACCTTATATATGAATACTGTCTTAAGATAGATTCAAAATAAATATGAACCTAGAATTTGACCACAACCTTTGTCTGGAATCTGGTCACTGCATATTTTAACAAAATCAGTTCAAATATTTTTTATCTTTAAAGTGTCATATTTTTAAGACCGCATTTACTGATTGGCTTCATGCTTACAACAAGCTGTAAAAACACATTATATATTATCACCATATAAAGTTGTAAAGTATTGATGGACTACTCTACGCCAATAAAATAGCTGACTCATTAGCTGTCAAATGCTTCACTATATTCACCAGCTGCTCTCTGACTGTGAGTTTAGCAGCTGCTGCTATTTTTTTTAGCAGGAGTTGAGACAAAAACAGAGGTAAAAGGAGAGTGACCGCTGATATTTTAATTATGAAGTGGACACATGACCAATTGGGATGTATGGTGAACTGTTGAAACCTCTCATCATGACTGTGGTTTTGCACTATAGGTATGCTTTCTCCAGGAACAGGGAGCCAACCATCATTCCAATCCCTGACAGCAATGTAGCCATTGGCAGGGCCAGCCAGATGAGTCCCACTGACATCATTCGAGTGAACCGCCTCTATCAATGCAGTACGTAACATTTTTATGCATTTAACCGACTACCCCACTTTCTCATACTCTCTCCCTACTGTACTGACTAAATGAACAGACTTGTGAACACAGACCTATTTACCATATGCACATGGTAGCAGTGCCATAAAGAAACCAAGCAGCTTTTACAGTTTTGCTGCCTTTTCATTGCCGATTCAGCTGTCTCTAGACCTGGTGTGCAACCTGTGCAGAGAGACCATTTGAAATTGAAGTAAGTGGGTTCAGAAAAATATGTATATTAAGTTTTCAGATTGAAGTTTCCACCCCTTTATTCTGTACAGATACAGCTACAGACAGGACACAGGAAGTTAATGACATCAACTTATTGATATGCAGCGAAGGGATAGTTCACTGAAAAATGAAAATTCACTCATTATCTAATCACCACTATGCCGATGGAGGGGTGGGTGAAGTGTTTGAGTCCACAAAACACTTCTGGAGTCTCAGGGGAAAACTTTGTTGTAGCCGAATCCAATACAATTGAAGTAGCTGGTGACATCTTCTTCAAATTTAATATAACAACAGTAAAAACATGCCTCCATACTGCTCGTGTGGTGTCATCCAAGTGTCCGCAAGCCCCGACATTCATATTCGACTCGAAATGAGGTCATTCACTTTGATTAGTAAGAACTGTTAAGCAATCCCTCATGATGAAATGCACTAAAATGTGTAAAACAATTTTAACAAAAAAGCTGCAAAGCTTAACCACTCTCAGAACAAAATGATGATTATTTTCTTGCATTAAGAAACATTACTTGTTACATATAACTTGAGAACCTTAAAAATCAAACTGTATCCACACGCCTATTTGCATTTGCCGGGTCACCGTTTGCTGTCTATCACTGTCTCAACCACTGAGTGTAGCCAACAATTTGTATGTGAATGTGTGTGTGTGTGCAAATTTTTTGTGACCTCTTCAGGATCTCTTCCAGCACAAAGCTTGTCTCCTGTGTGTGTGTGTGTGTGTGTGTGTGTGTGTGTGTGTGTGTGTGTGTGTGTGTGTGTGTGTGTGTGTGTGTGTGTACTTAAGCATATTTATAAAAATCTCTTTTTTCCAACAGGAAATGAAGCGTAAATGAAGACTGATGCAGCTTTTATCTACAAGCAAACAGTGAAGTTTGTGCTTGATGAACATGCTTTGAGTCAGAATACGATCTAATCATAGCTTTTGTGCTGTCGCAATAACAAATGAAGAGTAGCAGCTTTCCAGTGTTACCATTATATTTACCCTTAAATGAAAAACTGCTAGCCAGCTTGATTGAATGCTAAAAATGATTAAAGAGGCATATTCACATATCTTAACCATCTCAGCCTGTTTCTGTGTGCCACTACATGTTAACCTTGAATGATAAAGGTGATGTTCCAGTATTTGACTCCACAGAAAAAAGATAAACATTTATCTTGAAGTGGAACTTTAAAGAGTAAACTATTGCAGATCAGCGTTATTGACATTTTCTGTTATTCTCACATTGTGGCCCTTCATGAACAGGGCCAAGCGTAGCTATTTGGTACACAAACACAGGTGATTAAACATGGCACGTTTATTGATAAGCCTTTTTCTGGCCTTGCTGGATGCCAGATTCAGCAAACAGAGTATGTCCCCATAAACAAACACACCTGTTAGAACAAGTCACTTTTCAATTCTTTTTTGTCTGCTTTAATAAAACACAATAATCACAATCATCTATTCATTCATAACACCACCAGATTTTCTAGCATGATGTCACATTTAATATTGACACTATAAGACTGCACAAAGTTGAGCCAAACTTTGAGGATGTTACATGTGTATTGGTGACCTCGATACTTTATAACTTGTCAGGACTTTACATGCACAAAAAGTATGACATACTAAAGGAAATTGGGATATTAGTCACATTGTCATTATTAATATCATTTTTCATGGATTTTCATTCCAGAATGATATAAGACACTAGGGTTGTCTGTGAAAAAAACTTGAGGTATTACATAAGATACAGTGTGGTTACATTTTTAACAGAATTCAATAGAGAAAACATGGAGGATACACTGGAAACAAACTGCTGTTGATGGTGGCATTCTGTCACCACCTCCTGTCTTTATTTTATAATAAATAAATAATCTTTACCATAAAGAAATTTTCAATATCCACATTAGTGCTTCAAAAGGCAGTATTTAAATCAAATAAGTCATAAAATCATCAGATTTAAAATACAATTAAATTAAAAGAAACTTAAATTCAAGCATGATTGAAATTAATGAGTCAGCCGACTTAATTTCCACTACCAGATTGTTAAAGAGCCTTGGAACCCTGATAGTAAACACTCCGTCTCCTATAGTTTTCTTTTTTTACCTTTTTTTGGGACAGATAGAGGCTTCTGCTTGAGGATGTCAAGATATGAACTGGTGAGTAGGATACTAAAAGATGTATAATATGGAGACAGGCATTGAAGAGCCTTCAAATGTATCAGTAGGATCTTAAACTAATTACTTATATTACATTACATTACATTTCATTTAGCTGACGCTTTTATCCAAAGTGCATTCAATACAATAAGTGCATTCAACCATGAGGGTACAAACCCAGAACAACAAGAATAGAGAAAGTACAATTTCTTCAAAAAAGCAAAACTAAAAAGTGCAAAGTAAGTGCCATTTTAAGTACTACTAAATTGTTAGTTTTAAAAATGTTATTCAAGGTATAGTCGGTGGAGATGTGTTTTTAGTTTGCGGCGGAAGATGTGTAAACTTTCTGCTGTCCTGATGTCATTGGGGAGCTCATTCCACCATTTAGGAGCCAGGACAGCAAACAGTCGTGATTTTGATGAGTGTTTAGCTCGCAGTGAGGGAGCAACAAGCCGATTGGCCGAAGCAGAGCGGAGTGAACGGGCTGGGGTGTAACGTTTGACCATGTCCTGGATGTAGACTGGACCCGATCCGTTCGCAGCACGGTACGCAAGTACTAATGTTTTGAAACGGATGCGGGCAGCCACCGGTAACCAGTGAAGGGAGCGGAGAAGTGTGAGTGAATTCAGGTTGGTTAAAGACCAGACGAGCTGCTGCATTCTGAATGAGCTGCAGAGGTCGGATGGCACTAGCAGGTAGACCAGCCAGGAGGGAGTTACAATAGTCTAGGCGTGAGAGGACCAGAGCCTGGACCAGAACCTGCACCGCCTTCTGAGTGAGAAGGGGGCGTATTCTCCTGATGTTGTACAGATGAATCTACACGAATGTGTTGTTACAGTAATGTTGGCAGTGAGGGAGAGTTGACTGTCGAGTGTCACACCCAGGTTCCTAGCAGTCTGGGTGGGGGCTAACACGCAGTTGTCAAAGTTAATAGTCAGGTCGTGGGTGGGAGAGCCTTTCCCTGGAAGGAAAAGTAGTTCATTCTTGTCAAGGTTAATTTTCAGGTGGTGTGCAGGCATCCACTGAGAGATGTCAGTCAGACAGGCAGAGATTCGTGCTGCTACTTGTGTTTCAGATTGGGGAAAAGAGAGAATTAGTTGGGTGTCATCAGCATAGCTATGGTAGGAAAAGCCATGTGAGTGAATGACAGAGCCGAGAGAGTTGGTGTACAGAGAGAAGAGGAGGGGACCCAGGACGGAACCTTGAGGGACCCCAGTAGTGAGAGGACAAGGTTCAGACACAGATCCTCTCCATGTTACCCGATAAGTGCGGTCGTTGAGGTAGGATGAGAGCAGGGAGAGAGCAGAGCCTGAGACACCCAGGTCCTGAAGGGAGGAAATAAGGATCTGGTGGTTCACTGTGTCAAATGCAGCAGAGAGGTCTAGAAGGATAAGGACAGAGGAGAGAGAGGCGGCTCTAGCAGTGTGAAGTTGCTCAGAGACAGCAAGGAGGGCAGTCTCAGTTGAGTGGCCTGCCCCGAAACCAGACTGATGAGGGTCAAGAAGGTTATTATGGTGGAGATAGGAGGAGAGTTGATTAAAGATAGCTCGCTCGAGAGTTTTGGAAAGAAAGGGAAGAAGAGAGACAGGTCTGTAGTTGTTTACTTCAGAGGGGTCGAGGGTGGGTTTCTTCAGGAGAGGATTTACTCTTGCCTCCTTCAGAGAGTTAGGGAAACAGCCAGTTGACAGGGAAGTGTTGATAAGATGGGTGAGAAAAGGAAGAAGATCAGGAGCAATAGACTGGAGAATGTGAGATGGGATGGGGTCAAGGGGGCAGGTGGTCGGGCGGGCGGAGGTTACCAAGGTAAGAACTTGATTGGGAGACAGGGGGGTGAAAGAGGAAAGCGAAGGGGATGAAGATGAAGTTGATGGAAATGTAGTTATAGAAGGTGGATTCGAAAATGAGGAGCTTATGTCATTACTTATATAAACTGGGGGCCAGTGTTAAGAGCTGGATTGATGTGATCATGTTTCAGAGTTCTGTCCAGTTTTGAGTCGTTCAATAGATTTTTGGTTAAGGCAGGAAAAGAGGCTGATTTTTAAAACTTGAGTTACTGTCAAACAAGAAGCAAAGATTCCTTGCAACTGCCTTTATGTGTTTTACTAGGGAACCATGTGGTATAATTTGTTTTGCCTTTTGCTGTAATACTATGTATTTCCGTTTTGCCTGAGTTAAGCTGATATTTTTAGACATCAAGTTTTTAACATCACATCAGCGTCACCAGCTATTGAAAGGTCATTAGTAACCTTCAGCAGGGTAGTCTCAATGCTATGGTACTTCCAGAACACAGATTGAAACTGAAAAAAAGTTGATCTGATAATATATTTTGATACTATGGAGTGATATGATCCGCTTCCTTGGATGCTGAGGACTCAAGCAGCAGCATTTTGAATTAGCTGCAGCTTTTTGATCTGAACACACCATTACAATAGTCAAGTGACATGATGACATTCTGCAGTGCTAAAAAAGCAACTGCAACTGCATGCATTGTGTAGCAACACCAGAATGCATTACATTTAGTACTGAATCTTTTCTCATGAATGTTGTAAATATTGTTATTTTGTTGACATGGGCAGAAGATGTCACAATTTGTTAAGCCCTATGTGACAAATTGGATTATTTGATTGATTGATTGATTTAGAATGAGGGAGGGATCTAGCCCTGTTTTTTTAACAGTCGGTTCTATCAATCAACCAATCAATTTGGCTCTGAAACATTGTTCAGAATTTGGAGACACTTTGCTTTTTAAGTGCACATTGAGAGAGAAGGAAGTATTAAGGAGTATTGAGAGGTGGTGATTCACAGATAATAGCAATAATTTGTGATACAGGCATGTTCAGTAATTCCACAGTGGATATTTTTACACCCAGACTAAGTACAAGGTATGTCCACAGTAATGTGTTTATCCACACACATTCTGCTTAAAAGATGTAGTAATCTATAAGTAGTTTGCAGGATAGATATTTTGATTAATCCCTGAGAACAATCCTGTCATGATTTTAAACAAGAAAATATAAAAATCCATGGGCTTGTAATTACGAGGTGCCAGAAGGTTTTTGAGTGTGATAAGTGACAGTAAATATGGTTGGATGGGGACTGCCACATTTACGAGGGATAACTTCAAAGGATAAAAATTGGTCTCAAGGTGATTGGGTCTCATTCGCCAACTGGTCTTAAGAAGGAATTTCTTCTTCAAACCCACTTATGCAGTTTTTACGAAGATTCTGACCTTCACCAATGTTTTCTTATCTGTGATTGGTTCTTATGTAAGAACAGGATCTATGGACAATGAAGAGCACTTATGCACACTTGACAACTGAAATGCTTGTGTAAAAAAATCAGTTATTGTGTTATTTACTTTCTACAGTTGTATAGTAAGATTTAAATTACCACTATATTTTATCATTTGTATCTTAAAAAAAGACATACAGTGCATATGATGTTGTTTTTAAACGCATGGAGATGTTCAGGAGAAAAACACACAGAATATTTGGTCTATACTGCAAAAGATAACACTTTAAAAATATTTTTGAAAGATGTTCTCATGAACATATTTAAGAGAAGAATATCACAAAAATAGAATATTACAAAAATTGTCACCCATCTTTTGGTTTTACACACTGGTGTTTTTTTGTTCTGTTCTGCGATTCGTCTTTTGGCATCAACTTAGATGTCAAACCATGACACGCGCCTGTCAATTTAGAATGCTTCTGATTCACAAACATACGCAAGGTGTGTCCTGATTTTGCAGTGATTTCGCGCACGTACTTATTTTGTGCAGAGAGTAGGAACATTTCTGGGCACATATTAGTGAATGAGGCCCACTATCTCAAAAGTCTACACCCATCTTTTGACTTTATCCTTAGCTACATCACTTTTTTTTTTATTTGTCAGATCCATTAGCATTGTTCTTAATTGCAAACATTCATCTACCCCCACTGCTTTCTTATCCTTAGACGGGTTGATTTGTGTCATTTTCTCTCAGTGATTGCATTTCATCATCCTTAACCCATTCCTCTGAGTTAGATGAGTTTACAGCTTCCCTGTATGGTTGTGGGGCATTTCACATTAATCTGTAAAAAAGAATCTGTCAGTCAGCACCGAGGACATATTCATTCAAATTACTTGGTTTCCTTCTTACTCTAGAATGATATTTCGTAGGCTCATGATTGGCCTCACCTGTCTGTGCTGGGCTGCTCACCTCAGGCATATGTGAGGGTTAACAGCTAGGAGTTAGAGCACCACCCTGGTAGGTGGGATTGGAGAGCTCCCCGCCTTTATAACGACAGGTGCGGGCAATTACTGCCTCTTTGTCGGATGCCTGGTAGATGGGGACTGCTGTGTTTGTGCAGGTAAGGGAGACTGGGAGAAAAATGTTTTATTTACCCGCTTGAAATCTAATGAGGTGTCTTGTACATTCAGTTGGGTGGCTGTGTCTCGACCCAGATTTCTGTGGCCCCATGGTTGAGTGACGATTCAGGGTTCGCCTCTCCCCTGTTTGAGCCACAGTACAGAGTCAGCCATCCATGGTCGCTGTAAAGTAGGTCCCCATATTGAGCAAGGTAATATTTAATAGCAACGTAAAGGTTGATCCCCTCTAATGTATTTGGTTGCAATTTGATGAATGACCTTGTCTCCCCCTCTCTGCAGATTAAGGGCCAGACTGCTGTTTTGCCTAATTCCAGTGTTGTCTGTCCACTGGTTTCTGCGTTGGTTTTATGCTGTCGGTCCGACATCTCATGCATCTCATTCCTGATGGACTGTTCAACCTTAATCGTATTGATTGTTGTTTTTAAATATTTTATTCTGACCCTGAACCAACTGACTCAACTTTTTCCTTGTTTTAGGCAGCTGGACGACCTACGGGGAGTAGTTGTGGGATTCACCTTGTGCTATCAGCCAGCTCCAAGCAGTGTGGAGGTCTGGAACTTGTCATCGAACTTCTTAAACTTGCCAATATTCATTATGATATGCGAAGTTGCCCCGTATTCACCCTCAGACCTGTCAACCTAATGCCTGGCGGGATCTCTGTGTCACTGCCGCTCATCCGAAATGCATATTCCTTGCTGCTCACCTCTTTTTGTGCATCGTCTTATCCTTTGTGTCCTCTTAGACCACATCTGAAGCTAACTGCCCGCACTCTCAGGCCCACCATCACTTGAACTTGCCAAAAGGCATCTTGAGCGTGGCTGCACTCGCACGCAAAAACGAATAAAAAACCCTTTTAACAGGGTAAAAAGAACGTAGAAACCTCAGAGAGAGCCACATGTGAGGGATCCTTCTCCCAGGACGGACAGAAGTGCAATAGATGTCAAGTGTAAAGGAAAACATCAGAAAGATAAGGGTATTTGTAGCATTGATTAGGATAAACACTTTGTAACATAATGGAAGGTAAATGAATTGATGGAATATTGTAAGTAATGGTCGAGTATCTGAGGAGACATATTTTATATCAAGCAGTCTTGTTATAATCATAGTCCATGGTCAGCAGCCACCACGATCATGATCCACCATCAAGATGCCACTATAGTCCACAGTCATTGTCCACTGCCGCCATCAGGATCCACCATCAGCTGCCACCTCGATCGTGGTCCACCACCATTATCAGATGCCAACATGATACAGGACACTTACATTGATTAATCCAAGCTGCTTTTGTGTGACCCATGAGCCACAAGAAACTGTTACATAAATGTCTTTAATTTTCAAATACCTTCAAACACATGTAAACACATGTACATCACATGTAATGGAATTTATAAATAGCAAGTAAAACATTTGTGTTCTGTCATGATTTTCTTCCAATGAAAATGAATCCAACTACCACCTCTTCTTTCTTTGGGGTACAACGGGCCCAATTTAAGAAAAAATAAAACAAGAAATTAGGGAATCTAACACAAATACAATGTGCACTACATGGTGAAAATTGTGTGTACACCCCTGTTTACATATTTTGTTTATTTTCATGTTAACATAAATCTTTTGTACACACTTTTGTACACACAGGGTTAGGGTAACTTAGGGATGACTCTTCAGACGACAGTTTACCTTCAACTCTGACTCAGACTGTCACCCATAAAGAAAGGATTTTTACAGTTTACTTTGGAGGAACTTGACATTATACCCATTAACATTGATCAGATCTCAACACCAACATCAGAGATGGACCTCACTAAGAATGTCTGTGTCTGAATGGCAAAAAAATCTTCAGCCCAGAAGTCTTTTTTTTTTTTATTTAGAACTACTTTTTACGTACTGAGTCCTGAGAAAGGCCGTTTGTGTGCACACTGCTCGCACACCAGATGCAGTGTTTCACACAGGTTACAAGGACACAGAACCATTTTCAGTGATAAAGGGGTGCTGCTGTGTTTGCACATTATGTTTATTTGTTCTACCTGAACAGTATAAAAACTGTCAGATTGTGACAGTAGGACACTGATTGTCTGTTCAGGTTCTCAGGTAAGACTCACACACCTCCTTTACCACTACACATTATATTGAAATACTGGACCACACATTACCAGAACATATTTCAGGATATGATTTTGTTTCTTTTTTTGTAAGAATTGTGCATAAAGAGAAACTGTGTTTGGATTGCTGTGACTCAGCAAGGTACAGCAAGATGTCCACTTATTGGAGAGTAGCTGGTTTGATAACTGGCTCCTCCATTTTGCATCCAGAAATTTCCTTGGGCAAGACACTGCCCCCAGACAGCTGTGTCTTTGCTCTAGGAGAAATGTAAAGCTTCAGTATTGTAACAAAAAAAAATGATATCGAGTAATAGAACCTGGATTGTTTGTTTTTTATAAAAAACATTGTTTTTATTTTACTTCTCTGTTGTAGATTTATGATTATATTTTGACTTTATCTCCCTCTTTATCTTCTCCCTCCTTTTTCTCTGTGGTTATCATAGGTCTGTTGTAGCCATGTTGGTTTTCTCTTGGTCTCTTTTGGCCTTGCTGCTTGTGTCCTCCTCCTCGGCTGAGGTACAAAACATCACAAACTACCTCATCTCACCAACATATCACATTTGTCAGAGACAAAATCAGTATCTTAGGAGACATTAAGCTAGGAATTGATTTTCATAGACTGTCTGAAATCCAAGTTGACAAAAGTTCAAAACTATTTTTAACCCTAACCCCCCAAAGAGAGAGAGAGAGAGAAAAAAATGGCTCTTTCATTATTAAGAAGTAGCTTTGGTTGCTTTTTGATATTTTTTTCAAACCGCCACCACTAAGCTGAAATATATTGAGCCCCAAAATGTTTTTAATATCAAAAACAAATATTTCTTAAATAAATCATCATTATAAGATACATTTCTTTTTTCAGTATAGAAATTAATATATCAAAAATAGTCCTTTCATTAGTTTATTTTTAATCCATAATGTATGAGTAATATTTCAACTATGAATCGACTGTATTTTCATTAATTGTCACCAAAGCAATTCAACGATGTTTCACCCACTTTAGATGCAGATTAACATATAACAAAGCTTGAGGTTTCAGGACAATATGAGAGGATAGCTTAAGTTAAATTCTGCTTTTGTGAATGTACTTCTGCAACATTTTGCTCTTCTTTTCCATGTCTTTCTTGGCAAGCACAGGATGGTAAGTCGCTCATATTTCATTAAGTTTATATATTAAGAATTATGATGTGTACAGTTCATACAATCTCCCATAAAATGTGTTGTGCAGAGGTTGCTACCATGGAGGAGGACACATCCAGGGAGGTGTCTGTTGGTGAACTGCTGGAGAGAGCCAACAGAGACCGCAGTGAGCACAGCTTTCCATAAACTTAACTCGTGATTCTGTTCAGTCCCCTGGTCAGCATTTCACCATGCCATAGTCGTAATATTGAAGACAAACACATAAAACAATGCTATCACCATATTTTATTGTGTGATTAAAACCTTACACAGAATATAATGAACAATCTGACTGTGTCTTTTGATTCATTTCAAATAAGATCCACAAACAGGCAGAGACACAATTGACCTGTAAAAGTTTAAGGGCCATTCAGTCTGACAAAATAAAACAGTGAAACAAAGGATTCTATATGTTATTCTGTATGTATGTCAAACTCACCTCCAAAACCTTTGTTGGTTTTGCAGCCCCTGATTTTGATGAGCCCACCCTGATCGGAGGAGACATTGCTATCCAGTCTGAAGCTGACAGAAACGCTGACCCCTGCACCTCTAGGGGCTGCCTTTGGAGAAAGTGGACTGATGGGAAGGTCTACATCCCTTTCTACATTACCAATCACTTCTGTAAGCATCAATAGTTTTATTATTTTTATAGGGACAGACACCGTTTACTCACTTATTTGAGTGAGTAAAATGTATAATTAGCATTTACACCAACTGGCTACAACATCAAAACCATTGACAGCTAAAGTGAATAACTGTGATTATCCCATTACAACGACATCTGTCAGGTGGTGGGATGTACAGTATTTGGCAGCAAACAAAAAGTCAGGGTTAATGTGGTAGAAGCAGGAAAAATAGGCAAACAAAACAATCTGAATCTCTGACAAGGGCCATAACGGGAGTGTTAGATGACTGGGTCAGAGGCTCTAGAGCAGGGGTCTTCAACGTCTTTCAGGCCAAGGACCCCCAAACTGATGGAGAGATGGAGCAGGGACCCCCTACTATATATATTGTACAAAATTGTGTTTTATATTAAACTGGGACTAGTACCATGTATAAACATAGCTACCCTGTTATTGTGCATTCAATACTAAGCTATTCAAATAATACACAGGTTCATATATTCATGTTTTTATTATTGTGTGTCGCTGAATGTGTGAATTGCTGACTGAAAGATAACATCTTCTGCCTCCATTTATCTGTTCGCTACAATATGTTGGATTCATGTTAATGTGTATTTAAAGACATTTAAATTTGTGGAAAAAAAATTGGTTGGAAAAAAAAAAAAGATTTAAAGAATATACAAAATTGTCTAATCAACCAAAAATGTTGCGACCCCCCCTGCAGTACCTCCGCAAATGTTCCACTAAATCAAGCCCCCCTTCAGACACTATTTTGCAGAGGCTCAATCACTGCATCCAGGGTTTAGTGCCACCCAGGCTGATTGTATGAACCAGAGTTGATGATGGGTCACTGATGCATTGCTGTGGAAAGGGGGTGTTGCTATGCGAGACTAGCTACACTGTTACAGATCCTCTCAACCTGCCATCCCACCAGCCTCCCGTGAGCAGGCTATCATCATCCGTGGACTGGAGTCCTTTTCTTCAGTTTCCTGCATCCGTTTCAGACCCTACCAGGATGGTGATCATGAGTGGCTGAGCATTGAGTCCAGGAGCGGGTAAGGCTCGGGCTCGGGGTTCACTACATAACACCAAGGTTTAAAGGCACCATAAGGGGAAAAAAATAGATTTTCCCAAGTTGTGTCCTGTTAATTGCTTTATAATTTCTTCTTATATCTGTCTTTTCTATTCCTGTAAGCGGTTTCAAATGTTAAATGACTCATTCTGCTCTCAAGGTCCTATACATTCTGCTTTTCAAATCCAGCGATACTGTAAACGCCAATCAATATCCACAACTGCTTTGTATTTTTAACAGACAAACGTAAATGTGAGGAATCAAACAGCTCTGACAGCTGTTTCATCAAGTCTATTAGTCATCCATGCAGGATTTCAATGAGTTTTTGTATTTGCTTCAACAATTCACATCCTTAAAAATGTGTGATATAACATCTGTCTTGAAGTTTCTGTCTTTCATCTCAGTCCTCCCTTTCACTAACTTTTAATTACTCAGATAAATTACAGAAAGTTCAGGCTTTTAGATGACTAATTTACCTGGGACCAACAATAGATACTAACTGATATTTGCTACATCTGTGCAATAAGGAGATTTTATTTCATAATATCTTTTACGATTATGTTATGTTTCCACAGCTGCTACTCATACGTAGGTCGTCAAGGTGGTGGTCAGACTGTGTCTCTGAGTCGTCAGGGTTGTCTGTACCACAGCACTGTCCAGCATGAGCTGCTCCACGCCCTCGGCTTCAACCATGAACAGACTCGCTCTGACAGAGACAGCTACATTAAGGTGGCCTGGGAAAACATTGTTGATGGTAAGACATTTTTACTATAAACTATAGGCTTTGACTTGTATAAACTAAGAAGTAGTCCAAGAGGCAGAGCTGTTCTAGAGACAGAAATACATGAGCATTGTTTGAGTTAAACTTGACTAATTGGAGAAAACACTCTGAGAACCATTTTGTTATGTGAATGTTAAGCAGTAAAAAATTCTAACATTTAAGAGATGAAGGATATATCTACTGACTTTTTCAAATGCCCAAGATTGGGGTGTGTTATGCAAGTAGTGGCTGATATGGCATGGTGCCTGTAGCCTACAGCAGAGATGAGGAGTCTGGTCTCCCCAATTGTTTCTATCTCGACACTAAAGGCTTCTACTTTGCACTTTCAGTCTTCAGGCCCACCCAGCCCTGAATCAGCTGGCATTAATTGAGGACATTTTTCAGACTTCACGCAGCTCCCTCTGGTCACACTTAAGGCTTTAAACAGCTTTTTTTTCCCACATACACAAAATAACTCAATGCCTGGAAACAAAGTGGTGGAGTTTTAGTTATTTTGGGCTGGTTTTTAGAGCCACTGTCAAGAAATTAAGCTTAATAGAAAATACATGGTGATTATTAAATTATGATTTTATTCATCAAAACATGCATTGGTCGAAGTGTAATTGGGCAAGATACTGAACCCCAAATTTCCCAACTGCTGTGCTGGCAGTGTGTGAGTGATGTTTAATAGAGAAAGTGCTGCACTTTGATGTATGAATATGTGTGTGTGAATGGCAGAAATGTATTGTACATTTTGAGTGATCATCAAGACTAAACATGTGCTGTATAAATACAAACCATTTACCATTAAACTGCAATTTCCTAGTAACTTTGAGTTTACAGTATGTTTTACACACATTGAAAAACTGCTGATTATCTATTGAGCTCCTCAAATCGCCGTACATGTGTGTGACTTGACACATTTTCTATTATCCCTGCAGGCATGGAGTACAACTTTGATAAGATTGACACTTTAAACCAGGGAACTCCTTACGACTACAACTCTGTCATGCAATATGAGAGGTATGAATAATTTCATGTTTGTATCATTAACTTTATTTGGTATATTTAATTTTTCTTTCATTTCCCCTGTAAACCTCCACTGTCTGTATAGACTCTCCTGCACAAGGAGCTATTAATCAGTGACAGCAGGGACAATGCAAATCTGCACCCAAAATAATAAAAAATCGCCAGACTTATCAGTGATTGTTCTTTACAAAATAAATGAACTTGCATTGTGGTATCTATGATTCTCCAGGTACGCCTTCTCCAAGAACAACCGTCCCACTATGGTTCCCATTCCCGACAGCAATGTATCCTTTGGCCAGGCCTCCCAGATGAGCAGGAATGACATTGACCGACTGAACAGGCTGTATGAGTGTTGTAAGTGTTCTGTCGTTTAGCTGGATCACAGATAAATTCACAGTAATGCCACAGTAAAGTTTGTGCTTGTTGTAATCACTTGTCCTCCCTGAAGGTATGAAAAATGCACCTACAATATAGGCATATCTATCATAAGGCTTAAGCAGTCTGGATTTCATGTAAACTATGTGGGAATCTTCTAAAGTCACAGTCTTTTTGGCACAGAAGTCAGTTTATATTACACTGTCCTTGCTAGACAAGACAGAGAGCATCAGCATCAATACACTTTATGTTTCTGATGAAGTGACAACACCCTGTAGCAGCTAGTAGGTAGAATACATGCATCTTTGTGTTTAAAAGGGACACACAGGGAAGATTGGACTAAAAGTACAATAACTTTACAAGTGAATTTCTTGATTTGTCTAACTCAGGCTGTTGGAGCTCTACATAAGCTTGAAAGATTAACCCCCATTACTACAACTGAACATTTTTTTTAGTTGAAGCACTTCCCTTCAAAAACATTCACCTAATAACATGTATTTCCTTTGCAGAAACTGCATGTGACCTTTGACCTGCTGCCTTGATGACATCAAAGCAGATGAAGGCAATGAGTGCCTTGGGCAGATGGAAGTTTGAGTGGTCCTGTAACAATAAACTTGCAAACTTCAGATCATAAATGTTCACTGACTGACTTGGTTAAGAACTTAAACACTAAAGATTCTGGAGATGTGAAGGCAGTTAGCCTGGCTCTGTCCAACAATAACAAAAATCCGCCAGAGTTTCTAAAGCTCACACATTTCACACAGTTGCATCTCGTCTATGATTCAGGAAAAACAGCACTTCACCGTTGCTGTATTCTTTAATTAACAGACAGATGTGAGTCGTATTTATCTTCTGATCCAAGTCTCTGACTGAAAGCAAATAAGTGGATTTCCCCCAGTACACAACATCTACAGTATATCCACTGATTTGATACTAATAATACTCACTACCCCTGCTTTATAACAGGACCTTTATGTGAGGTTAGTGCACATACAAGTACAGCTTTTTTATAGTGGAGTCTGTATCAAATAGGACTGTCCTTCAGCTTTTCCTCTTGAAAGGTTTAGAACACCAGTTCAGTCCTCTTTTACAATTGCAGGAAACTTAAATCATTCTTGCTCTTCTAATAATGGCACTGATGAAATTAAATCTGAAAATGTCATCCCACATGTAGATACAATTTGCATTTGATATAACATAAAAATAAATTGTCAGACATAAAAAAAGCTATTGTTATACATTTTATGACATTCAGAAAGTCAATTGATTCATCTCAACAATCATAATTTAATATATAGCTATAGTAGTACATTTCATTTTCACTGAGTTTTTCTCAATCTCATCTGTTGATCTCCATCAATATCCTTGGGCTGCCAGTTTGCCCTCCACTTTATCAGCAGTCAGGTTGTAGTCACACGCCCTCAGGGCTTCTATCAGCTCCTTTGCTCGGGCCTGGGCTCCTCGACTCTTTCTCCACGCCTTCAGCAGCTCTACTACTGTCTCCTCCAGTTCTGTGGGATACCTCCTGCCTATGGACTCCAACTTGACATCACTCAAACCCAGTTTGCGGCCCAGTTTACGCCAATGCCTTCCTACGTTTTCTGCGATCACCTCCGTGGCAATGTCCAGTTTGGCTGAAAGAGGAGGAGATATAATGGGTTTAGAGAAAAAGGTTTTATACTTTTGGGAAACCCCTTGCCCAAGCAACAGCCCATTTGCCCTGTTTGGTCAAGCTGTCTCTCTGGAAAATAATTATAATCATCATCATCATCATCATCATCATCATTTCCTATATGTAACTAACTTAATGTGAAGTAGGCCTTTTAATGCATTTTTTAAAGTTGGAAATAGACAAATACCAATCAAAAAGTAATACCTATTCATATGAAGACATATATACAAAGTATATTATATCTGTGCGAAAAATACGTTTATGTCGGAGCGAACCACAAAATCTCAAGAAGCCTGGGGATCAAGTAAAACACCAGTACTAACATATGGTAAGATAAGGACAACAAACATGGTCAACAAACCAAAAAGCCATCAGCAAGAATCACCGAGTCAAGCCACTGTTAGCTTTAGGGCTGTTGGAAGGAAGTTCATTTGTGGAATATACAGTATTTCAAGCATCATCTTCAGTTGACCTGGAGCTTTTTTTCCAGTGCGAAATGCAAGTCAATGAATCAGTGAGATGTGCTTAAGTTAAATGAATGGGAATAATGTGCCAGTAAAGTATAAATAAAGTAATCCTACCACTCCAAAACCATTCTGATTTGAAAATGCTCTGGACATTAATCTATGAAGTAGTAGCAATAGCAGTTGGAGTAGTAGAAGAAGCAATTTCGTCATCAGCAACTGCCGACGCGAAACTTGCTGGAAAGTGTCCCCAGATCACTGCACGGCGATCTGTGAGCCGTCGTTTGCTGTAACCGTCAAGCAAGTCTGACGGATCACAGTCCAGTGAAGTGACGTAGATGTTATATACAGTTGCAAATTGCCACTGTAAAGTTTCGGGCTGTTTGGCCACTCCAAGCACACATACCGTAAGAGAGCTAAAGAACTCGCGTTGAAAAATCAAGCGGAGGCTGGCTTGACAAGCTTGAGAGCGAGAGAGAGTTTCTAGTTGTGACGAGGTCGAGTTTCATTACCTTTCTCCGCCTGGTCCGGTTCACTGTCAGTGTTTCCACTCGGACTTTCAAACGTGGTTAATTTGTCTGCGAGATCGTGTCGTTGAATTTGTTGGAGTCGCTCGGACAACGCCTCTGTTTCAGCGGCTCCCAGCTCCCCTCGCTCTGTCAGAACCTGAAAGAGTTTGATTCCGCTGTTGATCTTCTCCCGATCTTTTTTCCCGATCTTCTCTCGATACAGAAACTTCAATTTCTCCAGCTCGTCACTGGAAAGCTGGTTTGAAATCTCAAGTAAAACATCGTCAAATTGTAAAGAGCTCATTCTTTCACACACACTGAACATCGGATCTTTCTGAACTAGGAAACACTTCACTTGTACTTTCACTTCCGTGTGTTTGTTACTTTGCCTGATTTACGGTAATTGTCGTATTTGTACACTAATTTCGCCACTGTGCGACGGATGATCGATAACGCCACAATTCCAATAATCTAAGATAATTAAATCATCTAGCGACAGTATGATGAGTTACAACTATCAGTGACATATGGGTCTACGTGGTTTATGCATACGTACTGTGATAGTGTATGTGACTGCGTCTGTTTTCCACGGTTACAGCGGTTTGAAAATTGATGCGCGTAAATTCCTGGTATTGCGGTAAAGGACATGGAGCGAAAAAAAGGCCGAAAACAATCGTTGAAAGTTGAATTTAAATTATTATAGACGTTTGACAAAATATGTAAAACGATTTTGATTTCCCCACAACACATTAACAAGTATAATGAAATGGAATGTAATTAATATATATATATATTGAGAAAGTCTAACTTGCTCATATAAAATATTATTAAGAATCCTCAAGAGTTGACAACAACTTTTCACCTTACTCTTGTTCATGGTGACCCCCACTATCTGCATGTCAAGTTTCGAATAAAATGTGTTTGTTTAAAACCTTCTGAAACTTGACATACAGAGGGGGTCAACCTGAACAACAGCACTCTTAAGAATTAAAAAAATATATATATTCAATACAAGCAGGTTGTGAATTCCATAAAGAAAATTTAGCTGACCTTTGTGAAGGAATTTTTGACCATCCTCACAAATTGCATTTATTTACAGAACAGTGTGTGTAGCATCATGCTACACACACTCCCTTCTCTAGCAGTACTCAAGGTCAGGTTATAGATAAAAGGCTAGCAGTACACTGTAGTGTCTGCGCTCAGGGACTTTCATTCCTTATTCAAATGCCCCAGACAGAGAGGCACCAAATCCAACTCTTTTCTAAATTATATCAGAAGCAAGACGTAAGCACACAATGTGATTTTGGTATGCATGCTTTAGGTATTTGGAGACACTAGGGGGCACTATGCACCAGACCAGGTAGGATTCACAATACAGGTAGCAGGTGTGTTAATGAGTGGAAGCACCAGGAAGGGACAGCGCACGAAGAGAAGCTGCAGGAGAAGAACATGTATATCATTGCTTTTGAATGGAATAATAAATCAACCCAACCGTAAATTGTGCGTGCACAATGGACTTCTTTAATTGCCTGAGTACAACCCAACTGAACTGGTGCCTCAGTGGCTCTTTGTTAAGTCGGA
Organism: Hippoglossus stenolepis; assembly: GCF_022539355.2. Lineage (NCBI taxonomy): Eukaryota > Metazoa > Chordata > Actinopteri > Pleuronectiformes > Pleuronectidae > Hippoglossus > Hippoglossus stenolepis. Next base: position 31,684,406 of record NC_061483.1, on the reverse strand, counting down.
AACATATTTTGACAAATAGCCACTACATATACATACAAATATATATTAATCAATGTGCACACCCCAGGTAGTTCCTCACTCATTTATTTGCAATATGAAGAAAAGACAAATCTGTTATACGTGCATATACACTCATGCATGTTGTGAAATGAGCATTGACATACATTATAATATATATTAACATGTTACAGTATTTAGTGTTTTATTGATGGCTGTAAATACATGGCAACAAATTGCAGAAGAACATCTCATGAGGGACATGGAGGGATGGTCTTGAGGTGTCAGGTCATAAGAAACTGTGAGGGAAAATATTCTTTGTAATTATATAACACTATATAACTAAAACCTAACCTACACACACGCACACACACACACACGTGTGTAGTTTTTGCTCAAAAAAAGTTATATCCCAGAAAGAAGTAATGTCTGTCTAGATACTGTGAAATAGGCCTATATTGATGGTTTGTCGTACATTAAATAATGAATGAAATTCAAGACAATTACATAAAGTATATTCTTGTCATTGTGACAGTTGATCGTTCAGTGGTCCCCTGTAGGCTGATGAAAACCTTTCAACACATTAGATACACTTAGAAATGCCCTGTCTTATAACAACATAAATACAACATTTTGACCTAAAAGTGATTTTACATCACTGAAAATTCAAAATGTAATAATACATTCTCTCAGTCTGGGTAGTTCAACATATTTACAGCAGAGGGCAGGATTTGACACACACTGATAAGACTGTATTGTTACCGCATGTTTCGTCTACAGTATAGTAACTTTCCTCAAAGTGATATCCAGCCACTCTCATATTTTTTGCAGCAGGAAAAATACAAAAATTATATATATTATTCAGTCATTGTGCTTGAATTGTTTAAGAATTGCAGCTTTAGGAGAACACCAATTATTTTGAAGGTTCATATAAGGCAAGATAATAATAAAGCAGTTTACGTGAAAACTGCTAAATGAAGCTCTAAAATGAGCCAGTGGTGGTTTGGAGAAGGTCTAAGTTGACTGTGTTATCTTCTAGAGCAGCTAGAAGGAAATAAGGCAGGGTAAGAGAGTCAGTAATGCTGTTTTCTTACTTAACAACGGTCATTTTGGTCCCCTCAATCAACACACTGCTGCTGCTTTACAGCGACATGAAAACATTCTAAATTTAACGAAAACTAAATGCAATGTCCATTTAAATTATAATGTCACATTTATAGGTGAGATTCTTCAATCTCAATTGTTCCAAGATGCAGCTATCTTACATTATATTAGTGCGATGGCATACACCGTTTACATTACTATATGTGACTGAAAACATTAGCCTTAAATCTGTTCTATGAATGATTAAACATACATTTGAAAAGTTAACATTTTCATTTCATTTACAGTTGCTAACACTACACAAAGTAGCTACGGATTAACAGAATTTCACTATGAATTGCAGTATGGGGATGAAAAATATACCCAGCAAACCCCTCTAATAAAGAAAGCTGGACATCTTAATGATATGCAAAAATGTCAATTGTTTTTATGACACTGACTTCACCATTTTAGTTACCTCGATGATGATATGATGTTTAGCTACCAGACACAGAGCAACATTATCATTAATTTGCAGTCATGTTGATTATAACAGCTCAACCAATAAGTTCAACCCAAAGAGAATTATCAACTCCTGAATTCACCTTAAAGGCTCAGTGTGTAGAATTTAGTGACATTTGGTGGTGAAGTTGCATGTTGCAGCTGAATACCCCTCACCTCACCCTCCCCTTACAAACATGAAAGAGAACCTGTGGTAGCCTTCAGTCCTTACAACTCAAAAGTTGTTTAGTTTGTCTAGTTTGGGCTCCTGTAAAAACATGGTGGCCTCTGTAGAGAGGACCCGCTCCCAATGTAAATATAAAGTATTTAAATATAAAGGGCCCATTCTAGGGTAAAGCAAACAACAATTCGTACAATTTAGATGAAACACACTAGTGAAAAAAAATAGGATTATTTTATATTCAATTCCTGCCAATAGATCCCCTTCACCTTAATCTTAAACACTGGACCTTTTAGCTCTACACAGTATTTTAGAGTATTTTAGTTTAAAACTCATTTCCAATAGCAGGAAGCTTCAAAAACACTAAGAGAGAAAACAATTGTTCCTGCTCATCACCAGACTGCAGACAGATAAAGTAAATAATCTGCTAGTTACAAGTTAATCAGAGGTAAACTAAACTGAATGAACTAAAGTGATTACTTGACTGATAGACACTGTATATACATATGAATGCTAATGATGATTTATGTTGGACATGAAAATGACTTTTGCAAATACTTTCACCATATCAGATTTTATAAGGTGATAAGATGTCAGTGTTATATGCTTGTTTTATGCTGTTCCGCTGAGGACAAAATATAGTTCATACAGCAGAAACACAGGAAACACTACTGGAATTATTTAAATTTTCCGACTCTGTGGACATCATGACATCCCTTTGTATTTATATTGTAAGTCTGAACCCACCAATCTTGCAGCTTTAATTCCAGTTCATTACAATGAATAATTATGACTTGTGCTTTCAGGAATAATGCCACTGAGCACTGTTAGGCTGTTTGTTCAACAATAAGCACTGTGGCGCTCACACAAGAGAATAGTACAAATCAATAGGCTGGTTCTGGTCCTTCAAAACCTGTGTCCAAACAACAAAAGCCCAAGTGCCTGACCATGTTGCATATTAAAGAAAAACATCAATAAATTCCTGCATTTGTATAGAATTGTGCAAAACAGAAAAAGGCCTGTCTGAGCTGTTTATATTGATAGTATTCATTGGTTTTGTATCTCACCCTTAAGATATCAAGACCATTTGGATTGACTGACAGGCAGTTTCCAGTACAAAAGCTGCATTAAGTTGCTAGGTATGAACTTCATGCTCAAAAATATGATTCATATTAGGTTGCAGTTTGGTGTTATTGTCTCAGACATCCTGAATGCTCTCATCAATGAGTGAATTCCCCCGAGTCTTATGAAGATAATGGCTTGTTCCTTTTAATTACATCCAATAAATAATGTTTTGTGATCATAAACCCTGTGGATGAGTAATTGTCTACTAATACCAAGTCTGCTACTTCCTGGATTTTTGGTAATGCCTGATAAGGTTATGTCTGGCTTGTTGAAAAATGTATCAAAATAACATGGGAAAAGTGTTAAAAACAAACAAGCAAAAACAGCCAGTTTATCGGCTGAAGGAATTCTAATGTGAACACTTCAAAATAAGTCAGGTCATTCCAGAAAATATTCCCAAACAATTTAAATGTAACAAAAGCTAAAATATGTATTACAAAATGAACATATGTTGAAGGATGCACATTACCCATTACCAGCTAGCTATAAGCAGCTGATCAACTTATTTACAGTTTGTATACAAGTTGGGGTGTTGGCTTCTCTCATATCCCACAGCAAGCAGTCTAACAGCAGTTGGCATGTGAGATGGGCCGTGAGCGTGGCTGTGGTGGGCTTTGATTAGCTGATGAGGTGGAGGTGCAGTTGTCCTGGTTGTGGTTGTCACGCGCAGCAAGTCTTTTGCCCTGCTCCTCCTTCATAAAAAGCTCCACCATGAGGATCTTCTCCTTGTGGATCTGGAGGCTGATATCCTTGGGGATGTCTGGGATTAGCCAGTCTACAAAGTCACTCATAAGCATCACCATGTTCTGCACAGAATAGAGTGGACAAAGAGCTGATTGGAACATCTTAGAAATGGACATCTCATCAAAAACCTTGTCACAGAGTTACTTGCATAGTAACATTAAGGGAAGCCAATTCAATTTAAGCTCAAAAGCTCTGTCACATGCTGGCAAGATTTAAACATTTAAACATCTTATATATATATCAGTGGTTTAAAGTTGAAAAAACTGCTGCAATGTGTATTTCCATGTCCTCTCTTCTGCCACTTTCTTGAGACCCTCCTCTGATTGGCTGACTGCACTTTGAGTGACACGCGACCAGGCCTATCAACGGTCTCATTCTGGCGCATTCAAGAAGAGAATAAGTTGTTCCATTAAATTTGACCTAATTGACTGCTAGAGTCAGCTCTAAATACTGAATGACATCTATCTCCTGCACACGCAGGTCAAGTGTTTGATAACAAAGTCATGTGTGACCTGGCATGATGTAGGACATAACATATATAAGCCCACAACATAATGATATAATGATACATAATGATATTCTTGCAGGTAATCGGCAAATGCAGGTTGACCCACAGAAAAGAGATAGCCTTTTTTTGCTTGAAGCACTGCAATCCCATGATTGAGCTACAGTTTTGTCCTCTAAAGGCTGGGATGTTACAATTATGTCTGCATGTACTAACTCCTCTTTTTGCTGGTTCTCTGAGTGCCTAACAGAATAGTTGTGTTTTCCCTGCTTTGTGTGATCAGTTAGCAGATAAGCAGTACTGCTTTAACACCCAAGGTGGCAGCAGGCTAAGCATGGTTTTCCAAACATCCTTCTCACAAGCAACGTATTCCAGCTCCTCCTGTGAGATCTCAAGTTGTTCACAGGGAAGAGAGGATATATGAGGCCTCCAGTTTTGTGTTTACCCAGGGTTTCCTCCCTAATGAACTTGCCCAGAAAAAGGCACGCAGAAAGCATTCTGATAAGATGCTCAATCCAAATACACTGTCTCTTTTTGATCCAAAGGAGCAGCGGCTCCAGTGTGTGAATCCTCTGGATATCTGATTTCTGTGACCATACAGAGGGAGCTCAGCTAAAATGGCTGTGCCAGCAGTGTGTTAATCGGAAATGTGATTAAAAAAAAAATGCTAAGCTATACTATATAGAGGTATACTGTATGAAGGTGTGTGAGACCTCTTTGCTAGCCTTCAACCATAATTAGTTATAGAGGCCTCCACAACTTTATGAATCCAGTCGCCCTTGGCTGCCAACTAACCCTGGTGGCTACCAGAACTATGGTCTATGCAATTCCTTGCTGTGCATAGGAAAACCCAAGGAAGGCTCAGTTTTATTTGCTGATTCCACAAAAACAGGGAGGTATTTGCTGAATGTATAGGGCAAACTTACCAGGGTTGATAACATTTCTCAACAAATTCTGAACAAATGCCTGGTTCTAACACTATAGAGTTGGTTCATGTCCATCAATCTAAAGGATGCATATATTCTTACTCTAATAGCATTACATACCAGGCAGTACTGACACCTTGAATTACAAGGCAATCTAATGATATACAGATCCTCCCATAAATAGACAGCAAGCTAGGGCAGAATCTACCTTTCTGGTATGTGTTATAGTTGGGCCATACTATCAATTATGCCACACATATTCTGTTCATTGGTTTAAGCCTGAACCCTAGCCTCCCCAACGCCATGGTAACTACAAACCATACTCCAGATTCTCTTCCATTTCCTGAAGAACAGGAGGATTAAATAAAGCTATTTTCTCAGGCTGCTGGGTGTGTTTACATCAGTGGCATCAGTAGAGCCACTGATCATCCCGTGATCACAGCCCTTCCCAATTTTGACCAATGGGTTCAATTTTGCAGTCATGGAGAAACAGGATGTAGTGATCAGGATGCATCTGACCCGCTCATGTCCCAAGGTGGTAATGACTGAACCTTCACCCTCTGGGTGGTGCACAGTATGGCAATATAGAGCGGTGAGTTGGTTCTCTGTGATATATTATTGGCACACCACAAGTTCCTGACGTTTTTGTGTGACAGTCATGTCCTTGTATGGCCAGGAAAATCTGCTACCTACCTTGACTATAGTTAAGGAGACACCGGATGAACCCATTAGCTGCAGGTGGCTCAGCATCTCCTTGTATGGACTTTACTTTATTTTGCCAGCCTCAGGCCTATGTACCTGATATGTCCCCACAATTTGACATTGGACGTGCTCTTCTAACAGAAACCTCCTTCATGGGAGTTGAGATTTCACAAAGGGGTGGTAGAGGAAATAAGATGCAAATATGGGATGGTGAGGTCCTCCACCCACTGCCCACTTTGGTTCTCCCATATGAAGACAAGAAACCCACTCGGACAGGAGTCCGGGTTGCGCAGGTTGCCTCCTCTATCCCTTCCCATCATCATTGATTACAGTAACACTAAACAGAGTGCAGCACAGACTCCTGTCAGTTGCACCAAACTGGCAAAGGAGGCCCAAGTTCCATGCGATGAACAGGATTTTGGTCGAAGTTCCATGGAGACTGGTCAAAAGGTGGGACCTGCTCTCACAGCAGAGGGGGCCACATCCAAGTCCAGAATGCCTGCACCTATGGATATGACCCATGAAGACCCTCACCTACTCCGCAAAGCTTGCAACCAAGAGTTTAGGTGTGGTCTAAAGCTCACAAAGAGGTTACTGGGATTTCTTTGGTGCCGAAAATCAGACCTTGGGGTTTTACACTAAGGTGAGATGGAGCCCAGGGGCATTCTCCCCCATATTCTTTCAAAATATATTTTCTCCTGCCGACTTTAATCAGCTAGATGAGCTGAAATTGTATATATAACTACAGGATCAGGAAACACCACTGTGATAACCTGTTTGTGTGCTATCGGTCCCATGAAAGAGGTTCTGTCTAAATAGAGACTTTCCAGGTGGATCATTAGAGTGAGTGAGGAGGCGTACAGGTGCAGAGGATTGTCCTTGCCTCTTAGTGCCGACTGGACTACACCGTGCACCATACAGAGTTAATTTCGCTGCTCCCTATTTAGTAGTGGGGCTGTCATGCATGAAATCATGGAGAGGCATAGGTGCTTTGATATTGATATCTGTGTTTTGTACTGAACCTGAAAGACGATAACAAAGGCAAGGCGGGCTGCCAGAATGGCCCAGAACTCCTTGGAGAGTTCATAAGGTGTGCCGGACCAGGGAGGCTCTCTGTAGTCCTTATATCTAGAAACAGAAACAAAACAGAAGAAAATGTAACAGCAAATTTATTTAGAAACATATTTAAGAGGGTGTTATTTGACAATTCATTTCACTTTACAATTTGACAGATGTCTATATTTTCACCTGTAATGCTCCCTTTTAAATTTCAATTTAGGATAATCAACAAAAATAAGAGATATCGACACCGTAAGTTACAGTAACAATTACCATTGTTAAATGTACCAAATACTGTACCAATACATGAGCTGTTTTCCAAAAATCAAGAGCACCTACAGTACCTTTAAAGTGGAAGCTTACCTGCATATGTCTACCTCATGCTTCAGGTGCATTGGTTGCAGGGGTTCTGTGCCTGGCTGGAAGTCACTGACATTGAAGTGAGACAGAGTGTGATTGACGAAGCCATGCATGGTGCCATCAGGGCTGTACATGTACTGATAGACCAGCCGAGGGATGAAGTCAGAGGTGAAGGAGATGACAAAGGCCTGAGGGAGATAAAACATTTTTATAATCTTCTGTCTTCCTCTCCATTTGATTGATTGATTAATCTTGATGAAATCAAATAAACTATGACTTTTCCTGGATTTCTTGATTTCCAGGACAAAAGAAGTCTGTCATTTTTCACCTATGTAAAAGTCTAAGGGTGGTCAAACTATGACATCTGTGGCATGACACCATATGATAAGTAATTCTATTTGGCCCTGCTAACTATATTAAATGCAGTTCTACATATGTGATTGTTGCTTGCTCTATACCAGGGGTGAGAGTCTCCCACAATCAGTAGTCTGATTGTTGGCCCCCCCTCAGTCAAAATCAAGAGAGTTGCCATTAGAAAGGCTATATTGATGAGTAAAATACATAATCTTACTGCAGATTCACATCCACAGTGAAAAGCAGGCTACCTACAGTATAACTCCATCAATCCATTATCTTCTGGATCCAATCCCTGTTGACATTGGGCGAGAGGTGGGGTATACCCCGGACAGGTCGCCAGTGTTGAGAAGGGCCAGTATGCAGACCAAGAACCATTCACACCAATTAACCTAACCCCAATTTGAATGTCTTTTGGCTGTGGGAGGAGGCCAGCGTAACCCGAGAAAACCCATGCAAACACAGTGAGAACATGCAAACTCCAAAAAGATTTAGGTGACAGAGCCAACCACTGTGCCGACCCTACCAACTACTAACTTTATATAGGGCCTTTTAAGGTTCCCAAGGTTGCTTTACAGAGTACGGAATTAAAGGGATAGTTCACTGAAAAATGAGAATGCACTCATCATCTACTCGCCACTATGCCGATGGAGGGGTGGGTGAAGTGTTTGAGTCCACAAAACACTTCTGGAGTGTGGCGCTGGAAGTGGCTAAACTAGTGGACGTAGTGTGTCCGAGGGTCCGTGAATGCACCTCGTAGGACACTTGGATGAAACCACACGAGCAGTAGGAAAGGCATTTAATGTTTTTTCTGTTGTTTTATTACATCTGAAGTCTAGGTCACCATTGACTTAAACTGAATTGTATCGGATTCCGCTGGTACAAAGTTTACTTCTGAGACTCCAGAAGTGTTTTGTGGACTCCAACACTTCATCCACCCCTCCATCGGCATAGGGGTGAGAAGAGGATGAGTGCATCTTCATTTTTCAGTGAACTATCCCTTTAAGGTCCACTTTTGTTTACATATGGCTCCTGGTAAGAAAGGTCTGACACAGCTGTGACATACTATAGCATAGTCAGTCCAGGCCTCCGGGATTTGAAGTTTATCGTGATTGTAAAGATATACAATAGACTTACATTAACAATGACTGCTACCTTGCTGAGGCCTCTCAAAAGGTTGTACCAGATACCTGCAGAAAGACAGAACTGTCATTAAGGTAAGAACAGAGGAAACAGCAGTTTCAACATACAACTATTGTACAGGGTCAGTACATCGCAGCCCGAAAGGTGGAAAAACCACTGTGCTGTGTTAAAGGAGTGTTACAAATAAGTCGTTAGGAATGTTAGGTGCATGCTAACAATTATATTATTTTATGATGTATTATTATTGATGTATATACTATTACTGCACACTAGGACCACAGGTTCTGAGACTGATTTCCATCTATGTCAAAACATCACTATACATTTTGAAAACCATAGTGTACATTTTAAACTTGAAATGTGTAATCCTTTACTGTGTTAGTTTCTTGTTTGGTAATGAAACTGCATGTTTGGTGCATTTCAGGAAGCTCTGAGGAAGAATCAAGGCCTTCATGACCAAAGGGACAATTGTTCCAAAAACATTTCCAACTTAATTGATGGGGGGGGATCCATAGCAACATTTATAAACTTTAGCCAAAGGTTAAAGAAAATCTCTCAGTACAATATTGTACAATAGTCATAATAATTTTGGCAGATTCACATGTGATTTGGTTCAGACTGCATATTTTCTTCAGGTCAACTTTAAAATGCATTTGACATAAAACGAGAACTGTTTAACTGAAATCTTGTTGGAAAGTTATCCTCTCACAGCCAGTGTGGAATGCAGGAACATATCCTTTAAAGCTTGGTAAGTGATTTTTACAGCATGTTTATGTTGGTAAAAGTTTGAGCATAAGGCTTGTTTTTTCTGATGTAGTGGAATTTGTCATTGTGTTTAGAGCCAACACACAGTGAGGTGAAGATGACTTTGACCATGAAGTTTCAACCTAATGAAAGCATTCTAGCTGAAAGCATCTAGGATCAGGATTTAACACAGAAAACCAGGAATAACTTGTATGATCTGCTTCATTTGTTGCAGTTGGGCAGTGAACACCTACCAATGTCTTTGGCTTTGGCTGCAATTGGCCTGCGCAGCTGCATAACAAATTTCTTGGCATCCAGCCGAATCTCAATTATGTTATTCAGAAGAGCGAAGAGTGGAGCCAGAGGGAAGGAGGCCACGAAAAGAGTAACCATTCCAAACTGGATTACTACAGAAACAGACAATAGGAAAAATTAGCTCAAGTTCCTGGATGAATGCATCAGGACAGACACAATTCAGTAATGGAATACAAAAAGACTCATATGTTCTCCTCAGTTCCTGAGCTAACCCATGCTTTCATGTCAATACAGGTCATTACACATACAGTAATAGGGAACAACTAATGCAGACTTGAAAAGCAGAGACAGGTGATATTTTGCAATTAATACACCAGTACATGGTGTGATAACTGTACTTCTATATTTCAATATCTATTAGACCAAAATGAAGCCACGGTCTAACCCTACAACTGCACTAAACAATGTGTTTACATCTAAACAGCTCAAACATACACAACAAGGTGCAATCTACATTTTACCTTTAATCTTTTAATTTTCCTTTGCCTTCAGTTATTAGTGTGATACCAAAAAGCTGCTAAACTGCACCATTGCCTCAATACACATTCCCTTTACCCATAGTGGACTGTTGTATTTCTGTTATACAAGTTCAACCGAATATTTGTGAAGCTTTAAGAATTTATTTGTGGAAAACATAGATGGAGTAGTTACTGTGGAGCTCAACAAAGAGGGTTTGCATGTTGGAAGTTGAGAGGCAAAAATCTCAGTTAAATCAAAAATCGAAGAAAAATATCAAAAATGAATCTGTAACGTATCCTCTTGTAAAATTGTTAGGGCCAATATGTCACATCCAGCAGAAACAGAACAATATTACCATGCATTTGGAGTCATATTTGTGATATTATAAAGAGAAATGTCCAGTAGCTAGACATTTAACTGTGTGTTGTTGATAAGCATCATTGTATGGGCATCTGTGGTTGTTCAGATGGGAAAGCGATCAAGAATGAAATAGTTATATTGTAGAGAGTACTTTTTGATTTGTTATCTCATCAAATGCATACCCCCGAAATGAAGATGTCTCATCAAGATGTTTTTTTAATCTTAATTGCTTCCATAACGAAAACAATGATGACCACACTGATGTGCATCATAATGCTATGTAGCTAAGCTGTGCTTGGTTTTTCACAGTTCTTTTTTAATTGTCTCATCTCAGGTGTTTGAGCATGGATATATAATGTGCTTGTGTCCTTCTAATGATTTTTCAACTTTACCTTCTAAGGATTCAGCACACATCTACCGTGAGTGTCTTTATCATGAAGTTTTTATCCACAAGATGAAGTTAAGTCCAATATTCACTCATCCTTTATCTCTGTTTTGGTCCAGTGTCTTACAAAATACTGTATCCAATTCTTAAAGTAAAATATAAGTAAAAGTAATGTTGGGCAGGTAGTTTTTATCAGAAAAAGCTGCCTACAACTGCTGGAAACTAAACTGCTTTAATAAAACCAAAAAAACTAACTACAAGTTTTATTATATATATTATATATAGTATATTCAACCCCTCCAAAACAACACAACACAAGAACAGGTTGGGGTGTGAAACAGTCACCTGGGATTACCACAAAACAGGATTTTTTCTTTTTATTCTGATATGGGATTGGGGCGGGAGTATTTTGTGGGAATCAGATGGACAGCGGTGAATACCCAATCCCATCTATCCCATCACCCTCCAGTGGATATGTCACGATGAGTGACACCCTTCAAATGACTACAGTACGTAGACTTAGACTATTCGGTGTGATCATCGACGTCACGTCCATATTTTATTCTGCTGTGCTTGAAAGCATAATTAGATATGGAATGGCAGCATGGTTCGGCACCCTCACAGTCCAGCAGAGGCCAATAATTGAGAATATAGTAAAACCGGCTATGAAGGTGATGGGCAAAAAGGACTATCCTTCCCTTCAGACCATCTACGAAGGTTCTGTGGTCAGACTGGCACACAGGATCCTTAATGACCCGTCACACATTCTGTTCCCCAAATTCGACCTGTTACCATTAGGCAGACATTACAGAGCCTTTAAGTGTAAGACCAAACGCCTCAAGCTCTTGTTCATATCAACATCCATCATGCTACTGTACAAGGAGACGTGTTGATTCAGTCATGCATCTAATAACCCTCGCACTTGACTAGCACATTTCACACTTAGGTTTTTAAGTTTTAATGCCGGTTTCTGGTTCTCATCTGGCTATATCCTTTTAGTATTTTATCATTTTAAGTGTCTTAGGGCAAGTACAATATTCAATTCACTTTTATTCGGCATTTTTGTTTTGGGTCTTTCGTGATATGTCTTTGTGTACTGTTTGTTGTTGTAATATGTACTGTTCTGCAGCTGCTGTAGCACTTTGGCCCAAGAAAAATGTCCCATTGGGACAATACAAGTATATTTGATTGGATTTGATTGGATTTTAAATTATATATACCCATATGGCCCATTCATTTAAAGACATTGATTTAATAAGTTATTTATTCGAATTCATCTCTACCGTGTACTGTTCAGAACAGCAGTGCCATACTGCTGACTTGCAGTTGTAAAATCAGAATTATTCTGCTTTCAAGGGAATATTTATTTTACTTACCGAACCTATACTTATATATTACAAGAGATATATTAATTTCTGTTATTGCTTACCAAAGCATTTATAGTGTGCTTCTGAACAATGTTTAATTTAATGTATTATGTACTGCACTGTACTTAACAGCCCATTCTAAATTACTGAACACACGTATCACACTAACTTCTCTATTGCAATGATGATGAGGATGAAGCTATTCACAGCTGTTTTTATACAAAACAAATAAGCTCCTTTACTTGTGTTAGGAGCATGCATGGATAACAAAGACAATAATTACTCCCTCTTACATTTGGCAGTGATCTTTATCCAAGCACATTTGTTCTTGTAGGTCATACAGGCATTATTCCAGCTGTAATGATGCTGAGATTGATTCTTTTCACATCCCCAAAAGCTAGACACACTGTCTTTACTTAAACACCAAAAATTTCTTGGAAAGTGTGTCATTCCACATCTTTTCTTCATGGTCACAATGATGCTCAATAGTGATGACATATAAAGTGTGTTTATCCTTCACTGTGAACCGGCATACAGGCAGACACAGAGGGACATGATGTACTTGTACTTATTATTTCCATTTGTTGCAGAAAGAATATTCCTGTATCTTTTGTACATCTGAGTTGCTTCTTTTGTATTCATGAATTGCCTGTTAATGTTTATTCCATCTTGTGTCTCAGCTCCCTGTTAAATTACACAAAGGAATGTACCAAGAACAGAGCAGCTTTAAAGTCATTATCCATGACATTTTCAAACACTTATTAGTAATGCAAATTTTAAGCAAATTCCATAGTCAGTTAATCGTTGACAATTTATGAAATACACTGCTTTTTCCATAATAAAAACGTTTTTGTAAACCACTGACTATGTATGCCACAGAATTGTGATAAATTACGAAGAGAAAATAATGGATGAAATAACACTTACTTGAAAACAACACAAAATAATGAAGAATGACAAAAACAATACATGTAATATCGCAGATGCTCTGCACTGTCGCTGTTTAACAATTGGCTAGACATTCAGTGATGCACAACTTGTAGGCTTCACTAGTGAACGTATATGAGGTCAGAGGAAATGTGATAGACATATCTGACAAACAATGAAAGCAAATAGTTCTCTTATCAAAAAGGCTATATCCTTCACACTCATTATTTGCCCTTCACTTTCTTAGAACAAGAGTTTGATACACCTGAGGAGCAAATGATATCCACAGCTACTATTGTTGTTACTGATCCATTTCAGAGGTAATTTTTTTAAATCTGTTTACACAACCTGGGTATTGTCATAGATAGTTATATTACTCATGGATAATTTATTTTTGTGGATGTGGTGTTGAGTTTGCTGGGGAGAATTGGAACTTTACCCGCAGTTTGCTTTTCACACATGCACAACACATGAGCAACAAATCCTCAGATAGCTTTACAGGAACAAACAGATTTTCAGACATTTGTGCACTGTTGTTCATCCCAAAAATATTCAGTCCTCAAATGGAGGGAAGCTGCTGTTACAATCTTTCTTTTAAATGTAAATTTTGTTGAGCTCAAAGTATCATGTACCTTGAGCATTGGGATTTCGGAAGAATATCATTTTTTGCTAATGATACAAGGTGTGTAATGTTTTATATTTTTATTGTTTAGTTATCTATTTATTCACCTTTGCGGGTTTAGTTGGAGAGAGTGAGTGGGGACACCCTAATTTTTTGTTGACTTCTACGCTATTTGCTTTCGATCTCTGTGATTGCTTCAATTTATGAGATTGTGCACATTACAAGTTCATCATCTTTTTCTTGAATAAAAAGTTTAAGAGATTTTTCTGGATCTCAGTGTTTTTTGTGTCTAAGCGAGTCAATAAAAGTATTCAAGCTCGACATCAGCCTGTTAGGGACAATTTAGTTTACTAGAGTTGCTACAGGGATGTTTGGTAACCGGATAAGCCTCAGTCTGCGTTTATTATATAAATCTTCTTGGATCAACTGCTTGATATAAATCTTAAAGGAGCCACAGTATCCATCAGCTCTGACAATTAAAAGTCAAGCATAAGTCCAAAATGAAGCATGAGCATAGAAACAGCAAAAGTGAACACAGATGTTATGTCTGATAGTTTTGACCTTGACATAACTCATTCACCAAAGATTAGAATGTTAAAGTACTGACTTTCATCAAGGAGTTGAAGGGAACATCCTATGTTTCTATTCAAAAATGTTTTTTTGAATTGAAAACGATCCTCAACCAGATAAGAGTTTTAACTCCACATTAGAAATAATCTCCTAAAAAGCATGTCCCATGACTATTCACCATTACACTATTCATGTACGTGTGAATGTAAAATGGAAGCAGATTGTCTACTCGGCAGATTGTTGCTTAGTTGTAGAAAATACTACGAATGAGGGAATAGCAATGGTGAGCTTTTCTCGGGCCGATGATGAGGTGTAACTGTTATTGACAGTAACTATTAGCAACACTGGTAGTCAGTCATTACTGATAAGACACAATTCGAAAAAAGATATAGGTGATGCATTCTTGTTTCCAAAATAACTTTGTTTCAGGCCCTTCAGATGGAGATACAGCCCTGGAGTTCTCATTTTAAAATGCGCCAGCTGCTTTTCCAAATTCTCTTTTTTAGGGGCCTGAAAGCTCAGATGTATTTTAGAACAAACTACTCAAAGTGCTTTAGAGTTAAGTTTTTGCCATTCACCCATTCACACACACATTCATGTAGTGCAGCACTTTATGTATGAGAGTGGGCAATATTGGGGTTCAGTATCTCGCGCAAGGACACATTGGAATGCGAAATGTGAAAGACTAGGAGCGAACGGCCGACCTTCTGGTTAGAGGACGACCTCAGCCTCAACCTCTGCATCAGCAGAGATACAACAACTACTCCTGAAAACAGTTTGTTTGAATGACACACACAATGAACTGACTCAAGCCAAAATTACTGAGTAACATGTTCAGACCAAGAAAATACAATATGTGGTTGCAGGTGGGTGAGGCTGCTTTGCCTCATACTCTAGTACTCATCAAAATCACGACTGTTTGCTGTCCTGGCTCCTAAATGGTGGAATGAGCTCCCCATGGACATCAGGACATCAGAAAGTTTACACAACTTCCGCTGCAAACTAAAAACACACCTCTTCTGACTATACCTTGAATAAAAGTTTAAACTAGCAATTTAGTAGCACTTAAATGACACTTACTTATAGCACTTTGTAGTTTGGCTTTCTTGAAGAAATTGTACTTTCTTGATTCTTGTTGTTCTGGGTTTGTACCCTCATGGTTGAATGCACTTATTGTAAGTCGCTTTGGATAAAAGCTTCATCTAAATGAAATGTAATGTAATGTAATGTAATGTAATGTAGCAATGTTGTTGTTTTACTTGGTGCTATGTTTTACTGCACCTACATGTTCCATCCAACAGTGCAGCCCAGAGACTCCAACCGTTTCCTTTGCTTACCAGCACAAATCTTCTAACTCCAAACTTTTAAATTCAACATAGAGGCTGAGTGTCATTTCTTTTCAATTTTCATTAACATAAATAACCTCTTTTAAAACACATTAATTTCAACCAGTATTGAAAAAGTCTATAGATAACAGCCATAACATATAACAACATATAACAAAGATACACAGAGACTGAAGCAGACAACAGCTGCAGTTGGAACTTACATCTGCAAACACAGGCACCCTGTTTATATGGAGGAAAAGATAGAAGTAATGAAAAATTATCTCAAAATTAAGTGACCTCTGTCTGGATTTTAAGATTTTGGTTATATCACACAGCCCATCTAAATAGATTTCAAAATGTATAAATTAGTTTGAACTAATATCAATATATTTCTCATTTTAAATTAAAATATCATTCATGTTTAAACTTACTCATCTCCATGTACTCTGGGCTGAGGCCAACAAATGGACCCAGTAGGTGGTCTTTCTCGTGACGATGCAGGCTGTTGGTCAGCTCTTCCTCCTGCTTAGAATCTGACTTCCTCTTCCGCAGCAGTTTTTTCAGCTTCCTGTAAAAAACAAAAAACAGTGATAAAATAACACATTCACCTTTGTTAATGGAGCCTGACCTATGCTGGACCTTTAAGTTAAAATCAGAACATACATGAACACACGTTCATGTATGTTCGTTAATTAAGAATTGTATACATGTTAATTTACATGCAATATGAAAATAGGATTATCCTTCAGGTACCTCGCAGAGTTTCTGACCAATAGTGGTTGGTAATGTGGCTCAGCAAATTTATTATTATACATGTTATATGAAATTAGTATAATTCATGTTATTGCAATTAGTAATGGCTGGTGCCAGTAATGTGCCAAGAAATTCAGCAAGCCTCAGAAGAAAGCAGGGGAGGAAAACAAAATGTAATGGATGTGGATATCATGTGTGTGCTATGACCAACAACAACCTGGTCTGAAGTCATTAGCAAAGTTTCATTTCATTTATTGGCGGATAGTTGGTGACACATCCATTTGGTTGTTTCTTATTGTTGGAGTTCAATAAGATCTATGAATTATAAATGTGACACAGCTCAATTGTGTGCTGTTGGTGGACTGTATGATAAAGAAAAGGACCCAAACACATGGTGCACTCTCTACGCCTCAGTTTACTGTAAGGATGAAGAAAGACAGAGAAAATTGCAGGCTACCAGATTTCAGCAAGGTGTGTCTGGTTTCCAGGTATGTGTGTGTCTGAAAGCCAGACAGGCATTTAAATGATTCCTCTTACATGTAAGTACAAGTGAGTAGGTGTGCACAATTTGTTCTGTTGCTTGCTGAGCCTGCGTGTTGTGATCTGTTGTTTTGCTTGTCATCTGTGTGTGACTGTTGGTGTTAGTGTGTGTGTTTGTGAATGTTGCACAGGGAATGCTTTGCACTCACGGTATGCCGATCTCAAACAGGTTGTTCTGGATGAGCTGCTTGCCCAGCATGGTGATGCACAACTGGATGCACAACTCCATGAGGCAGCCCGCATGAGCACACTGGGGAGAGAAGAAGAGAAGAACAAAGAGGGACATGATCAAAGTGAGGCAGAAGAGCATGAGAGAACAGGGACAAGTGACACAGCTGTTTTATATGAGGATACAAATATTTTTTGGGAGGCTCAGGATTATTACAAAATATATATAACATATAGTACTACACAATTAATATTAAAGGATCCTTGTATTTAAACCTCCGTAGCAAGGACTCATGATTGATGCCTTTATCAGCTGTGTCCATTACAATTCAGTGACTAATAGTCAGTTGAAATGAATTACAGTCATGCTGATAAATTTAATCTTCAGGATTGACAGCAGGCGACTATGGTAACTTGTAGTAAGTCTTTCCAGTATGGAAAAAGTATTTTCTGGCTATTAATGTCAGTACTGCTGTTAGAATTAAGTGACCTGAAGAAAATCCAGCTTGCTGGCATCACGGTATTTGACGGTGGATACACGCACAAAGTGTCATACTTGTTACTGATTGGCAGAGAGGGGTACATTACATGTTAAGCAGTTGGAGTCAAGTAAGAAAAATACTTCCTTTCCTATAAAGGCCTTATAGAACAATTCTGCTCTGATAACGAGCTTTATTGTATTATCTATTTCCCTGTGCCATTGAGATTCAACAACTATTAACCACATCAGTGAGCCACACTGTGACACTAAGAACCAATGACCTCAAGCGAAATGACAGTGGGAAACTCATGAGACAAAGTTAAGTCTTTTCGTGGGACCTCTTGACATCAAGAAAATATAATATAACATACACAGCATAAAATAAACAACCTTAACCTAAGTCAAGTGGAGTCGTATATAGTATAGAATTACCTCTTCCATTCTGTATGATCCAACAACATACAAGTAGTTTCCAGGCCGCCCAACAAGCCTGTGGACCAAACATAGCCATATGCATTGTATATGGTATCAAAGTAAAGGTTTGCCAAATGGTAGGTGAGAGCAGCAGCAGAAGAGTTTTTACATTACAAGTGGACCATAGAATTAGTTTGATTCTAATGATTTAACATAACAATGTACAAAAAACAAGCAGTGAGAGGTCGCTCTCTTACCTGCCCCGGAAAAAGGCCAAATAGACAATGGGTGTGAAGGCATTGACAAACTTCAAGATAAAAGTTTTGAAGATGAGGCGCTCCTCAAAGCTCTTGTCTGTCTTTGGAACCTCTGAAAAAGAGAAACATGTGTTATTATCCCCCACACATACTATATCATCCAGTAATTACTCACTTAACAGTGTTACTGTTAAGGCCGACTGTTTGTTGTAGAAGAATTTTCAGTACACTTTCAATAAATTAAGTAAGTGACATTCATGGTCTTTTATTTTGTTTTGGTATTGTCATATTTAACTTTTATAACATTTTTAATGAAGCATATTTAGAAAGGGAAGCCAATTGGAGCATCGGTGTAGAATGTGCTCTTCCCCTGAGACTCCAGAAGTCAAATTTTCGGTGAACTATCCCTTTAATAACAACAAATGAATTAAAAGAGAAAACTGCAGCAAATAAGGAGAACTAACTGCAAACAAGATGCATGGACTAATTCAAGGTAGATTTTAGAGCTCTTCCACCTTTTCTTGTCTGCTTAGCTCATCCAATTTAAAGTTCTTCATAGAGCAGATAACGTGAATACAAACATATTGATGAGAAAGAAAAAATAAATGAAACTGGGATTGAGTGTGCAACATGTGAAAAGCCAATGGGAGTTATGATGACAGCAGAGAGTATATGAGGCACAGCTACTAGTCCTGTAAGGCTGCTGAGGGTACTGCAACAACCTAACCTTACTGTGCTGCATAGTGCATAGTAAGTACATTACGATAATGTATACAAATATTATTCTAAAATGCTATGTTGAATTAAGTGTAACGTAATGCTCTGGTCCTATTGGCTACATTGAAAACACTCTATTTGCATGGGTTTAGCTAGGAAATTTAGAAAACAAATGTAAATGTAAGAGATGCGGAAGCTGCTAACAAAGATCATCAGTCTATCCCCGAATTCTTCAATTGTGAATTCTAATATTCTTGGAATTGAATCAAAACATTGACAGCATTTACATCATTTCCCAGGTTGTGCTTAATGATTTGAATATAAAATTTAAAAGCCCAACTGTAAAAGTCTTCTCTGCCCAAAGATTTTTTCTCTGACTGTGGGGAAGAAGCCAGTTTGTGGTGAAGTTAAATTCAATAGACAGTACCACAACAAACAACATGGCTCCTGGTGAGGTATAATATGTTTGTTTCTAGTTTAAAAAGCACAAACTGAATACACACTCAAATGTCACAGAGAAGGAGCAACAAACACAACACAGCAAAACACATCACGTGTAAGCAGAAATTAACTTTAACATTGATGTAGCAAACATCAAACAAAGACATGAGCTTCATGTTTAAAGGGGACATAGCATGCCCATTTACACAAGTTGATATGGTTCCTTGGGGTCTTATTAAATGTCTGTAACATACTTTGGTCAAAATACCACAAGGATCATTTAAAACAGCACCTTTTTACCCTGTATAAAACAGCCCTCCACAGAGTGACCTGTTTTGAGTGCCTGTTCCTTTAAATGTAATAAGGCCAGCTCCCCTCCCCCTCTCCCCCATGATTTTAAACGTCATAAATTACATATTTTATATGATATAAGAATTATCAAATATGCATCCATACTTTGTATTCCCCTTGTTGTCCTGGAGTTTTAATTTCCCAATCACGCAATTAAATGTCCCCCTCTGCCCATCCACTACCAGCACAAGCAGACAGACAGAGAAAAGAGAGGTGGGGGGCTATGAAGACCATCATTTGCAGACCCCGACATTCAGCGGGTACAACAACAAGCGGAGAAAGCAGAATCGCGGGCTGACCTTATATGTACAGTCTATAGGGCTGACCAGCGGAGAAATGCTAAATCCCGTGTGAACAGCCAGGCGGCTGCAGCTGGGAAGAAGCAGGCGCTGCGCTGCCGCAGCGGCACTTCGCGTCGGTGTAACCGGCGGAACTACTGTAACCCGGCGGAACTACGCCTTGGC